>NC_086447.1:706201625-706944125 GCF_028390025.1 Pseudophryne corroboree
CACGTTCTCTTAAAATCAATCCAACTTAAGTAGACATGTTTTGGAAGTCTATTGTTTTTTCATGCCCATTAAGTAAAGCTGTGAGGTTCTTTAAAACAGTTCTGAAGTGCTACTAACAATACATCTTTTTTTTTTTTATATACTATTTAGTGCTCTGTTTTCATTATTAACCGGAATTGTATACTCTGTTTTGTTATTCATCATTCTACTTTCATTTATCTTCAACATTAAATTTTGGAGGATTTTTAGAATAAAAATCGCACTAAACCCTGCTTGTCTTTATTGCATTGATTTTTATGCTGCAAGAACATACTGCACATATTTCAAAATTGTTGCTTTACTGCATTTTTGATGCTGAAAATAGACCTGAGTTTCAAAAAAGAAACAAGTTTAAAAAGTTTCATCAATGCCCAGAAAATTAAATGGGAATATCAATATTAATTGGTTTTCCAATACATCATTTTTAAAATAATTCTTTATATTCGATGTCCAGTGCCACTAAAACAAGATATTAATAAAAAAATACAGATGAAAGACTTTTGAAAACATTGACAGCACTTTAAACCATGACAACTGTTTTAACAATAAGCAAGGGATATAAGGGCTAATTCAGACCTAATTGCTAGGCTGTGTTTTTTACTACAGTGGGTGATCAGGTCTAAACTGTGCATGCATATGCACCACAATGTGCAGGCGCAATGCACGGGTACAAAGCGGATCGCCGCTCAGCGATGGGTTTGTGCGAAAGATCCATTCGCACTGGCGTTCGCAAGGAGATTGACAGGAAAAAGGCGTTTGTGGGTGTCAACTTACCATTTTCCGCGAGTGTTTGGAAAAATGCAGGTGTGTCCAAGCGTTTGCAGGGAGGGTTCCTGATGTCAATTCTGGTCCCAGACAGGCTGAAGTGTTCACAGAGGCTGAGTAAGTCCTGGGCTACTTAGAGACTGCACAAAATCTGTTTGTACAGCTCTGCTACACATGCGTTTGCACACTGGCAAAGCGAAAATACACTCCCCTATGGGTGGCGACTATGGGAACGTAGGACTGCAAAAAAAACCTAGCGAGCAAACAGGTCTGAATTAGCCGCATAGCCAAGTAAATAGCAGCAAAGGTCACTGGAACATATTAAAAGATGTATTACTATCACAGAGTGAAGAGTATTGCACTGTTTAGAAATGTAAAGTGAAATAAATGTAGTTACTATCACCAGTGGCGGCAATTGGGTTAGTGTCACCCTATGCAGCCAATAGCACACTGCGTACCCGAAAAGGGGGGCATGACCCCACTGGAAGGGGTTTAGCTGTAAGTCCTCCACTGACATCACTATGGGTGTGTGCTGAGCATCCCCAGAGATGCTGGACTATCCCCAGAGACTTCTGTCTGCACTGCCGGAACCTTCTCAGTGGTAGGAGTTGGGTGCTGCAGGATAATATCACACTGCAACAGCCAGCTCCCAGTCACTGTGGAAGAGGCGGCATCTTGGTGTTACCCGCTGGAAGGGTGACACCCCTTTGTGACACCACTGTCTATTACCTGGTGTGTTGCATCAAGTTCTAAAGGTCAACAACTAAGATGGCATATATTTCTAACTGAAAACCTCACCAAGGTCACAAACTTTTTCTTATGTTAAATTAGGGTTTTTAGAGTTTGTCAGAGGGCTGGCCTTAGTGATACAGGTGAGGTCTCTTACATGGCTATCCACCAATCATAAAACTCTTATTAAAAAAATTAATAAAGATCCAATTAAACTATTTATTGACGAGTTACACCAACCTTTATTAAAAGGTCTTCATAATAAATGTATTACTACAGAGGAAAATAGATATCTTTATAATAAAACACCCAAACTATTTTCCATATACTTAAATTCATATAAATTTGACAAATTTCCCTGAACATCCGATAGTAGCTGGGACCAGGTCTATGACATCAAGAATATCTGAACATGTGTATTCTTTTATTATTATTTTTTTAAATATTCAATCTTATACAAGTACACACATTGTTGAAATCACTTCATCAGGCTTAATAAATCTGCCCCTCTGCTCAGAGAGAAAATTTAATTTATTATTTGGATCAGAGAAGGGAAAGGGGAACATGAATGAAACTTTCAAATATATCAAGAGATTTAAAAGGTCCAGGAGGGAAACATTCTTCAAATGAAGAGAAGTATTAGAACATGAGGACATGTACTGAAACTGGAGGGATGTAGGTTCAGGGGAAATTTGAACAAAAATTACTTCACAGAAAGAGCAGTGGACAAGTGGAATAGCCTCCCATCAGAGGTGGTCGAGTCTAAAACAGTAGATCAATTTAAACATACATTGGATAGACATAAGGATATCCTTACAAAGAAATAAGGATCAAATAAGGTTTGAGGTAAAAATATGGTAAAAAAGGGGCAGACAAGTGGTCCTTAGCTGCCGTCACATTCTTGTTTCTATGTTTCTATTGACTGTTTAAATTTTGTATTGAAATATAATTATTTTGTGTTCCTTGATGAGTGGTACCTCCAAATCAGAGGAACCATGATGGGCACAATTTGTGTGCCAAGCCTGTTGAATATATACTGTACATAGGGAAATGGTAAAGAGAAAAATTAGTAGGAATATTATTAGATAATTTGAAACACACAATTTTTATTAAATGTTATATAGATTATATTTTGATAATTTTGAAGGGTTTGTAAAGTGTCTTACTGTTAATACCTATATTCTGCAGTTTGCTTCTAATTTCAGTGATAAAAAACAACAACACATTTTTTACTTCATATTGAGTACAGAGAATTGCTTCACTTTGGGGAGGATTGAGACTTCTACCCAATTTAGACAGTAATAGTTATCTTGACTACTCCAGCTGTCATTATCCACTGTGGAAATATAATATTCCACTTTCTCAGCTGAAAATTGTACAGATATCATTAAATTTGATAAAAAGCCCAGGTATATACAGATAGGAAATACCCTAAAATGCCAACTTATAGATTGGGTTCCCCCGTCCCCATTAGGGGGAGACCAGACTTTACTTCTCAAACAAAGAGAGAGTTTTTGGATTTATAAACTGAATAATGTGGCCCCGAAGGGCCTCGATGAGGCCAATCCCCTTAATATTTTCATATAAGGGCTTATGATGTGATCCGCATCTTGTTGGATCTGCATACGGTATGCCCTAAATCCAATAAGTATCATTATCCATTTTGAACGTATATTCTTTTTTTCCCCTTTTTTATAATTGTTGTTATGTGTATTCCTTGATATCGTACAGTCTTTTTATTTTGGTTTATTCTTTTTTTATTTTGGTTTATTATTTTTATATTGGTTTTTGTTCATGATGTTGTTTGTGGCGTATTTTATGTCCTTATATATTTTTTCAATAGTAAACATGATCTATCATCTCTACACGGATACTTCCTAGGCCCCTAACAGATCATGAGTGGGACTCACCACCTACATTCCTGTTGCCCAGCACACTTATTTAAAACTTATCTAGCATGTTGTTGTGTTGTCTATAACAATATATTATACATAAGTATTGGCTTTAATTGGGTGTATTTGATGTCTTACAGAATCAGGTATCTTGTTGGTCTGACCCACTTTTATTAGGCACTTATTTGACCTCTGTATAGTATATTTTTTTTCCCCTTTTACCATGTTCGGATTAGTGGTTTTTATTAGAGATGAGCGGGTTCGGTTTCTCTGAATCCGAACCCGCCCGAACTTCATGGTTTTTTTCACGGGTCCGAGCAGACTCGGATCCTCCCGCCTTGCTCGGTTAACCCGAGCGCGCCCGAACGTCATCATGACGCTGTCGGATTCTCGCGAGACTCGGATTCTATATAAGGAGCCGCGCGTCGCCGCCATTTTCACACGTGCATTGAGATTGATAGTGAGAGGACGTGGCTGGCGTCCTCTCCATTTAGATTATAAGAGAGAGAGATTTACTGGAGCTTAGGACTAGGAGGAGTACTGTAGAAGTGTAGAGAGTGCAGAGAGTTTACTAGTGAGTGACCACCAGACGGTGCAGTTTATTTAATACATCCGTTCTCTGCCTGAAAAAAGCGATACACACAGTGACTCAGTCACATACCATATCTGTGTGCACTGCTCAGGCTCAGCCCAGTGTGCTGCATCATCTATATATATTATATATCTGTCTGACTGCTCAGCTCACACAGCTTATAATTGTGGGGGAGACTGGGGAGCACTGCAGTGCCAGTTATAGGTTATAGCAGGAGCCAGGAGTACATAATATTATATAGTGAGTGACCACCAGACAGTGCAGTTTATTTAATATATCCGTTCTCTGCCTGAAAAAAGCGATACACACAGTGACTCAGTCACATACCATATCTGTGTGCACTGCTCAGGCTCAGCCCAGTGTGCTGCATCATCTATATATATTATATATCTGTCTGACTGCTCAGCTCACACAGCTTATAATTGTGGGAGAGACTGGGGAGCACTGCAGTGCCAGTTATAGGTTATAGCAGGAGCCAGGAGTACATAATATTATATAGTGAGTGACCACCAGACAGTGCAGTTTATTTAATATATCCGTTCTCTGCCTGAAAAAAGCGATACACACAGTGACTCAGTCACATACCATATCTGTGTGCACTGCTCAGGCTCAGCCCAGTGTGCTGCATCATCTATATATATTATATATCTGTCTGACTGCTCAGCTCACACAGCTTATAATTGTGGGGGAGACAGGGGAGCACTGCAGTGCCAGTTATAGGTTATAGCAGGAGCCAGGAGTACATAATATTATATTAAAATTAAACAGTGCACACTTTTGCTGCAGGAGTGCCACTGCCAGTGTGACTGACCAGTGACCTGACCACACTGACCACCAGTATAGTTAGTAGTATACTTATACAGGTTGAGTATCCCATATCCAAATATTCCGAAATACGGAATATTCCGAAATACGGACTTTTTTGAGTGAGAGTGAGATAGTGAAACCTTTGTTTTCTGATGGCTCAATGTACACAAACTTTGTTTAATACACAAAGTTATTAATAATACTGTATTAAATGACCTTCAGGCTGTGTATATAAGGTGTATATGAAACATAAATGAATTGTGTGAATGTAGACACACTTTGTTTAATGCAAAAAGTTATAAAAAATATTGGCTAAAATTACCTTTAGGCTGTGTGTATAAGGTGTATATGAAACATAAATGCATTCTGTGCTTAGACTTGGGTCCCATCACCATGATATCTCATTATGGTATGCAATTATTCCAAAATACGGAAAAATCCCATATCCAAAATACCTCTGGTCCCAAGCATTTTGGATAAGGGATACTCAACCTGTATTGTGATTGCCTGAAAAAGTTAAACACTCGTCGTGTGACTTCACTTGTGTGTTGTTTTTTTTTTATTCTATAAAAATAAAACTCATTCTGCTGACAGACAGTGTCCAGCAGGTCCGTCATTATATAATATATAATATATACCTGTCCGGCTGCAGTAGTGATATATATATATTTTTTATATCATTTATCATCCAGTCGCAGCAGACACAGTACGGTAGTTCACGGCTGTGGCTACCTCTGTGTCTGCACTCGGCAGGCAGTCCGTCCATAATTGTATACCACCTAACCGTGGTTTTTTTTTCTTCTTTATACATACATACTACTACGACATCTCTTTATCAACCAGTCTATATTAGCAGCAGACACAGTACAGTACGGTAGTTCACGGCTGTGGCTACCTCTGTGTCTGCACTCGGCAGGCAGTCCGTCCATAATTGTATACCACCTAACCTTTTTCTTTGCATCATGTGCTGATTGGGGAGGGTTTTTAGGAAGGGACATCCTGCGTGACACTGCAGTGCCACTCCTAAATGGGCCCGGTGTTTGTGTCGGCCACTAGGGTCGCTAATCTTACTCACACAGTCAGCTACCTCATTGCGCCTCTTTTTTTCTTTGCGTCATGTGCTGTTTGGGGAGGGTTTTTTGGAAGGGACATCCTGCGTGACACTGCAGTGCCACTCCTAGATGGGCCCGGTGTTTGTGTCGGCCACTAGGGTCGCTAATCTTACTCACACAGCTACCTCATTGCGCCTCTTTTTTTCTTTGCGTCATGTGCTGTTTGGGGAGGGTTTTTTGGAAGGGACATCCTGCGTGACACTGCAGTGCCACTCCTAGATGGGCCCGGTGTTTGTGTCGGCCACTAGGGTCGCTAATCTTACTCACACAGCTACCTCATTGCGCCTCTTTTTTTCTTTGCGTCATGTGCTGTTTGGGGAGGGTTTTTTGGAAGGGCCATCCTGCGTGACACTGCAGTGCCACTCCTAGATGGGCCCGGTGTTTGTGTCGGCCACTAGGGTCGCTAATCTTACTCACACAGCTACCTCATTGCGCCTCTTTTTTTCTTTGCGTCATGTGCTGTTTGGGGAGGGTTTTTTGGAAGGGACATCCTGCGTGACACTGCAGTGCCACTCCTAGATGGGCCCGGTGTTTGTGTCGGCCACTAGGGTCGCTTATCTTACTCACACAGCGACCTCGGTGCAAATTTTAGGACTAAAAATAATATTGTGAGGTGTGAGGTATTCAGAATAGACTGAAAATGAGTGTAAATTATGGTTTTTGAGGTTAATAATACTTTGGGATCAAAATGACCCCCAAATTCTATGATTTAAGCTGTTTTTTAGTGTTTTTTGAAAAAAACACCCGAATCCAAAACACACCCGAATCCGACAAAAAAAATTCGGTGAGGTTTTGCCAAAACGCGTTCGAACCCAAAACACGGCCGCGGAACCGAACCCAAAACCAAAACACAAAACCCGAAAAATTTCAGGCGCTCATCTCTAGTTTTTATCCCACGCAATATGGCTTTTGAATTAATATAATTATGGTGAATTGCAATCTGTATTTAATATTACCACTAGTGTGGCCGTGGAACGCATGCTGCTTCGCCCGTGGAACGCATACAGCATGTTTTGCATTATTATTTTTTTTAAATAAAGTATTTTTATTTCGAAGGAGATTAGTTTGCACATAGACATTGCATATCAGGAACATACCATACACATAATGACATGACAACATCGGATAACATCATTCATTTTCGGCTTATTATGATAATATGTCATACGTTCATAGGTGCCTAGGTATGTGCAATTATTTATACCAATATCTTATCTAATCTGTGTGCTCTAGTGTTCAAGAACTCTCATTATACTTATTTTTGGTTTTTCTCCCCATTTAAAACTCTTACGGACAACTTGTCCGAGTAAGTCTCCTCAAAAAAAAAAAAAAGGGATATCAAACAGAAACCAAACACTGAAAGCTCCAAAAAAGGAAGAAACGAGAAAACAAAACAAAAAAATAACTAGGGGGAAGAAGACACATTGGGGGATATTAGCACTCTAAATCCTACCCTGTCTAGCTGGGCGTTGAGCCATCCTCTCATACACTACCCATTGGGTGAGAGGGAAGCTTGTAGCCCTATAGAAATCATATATTAGCAATTCCAGGACTCGTTAGCAACCCTGGTGCCACTAAGTTATAGGGTCTGGCAAGGAGTATATGGATTCCAGCCATGGAGACCAAATTCTATCAAATTTAGCGGAAGCATTTTGTTTCATGTAAATGTATCGTTCCTTGAAGACTGTGTCGTTTATTAGTGCCTTAAAAGCAGGGAGTGTAGGGCCCTTGGGGGCCATCCATAGCCTTGCGATGCTCACCTTCGCCATTGCACACATGTTGCGAGCATAGAGGCCCTCTGGACTAGATACACAATCAGATCCTCCCATTCCCAGGATACAAAATTGCGGGGTAAGCATGGCCTCGTCCACCCCCGTGTTCACCAGAATCGACCCGACCCCCGACCAGAAAGCCCGCAACTTCGGGCAGTCCCAAATAAGATGCCAAAAAGTACCTGCAGTCATCCCACATTTAGGGCAGTCACCCGCACGGCCCGTCCCGAGTCTAGCCAGTCTTGCCGGGGTCATATATATTCTGTGCAAAAGGAAGTATTGTATTTGTTGAAACCTGATGGATTTGGTAACCCTGCTCGGAGTTTCCAAAGTTAGGGCCCAGTTTTCCTCATCTATGGGGCCCAAATCCTCTTCCCATTTGACACGGAGACGCGTCAAAGGGTCAGTATGCAGTTTGGCGAGTAGATAGCCATAAGCGTGGGAAATCATCTTAACCCAACCCAGCATACTTATAAAGGTCTTAATGGGAAATGGTATGATCTTAGGGGGGGAAGTGGTGAATTGGGACTGCAAAGCATGCCTGAGTTGGAGGTATCTAAAGAAATAGGAGTTAGGTAGATCAAACTCGTCTTTTAGTTGTTGGAAGGATTTAAGTGTATTATCCGTATAGAGATGATTTATGGAAACTACTAATTTAGGGGCCCAAACCTCCCGTCCCTCGAGCGCATATAGTTCAGGGAGCCACTTAGAGTACCAGAGGGGGGTGTCCGGGTCCAATCCATCAAATTTCAAAAGAGTTCTTAGTGCCTGCCACACCTTCATGGCCTGATATAGAAGAGGGGGGAGGAACCGGGCCAGGCTCCCACTCAGTAACACCTGCAGTGGAGACAAACCGGGGAAGTAGCATTGTATAAATACCCAATGGAGAGAAGTGACGCCAGTATCCTGCATCCATGCACTAATATGTGTCAGCTGAGCGGCATAGTAGTACATCTGAAAGTCTGGCAATGCCAGACCTCCGTCGCAGCGCAACCTGGTGAGCGTGTTCAGCTGTATTCTAGGACGTTTGTTAGCCCAAATTAAAGAGGAGAGGACACTATTCAGTTTTCTAAAGAAGGATGGATGAATATATACAGGGGATTGAAGAATCACATATAGAATCTTAGGTAGTAATATCATTTTCACGAGGCTGACCCTGCCAGATACAGTCAATGGAAGCTTACACCAAGTCTTAGATTTACGAGCAGCCTGTTGCATGATCGGATCAAGGTTCAAAGGTGTAAAGTCAGAGGGGTCATTGGTTACCTGAATCCCAAGATATTTAAATTTTGCCGTCCAACATAGCGGTAGGGAGACTTTAGGAACAGCAGGGGGGGGGGGGGGGGGCAATCACAGGCATAATGGAGGAGTTAGACCAGTTAATATGAAGGCCTGAGTATTCACCGAACTCCTCAATCAATTGCAACAATATAGGCATAGACTTGGTGTAATCCTGCAAGAACAGCAGCATGTCGTCAGCGTAGAGGGCAATCCTGTCCTCCCGAGGGCCAGTATGAATGTCCACTATACCCGGATGGGACCTTATTAGACAGGCTAAAGGCTCGATGGCCAGGGCAAACAGGGTTGGGGACAGAGGGCATCCCTGTCTGGTCCCGCGATACAAGCGGAACGAGGGAGATACATAGCCGTTCACCGAGATCCTGGCGGTCGGGTGTTGATAAAGTAATTTAACCCATCTTATAAAATTAGGTCCGAATCCCATACATGTCATGACTTCCCATAGATAGGACCTCTCAATACTGTCAAATGCCTTAGCGGCATCCAGTGAGACCACTACCGAGTCGGAGGGAAAGTCATGCGGGACTTGTAAAATGGTATATAATCTACGTAGGTTAATAGAAGTGGACATCCCTGGCATAAAGCCAGTCTGGTCGGAGTGGATAATGGAGGTGATTACTGTGTTAAGTCGAACAGCTAAAATCTTGGCCAGGATCTTAGCGTCGGTGATGTTTTGCATTATTTTAATCATTATTGCCCCCTGCTGTCTCGGAGGAGACATGTCCTGGCTATGGATTAAGTTTCCCTTCGGCTATACTCGTAGCCGCCCGACGGTGAACCTGCCGCGCAACTTCCGGTATGTGGAACGCATCCACTTCCGGTCGTTGATAAGCGGAAGCGCCTAGCCGGGCGGCCGCGATTAATGTTGTTTTTCTACTTCACGCCTCGTTTAGCCTTCTCCCCAGGTCCACATGTATGCATCTACAGTGTGGTTACCTGGAGGTTAGTGTATTCTTTATTGGTTATAGCGTATTTAGCCTATTCAATGTTTGTCTTTGGCTAATTGCTACTTCCTGCCCTGAGCTCATAAATAGCTGACGGCTGCAATGGTGAAGCTTGCAGCTGTCAGCAGTCCCTGGCATCCTGGACCTGTGAGTAATTTTATCCCTTATCGTTCCCTCCCTCTGTTAGACGGTATTGTGTTTTTTTCGAACTTTGGCCTCATTGTGTATTTATCTTATTGACAGTGTGCTGATCCTATCTGGCACAGCCAGAAGTGACCGCAGCTGCATCATGTTACCCCACTATCAGGCGCTTAGTTATGAATTTTTTTGTCCTGTGGACTGATTTCTATATATTTATTTGAATAGGCTTTATTCACATTTATTGTAGTGGCCGGTTGTAACGGAATTACTCTTGTCCCATGCTTTGACACTTTATGATTGTTTTCTATTACCAGTCCAGGTAATTACCAGTGGTTTGAGTCATATTGTTTGTACTTGGCTGGTAGTCATATTACTTATACTTCCCTCACCCGCTTGCTGTCTGTGGGGGTGGTGGTTTAATTTGACCTATTTATACATCTATATATATCTTTCCCCTATATGCCACATACCTTCTGTTTCAGGGGCCTGGGAGACACTGGTAGTGATAGTGTGTGTGACCGTGTCTTTTTAAATTATGTGTTACATTTTGTTCTGTTATTTCCTAGATGTTATGAATTGCCTGTCTTGATAAAGGCCCATAATTGGACCGAAACGACGACTCTGATGGCACCACTCTTGAACCTAATTAAATATATTGAACCAATCTACGTATCTGAGAGACTGATCTTTGGCGAGAGTGCGCCCTCCACTTTTGTGGTTGATGCAGATAGGAAAGAGGATATCTCCTAAGAATTGTTGACTGACTGTACCTGTTTAGAAGCAAAGGATATTAATTGGGATGATTTACTTCAATACAAATACGGGTTAAATAAAGAGTACTTTTTTTGCCGCTTTGTGACACAATATAACCATTTAGACAGACAGTTAAAACTGATTATGGATAAAATTGTACATATTTTGAAGAAAGCTAGGAGTATGAAGTCCTTTATACCTAAAATTAATTTAGAAAAGGTCCCTTAGATTTATTTCCCCTGACATTTTATAAAAGAAGTAATAGGTTATTTTCCCTAGTGATGGGTATAAAGTTTGTCCCTATGCAGAAAAAGAAAAAGATAATTCAAGGAGATATGTCACAATCTACATTAAGGTATTGTTATTTTTGCAGATATCAGCATTGAACACTTTGAAGGAACAGTTACCAAAGTCATCCCTAAAGTACCCAACAAAAACCAGAATGACACTTTACAGGGACATATAAAAGTTGACTTTTATACATTCCTAATTTTTCAAATTAGGGGACTGAAAGTGAATTAAAAAAAACCCTCTTGTAAAAGCAGGGTAAAACAGCAAAAGTTGATTCCATTTAAATGCACATAGCAAACTTATCCTATTATCCCCGTTGTCACTCAGTTACACCCATTCATACACAAATAGAGATCCAGATAACTTGTCTGGGACTTTAGAAAAAAGGAATGTGAGTGGGCTGTCAATGGCAGCCAGTATAGGGGTGGTCAGACCCCTGTAGATCTATGCAAAGAAAGGAATGGGATACTGGCGCCAGCAGTTAATACAATAATTAAAAGGGACGTTTCACAATAAAAAATATAACAATTTATTACAAATTCATTAAAAAGAGGGATGATTGCCACAAATCCCATCAAATATAAAAAATAGTTTGTAGGAAAATAATGACCCCAAATATGGCTCATTCCACATACTGTTTAATTAGTATTCCTACTGAAGCATTGGTATTACCCGATCCGTGTGGTGCAGTCCCATAGGTATCTCAAAAGGTTCAGAGATCCAATCTGAAGTAGGGAAAGAGATCCAGGTCCAAGAATATGCTTTGGCTGGAGGAAAATCAGTAGTAGCAGGTGAGTCCAAATTGTGCCCGAAAGGATGGTGAGGAGATGATGGGTTTCTGATCCATACAAGCTAGCTCAACGCATTTTTGCTGGTAAGGTTACTGCCAACTTCCTCAGGAGCATGTTTCCAGTGTCACTGGGCTCTGCTTACAAACCCCCTTAATGGTGGCTTAATCCCAAGCACCTGTTGTACTCATCTTAGAAACGGTCCACAAAACATTATTTTTTATGTATAGAAGGCATCACTACTGTGTCACATTCATAATAAATATATTATATAATAAAAATGAGGCATATTGATACATTAATAGTAGTAAAAAAAAGCATTTCATTCATTTGTACTCCGATCATGTGACTTACTCCCGATCAAGTGACTATAAGGAACCTATCAGTATTAAGGCCATAATTGGCCTGAGGTTCCCAAAATGAAGCGCTGCATTCCATGCCAGTGTGGAGGGCCGCGCCCTTTGTCAGGTGACCTGTGGAGAGGCGCTGCATTCCACATCTCCGACGGAGACCAGCGCACCATCCACAGCTGTGCCACGGCACCATGTTACACAGTGGCGTGGAGTGCCGCGTCCCGGGACTGATTCTGATTATATACACAAATTGTAAATAACTATATGTAAATAGGATTTGTTATATCCTGCATGAGCTGAAGTACAATTTAAAATTGAAATAACAACAAAGTTAAAAAGCAACAGTTTTATGCATATGTGCATACATATTTTCTAAAACATTATAGGTATATTTATATTTAAGGTCCTATTGGTCTGAAAAATGCACATATTGCATATTGTAAATAAAAGACTAAAAAAAAGGGGGGGGGGAATATATATGATCCTTCAATCTGTTCAATTACATCCTGTATGAAACAGAACTATTTAGAGTCGCAATAATAACAGTACATACAATACTTGAATAGCACAAACATTACTATTACACATTTACATATTTATTTATATCTACATACTATGCACTCATTGGGGGAATACAAATATTTGAAAAGTCGGTTGGGTGTCTGTATTTTCCTGTCTATTAGATAGGAAAAACCAGACACCCAACTGACTTTTCAAATATTTGAATATCCCCCATTTGAGTCCTAAATGTATGTAGCCATATATAAGTATGTGAAAAGACAAAAATTGAGGTAGTATAATCATAATTCTCAGTATATAATCAATATTCATTCAAAATATATTGGTCAGGGAATAGGAGACTGAAGTGATTCATCTTGAATACTTGAATACTGTGTGCAATTTTGGGCACCATATTACAAATAGGATATCCTGGAGCTAGAAAAGGTTCAGAGGCGGGCGACCAAACTAATCAAGGGCATGGAGAAACTGGAATACGAGGAAAGGCTTGCAAGGCTAGGCATGTTTACATTGGAAAAGAGGAGACTAAGAGGGGACATGACCAACATCTACAAATATATAAGGGGTTAATACACAGAGCTTGGGAGGGACCTGTTTTCTATAAGATCAGCACAGAGAACACGTGGTCACTCGCTTATGTTAGAGGAGTGGAGTTTCTGCACATTGAGGCGAAAAGGTTTTTTCACAGTAAGGACAATACGTGTTTGGAATTCCCTGCCTGAGAGATTAGTAACTGCGGACTCAGTCAACACCTTTAAGAATGGGTTAGATAAATTCCTATTGGATAAAGATATTCAGGGTTGTGGTGCGTAGGCACGCATTATAGTTAATTTAACTAGTCCTAACATAAAAATAACTAGTCCTATAATAAGACTACATAGGAGACCACAAATAGGTTGAACTCGATGGACAATTGTCTTTTTTCAACCTTAGTTACTAGGTTACTATGTTACTATGTTACTATATAATAGAAATAGCATGGGTGCTGACCAAGTGCCCATGTGTACATACACACAAACACACACACACACACACACACACACACACACACACACACACACGCACACACACGTGCATAACATACATATGCATGCATACAGGCACACACAGGCACCTCGGTCACCCCCTATCACGAACAGTATTGACTTCAGGTTCTTCTGAATATATGGATGGGGCATAATATTCCTCAAGAGGACAGATTGTGAGGTGCTCACATGACTACTAAAAGGAGACCTAAGAGAAATGATTGGTAAACTAAAGTGTAGACGTTCTTCATACACTATGTTTAAAAAAATAGGGAGGAGACAGACATCTACTTATCAGGGTATGATGTTCAGTTTGATGCTTTTGTTCAATCCACCTGGATGTAGAGAGTTGAATTTTAGCATCCAATATATTTCCCTACTGCATAATTTATTGAACCTATCGCCTCCTCTGGGTGTGGGTGCGATATGCTCTATACAAATAATCAAGAGACTTTTCGGGTCCCCTGAGTGTAATTGGTTAAAATGTCTTGGCACACTGTGTTTTGTATAATTATTTAAGATATTCCTGCGATGTTCCATAAACTGCACATGGATGGGTCTTGTGATCCTCCCCACATAGTGAAGGCCACATCCACTGGTCAGTAGGTACAGTATATAATGAATTTAGACTCACAGTTCATGAAGGATTTCAATTGGTAAGTATCATTAGACCCTGGTATTGTTAGCGCCGTCGTTTTCCTAGGCATATGTGTACATGTGGTGCATCTAGATTTTCCACATTTAAAGCTTCCAGGCAGTTTTGTTAGTATCCAGTCACATCCTAATGATGGTTCTTTTTTCTCTTTGACGTCTAAATAACTAGGTTCCAGTATAGATTTGTGAGATCTATTCTTTTTATAAACTACATGTGGTTGTGAGGGTAGGATTTCACTAAGAATGTGGTCTTGTGTTAGCACTCTAGTTTTTAGAGATGATGGTTTTAATTTCTCGAGCACAACTGTTGTATTTGCATATAAAAGCCAGTTTCTCTAATTATCTTTATTTTTGTTGTTGGTTTCAGTTATATTATTTTTCTGTATTAGAAGTTTAGCCCTATCCATAAGGTGAACTTCTTCAAAAGCTTGTTTTAAAAGCTTATCAGGATATTTACATTGTCTAAGGGATTCTAATAAATAATTTGCATGGAGAATAAATGTATCTAGATCAGAACAATTACATCTGAGGCGCATCAGTTGTCCCTTGGGTATATTATGCTTTCAATGGGCATAGTGTGCGCTCTCATAGTGTAAATATGTATGTGTATTTACTGCCTTAACATAATTAGAGGTAATAATCCAATTATTTGAAATCTTAAGGGTCACATCCAGGAAGTCTTTACATTCTCTGCTATGATTGAATGTGAACTGCAAATTATAAGTGTTAGAATTGAGATATGTAACAAAATAATTAATAGTGGAAGAATCCCTATCCGAAATAATAAAAAGATCATCTATGTAATGGCCATAGAAAACCAGGTTCCCCTCCCAGCTGCTTCCCCAAACAAGAGCGTCCTCCAGATCGCCCATGTATAGCTTAGCATAACTGGGGGTGAAGCTGGTCCCCATGGCGTCCCATCACCTGTAAATAATATGTGTTAAGAAAAAGAAAATAATTGTGAGAGAGAATAAATTATATCGAGCTAATAAGGAACACCTGGTGGTCAGCACTAAGGTCATCATCCACATACAGTTTCCTTGTGCTCACATCGAGTCCAGCAGAATGTGAAATATTTGTATATAATGCCTGGACATCCATCGGCAGGAAGGTATATGTATCTTTCCAGATAATATTTAGAATTTTGTTTAAAAAGGTCGGTTGTATCTCTTAGCTGAGACCTCAGCGCAGACACATGTGGTTGGAGAAAAGAATCAACATAAAATGAAAGATTGGAAGTGAGGAAACCTATACCCGAAATAATAGGTCTACCAGGAGGTAACGTGAGGGACTTGTATTTTGTAACGTGTATTTTTGGTAAAAAGTAAAAAGTGGGGGATGTGGGGAATTTTGGTAGCAGGATCCCATATTCCTCCCTGGATATGACCCCGGAGAATAGTGCTGTGTCCAATAGTTCTTTAAGTAAAGACTCTGTTGGATTTCATTATAGAGTCTTATAGAACTGTAGATCTTGCAATTGTCTGTTTGCCTCATGTATATAATCCTTTCTATTCATAATTACGAGTCCTCCACCTTTATCCGCCTCTTTTATAACTATGGTGATATCTTGTGTGAGTTCTTTAAGAGCTTCCTTTTCTTGTCTATTAAGATTAGATGGAGACATGAAGCCCCCTTGATGTCTTCCTACTATATCTTTAAAGTCTTCTAATGTGATTTTATAAAAAGACTCGATATAGCTACTTTTGGCACATATCGGAAAAAACTCAGATTTCTTTTTACATTTATTGAATCCCTTATCCAAGTCAAAGATTTTTGGGGAGATTGTCCCCTTCTATGTGATTATTCTCCCAGAGTTCCTCCAGAGCATAGATTCTTCTTTCCTATGTATCCCCCCTCTTCTCCCTCTTGGCTTGGATCTCTTTCCCTTTTTGGTGTTCCCCATGTGTTTGCATGTGGTACACCTCAAAAGTTGGTCTTCGGACGTGCTCCTAAAAAAGTCTCCCTGGTGTCGTTTTCCCAATCATTCCCTTAGATGTTGTTAGATTCCTCCCTATGGGGTCGTGATCTTTCATGGTGATAGCTGACCTTCCTTTCCCTGCTTCGCTGATTCAAATATTATATATTATCCCTCGTATTTTCAGTGTGTTTATTATATATATTGAAATTAGAATTGCTCTGATGGTTTTGTGATTCCCATCTGTTAGTACTTAGTTTGCGATCCCTCCTCTCCCTCTGTCTGTGGTTATCTATTTTTTCATTTCTAGTTTTGATAAAGTTCTTTTTGTGCCTATATGTCCTTACCATATTATTCTCATAGTACAAAAAACAGCAAAAGATGATGCCATTTAAATGCACATAGCAAATTTATCCTATTATCCTGTTGTCACTCAGTTACACCCATTCATCCACAAATAGAGATCCAGCTAACTTGTCTGGGACTTTGAATAACCCACAGATGCACAGATATGCCTCATGATTCCCCAGAAGCATGCACAGTGTGGAAGCACACATATGCAACTGCTTTTTGTGTGACTCTCAATCTGTCTTCCGTTATAAGGCATGTGCTCAGGCTTCCAGCAGTCAGGATCCCAATGGTCACAATGCCAATGGATCTTGAAGGTGAAACTTAGGGTTAGGCACTAGGAGGAGGAAGGATAGGGTAAGATGGCAGGAGTGGACAGTTAGGGTTGGGCTGCTGGAAGGGATGGTGGGTTAGGGATAAGGTTAGAATACTCACTGGTATCTGTCGGCATTCTGAACATTGGGATTCTGTTGTTGGGATCATGATCGTCAGTATGCTGACCGCCGACATTTCATACCCAACCCATTATATAACATTTCTTTTAATGCATGCATATTTATATTTTTATATCATTCACCACTGTATGTGAATGTATTCCTGTTAAAACAATTCTAGTGTTGTTTTAAAAAAAATACATATTTGTCTGTTTGTTTTTCTTAAATATTAAACATATTACATTATAATTAAGCTATTTCTAGAGGAATGTTAAGCTTTACAAACAATTGTGAAACAGTTACAGTACGTCTGACATTTCTTATGATCTTAATAAATAGAGGGATTAAAAATCTGAAAAGTATAAGATGAGAACACTTACAGCAGATACTGTAATGCAGGTAGAGCTAATGATTAATGTAAAGGTTCAAACAACCCATAAAAGCAGTTTTTCTATTTTCTTCAGGTAGTGCAACCTAAGATATTTACTGTACTTAATAGACCTCACTCTGCTAGAAGAGATAACACAGATACTGATTAAGAGATGGTTAGCATGAGAGATGTGCAGTTTGGTTCTCCTGAAATATGAATACACCCAAACTTAGGGATGCTGAGTAGAATTGAGTCCCAGTTCGGAATCACTTTGGGGTTCCATGTGGAATTGAGTCCCAGCTTGGGTTTGTTGCCAGTTTGGATCTCATATTTAAAACCCAAACTCAGATTTGGGATTACATGTAAACAGGTCCAAATTACATGGTTTTAGCTGTGTTTGTTTTTTTAAATCAATGTTCATCTTTTTTTTATTGATTTGTAAAGGAATCCAAAACCAAACCAAAAACCAAATCCATACCAAAACCCAAGAAGGTGGTTTTGCCAAAACCATGATGATAAATTAAAACCAAATCCAAGTGGGACTGCACATATCTCTAGGTCACATACAACTCTAATGCAGCTGTGTTTGGCAGGTAGACCATGCCCTGGGGGGTAGGGTGGGATAGCCTATGCTCGGAGGAGGGTTGTCACACAGCCCTATGCCCAGAGCCTGTGCATACCTTTGCCTCTTGTTTACCTTCTTCTGCTACTGCACACTCTTACTGTCAGAATCCTTATCTTTCCTTTCTCTGCAGTCTCCTTCCAACACAAAATACACTCCTTCCAATACTAACTAAAATACTAGTAATGATGATGATGATGATGATAATAATAATAATAATAATAATAATAAACAAAAAATATTAAGACATCTTTCAGAATTGAGGTTTATTGATGACTGATGTTATTATTTCTACTTAGGTTTATTACCTGGCAGTTACCACTCTTTTCTTCTAGAAACTTCCCTGGCAAGAGAGGTGCTGCCTTGTGCCAGGCTACTATCAGGGCCTTCTTTTTCTTTCCCTGTACTTTTTTTCAGGTGTATTTACTTTATTTGTTATTTTTTTGCCACCCAGCACACGAGATGGCCGCATATGCCCATGCTTGCTAACAGTGTCTGGAGATCTGACTTCTGGAGCACTCCTGCAATGACTTGTCCACCGAGTTCATGTCTTAGATGCTGCTGGGGAGTGTTGTGCCTCCTCCAAGGTGGTGCCCTTGGCTGCATCAGCGACCATGGCTTCTGTGCTTGCCACCACCGGTTTATACATCCCCATGTGAGGCTATGGCAAGGGGTGTCTCAGCACCGCCAATGCTCTTGTGTGGTGACAAGCTCCTCAACCACATCCAATATAGCAGTTAGGTCGCATTATGCTGATGTGGATCCAGCCACCCTAGGCACTGATGAGGCTGGGTTGCCATCCAGTGGGGATCATGAAGGACTGAGGGGGGGAATTGTTCTGTGCTGACTGTTCATGGTTCTGTAACACCTCTGAGCTGCAGCTCAGCTCACTCTATACTACAGGAAGCCCAGATAACTAATGTTAAATGCATTATTAGAGTCTTGCACCCACTCTTTAGTCTGGTTGTATCGGGCACTGCATGACTTTTTTTTCAGTTTGCTTGTTACTGCAGCATGCACGGGGAGCACGAAAATTGTGGGAGCATGTTATCCCATTCCGGGCACAGTGGGGGGTAAGGTAACTCCTGTCATCCTTGTCACATAAAGGATGTCATCCTTGACACATACCAGACTTGCTGTCCCTGATATCTTAACTGGTGCTGTTGCTTCCTTTTCTTACAGCTGCTTCCCAAGATGTCTGGATGTGTCCCATGATGTGGTACTGGCAGTAGTTGTTTATTTCCCATGTACAGCCCACAGTGCACATTCAGTAGGATTTGCTGGCACTTTGGATCCCGGTGGTCATAATCCTGATGCTGGGATCCCAAAGACTGCAATGCCAACAGGGGTGAGTTGGGGCTGTCCTCCCCTCTCCCCCTCTCCCCTACTCCCTAACCCTAACACTTTGTTCCTGCAGCCTAACTCTAACCTCCACCTATAGTGCCTAAACCTAACATTACTGCAGCAGTGCCTCAACCTAATCCCCACCTCCCCACAGCCCAAACTTTACCCTAACTCCCCCACAGCCTAACCCTCCCCGTGGGTGCCTAACTACTCCTCCCTACAGTCTAACCCTAACCCCACCACAGCTTAACCCTAACCTCTCCGGGTGGGTGGCAGCTAAATTATCCCCCTGGTCCTAATCCTAACCCAAGTGCTATACTTACATAGGTCGGGATGCCAGCTATTGGGATTCTGGCGTTGGTCTCCTTATCTTTTCAGGATTCCAGTGCCGACATTGTGATGGGTGTAGGGATTCTGGCATCAGTTTTCCGACAGCCGGGATCCCTATATCCGGCAAATGAACCGCATCCCCACAGTGCACATCATTACCAGCTGCAGTATCTGTTACACTACGTGTATCTTATATTATGCACTACTTATACTGTGTTAAGGGTTAATCTAATAGAAGCTGTGTGCTCATCTCGAGTTACCACTACAATCAGCCAAATAATTTACACCAGTGTACTTCAAGCTTCCATTCTTGAATAATCATTGTGTGCTATCAACTACCATCTGCAGCTACCATAATTTGCTGTCAAGGTACCACCTGTATAACTAATGTATACTTCTAGCTCCAGACTTCTCACCACCATGAAGTAGTGCTACTTATGTGGTTATCCTCTTGTTTTACTGTACTACATTCCACCGCAGAATTTTTTGGCAACCTTTAAATAAATGCTTATAGTAAATGTAAAAGAAATCTAATGTTAGCTAATATGCCATGCAGTTATATATCAATGTTTATGGAAAATAGAGTTAGTCTCTTTTGGGTGCAATCTGCTGCTGTGTCTGCACAGACCCTAAAGAAAGTTTTACCACATTTCCAAAATACTAGATATAAAAAATGGGAAAGTTCATGACAACAAGCGCTAAAATGAAATAAAAAGGAAACCAAACCTTCCTTTATATGTAAGGAGATTCTTAGGAGGATAATTATCTCTTAATTCTCCTTTCAAAGCACCTCCTGGTTTGGTTCCACTCGTATATATCAGTTTTTCTGAAAGACAAAAAATTAACAATACAATGGTGTAGTATGTCAAGAAATTCCTAAAATGCCTGTCCACCCTTGTGTCCTTGATACAATCTTTCAATGATGTAGTGAAGATTTTGATAGACCATTTGATCCACCGTTCTTCCTAGCAGTAAGCAGATGGCGTACCAAAACTCACAGAAAAGGAAATAATTTCATGCACATAAAGGTTTCTTTAACTCCTATGGGTGTACATGTGGTACCAGAACTCACAGTATGTGAGATGAGAGAATGCACAAAAAGGTATCTTTATCACATCAAGTGATTAGACTGGTGTACCCCAACTCACATTCATACTGGTGAAGTCAAGCATATCAAGGTATCTTTTGTCACCTCTGTGAATATGATTAGCATACCCCAACTCACAATTCTGGTAGTAGATTCAAACACATCAAGGTTTCTTTCAACTACCAAGGAGCCATCAAATTAAGGAAAAAAGGGTATTTTATTGCAATGTCACATAAAAACTGAATATTTGGTATCCAAAACAAGTGCATACAACGTTCTCCAAGACAAAAAATATAAAAGATTTTTGGTATAAAAGGTTCATAAAAAAATCATCACAAAGTTAGGAGTTCTACATAATCTTACCAAGGGAGAAGGCCATAGGTAATATGTATATATGACCTGATAAGCGGAGGTCTGGACAATCCTTCTATACCAGGGTCCCAATGGTCCAGAAATTCCAAGGTCAAGAAGATGTTTACAGAAAAATGATAAGTAGGCTCCCATCTTTTTTTCTAAACCTGTTTTCCAGTATGTCCCTATAGTTCTTACTCCTCAAAATGGTAATACTCAAACTCATGGTAGGTCTTGGTTATGGTAGGTGGTTATTTATTTCCAGAAGGTGATAGCTGTTCATCAAAACAGGAGGTCTGAATGTACAGATTTTCTTGCTTATATTGGCAACATGCTTGTCCCACCCAATCGAAGGGTCTCATTTTGCTGATGGTATGGATTTTGCATGTAACTAATTTGGGTGTATTTCTACAATCTGCTCCCTAATTACACCATTGCTTAACAAGTGATTTGCTATTGCTGTCAGTACTTTGCCATTTAAAAAATTAACTTACATATTAGGTTGCTTAGTTCCATTATGTTCACTATAATTTCTCTATCCAGCTTATTGGAGTCTTATTTCTTATGCTCTGGCAGTCTCTCTTGACTAATACTGTCATTAATCAACTTTCTACCTCAGTTTTGTTGTATCCCAGTTTGTAAATTAGGCAACAGATAATTTGATATTACAGAGAATATTTGGGTATTTTGTCCAATATTGCGTTGTTTGTGGCCCAAACATGATTACTTCATTCCATAGTAATCTTCTTGAAATATTAATTTTTGGCATATGTGTAAATACAGTTGGAGGCGGACTGCTACCATCTGTGTGTGGTCATCTAACTCTATTGGAAATAATTTGGTCACTTATCTCTAGTCTAAAAATGGTTGGCTCTCATATAGGAGCACAATTGGATACTTGTGATCCCTATAGCAATAATATTCCCAAAGTTTCTAGGGAAAAGCACCCTCTTTTCCACTGTCTTTATGGTCTGGCATTGTTCTGCACTTTATGCTGTCTCATTTGCCAAGCCCTATTACTACTGCTACCTGTTCTACCCTTGTAGGTACATTCAGGGCCGGATTAACAATGGGGCGGATGGAGCTGCAGCTCCAGGCCCTCCGTCAAAATAGGCCCATAAGATCTGCAGTGCTGGCTGCTCTACAAAGGATTTTTTTTCTTTACAGTTACAGCGGCCTGCCAGCGGTGCCTAAGGCCCCCGCCCACATATACAGCAAACCCCACTACACCCCTTTCCTGCCCGGGGTGGAAAACCAGCCATAATTATTTTCCTAATGGCGGCGCAGCAGAAGACTTTACAAATCCTCCCTGCGCCGCACAGTATCTGCCTGCCTCTTCAGTGCAGCAGCGCCGTGATGTCACATCACATCCCGCCGTGTGACATGATAAGCGCCGCCCCACCACCGTGCATAACTGCTGTAGCAGCCGAGCTCCGCTCCCTGTAGGCGGCTTTAATCATTGTGACTGAGGCGCTATGTGGCTGGTGCTGATGATCGGCAACAGGCTGCTGCTGAAGTGCTGATCAGGGAAGGGGTGTCAGTGTACTGCAGTGTCCCTCCAAAAGGTATGCACTGCCACTGACTGAGTTATATTTTGTTGCTCTGTCTCTCTCTATGCATGTACAGATATGTATATTTATAGTACCATATTGCTGCCCTGACTTGACATTTATTGTCAAATCTAAGCATATGTTTATATATATATATAGTATATAGGTATGTATGTGCATATATGTATGACTGTATGTGCATATGGATGTGTGTGTGTGTGTATATATATATATATATATATATATACACACACACACACACACACACACACACACATCCATATGCACATACGGTCATACATATATATATTACTTAACAATGCCCTCAGTCTCTGTACCCTCTCTACAGTACCCCCTTGCAAAGACACCCCCTACTCATCTCCCAGCATGGCTCTGATCCCCCTCCCATTGCAGCTCCTTCCCAACCCCATCCCCCCAACAGTTCAGTCCCGCACACCCATCATCGATCTACCCGACCCCTGCAGCATCACAGTTCCATCGCGAAGTCCTTGCTTTCATACTAAGGGGCTAATTCAGGTTGGATCGTAGTGTGCAGTGTGCGATCACAGTGTGTGATCAAAACCGTAATTTTTGCTGAAAAGATGTGGGCGCATGCACAGCGCCCGTCCTGCGCATGTGCCCGCATTTTCTGCGGGGGGGGAGGGGGGGGCACAGAAAATGCAATTGCCTCTGCCTGTCAATCAGGCAGAGGCGGTCGCAGGGCGGCAACGCTCTGTTTCCAGGAAGGAGACGGAGCATTGTGGGGGCAGGGCAGAGCGACCGGTGGGCGGAGCCGGAAGAACGGGGTCATGTCGTGGACGTGATCGCGGCAGCTGCGTGACGTCACACGCAGCCGCTGTGATCAGGAAACTGGCAGCGAGTCTCCTGCGGCCGTAGCTAAGCTGCGCCGGCAGGAGGCTCCCACAGCCAGAGAGATAATGCCACAGTTGGGGGACACTTTTATACTGGTCCCTGTGGTTGTGGCATTACCCCCCCAACTAGTCACCCCTGGCCCCGCAGCCTAACCCAAATGTTGGCATTCCTCAGAATGTTGACCTTTCATATGTCAACATTGTGAACATGTCACCATTTTGTAGATGTCAACATGTCCCATTTAACAATGTCGACATAACTCTCAACATTGTGATTGTTGCCATGGTGACTGCACCCTATAAATATTATACCATACTGTAATGCCCACAATTCAAACTACGCCACACAGTTGTAGCAGTAATGTTCATTTCAACCAAAATGTTGCCCTTCAAAATTAATTAAAACACTCTGCCACAAAAAATCCTTGAGCAAACATTAATATGGTGGTTAGATTTAATATAGTCTCACTATGGTGCAGAGGCGGAACTAGCGGCGCTGCAGCCGATACATTGCTCTAGGGTCTGCCGCAGTGAAGGGTCCCACAGACTCATTATATATGCCGCTGCGCTGCCTGCTTCCAGTGCCCCAGACTCAAAGCAGCTGCTGCCTGCTCTATCCTGAACACAGAGGCTAAACATGGCAATTGACAGTGGTTGTGGTCCAGGACCGTCCGGAAAGGGAGGACAGGCTGCTCTCTCCCTTCTCCTCCCCTCTCACTTCCTCCCCCCAGAGTGACACATTAATGCTCACTAGTGCTGGCTTGGCTTAAATGAGTGACAGGCTGCGGTCCATGTCCGACTAGAGGTGGAGGAGGGGCCTTCTCCTCCCCTCTACTCTCAGCTCCTCCCCCCAGACTCAGTATCCCTGCCTGGCATTTTGCTGTTGCCGTGTCCCAACGTCATGATCTAGTGACCGTTCTCGCCCCAAAAGGAGAAGAGCTTTGTTTGCCCATCACCCGTTGGTCCCAGGCTTTGTAGCTGCTGTGTCGGACAGGGGAAGATAGTCACCTGCTTCTTTGCATACACAAGGATCGTGATGGAGTAGGTGAAAGGTTAGTTCCTCAATCACAGCAAACTCTTGTTCTCTCCCACCCCTCTCTTTCTCCCCTGTCTCTCTCTTTTCTCAGTTTTCATGTTAAACCCATACGTTTTTTCTGTTTGCCTCACTGATACTCCCTCGTACAGACACCTCATATGCCTGCTTCTACCATTCACCCTTTGCCCTTCCCTGTCATCCCCTGCCTCACCCCAACACACTCTGTTTCTCCATCACCCTCTCCCCGTCACCCACTGCCTCCCTGTCACCCACTCTCCATCACCGTCTGCCTCTCCCTGTCAACCTCTCTCCATTACCCTCTCCCTGTCACCCACTGCTTCTCCCTGTCATCCTTTCCCTGTCACCCTCTGCCTCTTTGTGCCACCCTCTTTCTGTCACAAGCTGCTTCTCCCTGTCATCCACTACTTGTCCCCCTTTCCCCATCACCCTCTCTCCGTCACTGTCTCTGCCATGTAGCATATTGTGAACTGTGGGTGGGGCGGAGGAGGGGGCGGCAAAGCATATTTTTGCACTTGGGACAACCACTCACAAGTTCTGCCACTGCTATGGTGCATATTTATTAACCAGTCTGCCATTCAAATATGTGGAAACTATTTCCAAAAGTTTAAAGGCAGAATTAAGTATCCTTCAGATGTACTAAAGAGAAAAGCAGTCTTCCCCTCCAGCATCTGTTTCCATAATGTGCTGTGTGGGCAAACACCATGTTAGCCTATCACAGCTATGGGGTTGCCCTGCCAGAGAAGATCTTGTGATCCCTCTTTGGTGGGCTTTAGGGCATCCCAAAGCGATTTGTGGCTTTGATGCATTGAACACCTGGATAGTCAAGCATGCACAGTAGACACAAGGGGTCTGTAGATAGAAATAAAGTGATCACGGATGCATTCACTATGTTTCTTCCTGATCAATGGGGCTGGCTTTCATTAAGATTAATACATCCAAGCAGAAGAATGATCCTTATTGCCTTGATATATGACAAAAAAAGGATTCTTAATTTTTATGAGCAGTCTGCATATTTGTATAAATATGTCCTTATAGCTAGTTATAAGCAGGGCCGGTTCCGGGGCTTCTTGCGCCCCGGGCGGCATTAGGGGCATGGCTTCATACAGGGGGCGTGGTCAGTTACGCCCCCTGTACTGTAGTAGGATGTGCGGTGCGCGATGACGTCTAGTTTCCCTTCACAACGGGCAGCCGACGAAGGGAAACTAGACGCTACGTGTCTAGTTTCCCTTCACAGTGGGCAGCGGGGGGCACAGCAGCAGCGGATCTTGCCATGGTGCGGCACCCTCTGGATGGTGCAGGGGCCCTCCTGAAGGCGGCGCCCCGGGCAAAAGTCATGCTTGCCCATGGCAAGATCCGCTACTGGTTATAAGGTAAGGGATTTTTTTTCATACATAGAGAAATTTCACATTAATGACACCACTAAGTGACACGTATGCTCATTAGTAGAGGGGTTTCACATTTACATTATCATTAAGTGCCATTTTTCATTTTTTTTACATATTACAGTTACATTCACATTACACTATTGATATAAGCTAATAGGGGTGGGGTGATTGAGGTTTTTGAAGGTAGGTGCTAGTCACACCCTACAGTACAGACCACACCCCCTGTGCAGGCCACACCTCCAGAACATTGGTCACAACCCCCATATCACTAGTAACATCCCCTTCAGCGCCGATCACACCCCTTGCAGCAGCACAAAATAGGCCTTCATAAATTTCAGCTCCAGGCCCATGTGGACCTTAATCTGGCACTGGGTACATTAATGATCTCAGTTTGGTTATGGATGATCTCAGTTTTGGCTATTGAACAGTGATCCTATTAAAGACTGCTGCACATGTGGCCAGCTTATGTTTTATCTGTGTCAATGTTGTTACTGCTTTTTAAAAAATATTTCTTTATGCCACTGACATGTAATGCTGTACAGATATTTATAATTTCCACACATTTAAGATTGTTACAAAATCCTGTAAAAAATGCAAAAAAAAGTTATATAAATATTATTTGAACATTACCTTTTAGAAGAAAAATGCTTATTCTGCAAGTGACACTTTCTTTTTATATTAATATATGCACAACAACCATGTTTGTTCATTTATAATAAATCTTATTTGAGCAATGCATTTTTCATTTTTTTTCTGTTTTTTTGTAGACCTCTTAAACAAAAATTAAAGTTCATCTAAATCATAGCAATTCAATTTGCACTTTATCATTTGTACAAAATATTTAGAATTTCTCAATTATTACCTTATCTTATTGAATTAATTTGAACAATTGAAAATGCAGTAGTAAGATTCTGTTAATTTTCTTGAAAACATAAAGACAACATCTATCTTCTACTTTCAAAAATCTTAGTGTACATCTATACAAAATATCAACTGCATTCTCGAGAAATCAATACTTACTTTTGTCAGAACTTTAATTTGTTGTTCAAATCCCTTGAATCCTATAACAAACTCTCCTTATTTAGCATTGACATTTACCAGTTTGCCAAAGGAACTTTTATTACTCAGTGAAAGATTCTATTAGCAAGTACATTTGTTCTGTTTCTACTGTAGAATTCTCTTTATACAGTCTACCACATATTGTTTTTGGCATTAGTTTCCATGAATCAGTTTGTCACAGTTTAATGTTTTATACATTTTCTTAATTTTATGCTAAAGGAAAGATTAATTAAAAGCAGCTTTTAAACATAACTCAATTATTCATTTAATCTTCATCTCTACATTGTTTAGAATGTTCTGTTGCATCAATTGTAGCAATATTGTTTCTTAGTTGTTGAGAATGAACTTTTTATAATTTGATATAATTAGCACTGCTTTAGCCATTAATTAGATAACGTTCAATTTGTCAATTAGTTTTCCACCAAGAACTTTTCTACTGAAAACTAGGCATATTAACAAACGCAGATTCAGATAATATAAAGAAATGAATATATTACTGAAATAGTCACTGTAAAAAAAATGAAAAAGTTTTACTAGTTTTGTTTCACCTAAAATCACCTTTTCCCTTTGAAAATGTGCATACAACAATTATTCAAATGACGATGTCATTGTGGATTATGCTAAACCACTCATTTCTTATAATCCCTATTCTATTGATCCAGAAGATGGTGGAAAAAATGCAATTGAAGGTATTTCTAATTTTGTCTTTAATGACACAGGAATTATAAAGTTCTTAATTCTAAAATGTCAATTACATTGCATGAATCAACATTTCAGTATTATCTTCATTTCAAGAACTTGCTAAAAGATTCCTAACCCTTTTGAATAGCACTTAGAGTATCGAAATGCTAAAATCTGTTTTCTCAAGATGTGCTTGCAGTAACAAATGTGAGACTAAAACAAAATTACACATTACTATGTTACAGAACACTACTCAGGAAGATTACTAACCAAGTCTACATACTGTAGTAATGGAATCAGTATGGATGACTGGCATTTGGGATCCCGGCTTTCAGAATACCGATGCCGGGATCCCGATGTTCAAAATACTGACAGGGGTAAATAGAGTCTATTTCCCTCTCTCCCCTACCCCCTAACCCTAACCTTTTGGTCCTGTAGCCTAAACCGAACCTCTCCCTCTAGTGATTGAATTTAACCACTCCCCGGAGGTGCCTAAACCTAACCTCTTATCCCTGTTGCCTAAACCTAACCCTTCTCCGCAGCCTGACCCTAACCTCCCTTAGGGGTGCCTAACCCTAACCCACCCTTCCCATCCCTAAACCGAACCCACTGGCTGTTGTAATAGTCAGGATACCGGCTGTCAAGATTCCAGTGTCAGCATCCTGCCCCTTTCAGAGTTTCGATGTCAGGATTCCGATGGGTGTCAGAATTCCAGTGTCAGTATTTCAGCTGCCGGGATCCCGACAGCCAGCATATTTACTGCATCCCGTAGTAATACAAGTTGAATTAAAGACACATCCAGTCATTGCATGTATTTTTGCCCTTTGGACAGACATAAGTCAGATTCTCTCCAGAAATATCATCCTACAGTGGTCTGCAATTTATGTACTGTACATACATGTCAATACTTTATGCGTTATAAAAATAGTCTTGCCTAGCCATTTGGCTGGTAAGGAGTCACTTTATTTCAGTTTATTTTAGTTCTACAAAAGTATCCAGGCTGTTTCCTGTTACCCAGGCTTTTCGCTATTTACACTGTGAAGCTTGCAAAGTAATTTGTATGAAAAAACAACAACTATATTGATCGCTTTCAAAACTTGTGAAAAATAAACAACACATCAGCTACTTCACTGTAGACATTATTTAGGATTTGTAATGCAACTAGAATATGCTATACATTAGAGATTTTAGTGTAAGAGTAAAGAAACATGAAAGATATAGTTAATTTAAATATAATATTTAAAAATCTCTAATGACTGTGATAAATAAAATTTGCTAAATATTAGCCATGTTCTATGTACTGTAACATTTTTCATAAATGTAGTTTTCTGGAATTTAACTGCTGAGTCATTTTTTTTAATCCATTTTGGGATTACAAGAGCAAATTTAGATCATTTACTTCTCCAGAAAAAGTGCAGTTGTATTGATATGATGGATTCCAAGATATCAATTGGTCGGAAACTAAGGAATTTGCTCTAAATATCTCATTAGAAAATAGTTATCACCAGCTTACCAGGTCTATTTATTAAATACTTTTTACTTATAATGAAAGAAGGGGAAAAAACCGTAAGAGGAAAAAATGAAACTAGATACTTAAATAAAATTATTGGAAGGATCTCTCTTGACTGCATGAAAATCTGTGTGTTTTACAGTTGTACTGTCCTGAGAGGTTTGAAACAATTGTTAATATCTTTTTTTGTTTTAGTTGAATGGTTTAGCAGATACTCACAGAGTTTCTATATTTCCATCTTAATGGTAAATGGAACAACATTGCCTGACAACATGGCATAATCTTATACTTTCAATCCCTCCTAGACCAAATATTTTTTTCCCATTATGAATAGGCTATTTTTTTTCTGCCATACAACATAATTTTTTTTTATAATCTACTCATGTGAAGTTGACTTTGTTTTTCTACTACAAAATATATATAGACACTGTTTATATATAGGCTCAAGTCCAAAATGACTAAATGTATGTGTTGGTGTTCCCGTCATGCTTCTGTGGGACTTGACTATGCCAAGTTATTCAACAGAACTGCTCTGTGTGACTGCTCTGCAGAGGGACCTAATTGAGGCAGATATTCTAATGGTACGTGGCACAGGTGAGAGTGTGTTTATACCACATATACCACTTATTCCTAACAACTTTCCTTTGCAATTCAAGTGCCTGAAGTTTCCTAAAGCATCTGCTTTGCTATGATGAGCAACAAGTCACAGGGGCAAACACTCAGGGCAACAGGCGTAGATCTCAGGACCAGCTGCTTTTCCCATGGGCAGTTTTGCAGTGCTTGTTTATTAAATAGTAGCCCTAAGCATCGCTTATGTTATCCCCTGAAGGAACAACTACATATATTGCTTACAAAGAAATTTTGTGATCAATGTGTACAATATAAAATACACATTACAATATTTGATGGAACTACTGATTTTGTAAAATTAGTTCCACTGAGCAATAACAGACATTCATGTGAGCGTGAGAGAATTACAGAGATGTACAGGTGCGCTTTTAGTCCATACAATATAAACCTCTTTTCCCAAGAAAAGGATTATGCAGATTTGATGTCCCAAAGAACTGCATCCAGCACTAGATCCTCTTAATGAACCACGTCTCCTCTTTATATAATCTCCGGACCGCAGGAGATTGATTTATCTGCAAAGAATGGATATAAAGAGGGCGCCCATAGTGCAAATCAGTTGCTTAAAATTAGTTCTTGTAAAACACCACAATACAAATTGCAGCCTCATACCAAGTATCTCACCGCTGCAGGCTGGATACCACAAGATGTAAAACAGAAAGCCATGACAATACTGGAACACTTTACTAGGGAAAGGAGTCAGGACAATACACCGTAACCACTGTTCACCATAGGAGCCACCTGGACTCTGCTCACCACCACCAAGAAGGACAATATCCCGGGCACACACCATGTTGGATATGCTCTATACATTACTCTTCACTGTCATTTTCAGTTATTCAAAAGTATTGGTGCTTGTTTTGCTCCAAAAGGCACAAAGTTCTAGTGCCCTGGAGCACACCAATCTCACCGTCCATTTGTAAAGAGTGTTCTCACTGTCTCCCCACTGCTCCAGTGATTTCATTGCCCACTGTGCTGCATTTCTATATTAAAAAGAAAACTTTATTTACAGTACACTGTAAAATGTTACAGTACGTGACTGGCCCACATTGTGGCATATCCATCCACTGCTATTGTATTCAGCACTGTAGTTTCCGTTAGTGGACCAACTGCCACCCAGTGATGAAGCTGTGTATTGTATACTGTGTATACTCTTGCACTTTATTATGCCTTACCATGCCAACCTGCACTATATTTATACCACGACTAAGGTGCAGTTATGGTGAAATTACAGCAAGAACGAGTATGGCTATATCTGAATATGAACTTGCTCTTGATTGGAGGTAAGCAAGCTTTGGATAAAAATCACTCCATTGTCCTATGGTGGTTGCTCAGGCACGTTGCTCTCTCTGCAGTCCTGTCATTTTCTTACTCCCTAAAGATCTAGTAAGTGACACAATGTGGTGCTACCATGGTGAAGATCAATTAGGAACTATTATACCTGACAGATGATATTTAATGTACTCACCCTCAACTGAATGTACAGGAACATGCGCCTTGAAAAATAATTGTTTAATATGATATCGGTATTTAGAGTGAACAGAAAATATAATTTGGGTTGCTGAATATCAGATCATTGAACACCATAAGATTCCTGGATAGTGAGAAACAGTAGCAGGTCCTGCTTACTTTTAGTAGGGGGGCTGCCTCTAGCTCCATGCCCGGAGAGAACAGGAGACAGACAGCCCCGGGTCCCGGCACCTGCACATGTGCTGATGTGTGACTGCGCATGTGCAAACCCCCAGCTTCTATGGACTGCATCAGTTGCAGCCCATAGAAGTCGGATAGGGCAATCCTAAAGGGATGAAACACCTCTCAATGGGACTGCCTGTAGTGTCTGTGACTGGGAGGTAGGACTTCCAATAGGAAGTCACTGATAGTCATAATGAATGTAAGAGCAGTCACAGATTGCATCTAGCTCACTGACACTGAGTGGGGTGTCAGATTTTACCTGGAGGCGCTGCAGTTCTGCAGCCCATTAGTAAAATCCACTACTGGTAATAAAACCATTAAATTAATTTCATTGTAACCAACTTTCTCAGCATATACTGTACCAAGGGGAAGTCTATTAGAGAGAGCCTTCTATGATGGAATTAAAGAATCTTCCAGATAAGCCTTTTCAAGCCAGCAGTTAAGTATTGCTTATACTGTATTTCAATTATAATTTGCTGGCTGGAGTCCATTATTTGTCACCAAAAACAGTGGATCACTGTCCAAACCGACCTGAGATTAATTCCACAGTGTATATAATAACAAAAAAGTGAGGAGACTATGGGCCTAATTCATACTTGATCGTTGATGTGGGAGAAAATGCACATTTAGGATCAATTTGTTTGAAATGTTGGGGGGATGCCCAGCATGCCAGATCCTGACCCCCACCCACTCACACATGCAAAAGCATTGCACTGGATTGCACCTGAATGAGGAGGGGGCTGCGGTGCTGGGGGGTAGAATGGTTAGATGGTTGGAGGAGCTTTTTAACTAGGTGCCTGGGGGAGGGTTTAGTTAGGAGCTATGGGTCAAACAGTGAGAACAGGAAAGATGGGGGTAGTGAACAAATTGGGGGAGGAGAAGGGGTGTGTGAAAGATCAGCTGGCAAGGCCAAGGGTATCTGCATGGGTATTGACTCCAGAATTACTGACACGTGTATTGCCCAAGATATTCCAAATTTATTACATACTGATGATTATTGTACAACAATACGGCATATAGAAAATGATGTCCATAGCATAAGGGAAGATACTAACATCAGGAGGAGGAGGTGGAAAGGGAGGGAGGAGATTAACAGTCGGTAAGAGTAATTCTAGAAAGGCACTTGTAAATATAGACAAGATACCATTAAATCAAACGGCCATGGGAGATGCTAAACTAAGATGTATGCTTGCGAACGCAAGAAGCCTATCGGGTAAAATGGGGGAATTGGAATGGCTTGCATCAAAGTCTATGTATGATATTATAGGTATTACGGAAACATGGTGGGACGACTCTCATGACTGGGTTGCGAATTTGGAGAGTTATTCTCTTTTTAGGAGGGATAGGGCTACCAAAAGGGGAGAAGGGGTATGTCTCTTTGTTAAAACATCTCTAAAACCAAATTTAATAGAGGGTATCTTTGAGGGGGCAGGAGATAACATGGAGTCGCTATGGGTTGAGTGGGGGCATTGCGGCAAAGAAACTAGTCATTAGCACATGCTACAAGCAACCAGATATTAGCGTACATGATGAATAACAACTCTTACCCCAAATTGAAAAATTAGCAGGAATGTGGGACATCCTAGTATTAGGGGACTTTAACTATCCTGATATAAATTGGAGTAATGATTCATGTGTAAAAACTAGGAGCAGCAGGTTTTTAAATATATTGGATCAATTCTTGACTCAGTTAGTCGAAGACCCGACTAGAGGTAAAACTAATCTGGACCTAGTTATTACTATTAATGTGGACATTATATCAAACACTAAAGTTGGGGAGACCCTGGGAAACAGTGATCACTACATGATCACATTCAAAATCAGTTTTAAGAAACATAGCTATAAGGGAGCGACCAAAACATTTAACTTTAGAAAGGCTAACTTCAATATGCTGATACAGGCACTAAACGACATTGACTGGGAAGTTTTGTTTCAAGGCAAGGACACATCAGAAATGTGGGAGGCTTTTTTTTTTCAAACACATTTTTTATTAATTATTAATGGAAAATGAGTACATATTACAGCATACTACATGAAATTAAATTAAATTTCAGAATCAAAGTTGTAAATTGACAGAGTTACATGGAAATATAGATACAAATGTGTCTAGCAATATAAATCAAACAGGAACTAAAGATAATGTGATAGGTATCTAAAGTAAGGCCATAAAAACAAGTTCCCATCAGAAACATGTATCTATTCCATGTTATAAATATAGTATTCATGGAGGTATGACTCTTAAAATAAATTTACAATACAAAAGTATAAAAAATAAAAGCAAACGGAATAATAAAATAATAAAATAAAATCTAAATGACTGGGAAGAGGGGAGGGAGAGGATAGGGTGCGGGAAAGGTTTGTCAGATATTAGAAAATCAAACTCCGAGCTCTAAAGAAAGGAAAATTCACAAAGAGTCAATGCCAGCAACAGCTCATGGGAGAGAAAAAGGTTTAAGAGTCTGCAATATTACGAAGTAATTGCCATTCCGAGTTTTCAAAAACTTGCATAATGCGCTTTTGTGTTTCCATACTAAGCAAATCAATAAATGGTGACCATTTATGATTAAATTTTTCTATGTATTTATCTATATCAGACAAGGTAGATTTCCTATCAAAGTATAAAAGCTGAAGTAGCTTGGTTTTAACTTCTTGCAAAGATGGAGATGATCTATATATCCAATGTACGAGGGTAATTTTCTTCACCACCGTCACTAATAAGGTTAATAAATGAATGTAGTCAGACATATGGAATCTAGTAATCCAATTTTTAAAATTCGCACATAAACATGCCAAAGGGTCTAAGGGAAGGGAAGGGTGAAGCATAGAATTAATGTAGTACAAAACTTTGTTCCAGAATTTTTTAATCTTCCTACATTCAAAAAAGCAGTGGAAAAATGAAGCGTTAGAGGCGTGGCATTTTGGGCATGAAGATGAGGAGTCAGGGAGCATATGAGATCTCTGAGTAGGGGAAATGTAGGCTCTATGTATAGTTTTTATATGTACTTCTTGTAAATAAGAAGATTTTAATTATTTAAGAGTGTTAAAATAGTGTTTGGTTAGATCAGTAACAGAAACAATTTCTGGAATGTCTGTGTGCCAAGAGGTTTTTAAGGAATTTCACAATTTAATATCAGGATCTGGAGATAAGAAAGCATACAAGAATCTAATGCAATAAGGCACACGTAGAAAAAGATGTAGTAATGTATTGAGGGGATCAGTAGAGTGTTCAAAACGTGTAGTGGGAGTTAAAGACAAAGCATAGTGTCTGAGTTGTAAGAAGTACATAAAAAATGTTTGATTAGGTACAAGGAATAATGATTGCAAATCTTGGATGGATCGCAGAGCTCCTCCCCCGGGATCAAAGACCTGTGAGGTAAATGATAATCCTTTAGTATGCCAAGCATAAAAATTGGAATTTTGAAGGGAAGGGGGGAAAGCAGGGTTTCCCCATATTGTAATAAAAGAAGATGAATGAAGGTCTCTTTTAAGTTTTCTATTAATTGATTGCCATGCCCAGTATGTGTCAGAAAACATTATATTATGTAAAACTGATTGTGGTAGATCTTGTCTTTTGGTGTGGATGAGAGCACCTGGAGAGTAGGGACATAAAAGGGCCATGTCTAAACGAAGATCAGTGTATGTAGATTAAGCAAGTAACCAATCAGTAATGTATAAAAAATGGATAGCTAGGGTATAAAGGTGTAAGTTAAGAAGAGATAAACCACCTTTAGATCGATGAGTCTGGAGTTTGTGGAGGGCAATTCTGGGGCGTTTCTTATGCCATATAAATTGAGAGGTGAGGCGGTCAAAGCGCTGCAAATCTGATTTAGTTAGGCTAATAGGCAACATTTGTAGCTTATAAAATATCTTAGGAAAGATTATCGCCTTCACTACGGCTATTTGGCCTAGAAGAGACAGGGGAAGGTCCATCCAAGCCTCATATAGAGAGAAATTTTTTATAAGAATAGGGGTATAATTCAGTTTATAAAGATTTGCAAGATCTGAAGAAATATGTAATCCTAGATATTTTATATGGTCTTTATATACCGAAGAGGGAAATAATTGTAGAGAAGATTGAGTAGAAACAGGAGAAGTCAAAACGGTAAGAATTTTTGATTTTGAAGTATTCATTTTAAAGCCTGCATGGGCACCAAAGTTTTCAATCAGAGATAGCAAAGAGGGGAGAGAAGAAGGGTTTGATATAAATAAAAGTAGGTCATCAGCATATAAAGCTAATTTTAATTCAACATCATTAATAAATATACCAGTGGTTGTGGATGTGTTACGAATTGTGACTGCGAGGGGCTCGATAGCGAGAGCAAAGAGCAGTGGTGAAAGGGGGCAACCTTGGCGTGTACCTTTATGAATAGTGAAGGGTTGAGACAGGTGACCATTACAATTAAGTTGTGATTTTGGTGAGGAGTATAGGGTTTTTAGAGTATGTATGAAAGATTGAGGGTAACCGAAATTATGCAGTGATTGAAAAAGATGGGACCAGTTAATAAGGTCGAAAGCCTTCTCGGTGTCTAAGGCTAATACAACTTTTTGTTCTGCTGAAGGTATTCGGGAATTATGCTGAATAATGGATAATACTTTACGGACATTAGTAACCGAATGACGTCCCCATATGAAACCCGTTTGGACGGTATTAATTACAGAAGGGAGGGAATGTTTGTGGCGTTCTGCAATAATTTTTGTGAATGTTATGTAATCTATATTTAAAAGGGATATAGGGCGATATGAACTAGGGGTAGACGCGTCACGGCCAGGTTTTAATAGGACTTTAATGATTGCCGAATTAAAATGTAGTGGTAAGGAATGAGACTCTATAATAGAATTATATAAAGCAAGAAGATGTATGTCAATTTTGTCTATAAGTAGTTTATAGAATTCGCTAGTAAGACCATCGGGACCTGGTGCCTTATTCGGTTTAAGATGTCGAATTACATCCCTGACTTCTGCCAGGGTAATTGGTAGGGAAAGTGAGGAGACATAATCAGGATGGATTTGTGGTAAGCTTGGAAAGGTCCAAGAGGTTGCATTTTCTTGGGTAGGTAAAAAAGGAGATGGAGGTGTAGAAGGAAGTGATGAAATAATAGAGCTTGAAATTGCACCTTGACAAAAATCCTCAGAATTGGAGTACAAGGATTCATAGTACAATCTCATGATCTCAGAGATTTGAAAGGGGTCTGTAGTAAGTGAACCATCTGGAAGTTGTAAGGGATGAACCATCATGGGTTTCGAAGAGCCTTTTAATAAGTTCGTTAATAGTTTTCCGGTCTTATTTCCAAATGTATGGAAGTGGAAGTCTACAATGAATTTATATTTGTCTCCCATGGCTATTAGGAATTCATCAAAATGCAATTTCAAAGTAAGATAGGTTTGTTTGTTAGACGGTGAAGGGTTAGTTTTCAAAATATGGAATGCATCTGAAAGAGATTGTTGTATCGTCAACTAAGACTGGGCATATCTTTTCTTAAGAGCTGAAGTGTAAGATATTATGTTGCCTCTAAGAATGGACTTCGCTGCTTGCCAAAACAAAAGGGGATTTTCATCTGAATGCGTTTTGTTACAGAAGTAGTAGGAGTCCCAGGCTCCATGTAACAAATCGCGGAATTTGGTAGAGTTAATCAGGTGAGATGGAAATCTCCATAGAGGGGTTGGGGGGGTTCAGTGCGTAACTGTAATGAGAAACATACCAGGGCATGATCTGAAATGACTATGGGTTCAATATGAGAAGTGGTAACCTGAGGAAACAGTTGGTGTGATATGGAAACATAATCAATACGTGAAAATGTATTGTGGGCAGATGAATGGCAAGAAAAATCTTTTTCGATAGGATGTAAGGCCCGCCAAATATCAATCAATTGTAGGGATCGAAAAAAAATGGAATTCCATATTTAGGAAGGCTGTGAGAAGTATTGGAAAGGTGAGAGTGATCTAAAACTGAAGAAGAAATGAGGTTGAAATCTTCACATATAATTAGATTATCTGAACAATAAGGAGTCAATTTAGTTATTGAAGTCTGGAAAAAAGTTTTGTTATACTAATTGGGGGCATAAACATTACAAAAAGTGAGCGGACAGTTCTCCAGTGACAGTTGGACAATAAGATAACGCCCTTGTGAATCTAAATCTGTATATGTGAGATTTAGCTTAAGATGTTGTTTAGCTAAAAGAGCCACACCCCTAGACTTTGAGTAATAAGGGGCAGCAGCCACCAGTGACCATCCTAATGCTTGTAGTTTCTGCAATTCAGCATGGGTCAGATGTGTTTCTTGAATAAATGCAAAATCAATGTCTGATCTAGATAAATACAGTAAAATCTTACGGCGTTTCGCCGGGGTATTAATACCTCCTACATTGAGTGTGCCAATCTTGATCTCAGCCATCTATATACCACAAGATGATGTACTTCAGAGTCGGAGCTTTAAGAAGCTCGGTGTCAAGCACAAAGAGTAGCTGAATGGAAACGTGGAGAGGGAAGGGAGGGACAGGGGAAATACCTAAACACAGAAAAACATAAAAGTGAGCGGTTTGAGTAACAAACATAACTTCCAGGATAAAAGTGACACACAAATAACTGATGCAAATATGATCTAACATAATCCAGCAGAGATGCTGCCGGCTTCACTACGGCTGCTATACCGATGTCAAAATTAAGGACAAGAAACACATAAAATAACCACCAGTCCTGTCGGAAAAAAGCTTAAAATACAATATAAAATCCGCTGCATAGCTGGCAGATTATTAGAAAATACATTCAAGGAAATGAGAACTGAAAAAAATTGACCTATACATGACTGTATATTAGGAACAAAAAACAGACAGTTGCAGCTATACATTTTCTACAGCATGTTATTAATAACCGTATAAACTAGGTGCATGGAATAAAACACAATCATCATTATTCTTAAAGAATAGGATGAACATCTAAATATAGAAAATAGAGCAGAAGTAGATAAAATCAAGAAGATCGTAAATACTGCCATATATGAAAGTCAAGGCTGTCCAGTGTCCGGAACATCCGAGATATCCCCAGAAGAATCATCAATCAAGTACGCCATGGCATCCTCAGATGAAAATAAATCCAAATGAGAGTCCCCCGCATAGATACGTAATTTAGCTGGATAAAGTAATGAAAATTTTCATTTGGCCTTCACTAATCTGGAACAAATCGGGTTGAAAGCCTTTAGTGCGCGTGTCAGTTCAATCGAAAAATCTTGAAATATGTAGAGATGGTTATTTTCCCATTGAATTTGCTTCATTTTCCTAGAAGCTGTCCAGAATGCAACTCTATGTAGATAATTGAGGCATCTAGAGAGCGTTACACGAGGACGACTGTCTGAGGAGCGTGGAGGAGGGCCAACCCTATAAGCTCTCTCAATTACTAGATTCTTGCAAATATCTGTGATGCCTAAAATAGAGGGCAAAGTTGTTTGTACAAAAGTCACCAATTCAGCCCCTTTAACGGTTTCTGGCAAGCCCCCCAGGCGAATATTATTTCTTGTGGACCTATTTTCTGCGTCGTCCAACTTATTCCACAACTAATAATTTTTCAAGACTTACTATACGGCCTTGAACTTCAGACATATCATGAGCAAGACCCCCAATCCTATTTTCATTTATATGCACCTTTTGTGAGAGGTGTTGCAGTTGGGATGTAATATCAGACACTGCCTGTGCAAGCAAAGGCGTCACAGCTTGGTTAATGGCGTCTGTGAGGTCTGCATAGGTAATTGGTGAGTCCTGTGGGTGACTAACCTGAGGCAAGTCTGTAAAAGGTTGAGCAGCTGCATCCTTTTTTGATGCAGGGGATGCTGGGCATGTTGTAATGCCGGGTGCCATGTCTGAGTCAGCCCTGCGCTTCTCCTGGTGTCCGAGCTGTACAGCGGGAGCCAGCTTAGCGGTGGAGCTGGGGGACAAGAACTTGTCCATTAGGCTATGGGACGAGGCAGAAAGAGTGGCCACCTCGATGGAGGCTGAGGTGCAGCCATGCGGCGGTAAAAGCAGCCGGGGTATGCCGGAGCCAAGCGCAGAAGCTGCTTACAGCATGAAGCCAGAACTGGAAGTCTCTATGTGGGAAGCTTTTAAAGGGTTGCTTGAAAACAATATTCACAAATTCATTCCAATCAGCAGTAAACGAAGGAGTGCTAAACAAAAACCAATGTGGCTTAATAGGGAGGTTAAGGAAGCAATGGCTAATAAGAAACGTGCTTTCAAAACATTTAAGTCTAATGGAGGGGAGGTGTTATTCCGGTATTACAAGAAATGCAATAAAAAATGTAAAAAAGCGATAAGGGCAGCTAAAATTATAAATTAAAAAAAAAATCGCTATAGAGAGTAAAACCAATCCTAAAAAGTTTTATAAATAAATAAACAGTAAAAGGTTAAAGAAGGAGAACATAGGCCTTTTCAAAGATGAATTGGGAGTTTTGATAAATGATGAACAAATTTTTTTCATCAGTATTTACCAGGGAGGACAAGCCGGTGACATTAGTGCATAACGACAGTGAGGGTAATGACTCTTGGCTTGATGCTTGTTTAAGTGAGGAAGTAGTCCAGGAGAGACGTGAAGATTAATAAATCACCAGGCCCAAATGGTATTCATCCAAGGATTATAATGGAGCTTAGGTTACAGCTAGCAAAACCCCTGTACTTAATTTTCCATAGTTCAATTAGATCAGGCATGGTACCAAGAGATTGGCGTATAGCGGAGGTAGTGCCTTTATTCAAAAAGGGAAATAAAAATGATCCTGGAAACTATAGGCCAGTTAGTTTAACCTCTATAGTGGGTAAAAAATTGGAAGGCATTTTGAGGGATAGTATAGGGGATCACCTACAGGCTAAAAAGTTTATTAGTAAAAGTCAGCATGGGTTTGTAAGGGACATATCATGCCAAACCAACTTTATTAGCTTTTACGAGGAAGTGAGCAAGAATCTTGACCATGGATAAGCAGTGGACGTGGTGTATTTAGATTTTGCAAAAGCCTTCAATACAGTGCCTTGTAGGAGACTGATCAACAAATTACGGGAACTTGGCCTAGGTAACATTATTTGTACATGGATAAGTAATTGGCTGGATAACAGAGTGCAACATGTAGTGGTCAATGGGATGTTCTCCAGTTGGGCACCAGTAGTCAGCGGAATACCACAAGGTCTGTTCTTGGCCCAGTGCTCTTCACTATATTTATCAATGATCTAGGAATAGGCCTGGAAAGAACAGTATCAATCTTTGCAGATGATACTAAACTGTGTAAGGTAATTAATTCAGAAGGCGATGTGGAGTCCTTACAGAATTACTTAGTTAAACTGGAAACCTGGGCGTCTAAATGGGGAATGAGGTTTAATATAGATAACTGCAAAGTTATGCATTTTGGAAAAAAAAACACACATGCATCCTACACTCTAGATGGGAAAAATATAGGGGTAACTATGGTGGAAAACGATTTGGGGGTGCTCATAGATAATAGGCTTAATAATAGTACACAAAGTCAAAGTGCAGCAAAGAAGGCAAGTAAAGTGCTTGCATGCATTAAATGGGGCATAGAGACAAGAGATGAGGATGTAATCCTGCCACTGTACAAATCATTGGTACATCCACACCTGGAATAGTGTGTTCCGTTCTGGGCACCGTATTATAAAAAAGATATCGGGGAACTTGACAGAGTTCAAAGAAGAGATACTAAACTGATAAAAGGGTTAGAGTCTCTGGAGCACGAGGAAAGGCTTGCTATAGTAGATTAAATATGAATACACTAGAAAAGATGCATCTAAGAGGAGACATTATTAATATCTTCAAATATGTAAAGGGTAATTACAAGGAGCTAGCAGCGGATTTGTTTATTAAAAGAACTCTATATAGGACACGTGGGCCCTCACTTAGGTTAGAGGAGAGGAAATTCGGTACACAACATAGGAAAGGGTTCTTCACGGTAAGGCCAATAAAGATTTGGAACTCCCTGCCGGAGAGGGTAATAATGGCAGACACTGTAAATGTATTTAAAAGCGGATTGGACAAATTCCTAACTGGTAAATGTATCCAGGGCTATAGCATTTAGCATATTGACATTACATAATCTGGGAGTGGTAAGAATCATTGTTTTCATTTGGTACTAAGGCATTACTTCAAAATTCACATTATAATATGAATAGATTAATGCAGAATACAGGTTGAACCCGAAGGGCAGTTTGCCTCTTTTCAACCTCACTGACTATGTAACTATGTAATGCTTTAACATGTTTCGATTAGCCTCTGCCTGCGCATATGGCTTCCCGCCATGTTAAGGGTCGCAACAGCTGCATGTGATATCATGCAGCTGCAGTGGCCCGGCCTTCTATCGGTCCGGACACACCTCGGTTGTCCGGACCGCGCCACTAAAATGGAGCATCGACGCCACATTCCCGCCCCCCCCCCCCCCCCCCCCCTACAGGTCTTAAACTGTGTTCTGAAGGGAATGCAATTTAGGACCTTGGACATGCACGTACCGGCATAAGCACATACACAATGTGCAGAAATCACTTCAGAGTGGTTTTAGCACATCTGCGACAATGTCTGAATTGGCCCCTACATCCTCTGATCTAGTGAGAAAACTAGTTGTATTCACATGCAAAAATAATATATGCCATATACCAAAAATAAAAATTAAATGCTTTCATCACTTAGCTTGTTTTTATGCAATTATGGTGTCAGTTATACGTGATCCAGTTGTTTGTGATATAAATATAAAGAAGTACTGTATATAGAGTTATACCTTCAGAAATGGTTTACAAAGAATTCAGTACAATGTTTGTATACTGCAAGTATATATCATAGACTATTTCATAGACTTGTACCAAATATATGGATCAATAGACTTATCAACCAAAATTTCATTTAGCATTTGCCCTCTACTTTATATCGTGGATGAAGTTCACACTCAAGACAGGATGATTAGGAGGTGTTCATGTTATTGGGAATATCCGTAACTGCAATCATCTTTATGTGACACCTTCATTAATTGCAACTTTAATTTTTTTTACAAAACACTGTCCAGATTAGACTAATTTAAGTCTTTAACTCAAATAGCTTTAATTTTTTTGAGATGTAACTTGACAGGTGCTTATCATATAATTTGCACCTGGAAGTTACAAAGAGTAACCCAGTGGAAGAATAGGAACGCTGTCTGCAAGTTCCACAGTGTGAAAATGGGTGCATTTTGTGTAACAAAAGTTACAAACGTAATATACACTGCAGGAAGCTCAAGTGTTGCACAACCCTTCTAGACAGGAGTCTGAGCACTATGGGGACATATAGTTATTCTATATTCTTCCATTAATTTCACTGTGCTGACTGGTTATTGTTAAAAGGATAGCTTGAAATATAATGGATTAACTTAGTGGAATACTGGCCTTGATTTTGTGACTGGAGAAAGCTAGATGTATTCTTGAAAGGAGTTAAGAAGCATTCATAAAGAAGTAGATGAACAATTCCAAAATAGTTTGAAGATAAGTCGTTCATGAAAATAGGAAATGCATGCCTGGAGAACTACAATGCACTGCATGCAAAGTAACTTTACTCTAACAGTTAATAGTACTTATTTGAAATTGTGAAGATTATAATCAAGATCTGCTCTGGTGAATAAATAAGTAAGTAAAGCTATTGAAAATGTGTTCAAATGAACAGTGGTGACTGTAAGGATTATATAGATAAATGATTGCAGTCTCAGAATAACTAACCTCAGAATAGCACCGTAACCTTAAGCTGAAATGTCTCAAAGTGCTGCATAAATGTTTAGTATTATAAGCAAGAATAGTGTCTTGAATAAGTAATAGTAGGAAACGCACAGTTGGAAAACTAGAAATGATATACTATTTAATAAATCTTCCAAATGATTGCAATTACATCTATCTATAGCAGAATGCATTTTTTGGGGCTAATAATGGCTGCATCTTTATAAAGTGATAGAAAGATCTTAGGATAACTACCGGCTGTTTTTATGATCTGTTTCTTAGGCAGGCCGAATTGGGCTACAAGTGATGTTTGTATGAATTAGATAAATTGTATTTGAGGTGCTTACATTAAAGTGAATAGCTATAAATAATTGTTTAAGGACAATTAAAATTAACATAAGCTGGCACATTTAGGGTTGTTTATTTTAAGTACATAGAGAACCACAGTTTGCTGTTCTTAAAGCACATGTGGTCTAGTGATCCACTCAGCACTCTGCCCAACATTCTGTAATACAAAGTAGAGACCAAAAAGTTGTGTTGCCTTGTGGGGAGAAAGTGTGGGCAGCAGCATGACCCCATTTCTATCACTCTGAGGTCATGCCCATCACTCTATGAGAAAATCTTTAAAACCCCCTACAGCATAGGCATTGCACAGAGTGTACGCAAAAGGACACTCTTGTAATTGGTCTATCTTAATGTGTTATGGCAGTGTTGTGGACGTGCAGCTGAAGTGTTTGCATATACAGAGGCTCAATTGTTCACATTGAAGGGCATACTCAGATAGAAAATCTGCACCTGCCTTGGGACTGGTGCAAGATTAGATGATAGATAGAATAGTACAAAGAAATACAGCGCACTCTAAGGGACCATGTGTCCTTTCACCAAGTAATTACAAAAGGATTCACCCTTTATTTGTCCAATTTTTCAAACTGGCCAATCAATCTGTTCAGACGTCATCAAGAATCCTGATCTGAAAAAACAAGTGTCTCTCTTTGCCCCACAAGTTTGTTTTTTTAAAAACCGGGTCAGAGAAACACAATTTACCACATAGTGTAGTAGTCCTTTTAGAAACATAAAATTAAAAAGCTCATATTGCACTTACAAAACGTAAGAAGGGTATTTATATATATATATATATATATATATATATATAGAGTAAAGATACACTCGGCACTCCGCCAAATAAATGTAGACATCTTGCCCGGTGCCTTCCTTCTGAGTTTGATATAAGTATGGTATGTAGGCGGCACTCGTGGACTTAATTCAAATAAGAAACCCGGACACTCCTGGGTTGAATACAACGTTTCGGATTTATTATCCTTCGTCAGGTATATAACAAATGCAAGAAATCAAGCTTACCTTTATGCAGTTAAGAAACACCAAGTGAAAGTGAAAGTAAGTGCAAAAACACTCCCCATGCTGCTGCTGCTGACGTCATCACCAATAGACGGCGCCTGAGCAGTGACTGGGACAAAGTGAAAATGAAAGTGAAAGTAAAAACCGTTACCATGGTTACAATGATACATTGTACAAACGGACATTACTACAAATGATCTTACAGCAATACTACAAAAAATAGCAACATAACCATTATAAGAAACAATTAAAGGAAATCATTTCATTCAGTCCATGCGGGGAAACAGTATTCAAAAGATGTATCCATTTAATTTCTAACTGCAGAAGGATCTTTCCTCTATCACCCCCCCTGATATCTTCCTTGACATGGTCCAACATCATGTAGCGTAATGAGGAGAGACTGTGCTTGCAAGTTTTAAAATGTTTGGCAACAGGCTGATCTATGTTTTTCCCTTCCAATATCTGCTTAATGGCACTGCGGTGTTGTGCCATTCTTTCTTTGAACTGGCACACCGTTTTGCCTATGTAATATAAGCTGCAAGGGCACCTAATGCAGTAGATCACATATTTGCTGGTGCAAGTAAAAACATGTTTTAATTTGATCTGTTTACCACTATGTGGATGCCTGATATAATTGCCGGTGTCCAGATAGGTGCAAGTAGTGCAACCTAAGCACCTGTAGTTTCCTGGTTTTTTAGTCATGAAGTGTTTAGGATATGTGGGTGACATGTTAGCAATGTCAACATGTATCACATGGTCCCCGATGTTTTTACCCCTTGTATAACAAGGTAGTAACGCACTTTCAGACAATTCTGCAAGGTCTGGGTCTGCTTGGACTACTGGCCAAACCCTTTTAGCGGTACTGACAATGGTCTTAGTAGATACCGTGTAATTGTTGACCCAAATCATGGTAGTGTCTATTTTATTAGGTTTGGGACAGGTGATATTCTTTACTTTAGGTGCTTTGAGTGCCTTAATTTTAGCTGATTGTAAATCCTTGTTGCTGTACCCCCTTTCTAGAAATTTTTTAGTCATAAGTTCCATTTTATTCACCTCATCAACAGGATCACTGCAAATGCGGTGAACCCGTAAGAATTGCGAATAGGGGAGACCTCTTTTAAGGGAGCTCGGATGGTGGCTGGAGGCATGCAGCATATTGTTGCAATCAGTGGGTTTCTGGTAAATAGATGTACTGAAGTCAACACCACGTATTTTTACCTCTACATCTAAAAAATGTATGTTTTCCTTTTGAATGTTCCACGTAAACTTGATGTGTCTGTCCCTAGTGTTGGCCTGTGACATCATATTAGTGAATTCCTCCTCTGTGCCCCTCCATAGGAGGAACACGTCGTCTATATATCTTGTATATAGGGGTATGAGATTGGCCAGGTCCTGGTCATCAAAGAACAATTGGTGTTCAACTAGGAACATGAAAGCATTCGCGTAGGTTGGTGCGACACAAGATCCCATCGCACAACCCCGGGTCTGCAGGAAAAATTCATTGTTAAAAATAAAATAATTTCTCTCCAAAACCAACCTCAAAAGTTGCAAGAAAAAATCCACATTAGGACCAAGATAGAGGGTGTTATTGGTAATCAAACTTTGTACAGCCTCGAGTCCCCTGTCATGAGGAATACTAGTGTATAGGCTTACTACATCAATAGTGCCTAGCCAGCAGTCTTCAGGTATAACACCAAAAGATCTGAGTTTATGCAAAAACATTGTCGTGTCTTTCAGATATGTAGATTGATTCTGAACTACCGGCTGGAGGTAAAAGTCAAGATATTTGGAAACTTGATAGTACAAGGAGTCCCTGGCAGACACAATGGGTCTGCCAGGTGGCTTCTCACTGTTTTTATGCAATTTGGGAAGCATATTGAATACGGGTACCCGGGGATAATTACAACACAAAGCATTCTTTACAGATTCAGTAATATGTCCAGCCTCAACCGCAGACAGCAAGACATCCTCAAGCTCCCTTAGATACATAGCAGTGGGATCAGCCTCTAGCTTGGTATACACATTATCATCACATAACTGTCTGTAGGCTTCATCTCTATAATCACATAAGTCTTGCACCACAATGCACCCACCTTTATCGGCAGGGCGTATTGTTATGTCATTACAGGTTGCAAGATCACGCAATGCCTGCCATTCAGCAGGTGATAAATTCATGGTGCTAGTGACATTTTCTTTTTCACATAAATCAATACAATTAGTGACAGTTCTAGTGAAAGCTTTTATGGCTGTGTTGGAAGAATAGGGGTCAAAGTTAGATTTTGGTTTAACAGGACATGCTGGTTTATCAATTTTAGTTAAAGGTTTATCAGAGTCATTTTTACTAAAGAATTCTTTCAGTCTCAGTTGCCTGTTAAGGCGACTCAGGTCAACTTTGCTTTTGAGACTATTATGGGGGTTAGTCGGAACAAAATTCAAACCTTTACTCAACACCGCAGTCTCAATGTCAGTCAATGTGCGTGATGATAAATTATATATCATTTCTTTGTTGTTTTTGCAGCTCGCTTTGGTCTCCCTTTGGCATTGGCCGCCACGTCTGGTTCTTTGTCTTCTGCGCCGTCCTCCTTTGCTCTCGTTTTTACCCCTAAAGGGGAACGACCTCTGGAATTGGTGCGACTGGTGCTTGGTAGTTCTGCTTCACTGTGAGAAGTTCCACTGGAGGTGTCAGTATCTTGAGATGATCGTCCAGATTGTTTATTAAATTTATTGAACCTCCTGCGGTATGGTCTCCGTCCGCCCGGTTGCGGATTCGCCCAGTAGTATACCCGGTTCTCATCATAGTCTCTATTGACAGTAGCCAATTTTTTGGTTTTAAATTGAATTAATTCAGATCTGTATTTTTCTACCTCTGTGTTTAATTTAGCGATCCAGTCCACAGAAGTATCTGAGATCAGAGCATCCAGGCTGTTCTGCTCCAGAGTTTTAATTTTCTCTCTGGTGATGGCTAACTCCCTTGTGGATTCTTCAATGACGAGCAGCATTAAGTCAAACGAGGCTTTATTTAAAACGGCTGCCCATTTCCGACAGAAATCTGTGTTGAAGCGTCCAATGGTGGGCATGTTTTTAATGCGAAAGCCCCTGGGGATTTTTTTCTCCCGAAAATAGTCCGATAAACATACTCCATGTAGGTAGAAATCAGTTTCCCTGTTTCTGAGTCTCAGAAAATCAGTATAGATTTGTTCACTGGTTTTGACTCCAGTAGTTTGTGCCAGCTTGTCTGTAATCAGGATCCTGTTGGCATCAATATCAGATAAGGATAGAATTTCCCCAGTTAGTAGTGTAGTTGCTCTGTATCCTGGAACGTCCTCTGGTATCGTATCCATGATGTGCGGTCAGGTGCAGGATAAAATCAAAGAAAATATACTGACCCACTTGGTTCAAAGAAGTGCGGTTGCCTTAGCAATGGTGTGGATATGGCAGTCCAACCTATAGTAGAGTAAAGATACACTCGGCACTCCGCCAAATAAATGTAGACATCTTGCCCGGTGCCTTCCTTCTGAGTTTGATATAAGTATGGTATGTAGGCGGCACTCGTGGACTTAATTCAAATAAGAAACCCGGACACTCCTGGGTTGAATACAACGTTTCGGATTTATTATCCTTCGTCAGGTATATAACAAATGCAAGAAATCAAGCTTACCTTTATGCAGTTAAGAAACACCAAGTGAAAGTGAAAGTAAGTGCAAAAACACTCCCCATGCTGCTGCTGCTGACGTCATCACCAATAGACGGCGCCTGAGCAGTGACTGGGACAAAGTGAAAATGAAAGTAAAAACCGTTACCATGGTTACAATGATACATTGTACAAACGGACATTACTACAAATGATCTTACAGCAATACTACAAAAAATAGCAACATAACCATTATAAGAAACAATTAAAGGAAATCATTTCATTCAGTCCATGCGGGGAAACAGTATTCAAAAGATGTATCCATTTAATTTCTAACTGCAGAAGGATCTTTCCTCTATCACCCCCCCTGATATCTTCCTTGACATGGTCCAACATCATGTAGCGTAATGAGGAGAGACTGTGCTTGCAAGTTTTAAAATGTTTGGCAACAGGCTGATCTATGTTTTTCCCTTCCAATATCTGCTTAATGGCACTGCGGTGTTGTGCCATTCTTTCTTTGAACTGGCACACCGTTTTGCCTATGTAATATAAGCTGCAAGGGCACCTAATGCAGTAGATCACATATTTGCTGGTGCAAGTAAAAACATGTTTTAATTTGATCTGTTTACCACTATGTGGATGCCTGATATAATTGCCGGTGTCCAGATAGGTGCAAGTAGTGCAACCTAAGCACCTGTAGTTTCCTGGTTTTTTAGTCATGAAGTGTTTAGGATATGTGGGTGACATGTTAGCAATGTCAACATGTATCACATGGTCCCCGATGTTTTTACCCCTTGTATAACAAGGTAGTAACGCACTTTCAGACAATTCTGCAAGGTCTGGGTCTGCTTGGACTACTGGCCAAACCCTTTTAGCGGTACTGACAATGGTCTTAGTAGATACCGTGTAATTGTTGACCCAAATCATGGTAGTGTCTATTTTATTAGGTTTGGGACAGGTGATATTCTTTACTTTAGGTGCTTTGAGTGCCTTAATTTTAGCTGATTGTAAATCCTTGTTGCTGTACCCCCTTTCTAGAAATTTTTTAGTCATAAGTTCCATTTTATTCACCTCATCAACAGGATCACTGCAAATGCGGTGAACCCGAAAGAATTGCGAATAGGGGAGACCTCTTTTAAGGGAGCTCGGATGGTGGCTGGAGGCATGCAGCATATTGTTGCAATCAGTGGGTTTCTGGTAAATAGATGTACTGAAGTCAACACCACGTATTTTTACCTCTACATCTAAAAAATGTATGTTTTCCTTTTGAATGTTCCACGTAAACTTGATGTGTCTGTCCCTAGTGTTGGCCTGTGACATCATATTAGTGAATTCCTCCTCTGTGCCCCTCTATAGGAGGAACACGTCGTCTATATATCTTGTATATAGGGGTATGAGATTGGCCAGGTCCTGGTCATCAAAGAACAATTGGTGTTCAACTAGGAACATGAAAGCATTCGCGTAGGTTGGTGCGACACAAGATCCCATCGCACAACCCCGGGTCTGCAGGAAAAATTCATTGTTAAAAATAAAATAATTTCTCTCCAAAACCAACCTCAAAAGTTGCAAGAAAAAATCCACATTAGGACCAAGATAGAGGGTGTTATTGGTAATCAAACTTCGTACAGCCTCGAGTCCCCTGTCATGAGGAATACTAGTGTATAGGCTTACTACATCAATAGTATATATATATATATATATATATATGGTAAATTGTGTTTCTCTGACCCGGTTTTAAAAAAACAAACTTGGGGGGCAAAGAGAGACACTTGTTTTTTCAGATCAGGGTTCTTGATGACGTCTGAACAGATTGATTGGCCAGTTTGAAAAATTGGACAAATAAAGGGTGAATCCTTTTGTAATTACTTGGTGAAAGGACACATGGTCCCTTAGAGTGCGCTGTATTTCTTTGAACTATTCTATCTATTTTGTCTATTCTGAGTGGTTGTGGATTTCCTCTCATGTACATGGTGTAGCAGCACTTAAAAGTTTCATTACGCACATTGTTCAAAGAGAACCCCCCCCCCCCCCTTTTAAAAGATTAGATGATGCAACTATAGGTGGCATCTACAGATGCACAGAGTTGGTGTCTTAGGCTTATGCACAATTATATTAACAAATATGCACCAGAGGAAGGATTGGTACTGACAGACAGATGACCTCCAAAAGACATATCTGAGTCCACCACTGAATTAGGCCGAAAAGGTTTTAACTGTGCTGGCATTTCTTCTAGCAATCTGCTTAGAGTCTGGGTTCAGCCACATGCAGTTCATTGTATATCTAAGAGAAGCTGGGCATTGTGACAGAAAATCAGATAAGATGAAAATGTCACCATTGTCTATAGCCCAGCTTCCCTTTGGAAGGGATACCAGCTGGGAATATAGTATGCTTTATAAAATAACCAGTACTATTTTTCTGGAAAAATAGGCTCAGAAACTATGGGTCAGGGGGTTGAGCTATTACATTTTTTTTACATACTGTAGACAATTTTTAGAAAAGAAGGCATTCAGAATGGACTTTAAATAAAACCTATTTATGGAAAATACATTTTGGCCCAGGACAGGTTCAGGGACCCAGTTCCTGCTTATGCCATATTTAATGACAAGCTCAGTAACTGAGTTCCTGCTGGTTCCTGCTGAAAAATAGCACTGGTAACAACTAATATATTTAAAAACAAATTTCACCATAATCTGTGCATTATGGAACCTATGACAATCTATTACTAGTAAATGTAGTCCCATTAACTATAGCATAAATGCAGGTCCCATTGTATATCTTATGCAATCAGAATCAGAATCAACTTTATTGGACAGGTATACTTACGTATACTAGGAATTTGTCTTCAGTTTGCTATACAACAGCCAAGTAGGTAACAGGTGGTGTTGGTGGGGGGGAGGGGGGAGCATGTGAAGTCATACAGATAGGAATACCATAGGGACACAAATGAGTTAGATGTACTCAGTTAATGTTCAGGAATTCAGCAGGTGGACCACTTGGGGAAATAAACTTTTGAGGCTTCTGGTGGACCTGGCGGGGACGGCCCTGTAACACCTGCCTGAAGGAAGCAAGTTAAACATGCTGTGGCCAGGGTGCAGCCGGTCCTTTACGATCTTCGTTGCACGCTTTTTAGCTCTGGACAGGTACAGGTCCTGGACTGAGGGAAGGTCAGCCCCGATGATCTTCTCTGTGGTTCTGACCACCTTTTGGAGCCTGCATCTGTCCCTTGCTCTGACGGAGCCATACAATACCAGTTTCGAGGAGCACAATACCAACCCCACAATCGCGGAGTAGAAGAGGAGCCGAAGCTTCTGTGGGATGTTGAACTTCCTTAGTTGCCTGAGGAAGAACAACCTCTGCTGCGCTTTCCCGACAGTGGCATCAGCGTTGGACCCCCATATAAGATCCTGGGAGATTATGGTCCCTAGGAACTTGAAGGAGTCCACTAGTGATACCACACTGTCAGCAATTGTTAGCAGAGGTGCACTAGCTGACTTCTTTCTGAAGTTCACCATCATCTTGACAGTTTTGAAGGGGTTGAGCTCAAGGTTGTTGTGGCTGCACCACTGGGCCAACCGGTCTACTTCCTGTCTATAAGCCGATTTGTCCCCGTCCTGTAGTTTGCCCTCTTGTAGTAATGCTCCCAGCAGTAATGCCCCCCTGTAGTAATGCCCCCAGTAGTTTAGCCCCTGTAGTTATGCCCCCAGTAGTTTATCCCCCTTGTAGTTTGACCCCAGTAGTTTATCCCCCTTGTAGTTTGCCCCTAATAGTAATGCCCCCCAGTAGTAATGCCCCCTGTAGTTTTCCTCCTTGTAGCTTGCCCCCTTGTAGTTAGCCCCTGTCTAGTTTTCCCCCAGTAACTTGCCCCCTCATAGTTAGCCCACAGTAGCTTGCCCCCTTGTAGCTTGCCCCAAGTAGTTTGCCCCCTTGTAGTTAGCCCCTGTCTAGTTTGCCCCAGTAAATTGCCCCCAATAGTTAGCCCCTGTCTAGTTTGCCCCCTCATAGTTTGCCCCGTTGTAGTTTGCTCCCAGTACCAGCGCCTCTTACATTGAATCATATTTTAAAAAAACACACCATACTAACCAAGCCTCGCTGCCACGTCCGACCGCAGCAGTCCTCCCGGCTTCTGCTCCTCGGCACTATGAGAGAGACATCATGACATCTCTCTCATAGTGCGCACTGACAGGGCTGGAAGCCAGAGCTTAGTAGTGAGCTCCAGCTTCTGCTGTAGAGAGCGAGAGCCAGGCGATCTCAGCGGGCGCCCGTCATCTCCATTCAGCGCAAGGCACCCATCGGGGTAGGTGAGCGGGAGGAGGCGGAAATGCGTTCCGTCTCCAAGGGTAACCGACGTAATGCAGTTCCGCCCCATTACGGCTCACTTTAACCCCTGGCTATGATCAACTCTGAATTACCCCCTATAAACAAAAATAATCTTCTCACAAACCTGTGATATTTCAGACAGGAGATGACAGCGATTTCTTAAATATCTCCAGTTATGATTTCTCAGATTATTTTGGTTCTGTTACAGTAAATGAAGAAACAGTCAATAAACATTTAATTGAAAAAATAATATATATTTTTTTAAATAGTCTTGCGTTCGGCATAACTGGCCAGTTGAAGCTTGCAGTCAGATGTAATACATTTCAGTGAAATCTTCTTTGAATCAGTTGTGACTTTGTACAGAGTGATAGGTTGGAATACACTCAGTAAGCACCAACTGTGAAATTCGTTTTTTCTAGTAAGTGGCTGAATTAATGGTATCTGAGATACGCTCCACATGTTTCACAGGAAAGCTACAAGTTATGTAGTAGGAAAAAATAAAATAAATGAGTTTCAGAATATCTGATATTTTTATAAGAGAAAAACAGGAACTGATTATTCATTTGTGGTTTAGGTGTTATAAAATGTGTAGCCATTTATGTGTTGATGATTAAAGTAATTTTACCAACATTAATTATTTATTGTAATCTGCTCAGCAAAATGTCATTATACATAAAATGGTAAACATGAATGCAGATTTATAGAGAATAGTTATATTTTCATGCAAATGGAGCAATATCTAACTAAACAATTGTAAAAGCGATCTTTTTAGTAACACATGCACATAGTGGGAAGAACAAAACATAAATGTATTTGAAATTCTCTTTGAAATAGAGAATGAACATTACAGTACATTAAAAAACCAAATGTGTAGATTATATTGTCAATAAAGCCAAGTATACCAATTTTAAAATTCTTTTTACCCTATTATATTACAGTGACTGCTAAGAAAGCTGTTCCCACTGATACTGCATTGCAGTAGTTTCGTTTATTATACTGTACACCCTGCGGGGGTTCACTATGGTATGCCGGCAGCCAGGCTCCCGGCGACCAGCATACCGGCGCCGGGAGCCCGACCGCCGGCTTACCGACAGTGTGGCAAGCGCAAATGAGCCCCTTGCGGGCTCTCTGCGCTTGCCACGCTATTCTATTCTCCCTCCGGGGGGGTCGTGGACCCCCACGAGGGAGAATAAGTGTCGGTATGCCGGCTGTCAGGATCCCGGTGCCAGTATACAGTGCGCCAGGATCCCGTCAGTCGGCATACTGAAGACCACCCCCCTGCGGGGCCATGATACATCATTGCCCATGTGTCATGTCTACCCCCTACTGGTTCAAACCTATCCTCTTTATGTCCTTAATTTGTAGTGTATTCTATTTTATCATGTCTACCACCCTTTGTCATGCATGTAGCTTCAGATTGTCAGGTTTCATATATTTTAAAAATTCAAATAAAACCGACACTTGATCAAAAATAGTTGGAAGTAATATTTTTTTTATTTATGACATTTTAGCAATGGAAACTGTATCTATGGACTGATTCAAAGGTGATCACAATGCCAGTATTTGCATGCTTGTGCAATTCTTTGCTACTAAGCATGCTTGAACACTCCTGGAAATCTCTATTGCACATGCATTCCCCTGACTGTATGCAGAGACTGCTGTTGCTCCAGGAGTCGCTTGCAATAGATCTAGCAGTGCACAACCATGGGCATTCCTGGGTGGTGGCCTGAATGTTCTCAAAATAAGTCTCATGGGTGTTTTATGGGAGTGCCATGGACATGTCAGTTAAAGTGACTGCATTCCCAAATGCAGAACCACAGCAACTGAAGCCATGTTTAGAGCAATTTCAGAAGGAAACAATGAGCAGGCCATAGGCTGTCACAAGTGTCAATGATGCGCTGATGGTGGAGTGTTCAGAACCACAGACATAGTTGCAGTGTCCATGGACACTAAAAGTGACTGTATCAGCACTCTATCACATGGTGGTGCATTAGTATTTGCATATTAATGCTACTGCGGTTCTTACAGTGCCTGCTATTGCAGATGCAGTCCATCTCTGAATCGGGCCCTATGTTAGCAATTTTATTGTTTCTGAAATCTAGTTCAGGGAATTACATTTGGGAAACCATTCAGCTGTAAACTGAGCAGGACTTTGTAAATCACACAAATCCATCATCAATTACTAATTAATAACTGTAATAGCAAAATGATAACAGTGCTTATGAGAAACTAATGTAACATTAATAAGTTTGCATAAAACATGAACATATTTTATGACAATATTTAATTAATAAAAATGTATATAACAAATACAGTCACATTTAAGACTACTGATATGGTATGATGATGTGTTGATGAGTCCCATTAACCCTTGTAAATGCTGCATCTGGACCAAATTGTCTGGATTATGGACTTATTTATAGATAGTCCTTTCATAAATGTTTCTTATTAAATTAGGCAGCTGCCATTTAAATTAGGGAGAGATTCTAGATAAATGAATATATTACCAGTGTATGGAGCAGATGTACCAAGCCTTGAAGAGTAATAAAGTGGAGAGAGGTTAAGGTGTCTGTTCATGGAGCAGTGAAAACTATGGAGAAGTGAGCCAGTGGAGAAGTTGCCCATGGCAACCAATCTGTTTTGAGGTAACATTTATAAAGTGCATACTATAAAAGTATATGTAGCAGCTGATTGGTTGCCATGGGCAACTTCTCCACTGGCTCATTTCTCCACCTTTTTCACTTCTTCATGAATAGACCCCTAAGTACCAACCAATCAGCTACAAAATATCACTTTTACACACAGCCTTTAACATGACAATTGGGAGCTCATAGGTTGTTACTTAATCTTTCTGTACTCTATCACTCTCCAAGCCTTAGTACGTCTGCTCCATAGACTGGTAATATATTCACTATCTCTCTCCACTTTATCTCTATCCAGGTTTTAGTACATCTCCCCCTATGCCCGTGAGTCGGGGGTCTTTTAGCAAGATAGCATCTATGCAGAATTATGTAGTAGTCCCCTCCATTTGCACAAATTCAAGGTACTGGTTCTCCCAAAAACATTTCCAAATGGCAAATAAAGTCCACAATGTGTTCACAAAAGATCCGCAGTCATATAGGGTTGTGGGATTCCAGTCTGGGAAGTTAACTTGATGCATTTCGCTGGCCTGCAGCTTTATCAAACTGTTAAATATGTACAAAAAAACCCCCCATGAATATGTTAAATTATAATCCACATTTGTGCATATGTACTTGGCAATGGTGAGTAATGGCAGTTTTAGAGTGACCAAACTTGTTAGCTGTGAGTGTTATGGCTTTAGCAACATGCAGCATATTATTTTCCTGGTATAGTTTTTGTTATGAACTTGCATGTGGTACTGTAGGTTAATTATTGTGATGGTGTCAATGAGTCTCAGTCATGTAATAATTGGGGGTGCAAGGTATGTGTTAGCTATGGATACAGAAGGACTTTTTCATTTTGGATCTGAAAACTGCATCCAAGGTGTGGTAGTTCACAAATCACAACAGAAGTCACCCCTAAGTAGATCTCACCCCTTTTGTAATAAATGTGATTATTAAATTCAGCAATTTATTGCCAAAATGTCTTCTGAGGAACAGAAAGAAAAAAACCTATATAATATGTACATTTTAAATGATAGTTATGCAGGCTTTTTTTTTTTTTTTAAAAAGAGGATGAATAGTCAACAATATCTGGAACTTGTAGACAAAAAAAATAGAACGCATACCTGAATTCCACCTATAGTACTTACAGTATGCCAGATTGTGAAACATTAGAATATTGGCTTCAGAAGCTTGACCAGTTTCCAGACTTGAAATGCTTCCTGCACACTCTACTATATTGCCTAATTGTGTATTCACTAATGCCAGTTGGATTGTAATTGAAAAGTACAGTCACTTAACTCCCAAAACTGTAAAAATACTTATTTTCATAAATATTGGTCAACAACAGAGAAACCCAATTTGCCTTCCTTCTACACAAGATGTACTGGAAGACTGTGTATGCTACAGAAAAGAAGAGATATACTGAGTGTGGAATTTTATACTGAAAACATTAAATAGTATCAACTAAATTCCATTACATATTAAATTGCTAATACAAATTTTTTAGCTAAATGTTTACTTTTTTTACATATTGTGATATATGTTGACATGTACACTTTTTTATTAACATTTGAAAAGTGTGTCTCCAAAGTGTATGCACTGTAAAGAATGGTGTTTGTTTAAAATACTGCAAGAATGAAACACCCCCCTCAATTATGTATTATTGCCATTTTGGCTGAGGACCTTTCAGACATATATGCTAGGCTACACAGTACCTTAATTTTAGCTAAAGTGTGTAAAGGGTTGAAAAGATAGTACCTTCAGCTCCTCTCTTTATTAGATGGATATACATGTTCAACAAAACCATGGTCCATGAGAAGTTTGTATATACCAACAGAAATGCTATTATTCCATTTGACCATATACAGTATGTTCCAGGGGAATAGACTCCTCCTATACTGTACAGTAGATACAAATGATACTGTTCACGATACTGCTGATAATCCTTTGATGGTTTTGGTGGCTACCAGGCTGCCACTAATAGACCACTCATGTTTTATAATGTACATGTTATATACAGTATGCTGCTGTCTTGTTACTTGTATTTAATATATATGTACTGTTATTATTTCTTTCTGCAGTTGACTTCCTGTACAATGCTGTGACTTTATGTGCACTTGTAGATATCTGTTTTTATAACATCTTCTTCTTATTATTATTACTACAGGTTGAGTATCCCATATCCAAATATTCCGAAATACGGAATATTCCGAAATACGGACTTTTTTGAATGAGAGTGAGATAGTGAAACCTTTGTTTTTTGATGGCTCAATGTACACAAACTTTGTTTAATACACAAAGTTATTAAAAATATTGTATTAAATGACCTTTAGGCTGTGTGTATAAGGTGTATATGAAACATAAATGAATTGTGTGAATGTACACACACTTTGTTTAATGCACAAAGGCCCTCATTCCGAGTTGTTCGCTCGGTATTTTTCATCGCATCGCAGTGAAAATCCGCTTAGTACGCATGCGCAATGTTCGCACTGCGACTGCGCCAAGTAACTTTACTATGAAGAAAGTATTTTTACTCACGGCTTTTTCTTCGCTCCGGCGATCGTAATGTGATTGACAGGAAATGGGTGTTACTGGGCGGAAACACGGCGTTTCAGGGGCGTGTGGCTGAAAACGCTACCGTTTCCGGAAAAAACGCAGGAGTGGCCGGGGAAACGGTGGGAGTGCCTGGCCGAACGCTGGGTGTGTTTGTGACGTCAACCAGGAACGACAAGCACTGAAATGATCGCACAGGCAGAGTAAGTCTGGAGCTACTCTGAAACTGCTAAGTAGTTAGTAATAGCAATATTGCGAATACATCGGTCGCAATTTTAAGAAGCTAAGATACACTCCCAGTAGGCGTAGGCTTAGCCTGAGCAACTCTGCTAAATTCGCCTTGCGAGCGATCAACTCGGAATGAGGGCCAAAGTTATAAAAAAATATTGGCTAAAATTACCTCCAGGCTGTGTGTATAAGGTGTATATGTAACATAAATGCATTCTGTGCTTAGATTTAGGTCCCATCACCATGATATCTCATTATGGTATGCAATTATTCCAAAATACGGAAAAATCCGATATCCAAAATACCTCTGGTCCCAAGCATTTTGGATAAGGGATACTCAACCTGTACCAGTTATTTATATAGTGCACTTTACGGAGAATATATGGCCATTCACATCAGTCCCTGCCCTAGTGGAGTTTACAATCTGTATTTCTTACCACATGTACACACACACACACACACACACACACACACACACACTAGGGTTAATTTTTGGTGGGAGTCAATCAAACAACAGTACCAGTATATATATATATTGTGGGAGGACACCGGAGTACCCACACAAAACTTACGTAAGCACGGGGAGAATATTCAAACTGCACACATTTACGGCCATGTTGAAAAATATGAAACTTTTTTCACAAATAAACTCAAATGTTAAAGCTATTATTAGTTTATAAGCAACTACAGGTAGATTATGCTCATTTTTGTTGTTTTTTTGGGGGGAGGGGGTAATTCTGAATATTTCTCTACTATAACATTTAACTTTTATTTAAATTCAGCAGACCATTATATAATATTAAAAGTTTAATACTGTTGATTTAAAAAGTTATGGACATACTTAAAAGAACTAGGACGCCTCATACAGATCTGACTAAAACAAAGAAATCTGTAAAGGCTACAATATATCTAAACTAGAGACGTGTGGGTTCGGTTTTACATGGATTTACTCGGTTCTCAAAACGGCTGTTAGGGTCTCCTGCCCTGTGCTGCCACGTCGTCATGGCAACCGGGAGACAAGTGCTAGCGGAGTAACCTGAGCGCAGCTGATACTCCGGTTCGGGTCTTTTGCTGTGCAGTGGTTATAGGCTCTGTGCACGGCAGGGGATCCAGTGCTGGTTTTTGTGCTCACAGTCTGTGAGGTCTGAGTGGGGCGTGGACAGCACCTGCTTTATAAGGCCTCTTCTCAGGGTAAGCAGATGCTGCTGAATCTTTGTTGGTTAGTCAGTTCCTGAAAGTTAACCAGTACTGTGTAGCTTTGTATTTGTTTGTTGCTTACTGCAAATAGGCCAGGGGATTTGGTATTACACTCTGCCAATCCAGACCTAGCAGTAAGACTGGAGTCAGTCGTTTAGCTTGCTGGGGTTCTGTTACTACTCTGTGAACTTAGCAAGTTTGCGGCTGTATTCTAAGACTTGCCTGTCTAATCCTGTCTCACTGTGCTAGGTGTCAGGGGTCAGTTTAGTGGCAGTAAGCTGAACCTGTGCACTGCAAGTGAGAATTAGGATTGTGGAGACTCTCCTTGTGTCTATCATTCCATCTCTGACCAAGGAGTTTACTGCCACACCCGTTGGTAACCCTTTAGGGTTTTGCTGTTGCCCTTAGCAACAGCATTTCGGGTTCTCTACGTATTAAAACACAACATCTTGCTTTTCCCATCTGAGCAGTTCTAATACAAGGGAGATACCCAGTTCCTTAGCCTCTGGGCTTCTCTGTTCACCTTGTGTGTATTTTGTTACCCTATCACCTTCTGTGTACGTTATGTCATATTCCCCAGTCTGTCTGTGAGTCCATTTGTTTTGCATAACAGTTCAAACACCAGTACATTCCTGCAGGCACTGGAGTGCATAACAGTTCTGACACCAGTACTTTCCTGCAGGCACTGGTGTGCATAACATATTCAGCAGCCAAATACTCCTGTTGAAATTTTGTGGGAATATGGAGCATACCCCTCAAAATACGTTGCAACAGGTGGTCGATCAGGTGCAGGTCCTGACTCGACAATTTAATGATTTGTCCATTAAAATGCACACCTCCCAGGCTGGTGGCAGAGCTCCCGCAGCAGCAGCACCTGCAGGGGTTAAGGAGCCGAAAGTAAATCTCCCGGATCGTTTTTCTGGAGATCGCTCGCAGTTCTTTTGTTTCAAGGAGAGCTGCAAGCTATACTTCCGGCTTAGGCCTCAGTCTTCTGGGTCGGAGATTCAGCGGGTGGGCATAGTGATTTCCTTGCTACAAGGAGACCCACAGGTCTGGGCATATGGGTTGCAGCCTGACTGTCCGTCGCTTAAAAGTGTTGATGCTTTTTTTACGGCACTGGGCATGTTGTATGATGACCCTGACAAGACGGCCTCAGCCGAGGCTCAGATTTCGATCCTTAAGCAAGGGCGAAGGCCAGTTGAGGTTTACTGTATGGAGTTTCGGAGGTTGGCCCATGATACCCAGTGGAATGACCCAGCCCTGAGACACCAGTACCGAAGAGGTCTTTCTAACCAGATAAAGGACCAACTGGTACAATATCCCTTGCCTGATAGCTTGGATCAGCTCATGCAGTTATCCATCCGGGTGGATAGACGGCTGAGAGAGCGTAGGCTTGAAAGGGAGACTGAGATTTCCTTCCTTCCCAAGGGAACCTCAGACTCTGAGGAATTTTCCGAGGAGCCTATGCAGATTGGGGCTACCCGCCTCTCCTCGCGTGAGAAGACGCGGAGGAGACAGCAGGGGTTGTGGTAGTATCATGCCCAGAAAAGCCGGAAAACTTCAGGGCCTGAGGGTGATGGGAAATATCCTGTCAGGCCAGAAGTCAGAATTTCCGAAGAAGACTTTTATCATTCCGGTGACCTTGAAGATCCTCGGTCAAACTGTCAAGACTGAGGCCTTTGTGGACAGTGGGGCCGACGGGGTTTTTATGGACCGCCAATTCGCCCTGAAACACTCTGTTCCCTTAGTACCCTTGGCATCGGAAATTGAGATTTGTGGGTTAAACGGGGAACCATTATCCCAAGGTAAAATTACCTCTTGCACTAGCCAGATTTCTTTGTTTATTGGAGCCACACACTCTGAAAAATTGTCCTTTTATGTGACTGTCTGTACTTTTGCCCCATTGGTGTTGGGGTTACCCTGGTTAAGGGCCCACAATCCTCAATTTGACTGGGTCTCTGGGGAGATTCTTATTTGGGGTACTGATTGTTTCAGGAGTTGCTTGAGCCTTCCAGTCAGGCTCTCGCAGCTAAGTTTGCCAAGATTGCCAGGGTGTTATGCAGATTTTGCGGACGTGTTCTCCAAAAAAGTTGCAGAGGTACTACCTCCCCATCGCCCCTATGACTGTGCCATTGATTTGTTGCCAAATGCTAAGCTTCCCAAGAGCAGGTTGTACTCCCTGTCACGTCCTGAGACTCAGGCTATGGCAGAGTACATTCAGGAGAACTTGGCTAAGGGATTTATCAGACCTTCACAGTCTCCAGTTGGGTCGGGGTTCTTCTTCGTGGGTAAAAAGGACGGTTCGTTGCGACCCTGCATCGACTTCAGGGAATTGAACCGTATCACGATTAAAAACTCATACCCACTGCCTCTCATTTCGGTCTTGTTTGACCAGCTTCGTACTGCCACCATTTTTTCTAAGATTGACCTACGCGGTGCGTACAATCTAATCCGAATAAGAGAGGGGGATGAATGGAAGACTGCCTTTAATACCCACTCAGGGCATTATGAATATTTGGTGATGCCTTTTGGGCTCTGTAATGCCCCGGCAGTCTTCCAGGATTTCATGAATGATGTGCTCAGGGAATATTTGGATAGATTCTTAGTTGTATACTTAGATGACATCCTAATCTTCTCCCATTCCCTGGAGGAACATCGGAAGCATGTATGCTTAGTCCTCCAGAAACTCAGAGACCACCGGCTTGGGGCGAAGCTGGAGAAGTGCGAATTTGAAGTTCAGCAAATCGCATTTCTAGGATATATTATCTCCCCAGAAGGTTTCCAAATGGAGGGTTCCAAGGTACAGGCAGTCCTGGATTGGGTGCAGCCCACTAGTTTGAAGGCGCTTCAGCGTTTCCTGGGCTTTGGGAATTTTTATAGACGATTTATCGCTGGATTTTCGTCTATAGTGGCGCCCTTGGTGGCACTCACTAAGAAAGGGGCGGATGTTGCTCACTGGTCTTGTGAGGCTAAAGCGGCTTTTGCCCGTCTCAAAAGGGCATTTGTTTCGGCCAAGGTGCTGCGACACCCAGATCCAGAGCGTCATTTTGTGGTGAAGGTGGATGCCTCTAAGATGGGTATTGGGGCAGTGCTTTCTCAGATGGGAGTGTCTGATAATCGCCTTCATCCCTGTGCTTACTTTTCCCGTAAATTTTCGCCTGCCGAGATGAATTATGACGTGGGTAACCGGGAATTGTTGGCTATTAAGGATGCACTCGAGGAGTGGAGACACTGGCTTGAGGGGGCTTAGTTTGTGGTCTCAATTCTCACTGACCATAAGAATCTGGCATATTTAGAGTCAGCAAAGCGTCTCAATGCCAGGCAGGCACGATGGGCTTTGTTTTTTGCTCGCTTTAATTTTTTGATAACATATCGCCCTGGGTCAAAAAACATCAAGGCTGATGCGCTCTCGCAGAGTTTTGCTCCAATCCAGGAGACCACCGAGGAGCCGTTGCCCATTGTTTCCCCATCATGTATTAAAGTGGGCATTACCCAGGACCTCTTATCATTAGTCCTTAGAGCACAGGAGCAGGCTCCTCCAGACCTTCCGGTAGGTCTTTTGTTTGTGCCTCCTAGGTTAAGACAGCGAGTGTTCCTGGAATTCCATGCCAAGAAGTCGGCAGGTCACCCGGGTATTGCCAGAACTCGGGAGTTGCTATCTAGGGCGGTGAGGTGGCCCTCGGTGGCTAAGGATGTGGATCAGTGGGTTCGGGCATGTGACATCTGTGCCCAAAATAAGACTCCTAGAGGGGTTCCTGTTGGCCCATTACATCCACTCTCTATCCCATCTAAGCCATGGACCCACATTTCAATGGATTTTGTGGTGGACTTGCCCAAATCCTCGGGATGACAGCCATCTGGGTTATCGTTGACAGGTTTTCGAAGATGGCGCACTTCGTTCCACTGGTTGGGCTGCCATCGGCCAGACGCCTGTCTGAATTATTTATGCTGCATGTTGTGCGTCTCCACGGGTTGCCACTTGATGTGGTCTCTGACCGCGGATCCCAGTTTGTGGCCAAATTCTGGAGGGCATTTTGTTCCGATCTCCAGATTTCTGTCAGCTTGTCGTCAGGCTACCATCCGCAGTCTAATGGGCAGACTGAAAGGGTGAACCAGTCCTTGGAGAAGTTCCTCAGGTGTTATGTCTCCAAGTGTCAGACTGACTGGGTTGCTCATCTGTCCATGGCGGAGTTTGCCTATAACAACGCGGCTCACTCTGCTACAGGGATCTCTCCCTTCCTTTGTGTGTATGGGCATCATCCTGAGGCCAATTCTTTTGACCCCCTGGACTCCACGCCTGGTGGTTCCTCTGTGGTTTCGGTCCTTAGAGGTATTTGGCGGAAAGTGAAGAAAGCCCTTGTGTCTGTGTCATTAGTGACCAAAAGGGTTTTTGATAAGCGGAAAAGACCCTGCAGCTTCAAATTAGGAGACTTCGTCTGGTTGTCTACCAAGAATTTGACGTTGAGACAGCCATCTCATAAGTTAGGCCCCCGGTTCATCGGCCCTTATAAGATCACCAGGGTTATCAATCCGGTGGCATTTCAGTTAGATCTGCCCCGTTCTTTGGGTATCAATAAAACATTTCATTGTTCCCTTTTAAAACGGGTGATTAGTAATCCTTCTTCCAGTGGAAGACCTTCCCCTCTTCTGATACGTGGCCAGAGGGAGTTTGTTGTTGAAAGGATTCTTGACTCCAAGGTGGTTCGGGGTCGGCTGTCATTTTTGGTGCACTGGAAGGGGTATGGCCCGGAGGAGCGGTCGTGGGTGCGCAGTTGTGATCTTCATGCCCCCAGACTGATACGCTCTTTCTTCTCGCAGTTCCCCGATAAACCCGGTGGTAGGGGTTCTTTGACCCCTCGTCAGAGGGGGGGTACTGTTAGGGTCTCCTGCCCTGTGCTGCCACGTCGTCATGGCAACCGGGAGACAAGTGCTAGCGGAGTAACCTGAGCGCAGCTGATACTCCGGTTCGGGTCTTTTGCTGTGCAGTGGTTATAGGCTCTGTGCACGGCAGGGGATCCAGTGCTGGTTTTTGTGCTCACAGTCTGTGAGGTCTGAGTGGGGCGTGGACAGCACCTGCTTTATAAGGCCTCTTCTCAGGGTAAGCAGATGCTGCTGAATCTTTGTTGGTTAGTCAGTTCCTGAAAGTTAACCAGTACTGTGTAGCTTTGTATTTGTTTGTTGCTTACTGCAAATAGGCCTGGGGATTTGGTATTACACTCTGCCAATCCAGACCTAGCAGTAAGACTGGAGTCAGTCGTTTAGCTTGCTGGGGTTCTGTTACTACTCTGTGAACTTAGCAAGTTTGCGGCTGTATTCTAAGACTTGCCTGTCTAATCCTGTCTCACTGTGCTAGGTGTCAGGGGTCAGTTTAGTGGCAGTAAGCTGAACCTGTGCACTGCAAGTGAGAATTAGGATTGTGGAGACTCTCCTTGTGTCTATCATTCCATCTCTGACCAAGGAGTTTACTGCCACACCCGTTGGTAACCCTTTAGGGTTTTGCTGTTGCCCTTAGCAACAGCATTTCGGGTTCTCTACGTATTAAAACACAACATCTTGCTTTTCCCATCTGAGCAGTTCTAATACAAGGGAGATACCCAGTTCCTTAGCCTCTGGGCTTCTCTGTTCACCTTGTGTGTATTTTGTTACCCTATCACCTTCTGTGTACGTTATGTCATATTCCCCAGTCTGTCTGTGAGTCCATTTGTTTTGCATAACAGTTCAAACACCAGTACATTCCTGCAGGCACTGGAGTGCATAACAGTTCTGACACCAGTACTTTCCTGCAGGCACTGGTGTGCATAACATATTCAGCAGCCAAATACTCCTGTTGAAATTTTGTGGGAATATGGAGCATACCCCTCAAAATACGTTGCAACAGGTGGTCGATCAGGTGCAGGTCCTGACTCGACAATTTAATGATTTGTCCTTTAAAATGCACACCTCCCAGGCTGCTGGCGGAGCTCCCGCAGCAGCAGCACCTGCAGGGGTTAAGGAGCCGAAAGTAAATCTCCCGGATCATTTTTCTGGAGATCGCTCGCAGTTCTTTTGTTTCAAGGAGAGCTGCAAGCTATACTTCCGGCTTAGGCCTCAGTCTTCTGGGTCGGAGATTCAGCGGGTGGGCATAGTGATTTCCTTGCTACAAGGAGACCCACAGGTCTGGGCATATGGGTTGCAGCCTGACTGTCCGTCGCTTAAAAGTGTTGATGCTTTTTTTACAGCACTGGGCATGTTGTATGATGACCCTGACAAGACGGCCTCAGCCGAGGCTCAGATTTCGATCCATAAGCAAGGGCGAAGGCCAGTTGAGGTTTACTTTAAGGAGTTTCGGAGGTTGGCCCATGATACCCAGTGGAATGACCCAGCCCTGAGACACCAGTACCGAAGAGGTCTTTCTAACCAGATAAAGGACCAACTGGTACAATATCCCTTGCCTGATAGCTTGGATCAGCTCATGCAGTTATCCATCCGGGTGGATAGACGGCTGAGAGAGCGTAGGCTTGAAAGGGAGACTGAGATTTCCTTCCTTCCCAAGGGAACCTCAGACTCTGAGGAATTTTCCGAGGAGCCTATGCAGATTGGGGCTACCCGCCTCTCCTCGCGTGAGAAGACGCGGAGGAGACAGCAGGGGTTGTGTTTGTACTGTGGGAATAAAGGTCATGTGGTAGTATCATGCCCAGAAAAGCCGGAAAACTTCAGGGCCTGAGGGTGATGGGAAATATCCTGTCAGGCCAGAAGTCAGAATTTCCCAAGAAGACTTTTATCATTCCGGTGACCTTGAAGATCCTCGGTCAAACTGTCAAGACTGAGGCCTTTGTGGACAGTGGGGCCGACGGGGTTTTTATGGACCGCCAATTCGCCCTGAAACACTCTGTTCCCTTAGTACCCTTGGCATCGGAAATTGAGATTTGTGGGTTAAACGGGGAACCATTATCCCAAGGTAAAATTACCTCTTGCACTAGCCAGATTTCTTTGTTTATTGGAGCCACACACTCTGAAAAATTGTCCTTTTATGTGACTGTCTGTACTTTTGCCCCATTGGTGTTGGGGTTACCCTGGTTAAGGGCCCACAATCCTCAATTTGACTGGGTCTCTGGGGAGATTCTTATTTGGGGTACTGATTGTTTCAGGAGTTGCTTGAGCCTTCCAGTCAGGCTCTCGCAGCTAAGTTTGCCAAGATTGCCAGGGTGTTATGCAGATTTTGCGGACGTGTTCTCCAAAAAAGTTGCAGAGGTACTACCTCCCCATCGCCCCTATGACTGTGCCATTGATTTGTTGCCAAATGCTAAGCTTCCCAAGAGCAGGTTGTACTCCCTGTCACGTCCTGAGACTCAGGCTATGGCAGAGTACATTCAGGAGAACTTGGCTAAGGGATTTATCAGACCTTCACAGTCTCCAGTTGGGTCGGGGTTCTTCTTCGTGGGTAAAAAGGACGGTTCGTTGCGACCCTGCATCGACTTCAGGGAATTGAACCGTATGACGATTAAAAACTAATGCCCACTGCCTCTCATTTCGGTCTTGTTTGACCAGCTTCGTACTGCCACCATTTTTTCTAAGATTGACCTACGCGGTGCGTACAATCTAATCCGAATAAGAGAGGGGGATGAATGGAAGACTGCCTTTAATACCCACTCAGGGCATTATGAATATTTGGTGATGCCTTTTGGGCTCTGTAATGCCCCGGCAGTCTTCCAGGATTTCATGAATGATGTGCTCAGGGAATATTTGGATAGATTCTTAGTTGTATACTTAGATGACATCCTAATCTTCTCCCATTCCCTGGAGGAACATCGGAAGCATGTATGCTTAGTCCTCCAGAAACTCAGAGACCACCGGCTTGGGGCGAAGCTGGAGAAGTGCGAATTTTAAGTTCAGCAAATCGCATTTCTAGGATATATTATCTCCCCAGAAGGTTTCCAAATGGAGGGTTCCAAGGTACAGGCAGTCCTGGATTGGGTGCAGCCCACTAGTTTGAAGGCGCTTCAGCGTTTCCTGGGCTTTGGGAATTTTTATAGACGATTTATCGCTGGATTTTCGTCTATAGTGGCGCCCTTGGTGGCACTCACTAAGAAAGGGGCGGATGTTGCTCACTGGTCTTGTGAGGCTAAAGCGGCTTTTGCCCGTCTCAAAAGGGCATTTGTTTCGGCCAAGGTGCTGCGACACCCAGATCCAGAGCGTCCTTTTGTGGTGGAGGTGATGCCTCTAAGATGGGTATTGGGGCAGTGCTTTCTCAGATGGGAGTGTCTGATAATCGCCTTCATCCCTGTGCTTACTTTTCCCGTAAATTTTCGCCTGCCGAGATGAATTATGACGTGGGTAACCGGGAATTGTTGGCTATTAAGGATGCACTCGAGGAGTGGAGACACTGGCTTGAGGGGGCTAAGTTTGTGGTCTCAATTCTCACTGACCATAAGAATCTGGCATATTTAGAGTCAGCAAAGCGTCTCAATGCCAGGCAGGCACGATGGGCTTTGTTTTTTGCTCACTTTAATTTTTTGATAACATATCGCCCTGGGTCAAAAAACATCAAGGCTGATGCGCTCTCGCTGAGTTTTGCTCCAATCCAGGAGACCACCGAGGAGCCGTTGCCCATTGTTTCCCCATCATGTATTAAAGTGGGCATTACCCAGGACCTCTTATCATTAGTCCTTAGAGCACAGGAGCAGGCTCCTCCAGACCTTCCGGTAGGTCTTTTGTTTGTGCCTCCTAGGTTAAGACAGCGAGTGTTCCTGGAATTCCATGCCAAGAAGTCGGCAGGTCACCCGGGTATTGCCAGAACTCGGGAGTTGCTATCTAGGGCGGTGTGGTGGCCCTCGGTGGCTAAGGATGTGGATCAGTGGGTTCGGGCATGTGACATCTGTGCCCAAAATAAGACTCCTAGAGGGGTTACTGTTGGCCCATTACATCCACTCTCTATCCCATCTAAGCCATGGACCCACATTTCAATGGATTTTGTGGTGGACTTGCCCAAATCCTCGGGGATGACAGCCATCTGGGTTGTCGTTGACAGGTTTTCGAAGATGGCGCACTTCGTTCCACTGGTTGGGCTGCCATCGGCCAGACGCCTGTCTGAATTATTTATGCTGCATGTTGTGCGTCTCCACGGGTTGCCACTTGATGTGGTCTCTGACCGCGGATCCCAGTTTGTGGCCAAATTCTGGAGGGCATTTTGTTCCGATCTCCAGATTTCTGTCAGCTTGTCGTCAGGCTACCATCCGCAGTCTAATGGGCAGACTGAAAGGGTGAACCAGTCCTTGGAGCAGTTCCTCAGGTGTTATGTCTCCAAGTGTCAGACTGACTGGGTTGCTCATCTGTCCATGGCGGAGTTTGCCTATAACAACGCGGCTCACTCTGCTACAGGGATCTCTCCCTTCCTTTGTGTGTATGGGCATCATCCTAAGGCCAATTCTTTTGACCCCCTGGACTCCACGCCTGGTGGTTCCTCTGTGGTTTCGGTCCTTAGAGGTATTTGGCGGAAAGTGAAGAAAGCCCTTGTGTCTGTGTCATTAGTGACCAAAAGGGTTTTTGATAAGCGGAAAAGACCCTGCAGCTTCAAATTAGGAGACTTCGTCTGGTTGTCTACCAAGAATTTGAAGTTGAGACAGCCATCTCATAAGTTAGGCCCCCGGTTCATCGGCCCTTATAAGATCACCAGGGTTATCAATCCGGTGGCATTTCAGTTAGATCTGCCCCGTTCTTTGGGTATCAATAAAACATTTCATTGTTCCCTTTTAAAACGGGCGATTAGTAATCCTTCTTCCAGTGGAAGACCTTCCCCTCTTCTGATACGTGGCCAGAGGGAGTTTGTTGTTGAAAGGATTCTTGACTCCAAGGTGGTTCGGGGTCGGCTGTCATTTTTGGTGCACTGGAAGGGGTATGGCCCGGAGGAGCGGTCGTGGGTGCGCAGTTGTGATCTTCATGCCCCCAGACTGATACGCTCTTTCTTCTCGCAGTTCCCCGATAAACCCGGTGGTAGGGGTTCTTTGACCCCTCGTCAGAGGGGGGGTACTGTTAGGGTCTCCTGCCCTGTGCTGCCACGTCGTCATGGCAACCGGGAGACAAGTGCTAGCGGAGTAACCTGAGCGCAGCTGATACTCCGGTTCGGGTCTTTTGCTGTGCAGTGGTTATAGGCTCTGTGCACGGCAGGGGATCCAGTGCTGGTTTTTGTGCTCACAGTCTGTGAGGTCTGAGTGGGGCGTGGACAGCACCTGCTTTATAAGGCCTCTTCTCAGGGTAAGCAGATGCTGCTGAATCTTTGTTGGTTAGTCAGTTCCTGAAAGTTAACCAGTACTGTGTAGCTTTGTATTTGTTTGTTGCTTACTGCAAATAGGCCTGGGGATTTGGTATTACACTCTGCCAATCCAGACCTAGCAGTAAGACTGGAGTCAGTCGTTTAGCTTGCTGGGGTTCTGTTACTACTCTGTGAACTTAGCAAGTTTGCGGCTGTATTCTAAGACTTGCCTGTCTAATCCTGTCTCACTGTGCTAGGTGTCAGGGGTCAGTTTAGTGGCAGTATGCTGAACCTGTGCACTGCAAGTGAGAATTAGGATTGTGGAGACTCTCCTTGTGTCTATCATTCCATCTCTGACCAAGGAGTTTACTGCCACACCCGTTGGTAACCCTTTAGGGTTTTGCTGTTGCCCTTAGCAACAGCATTTCGGGTTCTCTACGTATTAAAACACAACATCTTGCTTTTCCCATCTGAGCAGTTCTAATACAAGGGAGATACCCAGTTCCTTAGCCTCTGGGCTTCTCTGTTCACCTTGTGTGTATTTTGTTACCCTATCACCTTCTGTGTACGTTATGTCATATTCCCCAGTCTGTCTGTGAGTCCATTTGTTTTGCATAACAGTTCAAACACCAGTACATTCCTGCAGGCACTGGAGTGCATAACAGTTCTGACACCAGTACTTTCCTGCAGGCACTGGTGTGCATAACAACGGCATCTTATTGGCTCACGAATGTCACGTGTTTTGGATAGCCAATAGAAAAAATCCGGATACAACTGAACTGGCGTTAATTCTGGTGTTACATCCGAACCCGCTCATCTCTAATCTAAACTAGGTAATTAGTTTTTGAAATATATTTTTAGTTAACAATTTAATAAAATTGTTAAAACTCATATACAATTCTTGCTAACCTCTTTATATGATTTCCCAGACTAGCACTTTGGGAAGCTACTGAATTACACATTGTTAACAATGTTGTAAATGAAAAGTTTAGCAAAATGTATTTTTTTTCTTTTGCTAGCACATACAGTATACTGTATATGTTCTTTGTATGTTCAAAATCAGTAAATTTTATTGTAGGCAAAAGAACCTCTAAACCCTAAATTTTATTTTTAAAGCCCTCCCAGAAAACTAAACATGTTCCTTCTACAAAACATAGTTAATGTCATCATCATCAGAATTGTAAATTATGCAAAATACAGATCACACACAAAAAAAACAACAACAAGCACATACAAGGTTGATGAAGGAGGTTCAGACACAAGATATAGGGTAGAGAGGGGCGTGCTCATTAGGGGTTTCAAGTAAACATTGTACTGTATTTATGTTGTATAGACTGAAAACAAAACATTGCATTGGTAATTAAAGCATTGGTCTGTGCTAATTTTATTTGCCAAATCCACATAAACTTTTAGCCCTTCTGTACTTTATAATGGTTCTATATTCTCTGGCCACAATTATATTACTAATACAACATGCTGCTCCATAAGATGTCAAGGCACAACAGGACATCAGTGGGAAAATTCACTTCTAAAATTGGATTTTCTCAAGTGTATATCACACTGCTTCATAATTCTGCTTGTTTTATCTCCACTTTACATATGGCAGCTGCAGTCTTAGCTCTCTAAGACTAATGAAAAATATGTGTACTTATGCACATTTCAGCTTGGTGTCACCTATTTACTTTTTGTGTTTTGTGATTTTAATATAAGTTTCTAACTTATTTAATGAATATTTTATCAGCAAATGTTTAAAAACATTATAGTATATTCAGGACTAGAAGTGGAAAAATAATATTAAGGTGACAACCCTGACTTTATTGTATTTTTACATAATGAACACATACAGATGTGGCCACCTTCATCTTACCTGTGAATGGGTTTTAGGTGCAATTTTGCCGTAATTGTGATTATTCATGGCTGCGTATAGTCACACCTGTGTAGAGACTTGCAGAGAATTGGAGTCCATTGACAATGGGCTGCAAGCATAAATTATTTCATCAAAATACTGTATAAAAAACCCCACATGCTTTATTTCACCAGGGAATCACAGAGATTACGTAGTAAGGCTCTCTAATAGCAACCAGATGTAATGTCAAACAGCAATTATGCATATTCTATTCAAGATAGTGTTAGATATTTTTGGATGTTGTGTGGCAGGCAATAGCGTTTCTATCTAACGCATACAACACATGGTGGAACACATGACTGTTGTTCTGCTTCTGTGAGTACTGATGCAAGCTTATTGGCTATGGAAAACAAGCCTTTGCTTTAGAAACTTAAAGCAGATGACTGCATCACGTGATTGATGGTAAAATGCACTGAAAGCCGAAATAGCTTTCTGATTGTGCTGTGATTATACATTTTGGGCTATTTATAGTAGAGATGAGCGGGTTCGGTTCTCAGAGAACCGAACCGTACCGAACTTCACCATTCGAGTTCGGTTCCGAGCCAAGGTCGGGTTTTCCCGCATTACTCAGAAACCAGAACGAGGGAAATCATCATCATTCCGCTGTCGGATTTCTCGCGGGGTTTGGATTCCATATAAGGAGCCTCGCATCCCCGCCATTTTCACTCCGGCATTGGAGAGAGTACAGAGAGGATGTGTCTCCATTCTCTCAGTGTCCTCAGTGTCCTCAGTGTCCGTGGCTTGTGCTGAATCTGTCCAGTCACAGTGGTTGTGTCCTCTGCTGCCATATGTCCAGTGCTGTCCAGTGATGCTGTGTTAAGCTGCATCAGTTCAGTGGTGGGGTGTTGTGGTGCATCAGTCACAGTGGTGGTGTCCTTTGCTGCAATATGTCCAGTGCTGCTGTATAATAAGTCCCTTACAGTGTTGCTGTGTTGTCCTCCATCAGACCAGTGGTAGTGTCCTGGGCATCAGTCAGTCCAGTGACCATTCACAGTGGTGGTGTCATCTGCTGCCATATGCCCAGTGCTGATGTATAATTATCTGTGTTGTCCTGCATCAGACCAGTGCTAGTGTCCTCAGCATCAGTCAGTCCAGTGACCATTCACAGTGGTGGTGTCCTCTGCTGCCATATGTCCAGTGCTGCTGTATAATAAGTTCCTCACAGTGTTGCTGTGTTGTGCTGCCTCAGACCAGTAGTAGTGTCCTTGCCATCACTTATTCCAGTCACCAGGCAGTCACAGTGGTATACGCTGCTGCTATATGTCCACTGCTACAGTATTATAATAATAATAATAATAATAATAATAATAATACTAATAACAACAACAACAAGTCCCTTACAGTGTTGCTGTGTTGTGCTGCATCAGACCAGTGGTAGTGTCCTGGCCATCAGCCATCAGTCATTCCTGTGCCGCATATAGTGTTATATAGCTCCAGAAACATAATTGAGAACAAAAATGTTGAGGATAGAATAGGAAAAGATCAAGAACCACTTCCTCCTAGTGCTGAAGCTGCTGCCACTAGCCATGACATAGATGATGAAATGCCACCGTCGTCTGCCAAGGCCGATGCCCAATGTGATAGTAGAGGGCATGTAAAATCCAAAAAGCCAAAGTTCAGTAAAAAGACCCAAAAAAAGAAATGTAAATGGTCTGAGGAGAAACGTAAACTTGCCAATATGCCATTTACGACACGGAGTGGCAAGGAACGGCTGAGGCCCAGGCCTATGTTCATGACTAGTGGCTCTGCTTCACATGATGATAAAAGCCCTCATAACTGAGGCCTTGACACTTACTTTGGTGTTAGACGTGCATCTGGTATCCGCTATTAGTGCAGTGGGATTTAGACAATTGATGGAGGTATTGTGTCCCCGGTAACAAATCCCATCTAGATTCATCTTCACTAGGCAGTCGATACCAAGATTTTGCCATTTAATTCCAGTGATTTGGACGTATAATTATTAATTCCAGTGATTTTGCCAAATAGTTCCAGTGATTTGGACGTATAATTACAGTGATTTTGCAGTATAATTCCAGTGATTTGGACGTATAATTATTAATTACAGTGATTTTGCCAAGTGTCTGACACTTTCGTATATGTCCAGTGGTACTGCCATTTAATTCCAGTGATTTGGACGTATAATTCCAGTGATTTGGACGTATAATTACAGTGATTTTGCCATTTAATTCCAGTAATTTTTCCATTTAATTCCAGTGATTTGGACATATAATTCCAGCGATTTGGACGTATAATTCCAGTGATTTGGACGTATAATTACAGTGATTTTGCCATTTAATTCCAGTGATTTGGACATATAATTCCAGTGATTTGGACGTATAATTCCAGTGGGAATTGTTTGTGTCGCTTGGCTTAGTCATACAGCTACCTCATTGCACCTCTTCAACATATTTGCATGAGGTGCTGTTTGGGGCCTAGTTTTTGAAAAGTGCCATTCTGTCTAACACTGCAGTGCCACTCCTAGATGGGCCAGGTGTTTGTGCTGCACACGTGTGTTGCTTGGCATAGTCATACAGCAGCCTCGGTGCACCTCTTTTTCTTCTTTGCATCATGTGCTGTTTGGGGACTAGTTTTTGAATAGTGCCATTTTGTCTGATACTGCAGTGCCACTCCTAGATGGGCCAGGTGTTTGTGCTGCACACTTGTGTCGCTTAGCTTGGTCATACAGCCACCTCGGTGCAACTTTTAGGCCTAAAAACAATATTTAGAGGTGTGAGGTGTTCAGAATAGACTGGAAATGAGTGGAAATGAAAGTTATTGAGGTTAATAATACCGTAGAAGCAAAATTACCCCCAAATTCTGTGATTTTAGCTGTTTTTATGTTTTTTTCCCCAAAAATCATCCATATCCAAAACCAAAACCAAAACCCGAAAGGGTGGTTATGGCAAAACCAATCCAAAACCAAAACACGAAAGTGAAATTAGAGTCAAAACCAAAACACAAAACATGAAAAGTGCCAGTCGCACATCTCTAATTTATAGTTATAGTTACATAGTTAATGAGGTTGAAAATAGGGCAAAATGCCCATCGATTTCATTCTGTATTCTGTGTTATGCTGTTTCTAATATAATGCACCTGCTGAATTAATGGTTTAGTACCAATTGACAACTATGATTCTTACCTCTCCCAGATATTAATGAAACTATGTTAAATGTCATAACCCTGGATACTTTTACTTGTTAGAAATTTGTCCAATCTGCTTTTAAATACATTTACAGAATCTGCCATTATTACCTCCTCCGGCAGGGAGTTCCAAATCTTTATTGCCCTTGCCGTGAAGAACCCTTTCCTACATTGTGTGTGGAATTTTCTCTCCTCTAACTTTAACGAGTGCCCACATGTCCTATACTGGGTTCTATTACTTAGTGATCTGCACCGGCAATTTTTCGGGTTTTGTGTTTTGGTTTTGGGTTCGGCTCCGCGGCCGTGTTTTGGATTCGGACGCGTTTTGGCAAAACCTCAACGAAATTTTTTTGTCTGATTCGGGTGTGTTTTGGATTCGGGTGTTTTTTTCAAAAAACCCTAAAAAACAGCTTAAATCATAGAATTTGGGGGTCATTTTGATCCCATAGTATTATTAACCTCAATAACCATAATTTCCACTCATTTCCAGTCTATTCTGAACACCTCACACCTCACACCTCACAATATTATTTTTAGTCCTAAAATTTGCACCGAGGTCGCTGGATGGCTAAGCTAAGCGACACAAGTGGCCGACACACATACCTGGCCCATCTAGGAATGGCACTGCAGTGTCAGGCAGGATGGCACTTCAAAAAAATTGTCCCCATACAGCAAATGATGCAAAGAAAAAAAGAGGCGCCATGAGGTAGCTGTGTGACTAAGCTAAGCGACCCAAGTGGCCGACACAAACACCTGGCCCATCTAGGAGTGGCACTGCAGTGTCAGACAGTATGGCACTTGAAAAAAATACTCCCCAAACAGCACATGATGCAAAGAAAAAAATAGGCGCACCAAGGACGCTGTGTGACTAAGCTAAGTGACACAAGTGGCCGACACAAACACCTGGCCCATCTAGGAGTGGCACTGCAGTGTCACGCAGGATGGCCCTTCAAAAAAATACTCCCCAAACAGCACATGATGCAAAGAAAAAAAAAGGCGCAATGAGGTAGCTGTGTGACTAAGCTAAGCGACCCTAGTGGCCGACACAAACACCTGGCCCATCTAGGAGTGGCACTGCAGTGTCACGCAGGATGGCCCTTCAAAAAAATACTCCCCAAACAGCACATGACGCAAAGAAAAAAAGAGGCGCAATGAGGTAGCTGTGTGACTAAGATAAGCGACCCAAGTGGCCGACACAAACACCTGGCCCATCTAGGAGTGGCACTGCAGTGTCAGACAGGATGGCACTTCAAAAAAATTATCCCCAAACAGCACATGATGCAAAGAAAAATGAAAGAAAAAAGAGATGCAAGATGGAATTGTCCTTGGGCCCTCCCACCCACCCTTATGTTGTATAAACAGGACATGCACACTTTAACGAACCCATCATTTCAGCGACAGGGTCTGCCACACGACTGTGACTGAAATGACTGGTTGGTTTAGGCCACCACCAAAAAAGAAGCAATCAATCTCTCCTTGCACAAACTGGCTCTACAGAGGCAAGATGTCCACCTCATCATCATCGTCCGATTCATCACCCCTTTAACTGTGTACATCCCCCTCCTCACAGATTATTAATTCATCCCCACTGAAATCCACCATCTCAGGTCCCCGTGCACTATCTGGAGGCAATTGCTGCTGGTGAATGTCTCCACAGAGGAATTGATTATAATTCATTTTAATGAACATCATCTTCTCGACATTTTCTGGAAGTAACCACGTATGCCGATTGCTGACAAAGTGAGCGGCGGTACTAAACACTCTTTCGGAGTACACACTGGAGGGAGGGCAACTTAGGTAGAATAAAGCCAGTTTCTGCAAGGGCCTCCAAATTGCCTCTTTTTCCTGCCAGTATACGTACGGACTGTCTGACGTGCCTACTTGGATGCGGTCACTCATATAATCCTCCACCATTCTTTCAATGGTGAGAGAATCATATGCAGTGACAGTAGACGACATGTCAGTAATCGTTGGCAGGTCCTTCCGTCCGGACCAGATGTCAGCACTCGCTCCAGACTGCCCTGCATCACCGCCAGCGGGTGGGCTCGGAATTCTTAGCCTTTTCCTCGCACCCCCAGTTGCGGGAGAATGTGAAGGAGGAGCTGTTGACGGGTCACGTTCCGCTTGACTTGACAATTTTCTAACCAGCAGGTCTTTGAACCCCTGCAGACTTGTGTCTGCCGGAAAGAGAGATACAACGTAGATTTTAAATCTAGGATCGAGCACGGTGGCCAAAATGTAGTGCTCTGATTTCAACAGATTGACCACCCGTGAATCCTGGTTAAGCGAATGAAGGGCTCCATCCACAAGTCCCACATGCCTAGCGGAATCGCTCTGTTTTAGCTCCTCCTTCAATGTCTCCAGCTTCTTCTGCAAAAGCCTGATGAGGGGAATGACCTGACTCAGGCTGGCAGTGTCTGAACTGACTTCACGTGTGGCAAGTTCAAAGGGTTGCAGAACCTTGCACAACGTTGAAATCATTCTCCACTGCGCTTGAGACAGGTGCATTCCACCTCCTTTGCCTATATCGTGGCCAGATGTATAGGCTTGAATGGCCTTTTGCTGCTCCTCCATCCTCTGAAGCATATAGAGGGTTGAATTCCACCTCGTTACCACCTCCTGCTTCAGATGATGGCAGGGCAGGTTCAGGTGTGTTTGGTGGTGCTCCAGTCTTCTGTACGCGGTGCCTGAACGCCGAAAGTGGCCCGCAATTCTTCGGGCCACCGACAGCATCTCTTGCACGCCCCTCTCGTTTTTTAAATAATTCTGCACCACCAAATTCAAGGTATGTGCAAAACATGGGACGTGCTGGAATTTGCCCAGATGTAATGCACGCACAATATTGCTGGCATTGTCCAATGTCACAAATCCCCAGGAGAGTCCAATTGGGGTAAGCCATTCTGCGATGATCTTCCTCAGTTGCCGTAAGAGGTTTTCAGCTGTGTGCGTATTCTGGAAAGCGGTGATACAAAGCGTAGCCTGCCTAGGAACGAGTTTGGCGTTTGCGAGATGCTGCTACTGGTGCCGCCGCTGCTGTTCTTGCAGCGGGAGGCAATACATCTACCCAGTGGGCTGTCACAGTCATATAGTCCTGAGTCTGCCCTGCTCCACTTGTCCACATGTCCGTGGTTAAGTGGACATTGGGTACAACTGCATTTTTTAGGACACTGGTGACTCTTTCTGAGGTCTGTGTACATTTTCGGTATCGCCTGCCTAGATAAATGGAACCTAGATGGTATTTGGTACCGGGGACACAGTACCTCAATCAAGTCTATAGTTGGCTCTGAAGTATCGATGGATACCGGAACCACGTTTCTCACCGCCCAGGCTGCCAAGGCTTCAGTTATCCGCTTTGCAGCAGGATGACTGCTGTGATATTTCATCTTCCTCGCAAAGGACTGTTGGACAGTCAATTGCTTACTGGAAGTAGTACAAGTGGTCTTCCGACTTCCCCTCTGGGATGCCGATCGACTCCCAGCAGCAACAACAGCAGCGCCAGCAGCAGTAGGCGTTACACTCAAGGATGCATCGGAGGAATCCCAGGCAGGAGAGGACTCGTCAGACTTGCCAGTGACATGGCCTGCAGGACTATTGGCTTTCCTGGGTAAGGAGGAAATTGACACTTAGGAAGTTGGTGGTGTGGTTTGCGGGAGCTTGGTTACAAGAGGAAGGGATTTAGTGGTCAGTGGACTGCTTCCGCTGTCGCCAAAAGTTTTTGAACTTGTCACTGACTTATGATGAATGCGCTGCAGGTGACGTATAAGGGAGGATGTTCCAAGGTGGTTAACGTCCTTATTACAGCTTGACAAAGGCAACACACGGCTTGACACCTGTTGTCCGCATTTGTGTTGAAATAATTCCACACCGAAGAGCTGATTTTTTTGGTATTTTGACCAGGCATATCAATGGCCATATTCGTCCCACGGACAACAGGTGTCTCCCCGGGTGCCTGACTTAAACAAACCACCTCACCATCAGAATCCTCCTTGTCAATTTCCTCCCCAGTGCCAGCAACACCCATATCCTCATCCTGGTGTACTTCAACACTGACATCTTCAATTTGACTATCAGGAACTTGACTGCGGGTGCTCCTTCCAGCACTTGCAGGGGGCGTGCAAATGGTGGAAGGCGCAAGCTCTTCCCGTCCAGTGTTGGGAAGGTCAGGCATCGCAACCGACACAATTGGACTCTCCTTGGGGATTTGTGATTTCGAAGAATGCACTGTTCTTTGCTGTGCTTTTGCCAGCTTAAGTCTTTTCTTTTTTCTAGCGAGAGGATGAGTGCTTCCATCCTCATGTGAAGCTGAACCACTAGCCATGAACATAGGCCAGGGCCTCAGCCGTTCCTTGCTACTCCGTGTCGTAAATGGCATATTGGCAAGTTTACGCTTCTCCTCAGACGCTTTTAATTTTGATTTTTGGGTCATTTTACTGATCTTTTGTGTTTTGGATTTTACATGCTCTGTACTATGACATTGGGCATCGGCCTTGGCAGACGACGTTGATGGCATTTCATCGTCTCGGCCATGACTAGTGGCAGCAGCTTCAGCACGAGGTGGAAGTGGATCTTGATCTTTCCCTATTTTTTTAACCTCCACATTTTTGTTCTCCATATTTTAATGCGCACAACTAAAGGGCACCACAGGTATACAATGTAGATGGATGGATAGTATACTTTATGGACGACGAGTGACGACACAGAGGTAGGTACAGCAGTGGCCTACCGTACTGCTATATACAGTATAATGGACCTGGTGGACACTGTCAGCAGACTGCGTTTATAGTATAAAGAAAAAAAGACACCACAGGTATACAATGTAGATGGATGGATAGTATACTTATGGACGACGAGTGACGACACAGAGGTAGGTACAGCAGTGGCCTACCGTACTGCTGTATACAGTATAATGGACCTGGTGGACACTGTCAGCAAACTGCGTTTATAGTATAAAAAAAAAGACACCACAGGTATACAATGTAGATGGATGGATAGTATACTTATGGACGACGAGTGACGACACAGAGGTAGGTACAGCAGTGGCCTACCGTACTGCTATATACAGTATAATGGACCTGGTGGACACTGTCAGCAGACTGCGTTTATAGTATAAAGAAAAAAAGACACCACAGGTATACAATGTAGATGGATGGATAGTATACTTATGGACGACGAGTGATGACACAGAGGTAGGTACAGCAGTGGCCTACCGTACTGCTATATACAGTAAAATGGACCTGGTGGACACTGTCAGCAGACTGCATTTATAGTATAAAGAAAAAAAGACACCACAGGTATACAATGTAGATGGATTGATAGTATACTTATGGACGACGAGTGACGACACAGAGGTAGGTACAGCAGTGGCCTACCGTACTGCTATATACAGTATAATGGACCTGGTGGACACTGTCAGCAGACTGCGTTTATAGTATAAAAAAAAAGACACCACAGGAGTGTTTTTCAGGCAGACAAACGTATACTGGTGGTCACTGTCAGCAAAACTGTGCACTGTACTCCTGCTATAGCTGCTCCCCAGTCCCCACAATTAAGCAGTGTGAGCACTCAGCACAAATATATCATGCAGCACACTGAGCACAGATATGGTATGGAGCGTTTTTTTCAGGCAGAGAACGGATAAAAAACTGGTGGTCACTATTAGCAAAACTCTGCACTGTACTCCTCCTAACAGCTGCTCCCCAATCCTCCCCACAATAAGCTAAGCAATCAGATCAACTGTGTAGTATATAACTATATAAACGGAGAGGACGCCAGCCACGTCCTCTCCCTATCAATCTCAATGCACGTGTGAAAATGGTGGCGACGTGCGGCTGCTTATATAGAATCCGAATCTCGCGAGAATCCGACAGCGGGATGATGACGTTCGGGCGCGCTCTGGTTAACCGAGCCATACGGGAGAATCCGAGTATGGCTCGGACCCGTCTAAAAAGGGTGAAGTTCGGGGGGGTTCGGTTTCTCGGAAACCGAACACGCTCATCACTAATTACTATACAAATCCCCTGCTAATTCCTTGAAGTGACCATTTACATATTTGAAGATATAAATAATGTCTACTCTTAGACGCCTCTTTTCTAGTGTATACATATTTAACCTAGTAAGCCTTTCCTCACAGTTCAGTGTCTCTAACCCTTTAATCAATTTAGTAGCTCACCTTTGAACCCTTTCTAGATCAATGATATATTTTTTATAATATGGTGCCCCAAACTGAACACAATATTCCAGGTGCGGATGTACCTATGATTTGTACAGTGGCAGGAATACATCTTCGTCCCTTGTCTCAATGCCCCGTTTTATACATGCAAGCACTTTACTTTACTTTTTTGCTGCATTTTGACATTGTGTACTATTATTAAACCTATTATCTATGAGCACCCCCAAATCTTTTTCCACCACAGTTACTCCTATATTTTCCCCATTTAGAGTGTAGGATGCATGTGTGTTTTTTGTCCCCAAAATGCAAAACTTTGCATTTTTCTATATTGAACCTCATTCTCCATTTACACGCCCAGGTTTTGAGCTTAAATAGGTCATTCTGTAGAGACCCCACATCACTTTCTGAATTAATTGCCTTACACAGTTTAGTATCATCTGCAAAGATTGACACTGTGCTTTCCATGTCTATTCCTAGATCATTGATAAATAAATTAAACAGTAGCGGGCCAAGTACGGACCCTTGTGGTATTCCGCTGACTACTGGTGCCCAGCTGGAGAATGTCCTGTTGACTACTACTCTTTTTACTCTGTTATCCAGCCAATTACCTATCCATGTACAAATAGTACATCCTATGCCAAGTTCCCTTAATATGATTATCAGTCTCCTGTGAGGCACTGTATCGAAGGCTTTTGCAAAATCTAAATACACCACATCCACTGCTTTTCCCTGGTCAAGATTCTCGCTCACTTCCTTGTCGAAGTTAATTAAGTTAGTTTGACATGATCTATCCCTTACAAACCCATGCTGACTTTTGCTAATAATCTCATTAACCTGCAGATAATCCTCTATGCAATCCCTCAAAATACCTTCCAATATCTTACCTACTATAGAGGTTAAACTAACTGGTCTATAGTTACCAGGGTTATTTTTGGTTCTGTTTTTAAATAAAGTCACTACCTCAGCTATGCGTTAATCCTTTGGCACCATGCCTGATCTAATTGAACTATGGAAAATCAAGTATAGAGGTTTTTCTAACTAAGCCCTAAGCTCCATAATAACCCTCGGATGAAAACCATCTGGGCCTGGTGATTATACTGGGGTCACTGTGAAGGTAGGTAAATTCTGCCTTGGTGATACTGTGATCATGACTATGGTCCTCCAGTAAGATTGAAATGTTGATCTCTTTGATGTAACTTCTATTAAGGGAAGGGAGCATACATTTCTCTTATGTCCTAGGGGATACTGGGATTTATTTAGTACCATGGGGTATAGATGGGTCCACTAGGAGCCTTGGGCACTTTAAGAAGTCAACAGTGTGCACTGGCTCCTCCCTCTATGCTCCTCCTACCAGACTCAGTTTAGAAAATGTGCACGGAGGAGCCGGTCATGCTTAGGGAAGCACCTGAAGAGTTTTCTGCAGTTATTTTCTGTTTGTTATTTTCAAACAGGGCTGGTTGGCACCATCCTGTCTGCTTCATGGGACTTAGGGGGGGAATGTCCCAAGCTCCTACAGGGTTAATGGTCCCATTCCCCACTGACATGACACTGAGCTCCTGAGGGAACCATTTGCAAGCCCCACCATGGCGCGCATACATTCCCGCAGCATGCAGCCACCCCTTACAGAGCCAGAAGTTAGAAGAGTGGTGATTACTATGCCAGCATCCCGGTTAGCAGGTCACCGGCTATTAAGGCGGCATGAGGGTAGGAGCGCAGCTCTGAGTGCAGGCTGCGTCTCCAGGCTCAGATCAGCATTGCTGCACCGCTATGAGCGGCAAGCTGAGCTGGTTTTAAACAACTACCCACACTGGCATAGCACTTATAGGGGCTCTGATCCACTGTTAAGTACCAAAATCACCTCAGCCAGTATAAAAAAAATGGGAAGACCGCTGTCAGAGAAATTTGGACCCCTTATGATGGGACTGAATGGTTATAGGGTTAAACTTTGTGTATCAATGTAATTTTGGGTGCAGGAAACATATATTCTGAACAGTATATAAAGTGTTCTTCTTTCTCCTAGCACCTGTTCTTTGCTAATTGTACTTTTTGTTCATGATTTGCTAAAAAAAAGGGCCTCTTTCCATCATTAGGGGGCTGAGAGTGGTGGATAGTGCTTTTTTACTAACTCGTGGCCCCTAAGTGATTGTTCAGGGGTCTTTCCATGCTCATAATTAAGAATAAGTATTGTATGTAGATGACAGTCATAAAGGTGGATTGTGTTCTCTGTCATGTAGTCATTTATGATGTAATGTGTGTTGCATACTATATAAACTGTGAGCCCTGTAACCAATTTGTCTTCCTGAGCCTGCATGCTCTTATACACCCATCTGGGCCTAGATGCGAATAAACCATATATGCGTTTTCTTCTGATCCTGGCATATCTCATTTTTCTTGCAACCACATTTGGTGTTTACGCCCGGTTGGACACCACTGCCTTCACAGGACAACACGGCTACTGGATCTTCTACCACATAGTGTATAAAAATATATGGGAGCAATTCTTCTATTCTCTTTTCCTCCAGGTAAGTGTAGGATCTCTGTCAGAAAGACTGGAAGCTTATACTCACTATATGGACAAGATAGTAAATGAAGCCAGTCATGCCATATGAGAAATGAATGAAGAATTAGCTCAAGGGCGTAAAGTAGCTTTGCAAAACAGGTTTGCTTTAGACCAAGTGCTAACCTCAGAGGGAGGAACATGTGCCTTGATAGAACAGGAGTGTTGCACTTACATTGCAGATAATTCAGATATAGTGGAAGGACACATTAGGAAAGTGGAAAAGATGCAGAAAGGAATAAGGAAGATAGGAGCTGAAGGATGGTATCCTTTTGTACTCCTAGGGCGTGGCATATCAGCTCTGATAGCCAGATTCTTACAGTATGTACTGTAGTAATCGGTGGATTGATAATATTTACCTGTGTTTAAAGTGTATACCTCATATCCTTAGTAAGGGGTGTCAAAGTAGTTCAAAATCTACAATTGATCCACTTTCCTCTGCTCTGTCTATGTTTCAATGTCCAGAGGGGTGATTCCCATTAGTCAAAATTTTCTGCCGCTTGAGCCTGAAGCACCTCCCGTTAGCACCATTTAGGTCTTTCAAGCAAATGAAATAAGTGACCCAAAGGCCATTTATGAGAAAGTGGAAAGTAATGTGTGACAAACAATTTAGTCAGAGGGAGGAATTGTCAGAGAAATTTGAACCCCTTATGATGGGACTAAATGGTTATAAGGATGGATTGTGTTCTCTGTCATGTAGTCATTTCTGATGTAATGTGTATTGTATACTATATAAACTGTGAGCCCTGTAACCAATTTGTCTGTCTGAGCCTGCGTGCTCTTAGACACCCATCTGGGCCTAGATGCGAATAAACCATATATGCTTTTTCTTCTGATCCTGGCATATCTCATTTATCTTGCTACCACACCGCGCACCATTGAGGGGGGCAGGGCTTCACTATGAGCGGATCCAGCAGCTCACCAGCACCATTTTCCTTCTGCAGCTTACACAGACAGACTGGCAGGGAAGAGTAGCTCCTCCACAAGGACTCCAGATTACCTCAGTATAACAGGGGGTCATAGCAAGGGGGGAGCAATATTAGAATACTAAGCCCCTATTAAGGGTACTTAGTTTGCGACCCAGCTAAGCTTGGCATTAGCTATAAGGGCGCAGTGTGGCTGGCTCCAACATATTCTGTGTCTCCCTAGAGGGCTCTGTGTGGGTTAACTGTGCTTTTAACCTTTCTCCTGTGTGGATGTGTACTTTCACATTTTACAATGTCAAAGGATTGTGTCTTATGCACGTGAGTGTTTTTCATCCCCAGGGGGATCACTACAGTGTACTCAAGATAGTACACATTCTCAGGCTAGTGGGTACGAACCAGTATGGTTGGATTCATTAAAAGGGATGATCTCAAATATTTCACATGAATTGTCCCAAAATGATAAAGAGATGCAGCTCTGTCACAAGGAATACAGGCCCTGATAGAATCTATTAGAGATGTCCTGCAATTTCCTGATAAAGTGACAGAGGAAGATGAGGAATCTTATTTTAATGTAAATAGAAATCCTCTGCTACTTTCCCTGCATCTAAGGAATTCAATTCCCTATTTGAAGAAACTTGGATTAATCCTGACAAGAAGTTTCAGATCCCTAAAAGGTTACTGGCATCCTTTCCTTTTCCTCAGAATGATAGAAAAAAATGGGAAAACCCACCGATTGTTGATGAATCGGTATCTAGGTTGTCATGTAAGATTATCTTACCTGTCCCGGGGACAGCCTCCTTAAAAAACACGGCTGACTGCAAGATTGAGACCGCTCTCAAATCTCTGTACACAGCTGTGGGGGTGACCCAAAGACCCACTATAGCTTGTGCATGGATCACTATGGCCATTTCAAAATGGTCAGGTACCCTAATTGAGGGATTAGATTCCTTACTCAGAGGGGAGATAGTTTTACTCCTACAGCATATACAGGACTCTGCAAATTTTATGATGGAGGCCATAAATGAGATAGGCTTGCTCCATGCACGCACCACGGCCATGGCAGTGTCAGCATGCAGGGGCCTATGTCTACATCAGTGGACTGCAGATGTAGATTCCAGAAATGGTGTGGAAAGCCTACCATTCACAGGTGAGGCCCTGTTTGGAGATGAACTGGATACGTGGATATTCAAAGCTACGGTGGGTAAGTCTACATACCTTTCTTCCGCAGCCCCCCCAGCTAGGAAGACCTACTCTGCTCCAACTCTGCAGCCCTTTCAGACATCAAAATTGAAAAATAAAACCAAAGGTTCTTCTACAGCCTTTAAAGGCAATAGAGGTAAACCCAGAAAACAAGCAACTGCAGGTTCACAGGAACAGAACTCAGGTTCTGTTTCCTCAAAGCCTTCAGCATGATGGTGGACCGCACTGCCTGGAAGACAGGCAGATGGGAACCCAATTAAGATATTTCAGTCACATACAGTATGGGCGACATCATACCAGGATCCCTGGGTCAAAGAGCTCATCGCCCAAGGGTACAGACTGGAGTTTCAGGAATTCCCACCTCACAGATTCTTCAAATCAGTCTACCAGCTTCTCAGGAGGCAAGTATAATTTTACAGGATGCAATTCAAAAACTGGTACAGACTCAGGTCATTGTTCCAGTTCCACCTCAGCTACAGAACAATGGTTATTATTCCATCCTGTATGTGGTACCGAAACCGGACGGTACGGTAAGACCCATTTTAAACCTCAAGTCACTGAAACCGTATTTACGGGGTGTTCAAATTCAAGATGGAGTCTCTGAGAGCGGTGATCTCAGGTCTGAAGGAAAGGAATTCTTGGTGTCTCTGGATATCAAGGATGCATACCTTCATATCCCAATCTGGCCACCTTATCAGGCTTATCTAAGGTTTGCATTACAGGACTGTCACTACCAGTTCCAGGCCCTGCCATTTGGCCTCTCCACGGCACTGAGGGTGTTCACCAAGGTAATGGCAGAGATGATGTTTCTCCTCCGCAAACAGGGAGTGAACATAATTCTGTACCTGGACGATCTGCTGATAAAAGCACCATCCAGGGAGCGGTTGTTGGACAACATTGCTCTCTCAGCTCGACTACTCTGAGATCACGGGTGGATTCTTAACCTACCAAAATCTTACCCAGAACCAACACATAGGCTTCCGTTCCTGTGGATAATACTGGATACGGAGGCACAGAAGGTATTCCTTCCATTGGAAAAGGCATTGGTAATCCAGTCGCTGGTGCGGGATGTTCTAAAACCAACCAATATCGGTGCATCTATACATTTGCCTTCTGGGAAAGATGGTAGCCGCTATCAAGTCGCTGCAGTACAGAAGGTTTCATGCAAGGCCCTTCCAGCTGGACCTGTTGAACAAATGGTCCGGATCACACCTCCACATGCACCAGAGGATACGTCTGTCATCAGGAGCCAGGATTTCTCTTCTGTGGTGGCTTCAGACTTCTCACCTGACAGAAGGCTGAAGGTTCGGGATTCAAAATTGGATTCTGCTAACCACAGATGCAAGCCTCAGAGGTTGGGGTGCAGTCACCCAGGGGGAACACTGCCAAGGAAAATGGTCAAATCAGGAAACCATTCTTCCAATCAACATTCTGGAACTAGGGGCCATATACAACGCCCTTCTATAGGCATCACATCTTCTTCAAGATCAGGCCATCCAGGTTCAGTTGGACAATGTTACGGCGGTAATGTACATTAACTGACAGGGCGGAATGAAGAGCAGAGCTGCAAGAAGAAGCTCAGGTGGTATTGTTTCAGGTCGAGAGACCCACAGGCAGTGGCGGTGGATGCTCTGGTGACTCCATGGGTCTATCAGATGGTGTATGTGTTTCCGCCACTTCCATTGATCCCAAGAATTCTCAAAAGAATAAAAATGGAAAAGGTTCAAGCAATTCTAATTGCTCCGGGTTGACCAAGAAGGGCTTGGTACGCGGATCTACTGGAAATGCTCCTGGAGGATCCGTGGCCTCTACCTCTTTAAGAGGATCTTCTGCACCAGGGGCCGTTAGTCTATCAAGACTTACCGCAGCTACATTTGACGGCATGGAGGTTAAGCGTCAAGTTCTAGCCAAGGAAGGTATTGCAGACAGGGTAATTCCTACCTTGATCCAAGCCAGAAAAGGGGTAACATCTAAACATTACCACCGTATTTGGAGAAAATACATATCTTGGTGTAAAAATAGGAAATTTCCTGTGGTGGAGTTTCAACTGGGATGTTTTCTGCTTTTTCTACAGTTAGGTGTGGATGTTGGCCTATGCCTGGGCTCCATAAAAGTCCAGATTTTGGCATTTTCCATTATCCATTTTCTTCCAGAAACAATTTGCTTCTCTACCTGAGGTTCAGACATTTTTGAAGGGTGTTCTGCACATCCAACCGCCCTTTGTGCCTCCTACGGCACCTTGGGATCTCAACGTGGTATTGCAGTTCCTACAATCAGAATGGTTTGAGCCTTTACAGGAGGTTGACTTTAAGTTTCTTATTTGGAAGACCGTCACACTGTTGACCTTGGCTTCTGCAAGATGTGTGTCAGAACTTGGGGCGTTGTCTCAAAGGAGCCCCTATTTGATTTTTCATGAAGATAGAGCTGAACTCAAAACTCAATTTCTTCCAAAGGTGGTGTCTGCGTTTCACATCAACCAACCTATTGTGGTCCTGGTGGTAACTGACACCTCTACTACTTCAAAGTCCCTGGATGTTGTGAGGGCTTTGAAAATCTATGTGAAGATTGGACACATAGACAGCGCATCACAGAAAATCGGACTCGCTGTTTGTGCTCTATGATCCCAATAAAATTGGATGTCCTGCTTCAAAGTAGTCTATTGCTTGCTGGATCAGGCTTTCTATCCAGCATGCTTAATCTATGGCAGGTTTGCCGGTACCTAAATCTGTACAGGCCCACTCTACTAGGTCGGTGGGTTCTTCCTGGGCGGCCGCCCGGGGTGTCTCGGCTTTACAGCTCTGTGGAGCGGCTACTTGGTCAGGTTCCATCACGTTTGCTAAATTCTACAAGTTTGATACTGTAGCCTCTGAGGACCTTCAGTTTGGTCAATCAGTTCTGCAGGCACCTCAGAACTCTCCCACCTGGTTTGGGAGCTTTGGTAAACCCCCATGGTACTAAATGGACCCCTGTAATCTCTAGGACGTAAGAGAAAATAGGATTTTAATTACCTACCGGTAAATCCTTTTCTCGTAGTCCGTAGAGGATACTGGGTGCCCGCCCAGTGCTTCATGTGTTCCTGCACTGTTACTTGGTTAAGTATTGTTGTTGGTTCAGCTGTTGCTGTTCCTCATCAAGTTTTGTTAGCATAGCTTTCCTCTTGTTTGTGTGTGCTGGTTCGAATCTCACCACTGTCCTTTAAATCCTCCTCTCAAGGTATGTCCATCTCACGGGCACAGTTTCTAGACTGAGTCTGGTTGTAGGGGCAAAGAGGGAGGAGCCAGTGCTTCCCTAAGCATGACCGGCTCCTCCGTGCACATTTTCTAAACTGAGTCTGGTAGGAGGAGCATAGAGGGAGGAGCCAGTGCACACTGTTGACTTCTTAAAGTGCCCAAGGCTCCTAGTGGACCCATCTATACCCCATGGTACTAAATGGACCCTAGTATCCTCTGCAGACTACAAGAAAAGGATTTACTGGTAGGTAATTAAAATCCTATTTTTTGCACTCACAATAAAACATCTTGATATGAAGCACACCTGACACCACAAATGATGTTACATAATTACACCTCCTGGTATCCAAGGTAAATTTGATCAGGTAGTCCAACAATCCTGCTCCTGCACACTCTCCGAGGCTTTGATGTGTTTTATAAAAAAAAGACTTTATCAAAAGGTCAAAAAGATCCTCAGGAGCATTTGGATTATCTTCCCTTTGTTATTCTTGCTTGTGACCCTTACCCTGTATGTTTTTAACACTGTTTTGCCTGTTGTACCTGTACTTTATTTCTCCAGATCATTACTGAAACATCTTTTGTAACACTTCCTTGTGTCTACTGTGTGTTCATGGCACATACCTCCTATAGGGGTTCATTCCGGGTTGATCGCACGCTGACGATTTTCGCTGCGCTGCGATCAGGTCTCTACAGTGCATGCGTACGCACCGCATTGCACACGCACGTCGTACGGGTACAATGCGGATCGTTGCTGAGTTATGGATTTAACGAAGAATCCATACGCACAGCCGATCGCAAGAAGATTGACAGACAGAGGGCATTTAAGGGTGTCAACTGACCGATTTCTGGTAGTGGTAGGGAAAACGCAGGTGTGCCCAGGCGTTTGGAGGGTGGGTGTGTGACGTCAATTCTGGCACCAAAAAGACTGAAGTGATTGCAAGGGCTGAATAAGTCCAGACCTACTCTGAAACTGCACAAATTGTTTTTGCAGAGCTCAGCTGCACAGGCGTTTGCACACTTGCAAAGCAAAAATACACTCCCCCGTGGGCGGCGACTATGTGTTTGCACGGAATGACCCCCATAGTTGCCCCATCAGTCTGTCATGCAGAGGGCCACATCTTGCTTACCACCTTGTAAGAGAGACCAAACTTCCTTGTAACTGGTGAATACCTGTAATACTTAAGAGTCCTAGAGATGAGCGCCTGAAATTTTTCGGGTTTTGTGTTTTGGTTTTGGGTTCGGTTCCGCGGCCGTGTTTTGGGTTCGAACGCGTTTTGGCAAAACCTCACCGAATTTTTTTTGTCGGATTCGGGTGTGTTTTGGATTCGGGTGTTTTTTTCAAAAAACACTAAAAAACAGCTTAAATCATAGAATTTGGGGGTCATTTTGATCCCAAAGTATTATTAACCTCAAAAACCATAATTTACACTCATTTTCAGTCTATTCTGAATACCTCACACCTCACAATATTATTTTTAGTCCTAAAATTTTCACCGAGGTCGCTGTGTGAGTAAGATAAGCGACCCTAGTGGCCGACACAAACACCGGGCCCATCTAGGAGTGGCACTGCAGTGTATAGACTGTGTATAGACTGGTTGATAAAGAGATAGTATACTCGTAACTAGTATGTATGTATAAAGAAAGAAAAAAAAACCACGGTTAGGTGGTATATACAATTATGGACGGGCTGCCGAGTGCCGACACAGAGGTAGCCACAGCCGTGAACTACCGCACTGTACTGTGTCTGCTGCTAATATATAGACTGGTTGATAAAGAGATAGTATACTCGTAACTAGTATGTATGTATAAAGAAAGAAAAAAAAACCACGGTTAGGTGGTATATACAATTATGGACGGGCTGCCGAGTGCCGACACAGAGGTAGCCACAGCCGTGAACTACCGCACTGTACTGTGTCTGCTGCTAATATATAGACTGGTTGATAAAGAGATAGTATACTCGTAACTAGTATGTATGTATAAAGAAAGAAAAAAAAAACACGGTTAGGTGGTATATACAATTATGGACGGGCTGCCGAGTGCCGACACAGAGGTAGCCACAGCCGTGAACTACCGCACTGTACTGTGTCTGCTGCTAATATATAGACTGGTTGATAAAGAGATAGTATACTCGTAACTAGTATGTATGTATAAAGAAAGAAAAAAAAAACACGGTTAGGTGGTATATACAATTATGGACGGGCTGCCGAGTGCCGACACAGAGGTAGCCACAGCCGTGAACTACCGCACTGTACTGTGTCTGCTGCTAATATATAGACTGGTTGATAAAGAGATAGTATACTCGTAACTAGTATGTATGTATAAAGAAAGAAAAAAAAACCACGGTTAGGTGGTATATACAATTATGGACGGGCTGCCGAGTGCCGACACAGAGGTAGCCACAGCCGTGAACTACCGCACTGTACTGTGTCTGCTGCTAATATATAGACTGGTTGATAAAGAGATAGTATACTCGTAACTAGTATGTATGTATAAAGAAAGAAAAAAAAACCACGGTTAGGTGGTATATACAATTATGGACGGGCTGCCGAGTGCCGACACAGAGGTAGCCACAGCCGTGAACTACCGCACTGTACTGTGTCTGCTGCTAATATATAGACTGGTTGATAAAGAGATAGTATACTCGTAACTAGTATGTATGTATAAAGAAAGAAAAAAAAACCACGGTTAGGTGGTATATACAATTATGGACGGGCTGCCGAGTGCCGACACAGAGGTAGCCACAGCCGTGAACTACCGCACTGTACTGTGTCTGCTGCTAATATATAGACTGGTTGATAAAGAGATAGTATACTACTAATATTATATACTGGTGGTCAGGTCACTGGTCACTAGTCACACTGGCAGTGGCACTCCTGCAGCAAAAGTGTGCACTGTTTAATTTTAATATAATATTATGTACTCCTGGCTCCTGCTATAACCTATAACTGGCACTGCAGTAGTGCTCCCCAGTCTCCCCCACAATTATAAGCTGTGTGAGCTGAGCAGTCAGACAGATATATAATATATATAGATGATGCAGCACACTGGCCTGAGCCTGAGCAGTGCACACAGATATGGTATGTGACTGACTGAGTCACTGTGTGTATCGCTTTTTTCAGGCAGAGAACGGATATATTAAATAAACTGCACTGTGTGTCTGGTGGTCACTCACTATATAATATATTATGTACTCCTGGCTCCTGCTATAACCTATAACTGGCACTGCAGTAGTGCTCCCCAGTCTCCCCCACAATTATAAGCTGTGTGAGCTGAGCAGTCAGACAGATATATATAATATTATATATAGATAGATAATAGATGATGCAGCACACTGGCCTGAGCCTGAGCAGTGCACACAGATATGGTATGTGACTGAGTCACTGTGTGCTGTGTATCGCTTTTTTCAGGCAGAGAACGGATTATAAATAAAAGTGGTGGTCACTGGTCACTATCAGCAAAACTCTGCACTGTACACTACTGAGTACTCCTAATGCTCCCCAAAATTAGTAAATCAAGTGTCTCTCTAATCTATTCTAATTCTAAACGGAGAGGACGCCAGCCACGTCCTCTCCCTATCAATCTCAATGCACGTGTGAAAATGGCGGCGACGCGCGGCTCCTTATATAGAATCCGAGTCTCGCGATAGAATCCGAGCCTCGCGAGAATCCGACAGCGTCATGATGACGTTCGGGCGCGCTCGGGTTAACCGAGCAAGGCGGGAAGATCCGAGTCGCTCGGACCCGTGAAAAAAAACATGAAGTTCTGGCGGGTTCGGATTCAGAGAAACCGAACCCGCTCATCTCTACTTAAGACTCCATGACTTTGCTTCTGGTAGTGCTAATCCTGTTTGACTGTACAATATTTATTTTCCCCCAAAGTAAAAGTGACACCTACCTTCCTGTTCAATCTTCATCTAATCTCTGTTTTTTTTTACTTAGTCTAAGCACATTACATTGGTTGAAGTGTGCCTAGGATAAATCCCACTAAAGTGGAACATGGAAGGTACAAAATGCATATCATTACACGACCTTCCACCAGATGGAGAATTCATGCACTTTTGAAATGCAGAAATAACTGCACAAACATATTAAATGAAGAATGCCTTCCCAACTATATCTTCCCAATTACAGTCAGCTCACTAAAGTAATCATTTCCCACAAAACAAAGTGTTGTTTCATTTTTTGTGTAATACAAAAGAAAACGCACATTTGGGTCTAATCTTCACTTAGTAAAGTACAACTCAAAACCTCCCAACTGCTTTAATTGGACCATTCACACTATTTCCACTTGGACACCTCTATTTTGGCTATACCCATAGAAGTGAATTGGTGGCATGCAAGTGCTAGTAAAGAACAGTAGGGTCCTGTACATGTAAGTGTGTACTGCCACCTGGAGATGCAGACACAATATAATACTAAAATACAGTGTCATAATGTATACTGTACATAGTAAGGATAGATTAGTGTCTGGGAATTGTAATGAATAATTGTAAAAGTTGTATTTACTATTTAAATAAATGATTAAATGTGGTCTGAAATCAAAATACAAGGACAAATGAAATTAAATACAACATGTTTTATTCTTCTTCAGCAGTCAAATGAGAATCTTCTTTCCTGACATACAGTAGTCCAAATTGAAATATCAATTAAGCAATGTAAATAAACTGACACTAGTCTATATAATGTAGCAGCCACAATAATGAATAAAATAATATAAATAACAAAAAAATGAAAAGGACTTGTCAAATGTTGGCGCACGGAGAAAAAATAATTAAATACAATAAATGTAACTTTTAATATTCCTTTTTAAGTCTCAAACAGTGAAATCGAAAATATGAAATAATAATAATTTCACATTTTCTATTTCTATCTGAATTTAATATTTAACTGTATGAGGTTTTTATAAGGAATATAAAAGTTACATTTTAATGGATTCTATGAATTTTTCTCTGTGTGTCAACATTTGACAATTCCTCTTCTTCATTGTTACTTATATGGTTTACCATATTGTCCTTGGCAGCGCCATCGAAAATAATACCATGAAAACTATTGAAATACAGGGTTTTCAGAATTAAATACCTACTAGTGCAGTAGTCCCCTTCCTATTTCCCCAGGTTTACAATTAAATAAACTAGGGGAAGTAGTCAAAACACAAGTTGATGAAAAGATACAGCTGATAATGCTGCTGATTATTATCATCAGTGTGTACCATTGCAGCAGATCTCATGCTCTGCAACACTTCCAGACTCAACACTTGTATTATCTGAACATGCCCTTACTGTTCTTGCAATACACATGAATAAATCTTCCCTCCTCCATTCTACCTCTCCAATCATAAGGACTTATATGTGTACTATACAATCAAATCTACTTATGGCATGCATTTAGCATCCCAGCAGATGGAATGCCAGCGGTTATGTGACATGTCGGAAGCCCAACTGGTGACATACCGAAGGTAAGTATTGTGGTTCTACTTAGGGTTAGGGTCCGGGGGGTTACGGTTAGGAACTAGGTAGGGTTATGGTTAGACACTGGGGAAGATTATGCCTAGCCACCACCTGACAAGTTTTTGCCCTGGCTGCCTAACCCAGAGGGTTAGCCCTAGCCATCAACCCTGGGGGTTTTGGGGTGGGGAAGGGATGGCTAAACATTTTCACCCCCTCCGAGGTTGGGATCATCATTGGGATGCCACTGTCGGTCATGTGACAGTCGGAATCCCAACTTGCAGTATTTCATACTGAACCCTTATACAGATGTACTGAGGCAGTACGGATGGTGTAATGGTTAGCATTACTGCCTCACAGCACTAAGGTCAAGGGATCAATTCCCACCATGGCCCTAACTGTGTGGAGTTTGGATATTCTCCCTGTACTAGCGTTGGTTTCCTCCGGGTACTCCGGTTTCCTCCCACAATCCAAAAATATATTTACAGATTCATTGGCTCCCAACAAAATCAACCCTAATGTGAATGTGTGTGTGTACATGTGGTAGGGAATATAGATTGTAAGCTCCACTGGGGCAGGGACTGATGTGAATGGCCAATTATTCTCTGTAAAGCACTGCGGATTATGTGTGCGCTATTTAAATAACTGGTAATAAAATAATTAAATAATAAAACTTCATGACAAAAAAATCTACTGTATTTACAGACATATATGTGTTCAGTTTTGATATGCATGCACAGTAATCAATTGCAAATTTATGTGAAAAAAAACAACATGTTCATCATTACATGAGCCTTACTTGCATGTATTGCATTATAAGTGTTTTTGGCAGAAGTGTTACAGGAGTATTTATTATGTATTTTCAAAAACTACAAAATTAATTTACAGCAATGGGACAAATACTTAATGTGCTTATCCTCCTGTTAGCAGATCATAATAAGGATGCCATCTCCTTGGCTAGACAGGGGCACTTTTTTAGGGCAACCCAAATAGGAATAGGGTACAAATAGCCAAAGCTATTTTTATTTGCAGCAAACATACATACAAACAAAACATAAACATAAATCCTAGCCTGTCTGATTCTGAGTGAACATAAAATTCCCTCTTTATGTAGGAGAAGAATCTACTGTCCAACTCACAAAAACAGCAGTTCAATATATCCCTCACTTTAGACAATAATGGTGTCTCTCTCTCTCTCTGCAAGCCATTGGCTTGCCCCCCCCCCACCCCCCACCCCCAGGCCATGAGTGAGACTTCCTGTCCAGGCTGACAAGTTTTTAACACACCCATGCAGTATTGATTAGCCTTCTATGAGGCTAAGGACCTAATGAATGGAGCCCTCCCTTACTTTCCTTCCATAATCCCCGGAATCCTTATCTGGCTTTTACAGAAGCTGAAACAGCTCTAACCAAGCCATTTACCAACATATTTCTAGGGTTTTAAACTCATGGAACAGAAATCTTGGACATACTGTAGATACTTCCCTCAAACACAATTCCACTGCTTTTATCCATGCTATAATTATGAAGTTGAAGCTGGTAAGAGATATCTGTTAAATGGTAGCCTCACACAGAGCATTGTTTGACATGCAAAAATGCATTGAAATGGTGATTGTCAGGCTACTGTATGTTCTTTGCTATGTTAATACTAGCTTTAACAGATGTATCCTCATACTCCTTTACCAACAAGGGTCAATTGACCATTGGCTTTTTCCTTTTATGGTTGACTCTTGTTTCAAGATTCAGTTATGTTTTTTGGCAATACAAATGTTAAACTACATGTTTCTAGAGGTGACAAGAAATATATGGGTAGGAAAAATCATAACAATTATGTACACTGCATAAAATTACTGTTTATTAAACATTTTCAGTAACCTTTGTAAACATGAACGAAGTGTTCTAAAATACAATAACCCATTTTGAAAACAAGAAGAAACAAGAAAGAAGAACAAGAAAGGATGAAAAGTACTTGAATACAGATATAGCCATGCTCATTGTTGCCGCGATGTGTATGCATGGGCAAATCATGGCATGCTGCATTATTCGCTGAGTTGTGACAAGTCACAGCTTGGCGGGTGCCCATAGGAATGAATGGCATCCATGCGCATACGCACACATGCACACTTCTCATTCATGGGCACACTAGTCGCACCATCAATGCCGCAATGTGTACACATCGCAGCATGCACAAGTGTGCCTACATCTGTACATCTTTACATTTTTTGCAAACTTTACTTTGGCATGTGCCACAAACATATTCTTACATTTGGAGCAGGTATTGTTGGTTTTATTTTGGTTACAGAATCCTATCAGGTACCACCTGTGTTTCTCTGCCTTTGTCCCTGAGGGATGATCATCAGCTAGCCCTTGCATCCCAGGAGCATGTGACCAAGACGAACGCTAAGGTTCTGTTATCTCTGCAATGACAGAAACTGCCTGATTTTTCTGAACAACATTAGGTGGGTTGTTAGGATCATTTCCGCTACTATTCCCATCAGAATCTAAATTCTGAGGTACAAAACCTCATCACTACTCAATTCCTCCCCTCCAGATTGGGCAGGAAAAATGTTGTGCAGAGACTCCAAAATTTCAGCATTGGTAAGACCTCGTCATACATGTGTTATGTTGACCACCGAAACAAACAGGAGGACTGAGTAACTTGTAAACAAAACCACAGCCACCAACCTCAATATGTTGTAACTAGCACATGGCTGCCTTGCTGCAGCTCATCTCAGCCCTGTTGGCGTTGTCTGTCACTAAGTATCTTCAAGGAAACACACTCAGAGCATCAAAGTGGAAATCACACTTCGTCAACTCCACAGAGATTTTTCAGAAGCAAAAAAAGTGAGTTATTGTCCTCCAGACATAATATATGGAATTAGAAACCAAAAATGTGCAGCACGTGCAAGCAAGCCACTTCTTATGGTAATGTATAACTGCAGATAAATGCAGATTAATTTGCAGAAGGAAGGTCTCCTTTACCAGAAATATATCAGCATCAGGCACATCATTAGGTTATAAAACAAACACCTACAAATTAAATCATCAAATTTTTCCATTGTTAATACAACAAAACATAGGAGCAGTCATATGACCAAACCTGGTAAAGAGAGGTAAAAAAGCTTTCATTAGATTTTCTAATGGTTTTCAAAATAGTGTTATTACTTTTTTAGGCAATCGGCTAAATTATTAAAAGCCACAAACTTTTGTAGCCATAAGTACCTAAACAACAGAGCAGCAACATTTAATAATGTGAAAAAGATCAATTGACCACCTTCATAAACCTAGTATTAAATAAAATCTAAACTACAGAAACAGGTAGCAATAAAGTTTAATCATCATAGCATCAGACTTGTGTATATAACCACTGCAAATATTTATATACATATACAAAAGATGTGCATGGACCTCCATGTTTTGGTTTTGGTTCTAAATCATCATCATGTTTTTGTTTTGGCAAAACCACCCTCAAGTGTTTTGATTCATATTTGGTTTTTATTTGATAAAAAAAATTGATAATCATTGATATAAATCTAGAAAAAGCAACAAAACTAGCATGTTATTTTTTTGCAGTCCAAAACCCAATTTAAAATTCCGAGCCTTGGGTTGATCCAAATTAGTCTTGGTTTGGATCGAATCTCCTTGGGAGATCCAGACCAGGTTTTGATTCAGTTCGGATCCACAAAATTGCGGTGGATTCAGAGAACTGAGCTAAATATAACATATTCACTGTGATAATGTCAAACTGGTGGCGTAGATATTGTAGAAAATGTAACATTAAGGCATATGCATTGCTCCACCAGCCTTCTAAACATTTAATGGCATGTACTGTATGTACCGGTTTTCATCAACACTTTAAAGGCAAATTAAAATAAGTTAGTGAACACTTCACCTTAGCTACAATAATTGAAACCTACTATATGTCAAAAAGATGTGTTTCAAATTCTAAGAAGCTTATCCATGAGTTCCGTCAACCTTTTGCTTCTATGAACCCATAGTAATGTGAAGAAAATAGAAACATTAATAGTAAAATAATGCTGTACACATCCCCTTATGTGTTAATAATACTAGAGATGTGCACTGACCCCTGTGTTTTGGATCTGTATTTCTGTATCTGGATTTGGATTTGGTTTTGCCAAAACTGCCCTTTGCGTGTTTTAGTTTTTGTTTTGAATAGAGATGATCGCGTTCGGTTCCCTGAGAACCGAACCCCCCCCCTTCCCCCGAACTTCAATACCCGAGCTCGGATCCGAGTCAGGCTCAAGTTTTCCCGCCTGACATGGAAACCAGAACGAGGCAAAAAGTCATAAACCCACTGTCAGATTCTCGCGGGATTTGGATTCCATATAAGGAGCCGCGCGTCACCGCAATTTTCAATCCATCATTGGAGAGTGTAGAGAGAGGATGTGTCTCCGTCCTGAGTGGTAGTGTCTTGTGCTGCATCAGTCTAGTCACACTGGTGGTGTCATCAGCTGCCATATGTCCAGTGCTGCTGTATAAGTCCAGTCCAGTGGTGCTGTGTTGTGCTGCATCAGTTCAGTGGTAGTGTATTGTGCTGCATCAGTTCAATCACATTGGTGGTGTCCTCTGCTGCCATATGTCCAGTGTTGCTGTATAAATTCAGTCCATTGCAGTGGTGCTGTGTTATCCTGCATCAGCACAGTGGTAGTGTTTTGTGCTGCATCAGTCCAGTCACAGTGGTGGTGTCCTCTGCTGCCATATGTCCAGTGCTGCTGTATAAGTGCAGTCCATTGCAGTGGTGCTGTGTTGTCCTGCATCAGTCCAGTGGTGGTGTCCCTGTGCTGCTGTATATGTCCAGTGGTACTGCCATATACTGTATGTCCAGTGATACTGCCACATATGTCTAGTGATACTGCCGTATATGTCCAGCGGTACTGCCCTATAAATCCAGTGATAGTGCCGTATATGTCCAGTGGTACTGCCAAATAATTCCAGTGGTACTGCCATATATATCCAGTGGTACTGCCATATAAATCCAGTGGTACTGTCGTATAAGTCCAGTGATACTGCCATATAATTCCAGTGATACTGCTGTATAATTCCAGTGATACTGCAAAGCTTCAAACGGGCATTGAAAACCCACCTATTTATCAAAGCGTACCCCTCCAATGCATAACCTAGTCCTTAGGCTGCTCCTTCATCCCCCTGCCCCATGCCTTGGACATCTCTGCTTTGCTCGTATACCACCATCAGGCTTCTACCTGCTTGCTTGCACCTCATGTCATCTGTCTGTTGCCCCTCCCCACTAGATTGTTAGCTCTTCAGAGCAGGGCCCTCTTTCCTCTTGTCTAAGCCCTCTTCTTGACACATTTCACTCAGCGACCATCTTTACCTGCTTTTTCTCCTGCTGGTAAAGGCTCATCTCTATCTATGGCCGCCAGCCCCAAGTAGTACAATGATTACTCCTTCGCTACTTACATCTAAGCTGTATTATGTTTTGAGAATTGTGTTGCTCTTTGTTACCTGCACTCCATTTTTGTTATTTATTTACTGTTATGCTAAGTTTTGTCTCCCTGTACTGTCCTTTGTACGGTGCTGCGAAACACTTGTGGTGCCCAATAAATAAAATGTAATAATAATAATAATAATAATTCCAGTGATACTGCCGTATAATTCCAGTGGTATTGGCGTATAAATCCAGTGGTACTGCCATATAAGTCCCTTGGTACTGCCATATAATTCCAATGATTCTGCCGTATAAGTCCGGTGGTACTGCCGTATAAGTCCAGTGATACTACCATATAAAATCAAGTCCAGTGGTACTGCCGTATAATTCCAATGATACTGCCGTATAGTCCCAGTGATACTGCTGTATAATTCCAGTGGTACTGGCATATAAATCCAGTGATACTGCCATATAAATCTAGTCCAGTGGTACTGCCGTATAAATCCAGTGATACTGCCATATAATTCCAGTGATACTGCCGTATAATTCCAGTAATAATGACGTATAATTCCAGTGGTATTGGCATATAAATCCAGTGATAATGCCATATAAATCCAGTCCCTTGGTACTGCCATATAAGTCCAGTGATTCTGCCGTATAATTCCAGTGGTACTGGCATATAAATCCAGTTATCCTGCTGTATAAATCCAGTCCAGTGGTACTGGTGTATAAATCCAGTGGTACTGCCGTATAATTCCAGTGATACTGCCGTATAATTCCAGTGGTACTGGTGTATAAATCCAGTAATACTGCCATATAAATCCAGTCCAGTGGTAATGCCATATAAGTCCAGTGATACTGCCATATAAATCCAGTCTAGTGATACTGCCGTATAAGTCCAGTGGTACTGCCGTATAATTCCAGTGAACCTGCCGTATAATTCCTGTGATACTGCCGTATAATTCCAGTGGTACTGGCATATAAATCCAGTGATACTGCCGTAAAAATCTAGTCCAGTGGTACTGCCGTATAAGTCCAGTGATACTGCCATATAATTCCAGTGATACTGCCGTATAATTCCAGTGATACTGGCGTATAATTCCAGTAGTATTGTCGTATAAATCCAGTGATACTGCCATATAAATCCAGTCCCTTTATACTGCCATATATATCCAGTGATTCTGCCGTATAATTCCAGTGGTACTGGCATATAAATCCAGTTATCCTGCTGTATAATTCCAGTCCAGTGGTACTGCTGTATAAGTCCAGTGGTACTTCTGTATAATTCCAGTAATACTGCCATATAATTCCAGTGGTAATGGCGTATAAATCCTGTGATACTGCCGTATAAATCCAGTCCAGTGGTACTGCAGTATAATTCCAGTCCAGTGGTGCTGCAATGTAAGTTGAGTGGTGCTGCCCTGTGCTGTATATTATTTACTCCAAATAAAGGGGTTATTAATATTTAGTCCAAATAATTTTCACAGGGTTTGCCCTGTGTGGTCTAGTGGTACGCTCTCCTGTACTGCATATTGTTATATAACTCCAGAAAAATAACAGAGTACAAAAATTTGGAGGATAAAAAAGAGAAATATCAAGAACCACTTCCTCCCAGTGCTGAAGCTGCTGTCACTACTCATGAGATAAACAATGAAATGCCATCAACAACGTCTGCCAAGGCCGATGCCCAATGTGATAGTAGAGGGCATGTAAAATCTAAAGAGCCAAAGTTCAGTAAAAAAGACACAAAAAAATAAATTTAAATGGTCTGAGGAGAAACGTAAATTTACAAAATAGATAGGTGTATAAATTGCGCAGATTATGTCATAAATGATCACATAAAATAAAAGAGTGTTACTTCCCTTTTGTTTCTTTATGGGAAGAACATTAATTTCTCAGGTTTCACCATACAATGGATAGTCTGAACTGCAAGAAAATAATAACACAATAGTGCAGACATCCAATTCAAAAATACCAAAGGGTTTTTTATATACCACACTCACAATGTGTCAATGGATTAAAGGCGTATATGAGTCTTTAGCTTGAAGGAAAATATTTCTACTGAATTCTTCTGATATCCACCTGAGTTTTAGGCTGAAACAGAATAAGGCGAAGCAATAGTGCAGACTCCCATTCAAAGGGAAGGATTTTTTAATAAAATAAATGCACTCACAAACACAAGAAAATTAAAAGCATGTAGTAACACTGGTGATAGAGATGGCTGTATACTCATCGATCCAAAAAGGCCCACAGAGTTCTGGATACTCCTAAGGAACAAGTTCAGGATCAGTCCGATGCCTCAGTCCACCAGGTGAAAAGAAGAAGCCACACCGCTTAATGCATTTCGAACCCTGCTGGGTTCTTCCTCAGAAGCGTTTGTGGCTAAACAACATTATCAAACATTTATACCTGTCTAATTAATTCTCATAATGTCCATCAGCTGTATCCAAGTAGACATACTCCCACTTCCGCTTTCAAATTTCGCGGGGGAGATGACGACATGCTAGTTCTCCAATGAAAGGAACTCTCTTCTCCTTCCGTCTCCGCCGACGGCGGACCGGAAATGACATCATGCGTGCCACCTGATCGTGTGCGTTCCATACACGGCGAATGATACAGAGTGAGCATTCACGTTCCCATCGTGAACGTCGGAAAGGAAGCGCCGCCCCTCACATATCTCATGATAACACAGTCTCCTTTACATGCGGAAGTGTGCGTTCCAAATCCTCCTCTATCATTCAGGACAATACCACGATCATTATATATATGTCCATTTCCACTGGAGAAATGAGAAGATCCTTAAGGATTTTTCATTCATGGTTCCATAAAACAAAACATATAGATGATTTTTAGGGCCATGACATGTGTACAAATGAAATAATGACAATCAATAACTATAAATAGTGGTTATTAAAATTGGATTAAAATCAACAATAAATGAATGAGAACATATTATTAAAATCCATAATAAAGTTCAGTAGATATTAAACACTATAAAAATGGGCTGAAAGAGAATGTGTTTCCAGCCCTTTCCGAATATCTCTTTCAGCACATTTTAAAACCCATCATGAAAAAAGAGAATGTTTTATAAAAAGATTTTGGGGGATAGAACAGGTTAAACCTACATGGCGGACTAAAGACCTAGAAAGGAGATTAGCTAAGAATGAAATGAACTGGATTTTTAAGTTAAATTCCCTACAACCGAAAGGATTAAACACCGATTTTGAGATGAAGTGGTTTTTATAGTGTTTAATATCTACTGAAGTTTATTATGGATTTTAATAATATGTTCTCATTCATTTATTGTTGATTTTAATCCAATTTTAATAACCACTATTTATAGTTATTGATTGTCATTATTTCATTTGTACACATGTCATGGCCCTAAAAATCATCTATATGTTTTGTTTTATGGAACCCTGAATGAAAAATCCTTAAGGATCTTCTCATTTCTCCAGTGGAAATGGACATATATATAATGATCATGGTATTGTCCTGAATGATAGAGGAGGATTTGGAACGCACACTTCCGCATGTAAAGGAGACTGTGTTATCACGAGATATGTGAGGGGCGGCGCTTCCTTTCCGACGTTGACGATGGGAACGTGAATGCTCACTCTGTATCATTCGCCGTGTATGGAACGCACACGATCAGGTGGCACGCATGATGTCATTTCCGGTCCGCCGTCGGCGGACACGGAAGGAGAAGAGAGTTCCTTTCATTGGAGAACTAGCATGTCGTCATCTCCCCCGCGAAATTTGAAAGCGGAAGTGGGAGTATGTCTACTTGGATACAGCTGATGGACATTATGAGAATTAATTAGACAGGTATAAATGTTTGATAATGTTGTTTAGCCACAAACGCTTCTGAGGAAGAACCCAGCAGGGTTCGAAATGCATTAAGCGGTGTGGCTTCTTCTCTTCACCTGGTGGACTGAGGCATCGGACTGATCCTGAACTTGTTCCTTAGGAGTATCCGGAACTCTGTGGGCCTTTTTGGATCGATGAGTATACAGCCATCTCTATCACCAGTGTTACTACATGCTTTTAATTTTCTTGTGTTTGTGAGTGCATTTATTTTATTAAAAAATCCTTCCCTTTGAATGGGAGTCTGCACTATTGCTTCGCCTTATTCTGTTTCAGCCTAAAGCTCAGGTGGATATCAGAAGAATTCAGTAGAAATATTTTCCTTCAAGCTAAAGACTCATATACGCCTTTAATCCATTGACACATTGTGAGTGTGGTATATAAAAAACCCTTTGGTATTTTTTAATTGGATGTCTGCACTATTGTGTTATTATTTTCTTGCAGTTCAGACTATCCATTGTATGGTGAAACCTGAGAAATTTATGTTCTTCCCATAAAGAAACAAAAGGGAAGTAACACTCTTTTATTTTATGTGATCATTTTTGACATAATCTGCGCAATTTATACACCTATCTATTTTGTAAACAGTTGTATATGGAAAATTGGTGGATTTTTCCAAGGTGTATATGCTGCATTTTTTCATTGTCTGTTTAGCGCAAAATAACACAAAAAATTCTTCGGGAGAAACGTAAATTTGGCAATATGCCATTTACGACATGGAGTGGCAAGGAACAGCTAAGGCCCTGGCCTATGTTCATGACTAGTGGTTCAGCTTTACATGATGATGGAAGCCCTCATCCTCCCACTAGAAAAATGATAAGAGTTAATCTGGCAAGGGACTTCCGGTTCCGGCATGGGAGAGTGAGCAGCATCTCCCATCAGCTCCGCTCACCACGCCAGCCCCTGTTAGCAGACATGCTGCCCGCCACAAGAAAACACCACTCCCGGTCTCCACGGAAAAAGGAGGAGCCCATGGAGAAATACCTAGCGGCACCCGCCGCTCCGAAGCCGCTCCCTTTGTCCCAGCCACAGAGACAGGAGAAGTGCAGAGGGGAACACAATATGGCGCCTGACGCTGATACAGCTCCGGGAACGTCGGTTAGTAAAAAACGATTGCTGGCACTAATAATGTGGTGGGAGAGACTTCACCTAATGTGCCCACCAGTTATTCTGCTTATGAAAAGATGGTACTGGCTATACAGGCCACCATGGCGCCTATGCTACAGAGGGCAGTGGTGGATATTACTGCGCAGATACACCATTTGGCTAACCGGGTGTCTGAGGCTGAATGTCACATTAGTGACAACATGGATAATATAGCAGGGTTGCAAAAATCCATCTCTGCTTTGGCGATTGAAAATAGGAGGCTATCTGAAAAGCTAAACAATATAGAGAACAGAATCAGGAGAAATAGTTTAAGAATCGTGGGAGTGCCTAAGTCACTAAAAGGTGCTTCAATGGAACATTTTATTCGTAATACACTCCCAGCGCTGTTGCAGATTGAAAGGGAATGCGCTGACATTGTTATAGAACGGGTACATCATTTGGGGGATGTGGCCAGAAACATATCACAGCGTCCGAGAGTGATTATTTTTAAGACTTTGAATTATCTCCACGCACTCACCATTTGGAGGGCATCCCGCAAGCATAATCCTATTCAATGGGAGGGACATTCCTTACGCGTTTTCCAAGACTTTTCTGCAGAACTTTCTAAATTGAGACGTGCCTTCTCTCCAATTTGCTCTGCGCTCATAAAGTCCAGTCGAAAATTCATGATGTTATACCCGGCTCGCCTTCGTATATATACTGGATCGGAGTTCTCTGAGTTTACTTCTCCTGCTGATGCGGAGGCTTTCCTCAAGGAAGAAGCAGTGGAAAGGCACACTATGGATATGTCTTGGCCTCCGGATGACTGAGATATTTGGAATGGTTAAAGTTCTACAGATCAATATTTCCTGGGACATATGATACTAGTGTGCCATGTCACTCCCTACTTTGGTTTACAGATTTGCTCTCTGTGTTCTGTTATGATGCAAAGGTTGTTTTACTTTGTTTGCTAGCTTAATTCAACACCCTGACAGTCTAAGAATCATTATTAAGTTATTATAAAGGCTGGGGTGGTGGGCGGGAGCAGGGTCGGGGTTTTTTCTTGTTTTTAGTATTGTTGCAGGATTTGGCCTTGGTGACACTGGTGGTACCAAGGCTAAGTTCTTCCTGGAAGCTTCCGAGGAGGATGGGTTACTGCTGCTCACGGTGGTTGTATTGTTTTGTGTTTATTATTTTTCATCTTTTTGATTATTTTTTTTCTCTTTTGTGTCCCCTTCCCATTCCCTCCTAGATTACATTTACGTCATCTGATGTTTAGCGTACTTTTTGCCTTTTATTGCGATTATGTCTCTTAAGGTTGGATCACTTAATGTACGGGGTACACATACCCCTGCCAAACGTTGGCGTCTGCTTACGTATTTGAATAAACATTCTATAGATTTAATTTGCCTTCAGGAAACTCATTTGATGGCCGAGGAGGTCAACATTTTTTATATGTTAGGTTGGGTGGTATTAGGCTCTGCTTCCTATAATACTAAATCCCGGGGAGTGGCAATACTGGCTAAGAAATCTTTGAATATTCTGGTATCTAATATAATTTGAGATGCAGAGGGCCGTTTTTTGATACTTAAGCTCAAATTTAAGGGGGTAGCTTTTCATTTATGTAACGCATATGCACCAAACGTGTTTAGTAAATCCTTTTTTTACTTCACTAATAGCGAAATTAAACACCTTAGACCCCACTTCGCTAATAGTATGTGGAGATTTTAATTTACTTTCATCTTCCTTCCTGGACAGATCTCCTCCCCCAAAATGTGAGCTTATGCTACCGAGGATAGGCATCCCTTTTTTGGTTAAATCTCTTAATTTAATTGACACTTGGAGGGTTACTCACCCTACAGAAAGGGAATATTCTTGCCTCTCCCTGACCCATAATACATGGTCTAGAATAGACTACATCTTGGTGGCGGAACCGCTATTTCCTAAAATTACTTCTGTTGATATGGAAACCCCAGTAATAGCGGATCATGGCTTAGTTTGGATGGTGATAACTCTAAAGAGGTAAGAGGACTCTTCCTTTCACTGGAAATTTCCTTCCCATTTACTTAAATCAAAAGACTTTAAATCACAATTGGAGACTAGGTGGAAGGAATTTCAGATGCATAATGAAGCATATGAGAGCTCCAATCCCACAGTTTTCTGGATTGCTGCCAAGACTGTCATACATGGTAAATTAATAGCCTATACCTCTTTACTTAAAAAAAGACGTAACGCCTCATATCTTGAACTGCAGTCTGCTTTATCTAATGCATTTCAAGCTTATAAATTAGCTCCTTCCCCGGAACATAAAACTATATACCTTACAGCTAAAATGCACTTTACTGAGTTATTACAACTGAAGGAGGATCATTTTCTTTTTCATGTTAACTCCAAATTTCACAAATGTGGTAATTAAACTGGGAGGCTTTTGACCAATTTGTTACAGGGATCGAAATCTCAGTCTATAGTTCATCCTCTGCTGAATGCAGATGGCTCTCTCACTACCTCAGACGTACAGATTACAGAAGTTATGAAATCTTTTTATGAATCCCTCTATTCGACTCAGCCAGAGACTTTTGAACAAGTTTCTCCTTCAATTATTCCTTCTCTTTCTACTGACCCTTTGCTTCCCTCTTCTTCTCATTCTTCTTCTGATTTCTGGGATTCGCTACCACTTCCTCAGCTTCCAGAGTCTTTATCATCAACACTTATAACCCCAAAAACACCGCTGAAGTTCTCACTGCAATTAAACAACTGAAACTGGCTAAATCTCCGGGCCCTGATGGCTATGCAAATGAGTTCTACAGGTCACTTTGCTCTCACGATGCTCAACCTTTAGCAGCCTGCTTCAATCATATAATTAGCACAGGGAGTCTCCCTTTTCACTTCTCGGATGCCTTTATAAAATTTTTACCGAAAACCGGCAGAAATCTTGCCCTCCCAGGATCCTATAGACCCATTTCGTTACTGAACTCTGATTATAAACTTTTTACTAAAATTCTAGCTGAACGAATGAAACCTATTCTACCACTTGTAATTCATAAGGATCAAACAGGATTTATCACTGGAAGGCATTCGATAGTGAATGTAAGGAGAGTCCTTGCTGCAATTCAACAGGCTACTACTACTAATCCCCTATCTTATTCATCTTCGATTTTAATCACATTAGATGCGGAAAAGGCCTTTGAACCTTGTGTTATGGCCTCATTTATTTCATACCTTAGAAAAATTTGGTTTCCCTGCTCAATTTATTGATACCCTTCGTTTATTTTATTTTCCCCCAAATCCCAAGTAGTGTGTAATGGGGTCTTCTCTCCTCCCTTTACTCTTTGTAGAGGTACAAGACAAGGATGCCCACTGTCGCCTCTCTTATTCACTATTGCGATAGAGCCATTGGCGGTTGCTATACGATTGTCCCCTTTGATAATGGGAATAGGAGTGGGGGCTGAGGAATTGAAAGTGAGTCTGTTTGCAGATGATACTCTTTTTTTTCTGTCTAACCCTCGGCGCTCTTTGCCAGCTTTGCTGCACTTACTCCGATCTTTTGGTAGAGTCTCAGGGTATCGGGTCAATATGTCTAAATCTGAGATATTACCACTGGGAACAGCCTCTCCTGACTTCTTGAAGGATCCCACCGTACCCTTTTCACGTGCATCATCTCAAATTAAGTATTTAGGCATACAAGTTTGCTGTGATTTAAAACAATTATATTCGGCAAACTTTCAACCCATAATTAATAAACTCACTACAAAACTTGAGGCATGGAGAGACCTGCCCCTCTCTCTTTTAGGAAGTTTAGCCGTTATTCATTCTATTCTCTTTCCTAAATTATTCTACAGCATGCAGATGCTTCCAATTGCTTTATTAGACTCAGATATTAAAAAAGTGGATGCCATTTTTTCCAAATTTCTCTGGCAAAATAAACGCCCTAGGATTTCTAGAACTAAGCTTACAACATCCAGGAAGGAAGGGGGATTGGGATATCCTGATTTAAAAATGTACTCCCATGTGGTTTTCTTCAGATATATCCAAGCTTGGATATTAAACAAATCCCATTATACAGATCTCTCTCTTGATATAGAAATGTTTTCTCCATATTCGCCAAGCGCCCTTCTGCAATCACCATACTCTCTCATACCAATGGAATTTTGTAATCACATCTTGTTTACAGATGCCTACAAAACTTGGAGTGCTATCAATAAACATTGTAACAGTAGCCTAGATAATACCTCCTTTATCCCCTTATGGGGTAATCCAGCATTTAGACCTTCCCTAACAAATCCATGGTTTAAGATATGGAGATCTAAAGGGCTAGATCTCTCTTACAAGGTTTTTGACCCAGGCGGCCATATAGCTTCCTTTGATATGATTTCACAACGTTTTTTCGATACCTAACACACATCTATTTGTTTTTTCAAGTATGCCCCTCTCTTTAATACTTAAGCAAATTACCACACTGTCACAGATTGATTCTTTAGAGAAGTTACTTTATTTTCTTATGCATAAAAATGATAAGGTTAAACATTTATACAATTGTATTCTTACTTCTGGTAAACACATTCAATGGGAAGTATTATTTAATAAATGGAAGATTGATATTCCTTTTTTATCAACTATCTCGGACTTGATTGAGTCCTACCCAGTCTCGCTGAAAATATTAAACTCTGCTTATTTACAAGAGGTTCACATTCGCACCTTACATAGGGCATATATCACCCCACACCAACAGAGATATATGGTCAAGGATGAACAAGGTCATTGCTGTAAATGTACAGCTGCCAAAGCGGACTTTATGCATTGTATGTGGGACTGCTATAAGCTTAGACAGTTCTGGTGTAAAGTTGTACAATTTATTAACTCTATCTTTCATCTTCACCTAATCCCGGATCCTGCCGCATGTTTAGGAATACATTTTTCAGCCTGGTCTCTAGTTCGGGGAAAAAAATGTATTTTCTCATTGCTGGTTACCATTCTCGCAGTGTGTAAAAAATGTATATTACTTCATTGGATAAAGACATCTGCTCCCAGACTCGAGAACGTTAAATGTAAACTTATACAGCTTTTATACTATGACAGGAAATATGCTTGTCTAGATTCATTCCGAGAAGTTACAATTTTTTCTGACAAATGGGTCCAATTTATTGATACCCTCGATGTGGAAACACAATGACATATACATACAATTTTCAACAATTATAAACCTTAATGGATATCCTTGATATATAATTGTACTGTATGACACTTACACTAGCAAATGGAATGGTGTGTAATGTGATATCTAGGATCTAATCTCCTGCCCCCCCCCCCACCCCTCCCTCCTTTCCTTTCTCTACCTTCTGTACGTCTTTATATTGTTTGTTTTTGTTTTTGTTCTATTTTAATAATTGTGATTTATATAGTCAGATAATGAGATAGTTGGAGCATTGATTCCGATGCTTGTCATCAAAGCTTACTTTTGTCTTTAGATGAAACATGTTTATATACAGCCATTATTATTGGATGCTTCTTATTACATTTCTGTATATCCGACACCCAAAGCTGTTTCATTATAATATCTGACTTTGTACTGTCTGATTTCTTTACTTGTGCTGAAAAAATTTAAATAAAATATATTAAAAAAAAAAAAGTTAATCTGGCAAAAGCACAGTACAGAACTGTGCGTTCTAAGATGGTATCACAAATCCCCAAGGAGAGTCCAAGTGTGTGGGCACTTGCGATGCCTGACCTTCCCAACACTGGATGGGAAGAGGTGGCTCCTTCCACCATTTGCACGCCCTCTGCAAGTGCTGGAAGTAGCACCCACAGTCCAGTTTTTGATATTCAAATTGAAGAGGTCACTGTTAAAGTAATTGTGAAACATGCAATATCACAAGAGAGCGCTAGATACCGATCATTACTATATAAACATTTTATTCAATCACATATAATAAAAGCATAAAAAATGCAATGCATATTTTCATAAAATAATTATTCTCACTGCTGATATTATTTACACGCTGCCATATACTGTATTCCAATTGTATATTGCACAGATGTCCACATCCAAATGACCAGTGTGGCTGGTTCGCTCCAAAGCAAATTATAAAGTCCCAATTTGTTTTAGGGAATGTGAATGGTGTTCACTAGATGGTGAATGTTCAGCTGTATAAACGATGGGCGCTATGCTACTACCTCCCCCGACCGCCAAACAATTTTGTGCTCACCACTTATTCCTTAGAGACTCATGTGAGGCTGGCTGTCAGCATGCGGAATCCGTTGTGGTTGGTGGGAGCGGCGGTGTTCTATTCAGTTCACCAGGGAGGGAGGGCGCCGTTCGTAGCTGCAGAATTCAGGCAGTTTGCCGTGTGCTGGAGTCCGGACTGTGGTGCTGTGCTTGTGTAGATCTCAGGGAAAAACAGCAGCGTGAGATGTCCTTAACATGTTTCTCCGTGAAAATCAAACCACGGTTTCATCACCTTCTGATGAAACCGTGGTTTGATTTTCACGGAGAAACATGTTGTGATATCGGACAATGCCACCAATATTTTGCGTGCATTACATCTGGGCAAATTCCAGCACGTCCCATGTTTTGCACATACAATTAATTTGGTGGTGCAGAATTTTTTGAAAAATGACAGGGGTGTGCCAGAGATGCTGTCGTTGGCCCGGAAAATTGTGGGCCACTTTCGACATTCAGCCCCCGCGTCCTGAAGACTGGAGTGCCATCAAACACTCCTGAACCTGCCCTGCTATCATCTGAAGCAAGAGGTGGTAACGAGGTGGAATTCAACACTATATGCTTCAGAGGATGGAGGAGTAGCAAAAGTCCATTCAAGCCTATACATCCACCTACGATATAGGCAAAGGAGGGGGAATGCCCCATCTTGTGCAAGGTTCTCCAACCCTTCGAACTTGCCACACATGAAGTCAGTTCAGACACTGTCAGCTTGAGTCAGGTCATTCCCCTCATCAGGCTTTTGCAGAAGCAGCAGGAGAAATTGAAGGAGGAGCTAAGACTGAGCGATTATGCAAAGTATGTGGGACTTGTGGATGGAGCCCTCCATTCACTTTGCCAGGATTCAAGGGTCGTCAATCTGTTGAAATCAGAGCACTACATTTTGGCCACCGTGCTTGATCCTAGGTTTACAGCCTATGTTGTATGTCTTTCCAGCAGACACAAGTCTGCAGACATTCAAAGACCTGCTAGTGAGAAAATTGTCAACTCAAGCGGAACATGACCCGTCAACAACTCATCCTTCATTTTCTCCTGCAATTGGGGTTGTGAGGAAAAGGATAAAATGTCCTAGCCCATCAGCTGGCAGTGATGCAGACCAGTCAGGAGCGAGTGCTGACATCTGGTACAGACTGAAGGACCTTCCAATGATTACTGACATGTCTACTGTCACTGCGTAGGCATGTCAGACAGTCCGTACATATACTGGAAGGAAAAAGAGGCAATTTGGATGCCCTTGCACAAACTGGCTTTATTTTCCCTAAGTTGCCCCCCCCCCTCCAGTGTGTACTTCAAAAGAGTTTTTAGTGCAGCTGGTAACCTTGTCAGCGATCGGATCAGGAGGTTACTTCCATAAAATGTGTAGAAGATGATGTTCGTCAAAATGAATTATAAATTCCTCCGGGAAGACCTTTACCAGCAATTGCCTCCAGAAAGTACACAGGGACCTGTGATGGTGGATTCCAGTGGGGACAAATTAATACTCTGTGAGGAGGATGTACACACTGAAAGGGGTTAGGAATTGGAGGATGAGGTCAACATCTTGCCTCTGTAGAGCCAGTTTGTGCAAGGAGAGATTGATTATTTCTTTTTTGGTGGGGGCCCAAACAAACCAGTCATTTCAGCCACAGTTGTGTGGCAGACCCTGTCACTGAAATAATTAGTTTGTTGAAGTGTGCATGCCCTGTTTATACAACATAAGGGTGGGTGGGAGGGCCCAAGGACAATTAAATCTTGCACCTCTTTTTCTTCTTTGCATCATGTGCTGTTTGGGGACTAGTTTTTTAAAGTGCCATCCTGTCTGACACTGCTGTACAACTCCAGGGGTACTGCCGTATCAGTCCAGGGGTACTGCCGTATAAGTACAGTCCAGTGGTGCTGTCTTGTGCAGCATCCATCCAGTGGTGGTGTCTTGTGCTGCCATAAGTCCAGTGGTGGTGTCCTGTGCTGTATAATATTTACTCCAAATAAAAGGGTTATATACATTACTTATATTATTATCCAAATAATTTTTACAGGGTTTGCCCTGTGTGGTGTAGGGATACGCTCGCCTGTGCTGTATATTATTATAATAGCTCCAAATAAAAGGGTTATTATTATCCAAATTAATTTTACAGGCTTTGCCATGTGTGTGTGTGGTTCAGGTGTATGCTCTCCTGTGCCACCAATATTGTGCGTGTATTACATCTGTGCAAATTCCAGCATGTCCCATGTTGTTTGTGCCGCATACTTGTGTCACTTAGCTTAGTCATACAGCTACCTCATTGCACCTCTTTTCCTTCTTTGCATGATGTGCTGTTTGGGGCTTTGGTTTTTTAACTGCCATCCTGTCTGCTATTGCAGTGCCACTCGTAGGTGGGCCAGGTGTTTGTGCCGCACACTTGTGTCGCTTTGCTTAGTCATAGAGCCACCTCATTGCACCTCTTTTCTTCTTTGCATTATGTGCTGTTTAGGGCCTATTTTTTTTAATCTGCCATCCTGTCTGACACTGCAGTGCCACTCCTAGATAGGCCAGGTGTTTGTGCTGCACACTTGTGTCGCTTAGCTTAGTCATACAGCCACCTCGGTGCAACCTTTTGGCCTAAAAACAATATTTTGAGCTGTGAGGTGTTCAGAATACACTGGAAATGAGTGGAAATTAATGTTATTGAGGTTAATAAAACCGTAGGATTAAAATTACCCCCATATTCTGTGATTTTGGCAGTTTTTATGTTTTTTTCAAAAATCATCCAGATCCAAAACCAAAACTAAAACACGAAAGGGTGGTTTTGGCAAAACCAATCCAGATCCAAAACATGAGCATGGAACCAGAACCAAAACCAAAACACAAAACAAGAAAAGTGCCCGTCGCACATCTCTAGTTTTGAATCTGTATTACTTTTTTCTCAAACAATCATAAAAACAGCAAAAATCACAGAATTTGGGCCTGTTTTTGTTCCTACTCTATTATTGACCTCAATAACATTAATTTCCAGTCATTTCCAGTCAATTTTGACCACCTCATGGCTCACAATATTGTTTTCATCCTGTTTAGGCCAAAAGGAGCTAGCTGGCTGACTAAGTTAAGTGACAGCAGTGGGCAGCACAAACGTGGCAGTTCAACTTCAAACTAGTGATGTGCACCGGAAATTTTTCGGGTTTTGTGTTTTGGTTTTGGGTTCGGTTCCGCGGCCGTGTTTTGGGTTCGACCGCGTTTTGGCAAAACCTCACCGAATTTTTTTTGTCGGATTCGGGTGTGTTTTGGATTCGGGTGTTTTTTTCAAAAAACCCTAAAAAACAGCTTAAATCATAGAATTTGGGGGTCATTTTGATCCCAAAGTATTATTAACCTCAAAAACCATAATTTACACTCATTTTCAGTCTATTCTGAATACCTCACACCTCACAATATTATTTTTAGTCCTAAAATTTGCACCTAGGTCGCTAAATGACTAAGCTAAGCGACCCTAGTGGCCGACACAAACACCGGGCCCATCTAGGAGTGGCACTGCAGTGTCACGCAGGATGTCCCTTCCAAAAAACCCTCCCCAAACAGCACATGACGCAAAGAAAAAAAGAGGCGCAATGAGGTAGCTGTGTGAGTAAGATAAGCGACCCTAGTGGCCGACACAAACACCGGGCCCATCTAGGAGTGGCACTGCAGTGTCACGCAGGATGTCCCTTCCAAAAAACCCTCCCCAAACAGCACACGACGCAAAGAAAAAAAGAGGCGCAATGAGGTAGCTGACTGTGTGAGTAAGATAAGCGACCCTAGTGGCCGACACAAACACCGGGCCCATCTAGGAGTGGCACTGCAGTGTCACGCAGGATGGCCCTTCCAAAAAACATTCCACAAACAGCACATGACGCAAAGAAAAATTAAAGAAAAAAGAGGTGCAAGATGGAATTGTCCTTGGGCCCTCCCACCCACCCTTGTGTTGTATAAACAGGACATGCACACTTTAACCAACCCATCATTTCAGTGACAGGGTCTGCCACACGACTGTGACTGAAATGACGGGTTGGTTTGGACCCCCACCAAAAAAGAAGCAATTAATCTCTCCTTGCACAAACTGGCTCTACAGAGGCAAGATGTCCACCTCATCATCATCCTCCGATATATCACCGTGTACATCCCCCTCCTCACAGATTATCAATTCGTCCCCACTGGAATCCACCATCTCAGCTCCCTGTGTACTTTGTGGAGGCAATTGCTGCTGGTCAATGTCTCCACGGAGGAATTGATTATAATTCATTTTAATGAACATCATCTTCTCCACATTTTCTGGATGTAACCTCGTACGCCGATTGCTGACAAGGTGAGCGGCGGCACTAAACACTCTTTCGGAGTACACACTTGTGGGAGGGCAACTTAGGTAGAATAAAGCCAGTTTGTGCAAGGGCCTCCAAATTGCCTCTTTTTCCTGCCAGTATAAGTACGGACTGTGTGACGTGCCTACTTGGATGCGGTCACTCATATAATCCTCCACCATTCTTTCAATGGTGAGAGAATCATATGCAGTGACAGTAGACGACATGTCCGTAATCGTTGTCAGGTCCTTCAGTCCGGACCAGATGTCAGCATCAGCAGTCGCTCCAGACTGCCCTGCATCATCGCCAGCGGGTGGGCTCGGAATTCTGAGCCTTTTCCTCGCACCCACAGTTGCGGGAGAATGTGAAGGAGGAGATGTTGACAGGTCGCGTTCCGCTTGACTTGACAATTTTCTCACCAGCAGGTCTTTCAACCCCAGCAGACTTGTGTCTGCCGGAAAGAGAGATCCAAGGTAGGCTTTAAATCTAGGATCGAGCACGGTGGCCAAAATGTAGTGCTCTGATTTCAACAGATTGACCACCCGTGAATCCTTGTTAAGCGAATTAAGGGCTCCATCCACAAGTCCCACATGCCTAGCGGAATCGCTCCGTGTTAGCTCCTCCTTCAATGTCTCCAGCTTCTTCTGCAAAAGCCTGATGAGGGGAATGACCTGACTCAGGCTGGCAGTGTCTGAACTGACTTCACGTGTGGCAAGTTCAAAGGGCAGCAGAACCTTGCACAACGTTGAAATCATTCTCCACTGCACTTGAGACAGGTGCATTCCACCTCCTATATCGTGCTCAATTGTATAGGCTTGAATGGCCTTTTGCTGCTCCTCCAACCTCTGAAGCATATAGAGGGTTGAATTCCACCTCGTTACCACTTCTTGCTTCAGATGATGGCAGGGCAGGTTCAGTAGTTTTTGGTGGTGCTCCAGTCTTCTGTACGTGGTGCCTGTACGCCGAAAGTGTCCCGCAATTCTTCTGGCCACCGACAGCATCTCTTGCACGCCCCTGTCGTTTTTTAAAAAATTCTGCACCACCAAATTCAAGGTATGTGCAAAACATGGGACGTGCTGGAATTTGCCCATATTTAATGCACACACAATATTGCTGGCGTTGTCCGATGCCACAAATCCACAGGAGAGTCCAATTGGGGTAAGCCATTCCGCGATGATCTTCCTCAGTTGCCGTAAGAGGTTTTCAGCTGTGTGCGTATTCTGGAAAGCGGTGATACAAAGCGTAGCCTGCCTAGGAAAGAGTTGGCGTTTGCGAGATGCTGCTACTGGTGCCGCCGCTGCTGTTCTTGCGGCGGGAGTCCATACATCTACCCAGTGGGCTGTCACAGTCATATAGTCCTGACCCTGCCCTGCTCCACTTGTCCACATGTCCGTGGTTAAGTGGACATTGGGTACAGCTGCATTTTTTAGGACACTGGTGAGTCTTTTTCTGAGGTCTGTGTACATTTTCGGTATCGCCTGCCTAGAGAAGTGGAACCTAGATGGTATTTGGTAACGGGGGCACACTACCTCAAGAAATTGTCTAGTTCCCTGTGAACTAACGGCGGATACGGGACGCACGTCTAACACCAACATAGTTGTCAAGGCCTCAGTTATCCGCTTTGCAGCAGGATGACTGCTGTGATATTTCATCTTCCTCGCAAAGGACTATTGGACAGTCAATTGCTTACTGGAAGTAGTACAAGTGGTCTTCCGACTTCCCCTCTGGGATGACCATCGACTCCCAGCAGCAACAACAGCAGCGCCAGCAGCAGTAGGCGTTACACGCAAGGATGCATCGGAGGAATCCCAGGCAGGAGAGGACTCGTCAGAATTGCCAGTGACATGGCCTGCAGGACTATTGGCATTCCTGGGGAAGGAGGAAATTGACACTGAGGGAGTTGGTGGGGTGGTTTGCGTGAGCTTGGTTACAAGAGGAAGGGATTTACTGGTCAGTGGACTGCTTCCGCTGTCACCCAAAGTTTTTGAACTTGTCACTGACTTATTATGAATGCGCTGCAGGTGACGTATAAGGGAGGATGTTCCGAGGTGGTTAACGTCCTTACCCCTACTTATTACAGCTTGACAAAGGCAACACACGGCTTGACACCTGTTGTCCGCATTTCTGTTGAAATACTTCCACACCGAAGAGCTGATTTTTTTGGTATTTTCACCAGGCATGTCAATGGCCATATTCCTCCCACGGACAACAGGTGTCTCCCCGGGTGCCTGACTTAAACAAACCACCTCACCATCAGAATCCTCCTGGTCAATTTCCTCCCCAGCGCCAGCAACACCCATATCCTCCTCATCCTGGTGTACTTCAACACTGACATCTTCAATCTGACTATCAGGAACTGGACTGCGGGTGCTCCTTCCAGCACTTGCAGGGGGCGTGCAAATGGTGGAAGGCGCATGCTCTTCACGTCCAGTGTTGGGAAGGTCAGGCATCGCAACCGACACAATTAAACTCTCCTTGTGGATTTGGGATTTCGAAGAACGCACAGTTCTTTGCGGTGCTTTTGCCAGCTTGAGTCTTTTCATTTTTCTAGCGAGAGGCTGAGTGCTTCCATCCTCATGTGAAGCTGAACCACTAGCCATGAACATAGGCCAGGGCCTCAGCCGTTCCTTGCCACTCCGTGTGGTAAATGGCATATTGGCAAGTTTACGCTTCTCCTCCGACAATTTTATTTTAGGTTTTGGAGTCCTTTTTTTACTGATATTTGGTGTTTTGGATTTTACATGCTCTGTACTATGACATTGGGCATCGGCCTTGGCAGACGACGTTGCTGGCATTTCATCGTCTCGGCCATGACTAGTGGCAGCAGCTTCAGCACGAGGTGGAAGTGGATCTTGATCTTTCCCTAATTTTGGAACCTCAACATTTTTGTTCTCCATATTTTAATAGGCACAACTAAAAGGCACCTCAGGTAAACAATGGAGATGGATGGATACTAGTATACTTATGGATGGACTGCCGAGTCCCGACACAGAGGTAGCTACAGCCGCGGACTACCGTACTGTGTCTGCTGCTAATATAGACTGGATGATAATGAGATGAAATCAATATATATGTATATAAAATATCACTAGTACTGCAGCCGGACAGGTATATATTATATATTTATTATGTAATGACTGATGACGGACCTGCAGGACACTGTCAGCTCAGCAGCACCGCAGACTGCTACAGTAAGCTACTATAGTAGTATGTATAAAGAAGAAAGAAAAAAAAAACAACCACGGGTAGGTGGTATACAATTATGGATGGACTGCCGAGTGCCGACACAGAGGTAGCTACAGCCGTGGACTAACGTACTGTGTCTGCTGATAATATAGACTGGATGATAATGAGATGAAATCAATATATATGTATATATAATATCACTAGTACTGCAGCCGGACAGGTATATATTATATATTTATTATGTAATGACTGATGACGGACCTGCTGGACACTGTCAGCTCAGCAGCACCGCAGACTGCTACAGTAAGCTACTATAGTAGTATGTATAAAGAAGAAAGAAAAAAAAAACAACCACGGGTAGGTGGTATACAATTATGGATGGACTGCCGAGTGCCGACACAGAGGTAGCTACAGCCGTGGACTAACGTACTGTGTCTGCTGATAATATAGACTGGATGATAATGAGATGAAATCAATATATATGTATATATAATATCACTAGTACTGCAGCCGGACAGGTATATATTATATATTTATTATGTAATGACTGATGACGGACCTGCTGGACACTGTCAGCTCAGCAGCACCGCAGACTGCTACAGTAAGCTTCTATAGTAGTATGTATAAAGAAGAAAGAAAAAAAAACAACCACGGGTAGGTGGTATACAATTATGGATGGACTGCCGAGTGCCGACACAGAGGTAGCTACAGCCGTGGACTAACGTACTGTGTCTGCTGATAATATAGACTGGATGATAATGAGATGAAATCAATATATATGTATATATAATATCACTAGTACTGCAGCCGGACAGGTATATATTATATATTTATTATGTAATGACTGATGACGGACCTGCTGGACACTGTCAGCTCAGCAGCACCGCAGACTGCTACAGTAAGCTACTATAGTAGTATGTATAAAGAAGAAAGAAAAAAAAACAACCACGGGTAGGTGGTATACAATTATGGATGGACTGCCGAGTGCCGACACAGAGGTAGCTACAGCCGTGGACTAACGTACTGTGTCTGCTGATAATATAGACTGGATGATAATGAGATGAAATCAATATATATGTATATATAATATCACTAGTACTGCAGCCGGACAGGTATATATTATATATTTATTATGTAATGACTGATGACGGACCTGCTGGACACTGTCAGCTCAGCAGCACCGCAGACTGCTACAGTAAGCTACTATAGTAGTATGTATAAAGAAGAAAGAAAAAAAAAACAACCACGGGTAGGTGGTATACAATTATGGATGGACTGCCGAGTGCCGACACAGAGGTAGCTACAGCCGTGGACTAACGTACTGTGTCTGCTGATAATATAGACTGGATGATAATGAGATGAAATCAATATATATGTATATATAATATCACTAGTACTGCAGCCGGACAGGTATATATTATATATTTATTATGTAATGACTGATGACGGACCTGCTGGACACTGTCAGCTCAGCAGCACCGCAGACTGCTACAGTAAGCTACTATAGTAGTATGTATAAAGAAGAAAAAAAAAAAACACGGGTAGGTGCTAGGTGGTATACAATATTATATATATATTATATACAATTATATATATATATATATAATATATATTAAACTCATAAACTGGTGGTGATTATTAAACTGGTGGTCAGGTCACTGGTCACACTATCAGCAACTTGCAAGTAGTACTCCTGAGTCCTAATCAGACAATCACAATATATATTATACTGGTGGTCAGTGTGGTCACAAACAATGGCAGTGTGGCTGGCACTCTGGCAGCAAAAGTGTGCACTGTACGTTATATGTACTCCTGAGTCCTGAGTCCTGCTCTCAGACTCTAACTGCTCCCCACTGTCAGTGTCTCCCCCACAAGTCAGATAATACAGTCACACTATCTCTCTCTATCACTTCAGCAAGTAGTAGTAGTACTCCTCCTAATGCTCCCCAAATTACTACTGTGTCTCTCTCTGTCTCACTCTCTTCTCGAATCTCTATAAACGGAGAGGACGCCAGCCACGTCCTCTCCCTATGAATCTCAATGCACGTGTGAAAAATGGCGGCGACGCGCGGCTCCTTATATAGAATCCGAGTCTCGCGATAGAATCCGAGCCTCGCGAGAATCCGACAGCGTGATGATGACGTTCGGGCGCGCTCGGGTTAACCGAGCAAGGCGGGAAGATCCGAGTCGCTCGGACCCATGTAAAAAAAACTGAAGTTCGGGCGGGTTCGGATTCCGAGGAACCGAACCCGCTCATCTCTACTGCAAATGTGACAGCAAAGTAAGTATACCCTGCCATGACAGACTCAATCTCTGCCTCTGGAACCCCGTGCCCCCTCTACATCCTCTCAGAGTTCCCCAGAAGACACGGAACCTCCGTGACCATGTCTTCTGGGAGCAGAGAATGAGGCTGTCAAAGATGGATAGGCTTACCAGGACGCAAACACACTCAGGCACCAGCAGCGGGACTCCGGATGTGTGGCACCCTCCTTCAACAGCTGCCAGTCCATGCACTGCCCGGACCTCCTCCATTCTCTACCCTCCCATTGCACTCTATTCCATTGCAAATAGCAGGAGAAATGGCCAGCGCAGCTCTGCTCTCCAACAATCACCTCGGGACTCCAATGACCAGTAAGTGAGATGGAGCAGGTGGGGGAAGCAGGGGGTGGGCTATTTTAACCCATGCAGCAGTCTTGTGTCTCATAAAATTTGATAGGGGGCTCCCACAAGTTTGTGGCACAGGGTCCCCCATAGCCCTTAATCCGGCCCTGCACACACTGCATAGATCTGCTCAGCTGCAACACTGATCACCCCTTCACATAGTACAAGGTACAGTAAGCTTCAAATAGTTAAAACTCTCCAGCTTGGAATTCTCTAGCTTTCTATGCAGGCAGATAGTTAAATGTATACAGTATTCAACTGCAGTGTCATAGGCAACTGGTTCGAACCCTGGACACATCAGCATACCAAAATGTAATAAAGTACAGTGCGACCGAACAACAAAGAGCTCTCAAATCAAGTCCATGAATGCTCTATAGGTATTAGTGACAAAAGGGGTTGGGGTAGGAGGCAGGGGCAGTCAGGAGATGTTGGGCTTCAAAAAGTGGGGTAGCTGCACTTTATAATAACCCGCATTTATCATTTTGCGCCCACTACATTCTTCTTTTATGGCACTGAAAATCTATTTCTCTTCTATAATTAATTTGTAAAACAGATTAAGATGCATAAACCTAAGGAAAGCTTTATTATACATTAAAGAGATGAGTATCAACTAAAATAACTTTTTCTAGTTGTGAACCATGGAGGTAAAACTCATTGTCCAGAGTTACTTTTACAACCCACTTCAGCTTTGTTAATATACATCTTCTTCTCCACTTTACTACAGAAAGCTGAAGCTCACCCCACATCTTTATAATAGTGTACTGCTATTACTGTAACATCAGTGGTCTAATGTCATACTGATGATCACTGTGTATGAATAAACCAAGAAAAATCAATTTGTGTTCCCTAATGCACACTGAGTGAGAAATAATACTACATAATAATCAGATAATATGGAGATCTTAGTTGCGTATATCTGCAGATATAGGGTTAAGCCCCCAGGACGTTCGACAAGGCGTCTCCGTCACTGGGGGTCCCTGATACTAGGTATGGGTCCGAGGTGCAGGACCCCATGACATCGGCACTGGTCGGCTACCCCAGGTCAGCACACAGGTGAAAGTTAATAAGGGTTAATAAGAAGCACATAAGTGCTATATAAGTGAAGTGTGATTAAAATAATACAAAAATATATACAAAGTTATAGGGAAAATCATAAGTGTTAATAAAGTGTTAGGGTGTGCCGACCTGAAGCCGCCCAGCCATACCAACACAGGGGCCACCACACCCCACACCCACCCCATAAATAATTACATATATGTCTGGGTCTGATTGCCCAGTGTAAGGCCACATGATAATGGCTCCTACAGAATCTGAGAGCCAGCTTACCTGGAGACACCCCTAACTTCTCCAATGGCACTCTGGAGTCAGCAATCCCTCCTAATGCTGACCCATCCATGCCTCTCTAAATACAATGCACAAAATGGCAAGCTGCTCAATCAGATTGTGATGTCACTCAGGTGCTAAAAGGTAGGGGTAATTCTGTGTAAGAAAAAACAATTTGTGTTCCCTAATGCACACTTAGTGAGAAATAATACTACATAATAATCAGATAACACGGAGATCTTAGTTGCGTATATCTGCAGATATAGGGTTAAGCCCCCAGGCCATTCGGCAAGGCATCTCCGTCACTGGGGGTCCCTGATACTAGGTATGGGTCCGGGGTGCAGGACCCCATCACGTCGGCACAGGTCGGCTACCCCAGGTCAGCACACAGGTGAAAGTTAATAAGGGTTAATAAGAAGCACATAAGTGCTATATAAGTGAAGTGTGATTAAAATAATACAAAAATATATACAAAGTTATAGGGAAAATCATAAGTGTTAATAAAGTGTTAGGGTGTGCCGACCTGAAGCCGCCCAGCCATACCAACACAGGGGCCACCACACCCCACACCCACCCCATAAATAATTACATATATGTCTGGGTCTGAATGCCCAGTGTAAGGCCACATGATAATGGCTCCTACAGAATATGAGAGCCAGCTTACCTGGAGACACCCTTAACTTCTCCAATGGCACCCTGGAGTCAGCAATCCCTCCTAATGCTGACCCATCCATGCCTCTCTAAATACAATGCACAAAATGGCAAGCTGCTCAATCAGATTGTGATGTCACTCAGGTGCTAAAAGGGAGGGGTAATTCTGTGTAAGAAAAAACAATTTGTGTTCCCTAATGCACACTGAGTGAGAAATAATACTACATAATAATCAGATAATACGCAGATCTTAGTTGCGTATATCTGCAGATATAGGGTTAAGCCCCCAGGCCATTCGGCAAGGCGTCTTCGTCACTGGGGGTCCCTGATACTGGGTATGGGTCCGGGGTGCAGGACCCCATCACATCGGCACAGGTCGGCTACCCTAGGTCAGCACACAGGTGAAAGTTAATAAGGGTTAATAAGAAGCACATAAGTGCTATATAAGTGAAGTGTGATTAAAATAATACAAAAATATATACAAAGTTATAGGGAAAATCATAAGTGTTAATAAAGTGTTAGGGTGTGCCGACCTGAAGCCGCCCAGCCATACCAACACAGGGGCCACCACACCCCACACCCACCCCATAAATAATTACATATATGTCTGGATCTGAATGCCCAGTGTAAGGCCACATGATAATGGCTCCTACAGAATATGAGAGCCAGCTTACCTGGAGACACCCTTAACTTCTCCAATGGCACCTTGGAGTCAGCAATCCCTCCTAATGCTGACCCATCCATGCCTCTCTAAATACAATGCACAAAATGGCAAGCTGCTCAATCAGATTGTCATGTCACTCAGGTGCTAAAAGGGAGGGGTAATTCTGTGTAAGAAAAAACAATTTGTGTTCCCTAATGCACACTGAGTGAGAAATAATACTACACAATAATCAGATAATACGCAGATCTTAGTTGCGTATATCTGCAGATATAGGGTTAAGTCCCCAGGCCATTCGGCAAGGCGTCTTCGTCACTGGGGGTCCCTGATACTGGGTATTGGTCCGGGGTGCAGGACCCCATCACATCGGCACAGGTCGGCTACCCTAGGTCAGCACACAGGTGAAAGTTAATAAGGGTTAATAAGAAGCACATAAGTGCTATATAAGTGAAGTGTGATTAAAATAATACAAAAATATATACAAAGTTATAGGGAAAATCATAAGTGTTAATAAAGTGTTAGGGTGTGCCGACCTGAAGCCGCCCAGCCATACCAACACGTGATCTGCTCCCCCGTCCTCGATGCCGTCTTCTGCACTGCCGTTTCCACACCCGTGTGGCGCAGGCGGGATGACGTAAGGCTTTCACTCGTAACTCCTCATCCATTCTCTAAATACAATGCACAAAATGGCAAGCTGCTCAATCAGATTGTGATGTCACTCAGGTGCTAAAAGGGAGGGGTAATTCTGTGTAAGAAAAAACAATTTGTGTTCCCTAATGCACACTGAGTGAGAAATAATACTACATAATAATCAGATAATACGCAGATCTTAGTTGCGTATATCTGCAGATATAGGGTTAAGCCCCCAGGCCATTCGGCAAGGCGTCTTCGTCACTGGGGGTCCCTGATACTGGGTATGGGTCCAGGGTGCAGGACCCCATCACGTCGGCACAGGTCGGCTACCCTAGGTCAGCACACAGGTGAAAGTTAATAAGGGTTAATAAGAAGCACATAAGTGCTATATAAGTGAAGTGTGATTAAAATAATACAAAAATATATACAAAGTTATAGGGAAAATCATAAGTGTTAATAAAGTGTTAGAGTGTGCCGACCTGAAGTTGCCCAGCCATACCGACACAGGGGCCACCGCACCCCACACCCACCCCATAAACCTAATATTAGGGACCCCCAGTGACGGAGACGCCTTGCCGAACGGCCTGGGGGCTTAACCCTATATCTGCAGATATACGCAACTAAGATCTCCGTATTATCTGATTATTATGTAGTATTATTTCTCACTCAGTGTGCATAGGGAACACAAATTGTTTTTTCTTACACAGAATTACCCCTCCCTTTTAGCACCTAAGTGACATCACAATCTGATTGAGCAGCTTGCCATTTTATGAATAAACCAATCCAAGCAGTATATTTCTGCCATGGAAGTCTGTATTCTATCACTCAAGCTCTGTCTGCGTAGCTAGAAAATCAAATCTGCTGAAACGGCAGCTTACTGGAAAGGACTAGAAAAGAGTATGATAAACATATTTAATTAAGTATAAACACTTCAGTTAAAGTGTTGATAAAATACAGACTTTCATGTATAGTATGTAGTTGTCAAATAAAAGCTTTACAAGCTTTTTAATGACTTAAATGCTTTAAAAAATGTTAATAGAGTGATTTAATATAATTTTCTGATTTAACTGATATTTGTGGTTTAATTTTGAAGTTTCTATTATTTCAAAAAACATCATATCTATCACACTTTTAATAGTTTTTACATTGCACATGTGAGAATTCAGAAGGTATTAAACACCAAGTTTTAAATAGTAACATGCTAGCAATATAAGTAATTTGACTTAGCAGAATGGAGCACATTTTGTTCATACCTGTTATATGTAGAGATGTGCAGTGGCCACTTTTCGTGCTTTGTGGTTTGGATTTGGTACTGGTTCCATGCTCGTGTTTTGGATTTGGATTGGTTTTGCCATTCGTGTTTTGGTTTCGGATCTGGATGAGTTTTGAAAAAAACATAATAACAGCTACAATCACAGAATTTGGGGGTAATTTTGATCCTACAGTATTATTAACCTCAATTACATTCATTTCCACTAATTTCCAGTCTTTTCTGAACACCTCACACCTCACAATGGGGGTAATTCCAAGTTGATCGCAGCAGGAATTTTGTTAGCAGTTGGGCAAAACCATGGAGGTCATTCCGAGTTGTTCGCTCGGTAAAAATCTTCGCATCGCAGCGATTTTCCGCTTAATGCGCATGCGCAATGTCCGCACTGCGACTGCGCCAAGTAAATTTGCTATGCAGTTAGGAATTTTACTCACGGCTTTTTCATCGTTCTGGCGATAGTAATGTGATTGACAGGAAATGGGTGTTACTGGGCAGAAACAGGCCGTTTTATGGGCGTGTGGGAAAAAACGCTACCGTTTCCGGAAAAAACGCAGGAGTGGCCGGAGAAACGGAGGAATGTCTGGGCGAACGCTGGGTGTGTTTGTGACGTCAAACCAGGAACGACAAGCACTGAAATGATCGCAGATGCCGAGTAAGGTTGAAGTTACTCAGAAACTGCTACGAGGTGTGTAATCGCAATATTGCGATTACTTCGTTCGCAATTTTAAGATGCTAAGATTCACTCCCAGTAGGCGGCGGCTTAGCATGAGCAAATCTGCTAAAATCCGCTTGCGAGCGAACAACTCGGAATGAGGGCCCATGTGCACTGCAGGGGAGGCAGATTTAACATGTGCAGAGAGAGTTAGATTTGGGTGTGGTGTGTTCATTCTGCAATCTAATTTGCAGTGTAAAAATAAAGCAGCCGGTATTTACCCTGCACAGGAATAAAATAACCCACCCAAATCTTTCTCTTTCTGCACATGTTATATCTGCCTCCCCTGCAGTGCACGTGGTTTTGCCCAACTGCTAACAAAATTCCTGCTGCGATCAATTTGGAATTACCCCCAATATTGTTTTTAGTCCAAAAGGTTGCACCGAGGTGGCTGGATGACTGAGCTAAGCGACACAAGTGGGCGGCACAAACACCTGGACCATCTAGGAGTGGCACTGCAGTGGCAGACAGGACGGCAGATTTAAAAAATTTGCCCCAAACAGCACATGATACAAAGAAGAAAAAGAGGTGCAATGAGGTAGCTGTATGACTAAACTAAGTGACACAAGTGTGCGGCACAAACACCTGGCCCATCTAGGAGTGGCACTGCAATGGCAGACAGGATGGCACTTAAAAAAACAAAGCCCCAAACCGCTCATCATTCAAAGAAGAAAAAGAGGTGCAATGAGGTAGCTGGATGACTAAGCTAAGTGACACAAGTGTGCGGCACAAACAACATGGGACATGGTGGAATTTGCCCAGATGTAATACATGCACAATATTGGTGGCACAGGAGTGCATATCCCTAAACCACACACACACACACACACACACACACACACACACACACACACACACACACACACACACACACACACATGGCAAATCCTGTAAAATTAAATTAAATAATAATAACCCTTTTATGTGTAGCTATTATAATAATATGCAGCACAGGCGAGCGGACCAATACACCACACAGGGCAAACCCTTTAAAAAAAAATTGGATAATAATTTAAGTAATGTATATAATCCTTTTTCTGGGAGTAAATAATAAACAACACAGAACACCACCACTGGACTTATGGCAGCACAAGACAGCACCACTGGACTCAGTAGCGGATCTTGCCATGGGCAAGCAGGACTATTGCCCAGGGCACCGCCTTCTGGAGGGCACAGGGCGCCTTCCGGAGGGCGCCGCACCAGAGCAAGATTCGCTACTAATGTGTGCCACCCGCTGCCCGCTGCCCCCCTGCTGCCGCTGGCCGCTGCCCCCAGCAGCCGCTGTGAAGGGAAACTAGATGCGGACGCGTCTAGTTTCCCTTCATGGAGAGGTCCTTTACTGTGCGGTCATTTACACCCCCTGTACAGACTGAAATGATGTGCGGTGCGCGATGACGTCATCGCACACCGCACAGCAAAGGTCCTCTCCACGAAGGGAACTAGACGCTACGCATCTAGTTTCCTTTCGTGGAGAGGACCTTTGCTGTGCGGTGCGCGATGACGTCATCGCGCACCGCACATCATTTCAGTCTTTACAGGGGGTGTAAATGACCACGCCCCCTGTACGAAGCCACGCCCCCTATTGCCGCCCGGGGCGCACAGATCGCCAGAACCGGCCCTGACTGGACTAATGCAGCACAAGACAGCACCACTGGACTGTACTTATACAGCAATACCCCTGGACTTATATGGCAGTACCCCTAGAGTTGTACGGCAGTGTCAGACAATATGGCACTTTAGAAATTTAGTCCCCAAACAGCGCATGATGCAAAGAAGAAAAAGAGGTGCAAGATGGAATTGTCCTTGGGTCCTCCCACCCACCCTTATGTTGTATAAACAGGACATGCACACTTTAACAAACCAGTCATTTCAGCGACAGGGTCTGCCACATGACTGTGGCTGAAATGACTGGTTTGTTTGGGCCCCCACCAAAAAAGAAGCAATCAATCTCTCCTTGCACAAACTGGCTCTACTGAGGCAAGATGTCAACCTCATCCTCCGATTCCTAACCCCTTTCAGTGTGTATATCCTCCTCCTCCTCACAGATTATTAATTTGTCCCCACTGGAATCCATCATCACAGGTTCCTGTGTACTTTCTGGAGGCAATTGCTGGTAAAGGTCTTCCTGGTGGAATCTATCATTCATTTTGATGAACAACACCTTCTCCACATTTTGTGGAAGTAACCTCCTATGCCGATCATTGACAAGGTTACCGGCTGCACTAAACACTCTTTCAGAGCACACACTGGATAGGGGGCAACTTAGGTAAAATAAAAGCAGTTTGTGCAAGGGCATCCAAATTGCCTCTTTTTCCTGCCAGTTTATGTACGGACTGTCTGACATGCCTACTTGGATGCTGTCACTAATATAATCATCCACCATTCTTTCAATGGTGACAGAATCATATGCAGTGACAGTAGACATGCCAATAATCGTTGGCAGGTCCTTCAGTCCGGACTAGATGTCACCCCTCGCTCCTGACTGCCCTGCATCACTGCCAGCGGGTGGGCTAGGAAGTCTTATCCTTTTCCTCGCAGCCCCAGTTGTGGGAGAATATGAAGGAGGAGCTGTTGATGGGTCACGTTCCGCTTGACTTGACAATTTTCTCACCAGCAGGTCTTTGAACCTCTGCAGACTTGTGTATTGCAGAAAGATCGATACAACATACAGTAGGCTTTAAACCTAGGATCAAGCACGGTGGCCAAAATGTAGTGCTCTGATTTCAACAGATTGACCACCCTTGAATCCTGGCAAAGCAAATGAAGGGCTCCATCCACAATTCCCATATACTTTGCAGAATCGCTCCATCTTAGCTCCTCCTTCAATTTCTCCTGCTGCTTCTGCAAATGCCTGATGAGGGGAATGACCTGACTAAAGCTGGCAGTGTCTGAACTGACTTCATGTGTGGCAAGTTCGAAGGGTTGGAGAACCTTGCACAAGACAGAAATCATTCTGCATTGAGCTTGAGTCAGGTGTATTCCCCCTTCTTTGCCTATATCGTAGATGGTTGTATAGGAATGAAGGGCCTTTTGCTGCTCCTCCATCCTCTGAAGCATATAGAGTGTTGAATCCCACCTCTTTACCACCTCTTGCTTCAGGTGATGGCAGGGCAGGTTCAGAAGTGTTTGCTGGCGCTCCAGTCTTCGGCATGCGGTGGTTGAAAGTCGAAAGTGGCCCACAATTTTTTGGGCCACCGACAGCATCTCCTGCATGCCCCTGTCATTTTTCAAAAATTCTGCACCACCAAATGAAATGTATGCGCAAAACATGGGACGTGCTGGAATTTGCCCAGATGTTTTGAATGAACAATATTGGTGAGGTTGTCGATATCACAAATCCCCAGGAGAGTCTAAGTAGGGTAAGCCATTGTGCGATGATGTCCCTCAGTTTCTGTAAGAGGGTCACAGTGGTATGCCTCTTACAGAAAGCGGTGATACATAGTGTAGCCTGCCTAGGAACAAGTTGGCATTTGCGAGATGCTGCTACTGGTGCCGCTGCAGTTGTTGCTGCAGGAGGCAATACATCTACCCAGTGGGCTGTCACAGTCAGATATAATCCTTTGTCTGCCCTGTTCCACTTGTCCACATGTCCGTGGTTAAGTGTACAGTGGGTACAAATGCATTTTTTAGGACACTGAGGACACTTTCTGATGACTCTGTACATTCTCAGTATCGCCTGCCTAGTGAAGTGGAATCTATATGGGATTTGTAAGAGGACACACTACCTCCATCAATTCTCTAAGTCCCACTAAAGTAAGGGTGGATACGGGATGCATGTCTAACACTAACATAGCTGTCAAGGCTTCAGTTATCCGCTTTGCAACAGGATGACTGCTGTCATATTTCATCTTCCTTGCAAAGAACTGTTGGACAGTCAATTGCTTACTGGAAGTAGTACAAGTGGTCTTCCGACTTCCCCTCTGGGATGACAATCGACTCCCAGCAGCAGCACCAACAGCAGCGGCAGCAACAGCAGCAGTAGGTGTACCACTCAAATATCCTCTGGAGGAATCCCGGTCAGTCTTGCCAGTGACATGGCCTGCAAGACTACTGATGGTCTTGACTGAGGAGGAAGTTGATGTTGAAGGAGTTGGTGGTGTGGCTTGCAGGAGCTTGGGTACAAGAGGAAGAAGGAATTTAGGTGTCAGTGGACTGCTTACACTCTTACCCAAAGTTTCACAACTTGACACTGATGTTCCTAGGTGGTTAACATCCTTACCCCTACTTATTACAGCTTGACAGAGGCAACACATGGCTTGACACCTGTTGTCTGGATTTGTGAAGAAATAATTCCACACTGAAGAGGTGGCTTTTTTTGTATTTTGCCCAGGCATCACAATGCCTGGGCAAAATCCATCCCACAGACAGCAGGTGTCTCCCCCGGCGCCTGATTTAAACAAACCACATCACCATCAGAATCCTCATTGTCAACTACCTCCTCAGCACCAGCATCACCCATATCCTCATCCTGGTGTACTTCAACAGTGACATCTTCAATTTGAATATCAGAAACTGGACTGTGGGAGCTACTTCCAGCACTTGCAGAGGGAGTGCAAATGGTGGAAGGAGCCACCTCTTTCTGTCCAGTGTTGGGAAGGTCAGGCATCGCAACCACCGACACACTTGGACTCTCCTTGGGAATTTGTGATACCATTTTAGAACGCACAGTTCTTTGCTGTGATTTTGCCATCTTAACTCTTTTCATTTTTCTAGCAGGAGGATGAGTACTTCAATTGTCATGTGAAGCTGAACCATTAATCATGAACAGTCCTGGGCCATAGCCGTTCCTTTCCTCTCCGTGTCGTAAATGGCATTTTGGCAAGTTTACATTTTTCCTCAGACCAGTTACATTGAAATTTTTGTGTCTTTTTACTGAACTTTGGCTTTTTTATTTTACCTGCCCTCTGCTGTCACATTGGGCATCGGCCTTGGCAAACGACGTTGATGGCATTTCATCATCTATGTCATGACTAGTGGCAGCAGCTTCAGCACTAAGAGGAAGTGGTTCTTGATCTTTCCCTATATTATCCTCCAAATTTGTGTTCTCCATTGTTTTTTGGAGTTATATATGCGATACAGGAGAGTGTACCTTTACACCACACAGGGCAAACCCTGTGAAAATTATTTGGAATAAATATTATTAACCCCTTTATTTGAAGTAAATAATAAACAGCACAGGACACCACCACTGAACTTATATGGCAGCACCACTGGACTGGACTTATACGGCAGTATCACTGGAATTATACGGCCGTACCACTGGATTTATACGGCAGTACCATTGGACTGGATTTATACGGCAGTTTCACTAGATTTATATGCCAGTACCACTGGAATTATATGAAAGTATCACCGGAATTATACGAATTATACGGCAGTACCACTGGATTTATACGGCAGTACCACTGGACTGGATTTATATGGCAGTGACACTGGAATATATATGGCAGTACCACTAGATTTATATAGCAGTACCACTGGACTGGATTTATATGGCAGTATCACTGGAATTATACGGCAGTCTCACTGGAATTATATGGCAGTTCCACTGGATATATACGGCAGTACCAAAGGACTAGATTTATACGGCAGTATCACTGGATTTATACGCCATTACCACTGGAATTATATGGCAGTGTCACAGGAATTATAAGGAAGAACCAGTGGACTTATATGGCAGTACCACTGGACTGGATTTATACGGCAGTATCACTTGATTTATTTGCCAGTACCATTGGAATTATATAGAATTATCACTGAAATTATACGGCAGTACCACTGTACTTATATGGCAGTACCACTGGACTGGATTTATACGGCAAGATCACTGGATTTATACGCCATTAACATATGGAATTATACTTGAGTATCACTGGAATTGTATGGCATTACATTAAATGGCAGCACCACTGAACTGGATTTATATGACAGTAAACTGGATTTATACGCCAGTACCACTTGAATTATATGCCAGTACCACTGGAATTATATGGCAGTATCACTGGAATTATATGGCAGTACCACTTGATTTATACAGCAGTACAACTGTACTGGATTAATATGGCAGGATCACTTGATTTATATGCCAGTACCCCTGGATTTATTTGGCAGAATCACTGGAATTATATGGCAGAATCACTGAAATTATACGGCAGTACCACTGAATTTATATGGCAGTACCACTGGACTGTATTTGTACGGTAGGATCACTGGAGTTATACGCCAGTACCACTAGAATTATACGGCAGAATCACTGGAATTATACGGCAGTATTACTAGAATTTTACAGCAGTACCACTGGATTTATATGGCAGTACCACTGGACTGGATTTATACGGCAGTATCACTGGATTTATATGCCAGTACCTCTGGAATTATATGGCAGTATCACTGGAATATATATGGCAGTACCACTAGTTTTATATGGCAGTACCACTGGACTGGATTTATATGGCAGTATCACTGGATTTATATGCCAGCACCACTGAAATTATACGGCAGTTTCACTGGAATTATATGGCAGTCTCACTTGAATCATATGGCAGTACACCTAGATTTATACGGCAGTACCACTGGACTAGATTTATACAGCTCGATCACGGGATTTATATGCCAGTACCACTGGAATTATACGGCAGTATCACTGGAATTATAAGAAAGAACCAGTGGATTTATATGGCAGTACCAATGCTCTGGATTTATACGGCAGTGGATATATATGCCAGTCCCACTGGAATAATATAGAAGTATCGCTGGAATTCTATGGCAGTACCACTGTACTTATATGGCAGTACCACTGGACTGGATTTATACAGCAGTATCACTGGATTTATATGCCAGTGCCATTGGAATTATACGGCAGTGTCACAGGAATTATAAGGAAGAACCAGTGGACTTATATGGCAGTACCACTGGACTGGATTTATACGGCAGTATCACTTGATTTATTTGCCAGTACCATTGGAATTATATAGAATTATCACTGAAATTATACGGCAGTACCACTGTACTTATATGGCAGTACCACTGGACTGGATTTATACGGCAAGATCACTGGATTTATACGCCATTACCATATGGAATTATACTTGAGTATCACTGGAATTGTATGGCATTACATTATATGGCAGCACCACTGAACTGGATTTATATGACAGTAAACTGGAATTATACGCCAGTACCACTTGAATTATATGCCAGTACCACTGGAATTATATGGCAGTATCACTGGAATTATATGGCAGTACCACTTGATTTATACAGCAGTACAACTGTACTGGATTAATATGGCAGGATCACTTGATTTATATGCCAGTACCCCTGGATTTATTTGGCAGAATCACTGGAATTATATGGCAGAATCACTGAAATTATACGGCAGTACCACTGAATTTATATGGCAGTACCACTGGACTGTATTTGTACGGTAGGATCACTGGAGTTATACGCCAGTACCACTAGAATTATACGGCAGAATCACTGGAATTATACGGCAGTATTACTAGAATTTTACAGCAGTACCACTGGATTTATATGGCAGTACCACTGGACTGGATTTATACGGCAGTATCACTGGATTTATATGCCAGTACCTCTGGAATTATATGGCAGTATCACTGGAATATATATGGCAGTACCACTAGTTTTATATGGCAGTACCACTGGACTGGATTTATATGGCAGTATCACTGGATTTATATGCCAGCACCACTGAAATTATACGGCAGTATCACTGGAATTATATGGCAGTCTCACTTGAATCATATGGCAGTACACCTAGATTTATACGGCAGTACCACTGGACTAGATTTATACAGCTCGATCACGGGATTTATATGCCAGTACCACTGGAATTATACGGCAGTATCACTGGAATTATAAGAAAGAACCAGTGGATTTATATGGCAGTACCAATGCTCTGGATTTATACGGCAGTGGATATATATGCCAGTCCCACTGGAATAATATAGAAGTATCGCTGGAATTCTATGGCAGTACCACTGTACTTATATGGCAGTACCACTGGACTGGATTTATACAGCAGTATCACTGGATTTATATGCCAGTACCATTGGAATTATACGGCAGTGTCACAGGAATTATAAGGAAGAACCAGTGGACTTATATGGCAGTACCACTGGACTGGATTTATACGGCAGTATCACTTGATTTATATGCCAGTACCTCTGGAATTATATGGCAGTATCACTGGAATATATATGGCAGTACCACTAGTTTTATATGGCAGTACCACTGGACTGGATTTATATGGCAGTATCACTGGATTTATATGCCAGCACCACTGAAATTATATGGCAGTATCACTGGAATTATATGGCAGTCTCACTTGAATCATATGGCAGTACACCTAGATTTATACGGCAGTACCACTGGACTAGATTTATACAGCTCGATCACGGGATTTATATGCCAGTACCACTGGAATTATACGGCAGTATCACTGGAATTATAAGAAAGAACCAGTGGATTTATATGGCAGTACCAATGCTCTGGATTTATACGGCAGTGGATATATATGCCAGTCCCACTGGAATAATATAGAAGTATCGCTGGAATTCTATGGCAGTACCACTGTACTTATATGGCAGTACCACTGGACTGGATTTATACAGCAGTATCACTGGATTTATATGCCAGTACCATTGGAATTATACGGCAGTGTCACAGGAATTATAAGGAAGAACCAGTGGACTTATATGGCAGTACCACTGGACTGGATTTATACGGCAGTATCACTTGATTTATTTGCCAGTACCATTGGAATTATATAGAATTATCACTGAAATTATATGGCAGTACCACTGTACTTATATGGCAGTACCACTGGACTGGATTTATACGGCAAGATCACTGGATTTATACGCCATTACCATATGGAATTATACTTGAGTATCACTGGAATTGTATGGCATTACATTATATGGCAGCACCACTGAACTGGATTTATATGACAGTAAACTGGAATTATACGCCAGTACCACTTGAATTATATGCCAGTACCACTGGAATTATATGGCAGTATCACTGGAATTATATGGCAGTACCACTTGATTTATACAGCAGTACAACTGTACTGGATTAATATGGCAGGATCACTTGATTTATATGCCAGTACCCCTGGATTTATTTGGCAGAATCACTGGAATTATATGGCAGAATCACTGAAATTATACGGCAGTACCACTGAATTTATATGGCAGTACCACTGGACTGTATTTGTACGGTAGGATCACTGGAGTTATACGCCAGTACCACTAGAATTATACGGCAGAATCACTGGAATTATACGGCAGTATTACTAGAATTTTACAGCAGTACCACTGGATTTATATGGCAGTACCACTGGACTGGATTTATACGGCAGTATCACTGGATTTATATGCCAGTACCTCTGGAATTATATGGCAGTATCACTGGAATATATATGGCAGTACCACTAGTTTTATATGGCAGTACCACTGGACTGGATTTATATGGCAGTATCACTGGATTTATATGCCAGCACCACTGAAATTATACGGCAGTATCACTGGAATTATATGGCAGTCTCACTTGAATTATATGGCAGTACACCTGGATTTATACGGCAGTACCACTGGACTAGATTATTAGAGCAGTATCACTGGATTTATATGCCAGTACCACTGGAATTATACGTCAATATCACTGGAATTATAAGAAAGAACCAGTGGATTTATATGGCAGTACCAATGCTCTGGATTTATACGGCAGTGGATATATATGCCAGTCCCACTGGAATAATATAGAAGTATTGCTGGAATTCTATGGCAGTACCACTGTACTTATATTGCAGTACCACTGGACTGGATTTATACAGCAGGATCACTGGATTTATATGCCAGTACCACTGGAATTATACTTCAGTATTACTGGAATTATACAGCAGTACCAATGGATTTATATGGCAGTACCAGTGAACTGGATTTATATGACAGTATCACTGGATTTATATGCCAGTACCACTGGAATTATTTGGCAGTATCACTGAATTTATACGGTAGTACCACAGGATTTATACGGCAGTACCACTGGACTGGATTTATATGGCAGGAGCACTTGACAAACGCCAGTACCCCTGGAATTATTCAGCAGTATCACTGGAATTATACGGCAGTATCACTGAAATTATATGGCAGTACCACTGGTTTTATATGACAGTACCACTGGATTGGATTTATACGGCAGGATCACTGGATTTATATGCCAGTACCTCTGGAATTACATGGCAGTATCACTGGAAAATATACGGCAGTACCACTAGATTTGTTTGGCAGTACCACTGGACAGGGTTTATATGGCAGTATCACTAGACTTATACGCCAGTACCACTGGAATTATACGGCAGTATCACTGGAATTATATGGCAGTCTCACTGGAATTATACGGCAGTACCACTGGATTTATACGGCAGTACCACTGGACTAGATTTATAGAGCAGTATCACTGGATTTATATGCCAGTACCACTGGAATTATACGGCAGTATCACTGGAATTATAAGAAAGAACCAGTGGATTTATATGGCAGTACCAATGCTCTGGATTTATACGGCAGTGGATATATATGCCAGTCCCACTGGAATAATATAGAAGTATCGCTGGAATTCTATGGCAGTACCACTGTACTTATATGGCAGTACCACTGGACTGGATTTATACAGCAGTATCACTGGATTTATATGCCAGTACCATTGGAATTATACGGCAGTGTCACAGGAATTATAAGAAAGAACCAGTGGACTTATATGGCAGTACCACTGGACTGGATTTATACGGCAGTATCACTTGATTTATTTGCCAGTACCATTGGAATTATATGGCAGTATCACTGAAATTATACGGCAGTACCACTGTACTTATATGGCAGTACCACTGGACTGGATTTATACGGCAAGATCACTGGATTTATACGCCATTACCATATGGAATTATACTTGAGTATCACTGGAATTGTATGGCATTACATTATATGGCAGCACCACTGAACTGGATTTATATGACAGTAAACTGGAATTATACGCCAGTACCACTTGAATTATATGCCAGTACCACTGGAATTATATGGCAGTATCACTGGAATTATATGGCAGTACCACTTGATTTATACAGCAGTACAACTGTACTGGATTAATATGGCAGGATCACTTGATTTATATGCCAGTACCCCGGGATTTATTTGGCAGAATCACTGGAATTATATGGCAGAATCACTGAAATTATACGGCAATACCACTGAATTTATATGGCAGTACCACTGGACTGTATTTGTACGGTAGGATCACTGGAGTTATACGCCAGTACCACTAGAATTATACGGCAGAATCACTGGAATTATACGGCAGTATTACTAGAATTTTACAGCAGTACCACTGGATTTATATGGCAGTACCACTGGACTGGATTTATACGGCAGTATCACTGGATTTATATGCCAGTACCTCTGGAATTATATGGCAGTATCACTGGAATATATATGGCAGTACCACTAGTTTTATATGGCAGTACCACTGGACTGGATTTATATGGCAGTATCACTGGATTTATATGCCAGCACCACTGAAATTATACGGCAGTATCACTGGAATTATATGGCAGTCTCACTTGAATTATATGGCAGTACACCTGGATTTATACGGCAGTACCACTGGACTAGATTTATACAGCTCGATCACGGGATTTATATGCCAGTACCACTGGAATTATACGTCAATATCACTGGAATTATAAGAAAGAACCAGTGGATTTATATGGCAGTACCAATGCTCTGGATTTATACGGCAGTGGATATATATGCCAGTCCCACTGGAATAATATAGAAGTATCGCTGGAATTCTATGGCAGTACCACTGTACTTATATGGCAGTACCACTGGACTGGATTTATACAGCAGGATCACTGGATTTATATGCCAGTACCACTGGAATTATACTTCAGTATTACTGGAATTATACAGCAGTACCAATGGATTTATATGGCAGTACCAGTGAACTGGATTTATATGACAGTATCACTGGATTTATATGCCAGTACCACTGGAATTATTTGGCAGTATCACTGAATTTATACGGTAGTACCACAGGATTTATACGGCAGTACCACTGGACTGGATTTATATGGCAGGAGCACTTGACAAACGCCAGTACCCCTGGAATTATTCAGCAGTATCACTGGAATTATACGGCAGTATCACTGAAATTATATGGCAGTACCACTGGTTTTATATGACAGTACCACTGGATTGGATTTATACGGCAGGATCACTGGATTTATATGCCAGTACCTCTGGAATTACATGGCAGTATCACTGGAAAATATACGGCAGTACCACTAGATTTGTTTGGCAGTACCACTGGACAGGGTTTATATGGCAGTATCACTAGACTTATACGCCAGTACCACTGGAATTATACGGCAGTATCACTGGAATTATATGGCAGTCTCACTGGAATTATACGGCAGTACCACTGGATTTATACGGCAGTACCACTGGACTAGATTTATAGAGCAGTATCACTGGATTTATATGCCAGTACCACTGGAATTATACGGCAGTATCACTGGAATTATAAGAAAGAACCAGTGGATTTATATGGCAGTACCACTGGATTTATATGCCAGTCCCACTGGAATTATATAGAAGTATCCCTGGAATTCTACAGCAGTACCACTGGACTTGATTTGTACGGCTGAATCAATGGATTTATACACCAGTACCACTGGAATTATACTTCAGTATTACTGGAATTATACAGCAGTACCAATGGATTTATATGGCAGTACCACTGAACTGGATTAATATGACAGTATCACTGGATTTATACGCTAGTACCACTGGAATTATATGCCAGTACCACTGGAATTATACGGCAGTATCACTGGAATTATACGGCAGTATCACTGGAATTATACGGCAGTACCATGGACTTATACTGCAGTACCACTGGACTGGATTTATACGGCAGGATCACTGGATTTATACGCCAGTACCACTGGAATTATATGGCAGTATCACTGGAATTATACGGCAGTACTGGATTTATACAGCAGTACCATTGGACTGGATTTATACGCCAGTATAACTGGATTTATACACCAGTACCACTAGAAATTTACGGCAGTATCACTGGAATTATATGGCAGTATCACTGGAATTATATGGCAGTACCAGTGGACTTATATGGCAGTAGCACTGGACTGGATTTATATGGCAGGATCACTGGATTTGTATGCCAGTACCCCTGGAATTATACGGCAGTATCACTGGAATTATATGGCAGTACCACTGGAATTATTCAGCAGTACCACTGGACTGGATTTATACGGCAGGACCACTGGACTTTAACACCAGTACCACTGGAATTATACGGCAGTATCACTGGAATTATACATCAGTATCACTGGAATTATACGGCAGTACCACTGGATTTATACGGCAGTACCACTGGACTGCAGTCATACGGCAGTACCACTGGAGATATATGGCAGTATCACTGGAATGATTTGGCAGTACCACTGGACATATACGGTAGTATCACTGGACTGGATATGTATGCCAGTACCACTGGATTTATACAGCAGAACCACTGGACATATACGTCAGTATCGCTGGAATTATATAGCAGTACCACTGGAGGCTGGACATATACGGCAGTATCTCGACTGGATTTATACACCAGTACACTGGATTTATATGGCAGTACCACTGGACATATACACCAGTATCACTAGAATTATAAGGAAGTACCACTGGACATATATACGGAAGTATTTCTGGACTGGATTTATACGCCAGTACTACTGTATTTATACGGCTGTACCACTGGACATAAACTGCAGTATCGCTGGATTTATACGGCAGTACTGCTGGACTAATATGTCAGTATCACTGGACTGCATTTATATGCTATTACCACTGGATTTATACAGCAGTACCACTGGACATATACAGCAGTATCACTGGACTTGATATATACGCCAGTACCACTGGATTAATTCGGCAGTACCATGGACATATACAGCAGTATCATTGGAATTACATAACAGTTCCTCTGGACATATACAGCATTATCACTGGGCTGGATTTATAAGCCAGTACCACTGTATTTATATGAAGGTACCACTGGACAGATATGGCAGTATCACTGGAATTATATGGCAGTACCACTGGACATCCACAGCAGTATCACTCGATTTATACAGCAGTACCGCTGGACATATATGGCAGTATCACTGGACTGGATTTATATGGCAGTACCACTGGATTTATATGGCAGTACCACTGGACATATACGGCAGTATTACTGGACTTATATGGCAGTACCACTGGACATATACAGCAGTATCACTGGATTTATACGGAAGTACCGCTGGACATATACTGCAGTATCACTGGATTTATATGGCAGTACCACTGGACAAATACAGTAGTATCACTGGACTGGATTTATACGCCAGTACCACTGGATTTTTACGACAATACCACTAGACATGCACGGTAGTATCACTGGACTGGATTTACAAGCCAGTACCACTGGATTTATATGGCAGTACCACTGGAGATATACAGCAGTATCACTGGATTTATACGGCAGTACAACTGGACAAATACGGCAGTATCACTGGACTGGATTTATACGCCAATACCACTGGATTTATATGGCAATACCACTAGACATATACGGTAGTATCACTGGACTGGATTTATAAGACAGTACCACTGGATTTATATGGCAGTACCACTGGAGATATATGGCAGTATCACTGGAATTATATGGCAGTACCACTGGACATATATGGCAGTATCGCTGGATTAATACGGCAGTACCGCTGGACATATACGGCAGTATCACTGGGCATATACGGCAGTACCACTGGACATATACAGCAGCACAGGGACACCACCTCTGGACTGATGCAAGATAACACAGCACCACTGCAATGGACTGGACTTACACAGCAGCACTGGACATATGGCAGCAGAGGACACCACCACTGTGACTGGACTGATGCAGCACAATACACCACCACTGAACTGATGCAGCACACCACATCACCACTGGATTGGACTTATACAGCAGCACTGGAGATATGGCAGCAGAGGACACCACCACTGTGACTGGACTGATGCAGCACAAGACACTACCACTATACTGATGAGGGACATTGAGGATGGAGACACGTCGCTACACTCTCCAATGCCAGAGTGAAAATGGCGGCGACATGGGGCTCCTTATATGGACCCCGCGAGAATCCGACAGCGGGATGATGACGTTTTGCCTTGTTCTGGTTTCCAAGTCAGGCGGGAAAACCTGAGCCTGACTCGGATCCGAACTCGAGTAGTGAAGTTCGGGAGGGTTCGGTTCTCAGGAAACCGAACCTGCTCGTCTCTAGTTATACCCTGTATGTTATTTATAATTGTTAAAGTAATGAACAATGGGGGTAATTCCAAATTGATCGCAGCAGGATTTTTTTTAGCAGTTGGGCAAAACCATGTGCACTGCAGGGGAGGCAGATATAACATGTGCAGAGAGAGTTAGATTTGGGTGGGTTATTTTATTTCTGTGCAGGGTAAATACTGGCTGCTTTATTTTTACACTGCAAATTAGATTGAAGATTGAACACACCCCACCCAAATCTAACTCTCTCTGCACATGTTATATCTGCCCCCCCTGCAGTGCACATGGTTTTGCCCAACTGCTAAAAAAAAATCCTGTTGCGATCAACTTGGAATTACCCCCCATATCCTACAAGTATTGCACTTCTGAAGAAATACCTGCTTGTGCATACTGTGTGAATACTATAGGAAAATTAACATATTAATTCATTTTGTAGGTAAACAGAAGGCTGCAGCTTCCCATTTATAACCTTAAAAGCATCAGACAAACAAATAACTACTCATTATTATGAAAACGCATGATTGCCGAGACCGAAGAAAGCCTACTATTTACATAATAATGGAACACACAGATGTTTGAATTTCAAATAATAATGCCAGTCAATCCCGTCCTTTTAGGTCTCATGTAAAATCTGTAGTGATTCAAAAACATATCGCAAAGGGAAAAAAAAGAGTAAATGCTGGGCAATTTTAAAATCACTGAAATTTTGTCAAAAGTGCCTTTAATGCGTGTTTTTAAATGAAAATCAGATTTGCTTTCAGTCACTTTAAAGCAAATGCTACATGTGCACAATACCGTACTTTTCTTATTTTATTTTATTTTTTCAGATTTTTTTTAAGCCTTACTCAAAGATCTTAATTGGACTTCGGAATAGGGAACTTGCAAAGGAACAGCAAAATAGGGGATTAAGCAAATGCCAGGAAACATCTCTAAATATTCCAATTCTAGGGACCCAAAGAGCCATAGCAAGTACAGTAGGGTATTAGTGAACCTTCATATGAAACTTTATTTGTGATTTGCTGATCCTGCCTAAAAAAAAAGCATTTTCAAAAAGCAAAAACTACAGTAATTGTAAAAGAAGGAGATCCGAGTGCAAAAATAGATGATGATATCAGCTATAAACATCAGACTCTCAAAGCGCCTTAAGACATTTTGGAGTAAGAGCAGTACATAAAAAATAATAAAAATAATAAAAATAATAATAATAATAATAATTATTATTATTATTATTATTATTATTATTATTTATTTATGTAATTATTTTTAATATTACCCCAGCCCCACAATACTCATGCTTTGTGTACCAGATGTATGCTTGGGAACTATACTGTATATTTTTTTATATGCTTTTTTCAGTTAATTTTCTCTGTAACATAAAATTGCTTTAGTAGGGTTTCTATAGCAACCACTTTTTTCTTACTATTCCTAGATGCTCATTGCTTCATACTACTGGGTAGAAATTTGGCCCTCTTTCTAGCTTATCTATGTAATTTCAATTATTTGGAAATAAAGGGTGTAGAGCAATGATAAATGATGAAATGCCATAGTTGCCCAGAACCACAGTCTAGCAAGAGAATACCATGGTTACTGAGTAAAAGTATTACCTTTAATTTAATGATTGCATGTTTCATTTATTTTCTTTTATTCTATTCTACTTTATGGTTATCTGATGTCATGGAACCATCTTCTTTCTCAAAGAGTCACTAACAAACAGGTGTCCAGAAGGTGTTGTTGGAATGTCACAAATATACCAAATTGTAGAGAGAGTGAATTTGTGAGATTTCTGGCAATTCTGGAAACAGTGGATAGGTGCTACAGCGCTACTGTACCTCCATGTGATAACATTACAGAATGTGTTTCGAGAGCACTTCACCTACAACAACTGCCTTTCCCATAGAGCGAGTCATGCTCACAGGTACTCAGATGTCACCAGGACTTAAAATCCGGCAGTGTTGGCTTATCACTGTAGGAAAGTAGAAAGGGTGAGACATAACTGCATTCAGGAATAGCTAGCAAATATGGAGCCAAATAACAGAGAAAATAATGGAGTAGTTTCAGGAGTTCAGGGCAGATAACTAAGATCATATGTTAGACAGTGGATCACTCGTGGTCTGTCTCCATTCCCTGCACTAGAGGCAGCTTCCCTGCTCTAGTGTTTTCCCTCCTAGTGTCAGCTCAGTGCAGAAGGAGGTGCTTAGTACACAGTCTGAGAGAGTTCTTCCAGGGAGAGACAACTGCACTGATGTGCAGCTTTTGCTCTTCTCAGTGTGTGACCTTGTCGACTCCTCAGGCGCACCCTGTGTGTATGCAGCTGCATCCTGTGTGTACTACTGAATTGCTATGTCACCACAGCACCACTGCACGTGTATACTGTGAGTTCCTGCTGCCTCAGAACATCTTCTATATATTACAAGCTGTTATCTATGTTATCTGAATAAACCAATCATCCTGGTTAAGTGCCGTTGTGTGGACTAACATCCCTATCTGACACCGCAACACTCTGCCAACAGGTTATGGGCCCAGGACCGCAAGCTGGAAATGCATTCTAAAACAGAAGTACCTAAGAAATAAAAATGCAGCTAATTAAAGGAGTACTTTTATTAAATATAGGGAAGAATTTACAGCACAGGGAACAACATGAACTTTACAAAGCTAAAAGGTTTAGAGAATTACGCAACATGGAAATTTGCTATGGAGATGCAGCTTAAGCAGGAAAAGTTGTGTAAAGTCACAAATGAGCCAGGAGCAGACCCAAACCCAGATGAAGTGGATAGAGCTATAGGGATGATAGACTTGGCCATGGAACAACATGTCTACTTCATAATCAGTGGGAAAGTGTTAGCCAAAGACATGTGGGCAGCTTTGTAAGTGGCATTTGAGGACAAAGGTCTGATGAGAAGAATAAACCTGAGGCATATGCTGAATGGGACAAAGTTAAGTGCTTTTAAAGAAATTAATAATTATTTTGATAAAATACTTCAATAGATCAGCAGTTGGCATCTGTAGGGACACAGGTGGATGACGAGGAAGTGGCGGTGGCAATGTCACAGAATCTGACACCAGAATTCGATTTCCTGGTAGTAGCTTTGGAGTCTAACAATACCAAGCTGACAACAGAAATTGTAAGAGCCAAGCTGCTGCAGTTCCAAGAACGTATTTCTTTCGAGACACATGCTGAGCATTCTGCCTTATTCACAAAAGGTACTAAGTCCAGAAAGCTCAAGATCAAGTGCTTTATATGTCACAAGGTGGGGCACAAGGCCTCAGATTGCAGACTGGGAAATTGCAGTGGTACACAGAAGAAGCATGACAAATCAAATGAGTCAGCTTTGAATGTAGCAGATAGTCACAATAAGGATTGCTGGTACATGGACTTGGGGGCCACTAGGCATTTCAGTTGTAATCAGGAATGGTTCAATTCACTGACAGCATTTGATCCCATTACAGTAAAAGGGATTGGGGACAAAGTCCTTACTGCTTCAAAATTTGGGACAATCACAGTGCGTCTAAGAATTAAAGGTGAAACAGTTATTACGGACATCCAAGACGTCTTGTTCATGCCAGAGTTGGGAAGCAACCTCATTGCTATAAGCATCCTGGAGAAAAAAGGGTTGCAGAGTCCAGTTTGCAAAGGGCGAATGTATGGTGCAAAATGAGAAAGGGACTGTAATTGCTTCAGCAACACAGTGCAACCAACTGTATGTCCTGTACAATGAGCAGTGTTCTGCATTGGCGGCACCTGATTCAAACCAGTCGATGAAGCTATGGCACAGGTGCCTAGGTCATCTGGGATATGACAATGTCCAGAAACTACACAATGGAATGGCAACTGAAATCACTGTGAGTAATACTGAGAGACCTGTGTATGAGGGTTGTATAAAAGGAAAGCAGACCCGAACCCCATTCCCTAAGTCAACTGGTAAAGTGGAAATACCACTAGCCCTAGTGCATACTGACATATGTGGTCTGATGGAGATGGAATCAATGAGTTGCTACAGGTATTTTATAACATTTATTGATGATGCCACAAGGATGACACATGTATATTTAATGAAAGCTAAAAGTGAAGTTGTCAATAAAATTGTGGAATACAAGAACCTGGTGAAGACTCAGATGGGTCTGAAATTAAAAGTCTTGAGATCCGACAATGGCGGAGATTATGACAACAGAGTTTTAGCACAGTTCCTGAAAAAATATGGCATACATCATCAACTAACAGTTGCTTACATGCCAGAACAAAATGGTATAAGTGAAAGTGCAAATCATACAATTGTTGAGAAAGCAACAATGAGTGACGCAGGCCAGGAGAAAAGCTTTTGGGCAGAAGCAGTGTCTACTGCAGTATATCTTAAAAACCGTGTGCCCTCAATAGCCATAAAAGGTAAAACACTGCTGGAAGTGTGGTTCAAGAAAAAGCCAGCTGTCAATGATCTCCATGTTTTCGACTGTAAAGCTTATGCACATATACCTAAGGAGAAGAGATGGAAATTAGATCCAAAGTCAGTGTAATGTATTATGTTAGTATACTGTGAAGAAAGCAAAGGATACAGGCTTTAGCACATTACAAACAAACGTTTTCTAAAGTCTAGAGATGTGGTGTTCAATGAGACAGCACAAGTCACTGGAACAGTGGAACTAGAATCACAGCAACAATATGTATCGCTGGATGCACAGTCAGCAGAAAGCGTGTCTGAACCCGAAAAAGTTAATGCTGATACCTAATCAGGAAGCAGAAGTTCCATGAGGAGCAATAAAGGCATTCCATCCAAAAGATACAGTGAAGAATATGCAAATATAGCTTACTGTAAACCCTAAAATATACAGGAAGCAAAATCAAGTAGCAACTGGAAAGAATGTAAACCAGCGATAGATACAGAGCTGACCGCTCTGGTTGATAACAGTACATGGACTGTAGTTGACAGGCCGAATAATCATAAGACAATCAAGATCAAGTGGGTTTTTTGCAGAAAGCTTAATGCAGACGGGACTATTGCTCATTATAAAGCCTGCTTTGTTGTTAATGGATATGCACAAAAATTCAGGATCGACTACAGAGAGAGCTTTTCGCCTGTCGCAAGGTACAGCACCTTGAGGTTAGTCATTGCCATTGCTACACTTCATCATTTATTGTTATACCAGTTAGAGTTTGATTCTGCATTCCTAAATGGAGTTAATTGAGGAGATTTTTATGGAACCACCTGAACATTATGACGAGATTATGTTTCAAGAGGGAAAAGTTTGCCTTTTAAAGAAATCTTTGTACGGCCTAAATGCAAGGTGGTCGTTGTTGGTATATAAAGCTGGATGCTGTGCTGCTAGATATGAACCTTTTTAGGTCAGAGACTGATCACTGCTTACTGTATATCGCAAAACTATAGAAAAAGGGCGTTTCATCATAGATGTGTATGTGGATGATCCATTGCTAGCAGGTCAAGAAGAGCACATTACTGATGTAAAACAGCAGCTGAAACAAAGATTCAAGCTAAAGGATCTAAGCCATGCAAATAGTTTGTTAGGCATGAGAATTGTAAAAAACCTGAATTATGGGACTGTTTCAATTGATCAACAGTATTGAAGCAATACTTTGCAAGTATGAAATGTCTGATGCAAAATAGTTTCTCTTCACAGCTACAGATGGGTCCATGGCTAGTTTGCTGTGCCTAGGCACAACATGGTTTATTAACATAAACCCTTAATCTATTGTTCTCAGCTGCAATACAATACAGAGAACAATACGGCCCTCATTCTGAGTTGATCGCACCAAGCAACTTTTTGCTGTTGGTGCGATCAACTAATTTCCGCCTATGGGGGAGTGTATTTTAGCATAGCAGGGCTGCGTTCGCTTGTGCAGCCCTGCTATGCTAAAAAAGTTTCACTCAAAACAAGACCAGCCCTGGACATACTTACCCTGTACAACGGATCCAGCGATGAAGGGGCCGGCTTTGCTTTGACGTCACACCTCTGCCCTTCATTCAACTGGACATGGCTGCGTTTTACTTACCACTCCCTGAAAATGGCAGCAAATGGTAAGTTGATGCCCCGGAACTCTATCTTGCTGTCCATCTTCTTACGGTCACCGCTGCGACTGCTTTCTTCTCTGTCAGTGTCATTGCCCAGCGACCTCTGTCACCGGGCAACGCCGCGCGTGCGCAGTGCGCATGCACATTCCAGACCCATTCACACCGCAGTGAAGAACCGCTGTGTGTGAACTGGTCGGAATGACCCTTTAAGTCATTACAGTAGGGGATTAAGTCCAACTGCCCAGTCTCAGTTAATCCTATTAAAGGTCACGATAAACATGGACCAATCCGTAGGCTATAGTATTGTTTTGTATTGCATAGATTGAATTGGTTTTTTTTCTAAAAGTAACAGGAATATAGACTTTACAAAGAAAATGGGTGGGGCCGTGATTGAGAATCTCACTCAGTGCATGTCGTGCATGATGTATGCGCCTCTGGAGCAACCATCTCAGTGTGAATACTGTACATCTGTGCGAGGTGTGTGCGAATGGCTGCCCTGGAAGCCTAGGTAACAGATCTAGAGCAAACCATTATGCGACTGAAGGACATTCACAATCTCGAGCAAAGCTGAAATAGAATAGTGGAGGAGTTGCAGGGGGGACACCGGTAAATGAGGACATCCAGGTAGAGAGCTGGGTCACAGATAGAAGGAAAAAAAAAGAGGGAGAGGCACGACATCTCTGAACTACCAAACCCCAATAAATTTGCCCGATTGGATGAAGATTCGGAGGATGGTAGTGAGGAAATGATGGAGCTGGAGGAGATTGTTTCCTCTAGCAACTGGAGGAGCAGTCCCTCCGGCACAGATGGGACAAAAGAAAGCGACGTACCTAGTCAGATTGGAGTGGTAAAGGATTTTATTATCAGGAAGACAGATAGGGCAATCTGCTACAAGGACTGTGATCGCCGTACAGTCTGTTGTCTCAAGGATGCTCAGGTAAGGCACATCGTGGACTCAGTAGAAAGATTGTTGGAAGGGGCTGGGAAAGACCTGGTGGTCTTGGTGCCAGTTGGCACCAACGACAAAGTTAGTGCTAGGTGGGATGTCCTTAAGAAAGATTATAGGGATTTAGGTCAGAAACTAAAGGCAAGGACTTCTAAGTTAATATTCTCAGAAATATTACCTGTGCCACACGTTAGCCCAGGGAGGCAGAGGGATATTAGGGAGGTAAATGTGTGGCCTAGAGACTGGTGTAGGAAAGAGGAGTTTGTGTTCCTGGAACATTGTGCGGATTTCTTAGTCAGGTGCCATCTTTTTTGTCACAATGGATGGCACCTGAATAAGGAGGGGACAGCAGTGCTGGGGAAAAGGATGGTTAGAATGTTGGAGGAGTTTTTAAACTAGGTGCCTGGGGGAGAGTTTAGCTGGAAACTATGGGTCATGCAGTGAGAATAGTGAGGATGGGGGTAGTGAACAAAATGTGGGTGGAGAAGGGGGGACGGAAAGAGAAGCAGCCAAGAGTATTAACATGGGCACTAACAAGGTTATTATCAAAGGCATTACCAAAACACTAACTAACCATGATTGTGGGCGATCATTACTGCATATTGAAAATGATGTCCCTAGCACAAAGGGAAATACTTATCTTAATTGTATGTATGTAAATGCTAGAAGCTTTACAGGTAAAAAGGGGAAGTAGAAGTCATTGCAGCAAGCAAACAGTAGGATATTATAGGCATTACTGAAACTTGGTGGGACAATCTCATGTTTGAACAATCAATCTAGAGGGTTATACACTGTTCAGGAGAGATAGATTAAATAAATGTGGGTGGAGGGGTATGTCTTTATGTAAAGCCATTTTTAAAACCTGATATAAGGGAAGATATTCACAAGGGGACTGTAAATACTGTTGAGACGTTATGGGTAGAAATTGCATGTGGGGGAAAGGGAACAAAAAATATAGTATCATGGTTTAGCTACAAGCCACCTGGTAATAATGTGTCTGATGAGGAAATGTTACTGAAGCAAATTGAAAAAGCAGCAGGAGTAGGAGATGTAATAGTGATGGGAGATTTTAACTATCTGGATATAAATTGGACAAATTATTCATGTGATACTGCTAGTGGTAATATGTTTTTAACACACTAAATGATAACTACGTACTTCAACTAATCGAGGAACCAACTAGGTACAATGCAATCTTAGACCTGGTATTAGTGAACAATGAGGAATTGATATCAAATATTATAGTAGGGGAGCCCATTGGAAACAGCAATCACAATATGGTCATATTCAATATCAGTTTTCATAAGCAGTCCTATATTGGCTCAACTAGGACTCTAAACTTTAGCAAGGCCAACTTCGACATGATGAGGGAAGCTTTAAGGAACATTGAATGGGAAATTTTGTTTCATGGAAAAAATGCTATGGAGAAATGGGAGGTATTACACTCACTGCTCATTAGTAATACTCGCAAATGTATTCCCATGGGCAGCAAACAAAGGACTAAAAATTCCAAACCAATGTGGCTTCACAAAAAGATTTAGGAACTAATGGGCAAAAAAAGGCAAGCATTCAAAAAGTACAAATCAGACAGGAATGCAGAGTCATTCCAGCGCTATAAGGATTGTAACATAATATGCAAAAAAGAAATGAGTGGCTAAAGTCGAAACTGAAAAGCTAGTAGCAAAGGAAAGTAAATCAAACCCATTTTTTTTAAATATATCAACAGCAAAAGATTAAAGAAGGAGAATATAGACCCTTTAAATGATAAGCTGGGAGCCTTAATCAAAAACAATAATGACATTGCGGACAAATTAAATCAGTTTTTATCATCGGTGTTCACAAGAGAGGACCAGATGCAGACATTAACACACAATCTCAACAAAGATAATGTCTCACTGCTAAGTGCTTATTTAAGTGAGGATATAGTCTGTGACTGATTAAAAAAAATTAAGATTAATATGTCCTCTGGTCCCGACGGAATTCACCCAAGGGTTCTCATGGAGTTTCACTCTGTACTAGCAAGACCGCTATTTATGATCTTTAATGACTCACTTACAACAGGCATGGTTCCCAAAGACTGGCGTATAGCAGAAGTAGTGCCGATATTCAAAAAGGGAAGTAAATCTGAAATGGGTAATTATTGACCAGTTAGTCTTACATCTATAGTGGGGAAAGTACTGGAAGTTATTCTAAGGGATAGTATTCAGAAGTTCATTGAAGCCAATAAGGTTATTAATAGGAACCAACATGGATTTGTGAAGGATTGATCATATCAAACAAACTTACTAGGTTTTTATGAAACGGTTAGTGCGAATCTTGATCAGGGTAAGAAGGTTGGTGTAATCTTCTAAGACTTTGCTAAATTTCTCGACGTATACCACACATGAGACTTATCTATAAGTTACAAGAACTAGGGCTAGAAAGCACAATATGCACTTGGGTCAGAAATTGGTTAGATAATAGGAAGCAGTGCGTTGTGGTAAATGGATCTTTTTCAAAATGGACTGAAGTACTAAGTGGTGTGCCACAAGGGTCTGTACTTGGACTACTATTGTTCAACATTTTCATTGACGATCTAGCAGTAGATCTAGAGAGCATGGTGTCAATTTTTGCAGATGATACCAAATTGTGTAAGATAATAAATGCGAAGGGAGATGCTGAGTCTCCTTAGAATGACTTTGTCAAACTGGAAGCATGGGCAGCAAAATGGAGAATGAGCTTCAATACAGACAAGTGTAAGGTAATGCACTTTGGTAGGAAGAACAAAATTAAAACCTACATACTAAATGGAATAAAATTTGGGGATTCTGTACTGGAAAAAGTCTTAGGTCTTAGATAGCAAACTAAGCAGTAGTATCCAAAGTAGGATTGCAGCAAAGAAGGCTAACAAGGTACAGTATTAGCATGTATAAAGCAGGGAATTGACGCAAGGAATGAGAGTGTTATACCCCCATTATATAAATCCCTAGTGAAGCCATATCTTGAATACTGTGCACAATTTTGGGCACCATACTACAAAAAGGATATCCTGGAACTAGAAAAGGTTCAGAGGCGGGTGACCAAACTAATTAAGGGGATGGAGTAGCTGGAATACGAGGAAAGGTTTGCAAGGCTAGGCATGTTTACACTTGAAAAGAGGAGACTAAGATGGGACATGATCAACATTTACAAATATATAAGGGGACAATACACAGAGCTTACGGGGATTTGTTTTTGGTAAGATCAGCATAGGGGACATGTAGACACCTGTTTAGGTTAGAGGAGAGGAGATCTCGCACACAGAGATGTAAAGGTTTCTTCACAGAAAGGACAATACATGTTTAATATTCCCTGCCTGAGAAAGTGGTAATGGCGGACTCAGTCAAAACTATTAAGAATGGGCTAGATAAGTACCTAATGGATAAGAATATACAATATTATGGTGTGTAGTCACGCATTATAGTTATAAAAAAGGAGCAATAAACACAACGGCCAACATTAGCAACAGACAAAATTAGACCTAAAAATAATAGAGTGTACGAGACAACAAATTGGTTGAACTTGATGGACAAATTTACTTTTTTCAACCTCAGAAACTATGTTACTATGTTAAAACCAGTGAGTACTCCTATTGACAAAAGCATAAGGATGATAAAGGCCATGTCACCAACCAGCCAGCAGTAGATAGAGGAAATGAGAGAGGTTCCTTATCAAAATGCTGTTGGTAGCTTAATGTATGTATGTATTGGAACTCACCCTGCCATCACACATGCAATGAGCCATGCAAGCCAGTTTGCAATTAACCCTGGGAGGCAAAAATGGATTGCAGTCAAAGGAATCTTAAGGTACAAGTTCATTAAAGTTGATGTTTACAAAGTCAAAAGGTACGACTTTGAAAGTTTTCTGTGATGCCGATTGGGGATCAGATGAGGAAGACTGTCATTCCTACACGGGATACTTGTTCATTTTGGCAGGTGCAGCCGTCAGCTTGGCGAGCAGCAAGAAACCCACTGTTGTCCTATCCACCACTGAGGCAGAGTACATGGCACTTACAGAAACAAAACAAAACAAAACAAAAAGAAGCTTTATGGATGAAGGAGACTTTATGTGAGGTTCGCCTTCTTTATCAACATTGCGTGTGATTACAAGGGAGCAATTGATTTATCTTACAGCACTGAGTACATTGCCATTAGACATCACTTTATCCGTGAGTTAGTTGAAAACAAGTCTGTCAATGTAGATAACATAACAAGCGAGAGCAATGCTGCTGTTATGTTTACAAAGGGACTGTCATCACACTTGCTGAGTATGTTTATGACAAAATGTGGACTGGAATACTTTTGAGAAATGTTGATTTGTTTTACTGTTTGCTTACCATGCTTTATTGTTTTCGGTTACAGGAAAACTTTATTGAGAAATGTTTTGATAAAGTGTTATGCAAATGTATGTAACAGGAGACAGTCTTGAGTGACGGGAGGGGTGTTAGGAAGTGGATCACCCTGTGGCCTGTCTCCATTCCCAGTACTAGAGTCAACTTCCCTGCTCTAGTGTTTTCCCTCCTAGTGTCAGCTCAGTGCAGGAGGAGGTGCTTAGTGCACAGTCTAAGAGAGTTCTTCCTGGGAGAGACAACTTCACTGACAGTGTGTGACCTTGTCTACCCCACAGCCACACCCTGTGTGTATGCAACAGCATCCTGTGTGTACTGAATCACTGTGTCGCCGCTGTACTGCTTCACATGTATACTGTGAGTTCCTGCTGCTGCTGCAGAACATCTTCTGTATATTACAAGCTGTTATCTCTGTTATCTGAATAAACCAATCATCCTGATTATGTGCCGTTGTGTGGACTAACATCCATATCCAACATTGCAACACTCTGCCAACACAAACTAGCTGAGGTCAAATGCAGGAGTGTTCAGAGAACAGGTGAGACAGGCAACACACATGGTCATAACATTAGTCACAGGAACAAGGAACTATCACCAGCATGGATTCCTGGGAGAGAGGGCAATATATATGACTGAGTGGCTAAGGTCACATGACTACTTGCAGCAATACTGCTAATAGCACAGCCTGTCTGTTGTAATGCAGTGAATAAACAGCATGCTTGAGGTAATGCAGCTAATAGCATAATCTGTAATAGCTACTGATAGCACAGCATGCTAAATCTGAAGATCATAATGTCCCCCCTTCCTTTGAAGAGGGGTTGAAGAAACCCCATACTGATATTAAGGGGAGCTCAATGGGCCTAATTCAGACCTGATTGCAAATGTGCTAAATTTTCAGACATTCAGGGGGATGCCCAGCACAGGGCTAGTCCACCCCACATGTCCGGCACTACCCCTCCCCCCATCACTCACACACAAGTACAAAATAATCGCACAGCGGCGATGCTTTTGTACTGGAAGACTAGCTTCCTACTAGCACAGATCCTGCACGCTGGCTGGATCACAGCGGCTTCGTGGGACGTCACCCAGCTGCCACTGCCCACCCCCCAATGGTCTGGGCATGCCTGCACTGCACAGACCACGCCCCCTAAATGAAGGTCAAACGCCACCGGCTCACCTCCACCTTTCAATCAGGTAGAGACAATCGCAGGGCTAAGATAGCCGCTGTCTGTGGCATGTGCCGGTGTAATGTGGCACCGGTGCATGCGCATTTCAGACCTGATCGCTGCTGTATGGAAAGCAGCTTTCAATCTTTCTGCATAGAGGGTTTTGTGTGGAACACAGAACCTTCCTTCTGGCCCATAGCCTTTCCAATGGACTAAGTAGTAGACTTCATTACACAGCTTCTTAGTATCAAGAATTCTGTCCACCACAAATTCCTCCTGATTATTACTAAAACATGAGGTAGTTTGAGTATGTTTTTTCTCCAGATAATTTTAGAGTGATAGACTGCTTTCAACTGGTAATTAATGTACTGGTCAACTGTAAATGAAAGGTGACTGCATTGATTCATCTAGTGATCTTCAAAGGACCCATAAATGTGATCCCTTATTGAGAAAACAAGGTCTCTTATGTATGTCAGCCTTTAGTTTGGTGCAAATGGTGGTCAGTATGAAGGCTACCTTGACCTTCAACCAAATATTCCTAAAACATTTGCCAGTTCTTTTGATATCAGTGGAATCGGTATAAAAGAGATAGACATGGCATGAAAATCATGATTACAGAAAAAAAGCATTTCCAGAGGCTGAAGAGGGTTATTACAATAACTGAACTTTGTCCAAGACAGTATTTCTGACCAATTGCTCTGGGTAAAGGAAATGAAACATCTTAGTTATTGTTACAGGATCTAGTTTAATATTTTTGTTTGTCAATTAGATTGGGGGTGGTTAACCGTGGAAACCATGAGGTTGATCTCCAAGAGTGTATAGAATTATTTCCAAAATTTGACAATGAACTGTGACCCTCTGTCAGATATATTGTTAAAAGGTGTTCCATGTAATTTTAAAACATGTTAAAGAAATAGGAAAGCAAGTGTCTTGGCAGACAGAAGGTCAGATAATGGTATGAAATGTGTAATTTTACTAATGATATCTACTACCCAGATTACAGATAATCCTTTTGAATTTAGTAATTCCACAATAAAGTTCATGGGCAGATTTATTAGGAATACTGAGTGGAACTAATCATCCCAAAGGAGGTGTCCTTACAGATTTAGTGAAGGCACATACCTCACAGGACTTGAAAAAAACTTGCATTTTGTGTCTCACAGATAGCCTTCATACCACTTTATAAGATTTGCAATGTTTTAGTAAATCCTGGAAGTCCAGTAATTCTGGATTCATGGACTTCATTAAAAATGGTGACATCATTCTTTAGGAATGAGGTATAAATGAGATAGAATCTCCAATGGAGCATTGTGTTTTGCTGCTTTTATATGATTAGACCATGATCTTATGTGGTTGATTGATAGAAACTTTAGGCAAGGAATCAGGCTGAAATGGAAGGAAACTTTGGATAAGGTGCCTGTCTTAATTAGTTTTTTCAACCTGGTCTGCAAGTAATACAAAAGTCAAATCTGGAAAAAAAGTGACCAGCTGGCTTTTCAGTAATTTAGCCTTTTAGTGGAACTTATATACTGTATTGGAGGTATTTGTAATCAGTATACATCAAAATCTTGTGTTTTGCCCCTTCCAGCGAGTGATTCCATTCTTTAAGTGCTAATTTGACAACTAGGAGTTTCCTGTTGCCTACTTCATATATTTTTTCAGACAATGAGAAGTTTAGAGAAAATAAGGCACAGGGAAGATGATGCTTATTCTCAGTTAAGTTGGTTCTTGCCCCTACATCCAAGGCATCAACCTCCACAGTAAAATGTAATTCTGAATTAGGAAGGCATAAGTTTGGAGAGTGCCTGGTTCAAAAAAACATAAGACTTTTTTGGCCTCGGTAGAACAGACAGATGGATCAGCCCCTTTCCTGATCAGGTTGGTCAATGGAGCAGCCAAAATGAAAAAAGGATGAAAACATCTTCTGGATGTTGAAGGTGGCCATTAGACAGATATCTGGACACGACTGTCCCTCTCCAATCAACCTTCCTTTATACCATCAATCAATGTGGATTGTGAGTTGCATTAAAGAATCCAAAAATTCAGGAAGGGGATAATGAGTCTTTAATCTGATCAAACAGACCAAGCTAATGCTGGCTTTGTAGAGCAGGGTCATTTCACTCTCTGTCAGTGGCCCATCTTATATATTCTGCCACAGCAGATTTTTGCCCTTGCATGAGGGCTTGTATGTTGGCTTCTGCAGACTAGATTAACATAAAAAAGTCTGAAAGACTGAAAGAATGCCTCCACATTGTTGAGAACTTGACTGTAAACAAGACATTTGTTGGGGTATGTTTCATGAAAAAAAATTAATTTAGGTTACAGAATTAATTTTACCCAAAGTATGGGTGTGAATATGGCACTGAGTAATGTGCATATTTTATGTATAAATTAAGAATATCCATGTTCCTTGAAGATAAACATCATGAAGTATATATTGCCCACTGGTATAGATTAGTAGATTTTATATTTTTATTTGAATATTTTAAAAAACATGCACTGGTGAAATTACAATAGTCAACATGGCACAGTCTTAAAAGTCACCAGATCTTTGTTGTCTCTTTATTAGGTTCACCCCTCAAGTACTGGATATAACTCTGTATTGCAATAGATAATGGAAGCATTCAACAAGGTGTTTTAAACATTCCTTGGGAATTCTGGTTCATATTGACATCATAACAGCAAGCATTTGAAGCAGATTTCTCAGCTACAGTACTCCTTTATGCTGTGAAACCCCCATCTCCCTGCAAACTAAAGGTGACGGGATTGATATCTGGTGACTGTGGAGTCCATTGGAATACATTTGACTCATTGTAATGGGCATGGAACCGGCATGAGATGGCATGCATTTTGTGATATGGCATGTTATTCTGCTGTATCTATTAAAACATGGGTAAGCTGTGGCAATAAAGGCATGCACATGCTGTCAGATTAGTTGATGAGAATAGTGAACAACATCATAGCTGAAAAAAAGTAACACATACACGTTACATCAGCAGTATGCAGAATGGACAACAGTAATAGACATTAGACAAGTTCAGGTAAAAAGAGAAAGACTGTACACAAGGAATCCATTAGGCATGACTCCACCTTCAGATGGCTGTCAACTTCTCAAACAACATTATCATAAAATACAAGCCCAAAACCTCAAAGGAGTATTGAGGCACCACTGAATATATTGTAAGATATGACACATGGTTAGCAAAAACAACTTGGGTTCATTTTTAAAAGTTGTGGATACAGTACCTTGATCTTGCGATCCTTTGATTTTGAAAAGTAAAGGGCCCCATAAACTACAACGATATGTCTGAGGCTGAAGTCAGAGGCGATTTCCCTTGAACTGTCCCGGGAACTTCCCAGGATTGGTTCCATACAATTCCACATGATTTGGTACATTTTGCATGCAATATATCATATGCGATCCCAGCCATGCCTGCGGGAACCGACATATCACGAGTGCAGCACTAATGATCTAGGGGAGCCTATCTGACCCTCACGGGAACGCGCATCGGATCGGATCAGAACCAACTCCAAAATGCCCGATTTCACCCGATATATCAGCCCGAATACCCGAAATTGGATGAAATCTGGCATTATCGTTCTAGTGTATGGGGCCCTTTAGATCAAGGCATTAACTTGCAAGTACAGTTTTAAAAAGGCATGCAGATGTTATTTATGCCACTTTGAGATAAATCTTATTTTTAGATATACAAATCCTGCTATATCTTAACTAACAGATGCAAATGTTGCATCTAATTAAATTGTGTACAGTTGGTAATAACACATCCTAAAACTGGATACATATGTGTGCTATAGTTTTAAAGCTGTATATATTAAACATTAAGATTAAGCCCAAGGCCAATACTTCCACTTCCTAGTGTGAATAAAATGACTGTTATTTTTGTCTTTTTGAAGACAGGTGATAACATCAGAGTAAGATAAAATTTTCTTACATATATATTTATATCTACTCCTGATAGTAAAACTCCTTTGCATTTCTCTTACAATACATAGTCATGTAAATTTCGGTATATGGAGGGTTATTGCTAACATTCAACAAAACTATACCAACCAATCATCCCACTTCTCAGCACCCATGGCTGTATGTACCTATCCTTTAATGAACAATATTTTAATTTTACATTTGATTGCTGATTTTGTCATTTATGTAGTATGGAATGTTGTGTGATATCAGTAATTATTAAAATGTTTTATTATGTCATAAGACTTGTCATATGATTTAATGAAGGACCCTTGAGGCTGTATACAGCCTTAGTAAGTAAATTTCCTTTGTTTTCTTAAGGTTTTTGATAGGCCCTTTTATCTAAGTATATACAGGTATGTATATATATCTATGGAATTGTCATGTATATTTCTGGCTGCATTGCTATATTCTTTATGGCTTTATTAAACACAAACATTTAATTTAAATATGATGTTGTAAGCAAAAATACACATACAGTAAGTTGAATTTTATTAAATTATGTGATGTATGTTAGTTCAATATTGTCAAATTGAAAGGAACATTAACAATGCATTAAAGTTCTGGATTTTGTGAAGTACAATGAATTCTGTATTACAGACAGTGTTGCTCCACTGAATTCAATAAGAAACATTTTAGTTCAACACTGAAGGCATGTGCAAATCAATCCCATCTGTCAGATTTAGCTGTTCGTTGATTTGAGGTATTGCCATTTAGATATATTGAATCCCCTAGGCCCAATGTCTTCTTTTACGCTTTATTAGAAATTAGTTCCCTTACTGGACATTTCTGTTTAAGGATAGTGAGTTCGATATATGATCTTTAATAATTATCCATGAAAAAAATTGACTTTTTCTTCAACATAATTAATAATCTGACATTTAAAAAATTAAACCACATGCAGATTTGCAAGGGCATAACCAATGAAATTTAAATTATAAATGATGAAGACTGTGCCATGGTGGAGAGAATCTGTTGATGCGTGAACCAAATGTTAATGATTAACTTTATTATTATTCACTGCTCTAATTGTGATTTGAAACATCTAGATTCTTGTATATTAATAGGAAGCAAAATAAAAAATAAAGGGCTAGATTTATCAAAGCTTGGAGAGGGTAAAAGTGTCAAAGAGAATGGTGTTGGTTCCGCACAGATGTGCTCTCAGGGGTCACACAGGTATATTATGACATATATATAAACAGTACTAACATTTAATAGAATTTTTCCAGGTATGAATCCTACAGTATGTGATAATTTCTCAGTTGGTGGTGCTCCCATGAATCAGAATAATACAGTGGTAATAGAGGACAGAAAAGAAGACTCTTTTTTACGGGCAATCTTTATTTATAATTTATTAAAAATATAAAATTTTATTGATATGCATTAAAAAAGGGGATTTAGGTGTCCCGTTTTGGGTTCACAGACAATACAAACATTTAACAATAATTAGACAGAGAAAATGGAATCCCAATCAGTAATTGTGTTGTGTTTAAGAAATAATAATTGGTCCAAAGATTGGTGAATACACAGCAGTATAGATAAGTGTGCTATGTTTAGTAAGGCACATACAGTAAGTAGCACATGTGGATGTATATTCATAGACAAAATATATACAAATGTCAGCCAATGTAAATAGTGATTTCCAATTTTTTGGGAATAAATTTGTCCTGTTAATCACGTATTGCATATGGCTATATTTTTGAACATAACATCAAAGTAGTGCTAGTAATTGTAGGCGAAAATATAGACTTAGGACAATAGTAAATCAATATAAATACATATAGGCAAAAATAAGAACCAATCTTCAGGTATCACATATATTATCTGTGTATGCCTATACACTGTTAATTAAGTATTACAATTTGTACAAATGTTGTGGATCATACATTATATTAAATAATCACTGGTGGTATGTCTTGGGTTAATGTAGATATATTTATGTATGGAGGAGGCAAAGACTCATATGGACTCCCCCACTTCTACTGTCCTCCCGTATGTCCTAAATGACAGTGAACATGAGGATGAGAGCATGGGAAGATGGGCCAGAGGTGAGAGAGTATGGAACAGGGGATGGATCTACTGCTGTGGGATGGCCAGCACTGACTCCCCTGTTTGTAAGTAACCAGCGCAAAGAATAAAAGTGGAGAGATATAGAGTACCAACCAAACAGTTCCTAACACAGTCTGTAAAATGACAGAAGCTGATTGGTTTGTACTTTATCTATCCCCAAACTTTGATACATCTAGCCCAGAGTATGTTAAATATAAACAAAATATTTATACTCCAGTACATGCATAAGTTACAAAGGGTTATTACCTCGGCAACTGATTAGGGTGATTTGTGAGAAATAAATGCTCCTTTGTAAAGGTAAGTTTTCCTTCATTCATTTCCTAATAAAAATATTCATACTTTCCCAAAATACTACCAATAAACACAGAATATGTGTTGCCAATTTTTTTACTTAACTGCCAATTTTTTCCAATAACTGCTCAGAAATTGTCTGGGGTTTTTTCTGAGTAAATTAGGTGAAGAACATGTATTTAAACTTATCTAAAAATATTTAATAAAAAAAATATTTTTTTAATATTTGTAAAACATCAGAAAATTGGATCAACAACTTTGGAACATCGGAACATCAGAAACCAGCAGGTACTTGGGAAATAAAATTTGCGATAATCACAATTTATATCACAAGTAGCTGCTGAGGTACTGGGGGTGGGGAGGGGGGGGGAGATATTTTGATAAAAAGGGACAAGAAAAGTGGAGAAGTTGCCCATCTGAGCCCATCAGATTCTACCTATCATTTTATAGATTGTACTGGAGAAATGGCAAATACTTTACAAGATGATTGGATACTTTGCACAACTTTTCCACTTGTCTTCTTTACAAGGTACAGTATGACACATTTCCCAAATGAGAAAATGCAGTCACAGAATGTCTCTTTGGATAATTGGATAAGCTAGTAAGTTTGGATAACACTAATTAAGTTCTGCAGGTAACTTAAATTGCAGAATGAACTCTGCACTTAATGATGATGAATAACTGCAGTCTAAGTAAATCATTTTTGACACTTACAGTAAAACACTTTACAATGTACTATGCAAAACTTTTTAGTTTTTGTTTTTTTTGGTGTGAATATTACAGTTTTAGTTGGAAGGTCATTAATTCACTTTCAGTATAAATCAATAGAAAAAAATCAATTTCCCTGTGTTTTCCCATATTTATATGATGCACATTTGGCAAGGCACATAAAAAGGCACGGAACATAAAAAGGCATTTTACAATCAATTGCAATTTCTAGACACTTTCTAGTGTAAGAGTATCAATATCTTCCTAGATATAACACATTATCTTGATTAAATGCATCCATAATGTAATAGCTAAGAATGTCCTTCAGATGGACCCTACATGCATTATTGCTAATGGAAAAGTAAAGTAAAAATACATACCTTGAAATTGTGAGACCACATATGAGCCATGATCTTTCAAAGCCATATATTTACTTAAACAGTGACTACAGAAATGTAATTTGTCTTAAACATGGAGCACACAATAACAATTTAATTATTTTATGACAAAATGATGCCTAAAGCAGAGATTGGTTGTATGGGGAATATACTGTAATAAGATAACTTATATTCATCCTATCAACTCCTTTTCTTTGCTAAAATCATTTCATTGTGAAGTACTTGGGATTTTGTGCTCTAAAGGGGGGTACTCATGGAGCGATCGCTGCTTAAAATCTAAGCAATCTGACTAGATTAAGCATGATCGCTCCGTGTGTACCCCTCACAGTAATAGCGATGCGCAGCCCCGCGCATCGCTATCGCTGGTGCTAGATTGGCCAATCTAGCAGGTCGCTCATTTCACCTGCTGGGTGAAATGAGCACCCCCCCCATCTCCCCCCGCACACTAAGCACACATCGCGCTGTGCTGAGAGGGGGAGAGATGTGTGCTGAGCGGTTCACTCAGCACACATCTCTCCCACATCGGCCCGTGAATACGGGCCTTTAGGTTTTATTTTGTGTGCGATGTGCACATTGTCTATATAAAAAAAAGGGGCAGACTAGATGGGCCAAGTGGTTCTTATCTGCCGTCAAAGTCTATGTTTCTATGTTTCTATCATGGGTCTTCAACCTGCAGCCCTCCAGCTGCTGTGGAACTACACATCCCAGCATGCCCTGTCACAGTTTTGCTATTAAGGCATGCTAAACCTGAGGCAGGGCATGCTGGGATGTGTAGTTCTATAGCAGCTGGAGGGACGCAGGTTGAAAACCCATGGTCTATGTACTGCCATCTCTTCAAGCAAATGAAGCACCAAGAATTGATACCACAACAGTGCACTTCTGGTTGTCCCACCAAAGTTATCTATAATGCTTCAACAATGTATTTGTATTGCTTAATAAACATAGCTGTTTAACTCTTAAATTCATCTGCTGTGTTGCAATACTTTCTGTTTCTATGACTGAGTCAATGAAAGTGACACACCGCATCTGTCCCAAACTGTACCCTTTAATGTGGTAAAAATATTCCAGCTCCTTCTCAAATAGATTAGGAAAAGCAGGATTTGGACTTGCTTTTTCAGTCACTTTGGAGAGCGAAATGACAGGCATAGGAATGGAGAGAGTTAAACCTCCTGTGAGGGGTGGACCTAACTGTGATGAAAAGTACAGCCAATGGTAGAGAGGGGAGGGATCAGTATATATAGGGATGTATAGGCTAGCTAAGTCTCTCTTGCTGCTGGTTTGCCTTCCCGCCCTCCCACCCCATTTGGTAGAGGTTTTGGCACGGAGTGCCTTGGCTCTAAATTGTTAGCTGTGGTTTATCATTGGATATTTGTTGGCGGAAAAGAATGGCAGGTTGTAGTTTGACTTGTTAGTTACAGTTGTTTACAGTATTGGTGTGGTTTAGGTGCACTCACCTCCATTGACTTTTAAGGCCGCTAGATCACCCATCAGGGGGCAGCGTCATCACCCATCAGGGTGGGCAGTCAGCGTGGAGGTCTGAGTCGGGCACCTATTACCTATGTATGGTTTGTGGTAAATTAGGATCGTTTGGGTCTTAATGTTTTTTGAGGTTATCGTCAGTGGAATATAGCCGTTCTTTTTTCTGCCACCATATGCCGGCTGAATCGGCATGTTAACTTAAATTTTACTTTACAGGTTTTTCTAATGGTTAGGGTACAATAAATAGCTAACAATTTTCTGCCAAATTCAAGTCTCTGTGTCATTATTTCTTGGTATTAAAGGTATTGAATGCTTTACTTTTTGAATAAGGGTCCACACATTATCATTAGGAGGTTTAACAGAAATTATCAATCAGTGAATGAGAGGTAATATAGAAAATTACAGAATATTCCTCTTCATTGGCTGCTGCCTCGTGACAGCTGGGCTTATTTCCCAGTGCAGTCTGCTGAGTGCTAAGTCTGATAAGTGCATAGTGCACAGTCTTTGTCATGCTGATTCTACCTGCTGAAAGACCCAAAGTTAAGGGATACATTACTGTTATACATACTGTACAGTAAGTCTGCTAAAATAGTACTGTATATAGCAAACAAGTTAAATTTTATTTTTTTTACTCTGAGATACTGTAGCACAGGATTTTAGTGTGAGGTTGAGTCAGCTTAAACAGATGTCAGTGAGGCTCTTTGTCTGATCAGCTGTACAAGGCATTAGTAGTTTAAGTGGATGCTGCATCTCAGTCAGCAGGCGCTCTGTATGATAATTTGTGTTATGCTACAGTAGAACAGTCTAACAAGAGACGTTGCAGAAAGGGTGCCTATATGCTCAGGGAATAATTTTATTGATGTTAGTAATACTATAGGAACAAACCAGGTCCAAATGACATGATTTTAATAATTTTAAAGAAATCCAAAACCAAACTGAAAAAGAACCAACACACTGGAGGGTTGTTTTGCCAAAACCAATCCAAAATCCAAAATGAAAACATGGAGGTCCGTGCACATCTCAAAAATAAAGTGTTATACTGTACCATACAACCAAATTAAATGATACATAAAAAAATGTTTTATATTGAGTAAAAAATAAACTAATGATTATGTAAGTTGTAATGAATCTCATTGACTATTGAATTCCATATATTCAGTGCATCTTTATTTGAATATTTACATTAAAATTATTTATTTTATAGATATGTAAAATCATTTGCTTGTAATTTGCTTAATGTTTTATTGCAAAAGGCCAATCATGCTGATTTAAATTAAGCAAGAAGAGCATCTTATTTTTTATATACATATAATTATGAAGTACTTGCAGAAGAGCCATAAACATTTGCATTTGTTCACCTGATGTATTAAACATTTTTGTAGTACAATTCACACGGCACGTTAAAATAGCTTGCTTTTATAGCCAAAAAATAAAATACCAAATGTAAAAATACAGTGTACTGCTGGCTATAAGCAAGATGCAAGAGGATAGCAGTAGTGCAATTGGAAAATGTTTTCTTTAAAATTGATCTATTAAAGAGTATTTGGCTGCGCAATTATTCCCTGAAGTTATATTAGAAAATCATTTTGCTTAGAGTTTATGTTGCATTGGTTAATTTTATATCCATTTTTTATTTACTCAGCTTACGATTTCATTAGCTGTAACTCCCTGTTATTCTGGTAAAAATGCCAACTGCTTTGAAAACCAAACTGACATTTATTAAAAAAACAAACAATCACAATGAAGGAGAAGAAAAAACAAACCCAAAGCTATAATTTAATTTCCACAGACAGATATCTCCACAATACTATACACCGTGACTTGCCAGGTGATGTGCGACCATACATGTAATATTTAATACAGGATTGCTATCGTAGACCGGACTTCTGCAAAAAGAAATGTAAAAATCAATAATTTGGTGAAGCAGAAATCTAATTTCTCAAGAGTTATAGTTTGAACAATGTTAACAGTAACAAATAAGAATAAACCCGAGAAGTAGAAATGACTGTCATTTTCAAAACTGTTCTTCTGCACAATTGCCTCATCACACATTTGAAAATCACAGTTTTATTATAGGTTTATGTGATTGTTAGAGATCCCAAAGAAGAACATACTATATCCTGAGTACTGCATACACTACACCAAGGGTGGGGAACCTTTGGCCCTCCAGCTGTTGTTAAACTACAAATACCAGCATACCCTGCTACAGTTTTCCTATTTGGGCATGCTAAAACTTTAGCAGGGCATGCTGGGATGTGTAGCTCAACAGCAGCTGGAGGGCCGCAGGTTCCCCACCCATGCACTACACAGTACAACAAGGGTAACAATAGAAACTTCAAAAACCTAATTACAATAGTTATGGGAGCAGTGGTGTATCTAGGGGTCCGGGCACCCCTGGCAAAGTAAGAGACTGGCACCCCCATATTTGAAATAGAGAAAGGCATGTGCAAAAAAGGGGCATGATCTTGTGGAAAAGGGACATGACCAAACACAATATTACTCCCAATTAAAATTATGTTTCACAGTAGTACAGTAGTAATCCTTGTTACACTGTGGAGAAATCAGCAGTGCCTGATGCGGCCAAGGAGGGGCACCACCTGGCGATGTCACCCGAAGCCAGGGGGTATAATCAAATATTAATGGCAATGAAAAGTTATCTCTGCTCACTACCTAGTAGTGGTAATGTAGTTACATATTAAGGATAGTATTCTAGTAGTTTATTTTGAGTTTCTTCACTATGGTGCATTGCAGTGCTGAACACCGGTGCCAGCTCCTGGCTGCTGTGTGAACCACCTGCCCTGGCACTGCCACTACTAAGTGATTCCACCCCCTGGCCAAGGGTGGCAACACTAGAAAGCGCCCCCTCCTCAGCCAGTGCACCTGGCGAGTGCCATCCTGGCCAATGGGTACTGTAGATAACCTCCTGTCCCCAGCACATAGCCGTAGTCCCCACATTCTTTTCCCAGCACACAGTAGTAGTCCCCATCCCCCTTCCAGCACATAGCCGTAGTCTCCATTCCCCTTCCAGCACATAGCCGTAGTCTCCATCCCCTTCAAGCACATAGCCGTAGTCTCCATTCCGCTCCCAGCACATAGCCGTAGTCCCCATCCCCCTCCCAGCATATAGCTGTAGTCTCCATTCTTTTCCCAGCACACAGAAGTATTCCCCATCCCCCTTCCAGCACATAGCCATAGTCTCCATCCCCCTACCAGCACATAGCCGTAGTCTCCATCCCCTTCCAGCACATAGCCGTAGTCTCCATCCCGCTCCCAACACATAGCCGTAGTCCCCATCCCCCTCCCAGCATATAGCCGTAGTATCCATTCTTTTCCCAGCACACAGAAGCAGTCCCCATCCCCCTTCCAGCACATAGCCGTAGTATCCATTCTTTTCCCAGCACACAGAAGTAGTCCCCATCCCCCTCCCAGCATATAGCCGTAGTATCCATTCTTTTCCCAGCACACAGAAGTAGTCCCCATCCCCCTCCCTGCATATAGCCGTAGTATCCATTCTTTTCCCAGCACACAGAAGTAGTCCCCATCCCCCTCCCAGCATATAGCCGTAGTATCCATTCTTTTCCCAGCACACAGTAGTAGTCTCCATCCCCCTTCCAGCACATAGCCGTAGTCTCCATTCCCCTTCCAGCACATAGCCGTAGTCTCCATCCCCTTCCAGCACATAGCCGTAGTCTCCATTCCGCTCCTAGCACATAGCCATAGTCCCCATCCCCCACCCAGCATATAGCCGTAGACTCCATTCTTTTCCCAGCACACAGAAGTAGTCCCCATCCCCCTTCCAGAACATAGCCGTAGTCTACATCCCCCTCCCAGCACATAGCCGTAGTCTCCATCCCTCTCTCAGCACAGAGCCTTAGTCTCCCCCAGCACATAGCCATACTGTAGCCCCCATTCCAGCACATAGCCATAGCCCCCATCCACCTCCCTGCACATAGGCATAGTCTCTCCCCTCCCAGCACATAGGAATAGTCTCCCCCACTGCACATATACATAGTGTTCTCCCTCCCTGCACATAGCCTTAGTCTCCCCTCCCTGCACATACCGTAGGCACAGTTTCCCCCCTTTCTGCACATAGACATAGTCTCCCCTTCCCTGAACATAGGCATAGTTTCCCCCCTCCCTGCACAGATCCATAGTCTCCTCCCTGCACATAGGCATAGTCGCCCCCCTGCACATAGGCATAGTCTCCCCCCTCATTGCACATATCCACAGTCTCCCCTCCCTGCACATAGGCATAGTCTCCCCCCCTCCCTGCACATATCCATCGTCTCCCCTCCCTGCACATAGGCATAGTCTCCCCCCTCCCTGCACATAGGCATAGTCTCCCCTCCCTGCACATAGGAAGTGCCATTTCTTGCTGCAGGCAAGTCATGCAACCGCACGGGGCACCCGCCGTGGTACTTTACGGATCCCTGATTTCCTCCTCCTTTTTCATCCCGAGTACTCCTGCTCGGGGGGCAAAGTTTCACGTAATGACGCGGTTGCTTCGTGACATCACTACGCAACCGCGTCAATCCGTGAAACTCCGCCCCCGAGCAGGAGTACCCGGAAAGAGGAGGGGGAGCCAAGCTGGAAAGAGGAGACGCCGGCGGCCGGCATGAGGAAGGAGAGGCGGCCCGCCCGAGGAGCGGGAAGATCGTCTTGATATGTAAGTTGTATATCTCTCTCCCCCCTCCCTCTACCTTTCCCCCCCCCCACTTGACACGTGCCTGCCATACTGTATAGAATGGGGACACTTTCCTGCCGTGCTGTGTAAAATGGTGACACTTGCCTGCTGTACTGTGTAAAATGGGGACATGTGCCTGCCGCAATGTGTAAAATGGGGACATGTGCCTGCCGTGCTGTGTAAAATGGGGACACGTGCCTGCCGAGCTGTGTAAAATGGGGACACGTGCCTGCCGCAATGTGGAAAATGGGGACACGTGCCTGCCGCAATGTGGAAAATGGGGACACGTGCCTGCCGCAATGTGTAAAATGGGGACATGTGCCTGCCGCAATGTGTAAAATGGGGACACGTGCCTGCCGAGCTGTGTAAAATGGGGACACGTGCCTGCCATAATGTGGAAAATGGGGACACGTGCCTGCCGCAATGTGTAAAATGGGGACATGTGTAAAATGGGGACACGTAGTCTCCATCCCGCTCCCAGCACATAGCCGTAGTTTACATTCTTTTCTCAGGACACAGAAGTAGTCCCCATCCCCCTTCCAGCACATAGCCATAGTCTCCATTCCCCTTCCAGCACATAGCCGTAGTCTCCATCCCCTTCCAGCACATAACCGTAGTCTCCATTCCGCTCCCAGCACATAGCCATAATCCCCATCCCCTTCTCAGCATATAGTCGTAGTCTCCATTTTTTTCCCAGCACACAGAAGTAGTACCCATCCCCCTTCCAGCACATAGCCATAGTCTCCATTCCCCTTCCAGCACATAGCCGTAGTCTCCATCCCGCTCCCAGCACATAGCCGTAGTCCCCATCCCCCTCCCAGCATATAGCCGTAGTTTCCATTCTTTTCCCAGCACACAGAAGTAGTCCCCATCCCCCTACCAGCACATAGCCGTAGTCTCCATCCCCCTCCCAGCACTTAGCTGTAGTCTCCATCCCTCTCTCAGCACATAGCCATAGTCTCCCCCAGCACATAGCCATAGCCCCCATTCCAGCACATAGGCATAGCCCCCATACCCCTCCCTGCACATAGGCATAGTCTCTCCCCTCCCAGCACATAGGAATAGTCTCCCCCATTGCACATATACATAGTATTCTCCCTCCCTGCACATAGCCTTAGTCTCCCCTCCCTGCACATACTGTAGGCATAGTTTCCCCCCTTCCTGCACATAGACATAGTCTCCCCCTTCCCTGAACATATGCATAGTCTCCCCCCACCCTGCACAGATCCATAGTCTCCCCCCTGCACATAGGCATAGTCGCCCCCCTGCACATAGGCATAGTCTCCCCCCTCATTACATATATCCACAGTCTCCCCTCCCTGCACATAGGCATAGACTCCCCCCTCCCTGCACATATCCATTGTCCCCCCTCCCTGCACATAGGCATAGTCTCCCCCCTCTCTGCACATAGGCATAGCCTCCCCTCCCTGCACATAGGCAGTGCCATTTCTTGTTGCAGGCGAGCCGTGCAACCGCACGGGGCACCCGCCGTGGCACTTTACGGGTCCCTGATTCCCTCCTCCTCCCTCATCCCGAGTACTCCTGCTCGGGGGGCGGAGTTTCGCGGAATGACGTGGTTGCTTCGTGACGTCACGACGCAACCGCGTCAATCCACGATACTCCGCCCCCGAGCAGGAGTACCCGGAAAGAGGAGGGGGAGCCAAGCTGGAAAGAGGAGACGCCGGCGGCCGGCATGAGGAAGGAGAGGCGGCCCGCCCGAGGAGCGGGAAGATCGTCTTGATATGTAAGTTGTATATCTCTTTCCCCCCTCCCTCTACCTTCCTCCCCCCCACTTGACACTTGCCTGCCATACTGTATAGAATGGGGACACTTTCCTGCCGTGCTGTGTAAAATGGGGACACTTACCTGCTGTACTGTGTAAAATGGGGACATGTGCCTGCCGCAATGTGTAAAATGGGGACATGTGCCTGCCGTGCTGTGTATAATGGGGACACGTGCCTGCTGAGCTGTGTAAAATGGGGACACGTGCCTGCCATAATGTGGAAAATGGGGACACGTGCCTGCCGCAATGTGGAAAATGGGGACACTTACCTGCTGTACTGTGTAAAATGGGGACATGTGCCTGCCGCAATGTGTAAAATGGGGAAATGTGCCTGCCGTGCTGTGTATAATGGGGACACGTGCCTGCTGAGCTGTGGAAAATGGGGACCCGTGCCTGCCGCAATGTGTAAAATGGGGACATGTGCCTGCCACAATGTGTAAAATAGGGACATGTGCCTGCCGTAATGTGTAAAATGGGGACATGTGCCTGCCGCAATGTGGAAAATGGGGACACGTGCCTGCCGCAATGTGGAAAATAGGGACACGTGCCTGCCGCAATGTGTAAAATGGGGACATGTGCCTGCCGTAATGTGTAAAATAGGGACATGTGCCTGCCGTTATGTGTAAAATGGGGACATGTGCCTGCCGCAATGTGTAAAATGGGGACACGTGCCTGCCGCAATGTGTAAAATGGGGACACCTGCCTGCCGCAATGTGTAAAATGCGGACACCTGCCTGCCGCAATGTGTAAAATGGGGACATGTCCCTGCCGTAATGTGTAAAATGGGGACATGTGTAAAATGGGGACACGTGCCTGCCACAATGTGTAAAATGGGGACACGTGCCTGCCGTACTGTGTAAAATGGGGACTCTTGCTTGCCGTAATGTGTGAAATGGGAACATGTGCCTGCCGCAATGTGTAAAATGGGGACACGTGCCTGCCGTACTGTGTAAAATGGGGACTGTTTTTTTTTTTAATCCTGTGGTGGCCGTGATGATGATATGAGATGAGGCCACGCCCATTTTAACAAATCCACACCCATTTTAACGAGGACACGCCCCCTTGCCGGGAGCGCGTGCATACTTTTCCTTTTTATATCTATGGGGGGCGCATTTTTTTCTGTGAATGGGGCGGGCGCATTTTGAAATCTCGCATTGGTAGCCATATTAGCTAGAAACGGCCCTGCACATAGGCATAGTCTCCCCCCTCCCTGCACATATCCACAGTCTCCCCTCCCTCCACATAGGCATAGTCTCCGCCCTCCCTGCACATATCCATAGCCTCACCTCCCTGCACATATCCATAGTCTCCCCCCTCCCTGCACATAGGCATAGTCTCCCCACCTGCACATAGGCATAGTCTCTCCCCTCCCTGCACATATCCATAATCTCCCCTCCCTGCACATAGGCATAGTTTCCTCCCTCCCTGCACATATCCATAGTCTCCTCCCCTGCACATAGTCATAGTCTCCCCACTCCCTGCACATAGGCATAGTCTCCCCCCTGCACATAGGCATAGTCTCCCCTCCATGCACATATACATAGTCTCCCCTCCCTGCACTTAGGCATAGTCACCCCCTCTGCACATAGACATAGTCTCCTCTCCCTGCACATATCCATAGCCTTCCCTCCCTGCACATAGGCATAGTCTCCCCACTCTCTGCACATATCCATAGTCATCGTCCCCTGCACAGAGGCATAGTCCCCCCCTCCCTGCACATAGGCATAGTCCCCCCGCACATAGGCATAGTCTCCCCTCCTTGCACATATCCATAGTCTCCGCTCACTGCACATAGGCATAGTCTCCCCACTCTCTGCACATATCCATAGTCCACCCCTGCACATAGGCATAGTCTCCCCACTCTCTGCACATATCCATAGTTTCCCCTCCTGCACATAGGCATAGTCTCCCCCCCTGCACATAGGCATAGTCTCCCCCTCATTGCACATATCCACAGTCTCCCATCCCTGCACATAGGCATTGTCTCCCCCCTCCCTGCACATATCCATTGTCTCCCCTCCCTGCACATAGGCATAGTCTCCCCCCTCCCTGCAGATAGGCATAGTCTGCCCTCCCTGCACATAGGCAGTGCCATTTCTTGTTGCAGGCGAGCCGTGCAACCACACGGGGCACCCGCCGTGGCACTTTACGGGTCCCTGATTCCCTCCTCCTCCCTCATCCCGAGTACTCCTGCTCGGGGGGCGGAGTTTCGCGGAATGACGCGGTTGCTTCGTGGCGTCACGACGCAACCGCGTCAATCCGCGAAACTACGCCCCCGAGCATGAGTACCCGGAAAGAGGAGGGGGAGCCAAGCTGGAAAGAGGAGGCGCCGGCGGCCAGCATGAGGAAGGAAAGGCGGCCCGCCCGAGGAGCAGGAAGATCGTCTTGATATGTAAGTTGTATATCTCTCTCCCCCCCTCCCTCTACCTTCCTACCCCCCCCCCCCCACTTGACACTTGCCTGCCATACTGTATAGAATGGGGACACTTTCCTGCCGTGCTGTGTAAAATGGGGACACTTGCCTGCTGTACTGTGTAAAATGGGGACACGTGCCTGCCGCAATGTGTAAAATGGGGACACGTGCCTGCCGCAATGTGTAAAATGGGGACACGTGCCTGCCGCAATGTGTAAAATGGGGACACGTGCCTGCCGCAATGTGTAAAATGGGGACATGTGCCTGCCGCAATGTGTAAAATGGGGACACGTGCCTGCCGCAATGTGTAAAATGGGGACACGTGCCTGCCGCAATGTGTAAAATGGGGACACGTGCTTGCCGCAATGTGTAAAATCGGGACATGTGCCTGCCGCAATGTGTAAAATGGGGACACGTGCCTGCCACAATGTGTAAAATGGGGACTCTTGCCTGCCGTAATGTGTAAAATGGGGACATGTGCCTGCCGCAATGTGTGAAATGGGGACACGTGCCTGCCGCAATGTGTAAAATGGGGACATGTCCCTGCCGTAATGTGTAAAATGGGGACATGTGTAAAATGGGGACATGTGCCTGCCACAATGTGTAAAATGGGGACACGTGCCTGCCGTACTGTGTAAAATGGGGACTCTTGCTTGCCGTAATGTGTAAAATGGGAACATGTGCCTGCCGCAATATGTAAAATGGGGACACGTGCCTGCCGTACTGTGTAAAATGGGGACTGTTTTTTTTTATCCTGTGGTGGCCGTGATGATGATATCAGATGAGGCCACGCCCATTTTAACAAATACACACCCATTTTAACGAGGCCACGCCCCCTTGCCGTGAGTGTGCGCATACTTTTCCTTTTTATATCTATGGGGGGCACATTTTTTTCTGTGAATGGGGGGGCGCATTTTAAAATCTCGCATTTGAAGCCAAATTAGATAGAAACGGCCCTGCACATAGGCATAGTCTCCCCCCTCCCTGCACATATCCACAGTCTCCCCTCCCTGCACATATCCACAGTCTCCCCTCCCTGCACATAGGCATAGTCTCCCCCCTCCCTGCACATATCCATAGTCTCCTCCCTTGCACATAGGCATAGTCTCCCCCCTCCCTGCACATAGGCATAGTCTCCCCCCTGCACATAAGCATAGTCTCCCCTCCATGCACATATACATAGTCTCCCCTCACTGCACATAGGCATAATCACCCCATCTGCACATAGGCATAGTCTCCCCTCCCTGCACATATCCATAGTCTCCCCTCCCTGCACATAGGCATAGTCTCCCCACTCTCCGCACATATCCATAGTCATCATCCCCTGCACAGAGGCATAGTCCCCCCTCCCTGCATGTATGCATAGTCCCCCCCGCACATAGGCATAGTCTCCCCTTCCTGCACATATCCATAGTCTCCGCTCCCTGCACATAGGCATCGTCTCCCCACTCTCTGCACATATCAATAGTCTCCCCCCCCCCTTGCATATAGGCATAGTCTCCACACTCTCTGCACATATCCATAGTTTCCCCTCCTGCACATAGGCATAGTCTCCCCCCTCCCTGCACAATGTCTTCCCCCTCCCTGCTTATAGTCCTCTCCCCTCAAAGAACATATCCGTAATATGTATACCTAGTGTGATGAGCTGGGCATCACCTGGGCTGAAGAATCGCACAGTAGGCAGGAACACCACACTTACGCACCGCACCACACTTTCTGAAGAAAGTGAAAGTAAACTACAGCTCCCAGCAATCCTTGCTTGCAGGAGCTCCCGACAGCAAGGGCTGCTGGTAACTGTAGTTTATTTTCACTTTCTTCACTAGTGCATTGCAGTGCCGAACACCGGCACTTGTTCCTGAATACTGTGCGATCCTCTGTGAGATGCCACTACTAAGTGATTCCTCCCATTGGCCGAGGGTGGCACTGCCGGGCGGTGCCCCGTCCTTGGCTGGTGCCCCTGGTGAGTGCCATCCTGACCAATGGGTAGATACTAGAGATGGGCACCAGAAATTTTTCGGGGTTTGTGTTTTGGTTTTGGATTCGGTTCCGCGGCCGTGTTTTGGAAAACGGACGCATTTTGGCAAAACCTCCCTGGAAATTTTTTGTCGGATTCGGGTGTGTTTTGGATTCAGGTGTTTTTTTCAAAAACTCCTCAAAAATAGCTTAAATCATAGAATTTGGGGGTAATTTTGATCCTATAGTATTATTAACCTCAATAACCACAATTTCTACTCATTTCCAGTCTGTTCTGAACACCTCACAATACTATTTTTAGTCCTAAAATTTGCACCGAGGTCGCTGGATGACTAAGCAAAGTGACCTAAGAGGGCGTCACAAACACCTGGCCCATCTAGGAGTGGCACTGCAGTGTCAGACAGGATAGCACTTAAAAAAAATTGGCCCCAAACAGCACATGATGCAAAGAAAAGAGAAAAAGAGGTGCACTGTGGCCGCTGGACGGCTAAGTTAAGCGACACAAACACCTCAATATCACAGGAATTATTCGTTCTAATCAATGGTATTATTGGTCCAAATCACTGGAAGAAAATGACAAAATCACTGGAATTATTCATAAACATTTGTAGAAAGTCGCTGCTTTCTGATTACAGAAATGCTCAGATATTCATGCGAATCCACAATCACTTCCCAGAAGAAAAATAAATTGAGAAACCGCTGTTTGAGAACATTTGTTCTCTTTCCCTTACAAAGGAACAAACCACTTTCCAAGAAGACTGATGTTTTGGGGATTATGGAGACATAATGTTTTTGAATATAAATCCTAAAGCAGGTGGTGTATTAGAGCAAAAGAGTGCAAGAGACCAGCCATGCAGTTTCTGAAATATTATGACAAAATGTTACTGTATTTCATAAGCACTCATTCCTAACTCTGCTAAGTACTGTTTGGTATACTGTATCTGGCTTCCATGAGGTAGTTGTCCATTATTTCAGCTTCCATTGACCTTTTTGAAAGCGGTAGAAGTTATCGATTCTTTTTTTTTTTTTCCCCTATTTTTAATTTTCTCCTGCATAGCCCAGTAAAATGTTGCAATGTTAAGTATTGACTTGTGCCTTCTGGGGGTCCACTTCTTCACCAAACCCAGCCAAATCTCATCCTAACTCTCTGTTCCACGTTCTCTATGTACCCCATCTGTGTCACCCATGTCTGTCTACCCCTCTCCTTTAGATTGTAAACTCTCACGAGCAGGGCCCTCTTCCCTCATGTGCTTATCCTTTGTCTTACTTTAATAATCTTCAACTGTACCACATCCAGCATTCTTCTGCCACCTGATACTTATTCCAGTGTAATCTGCTGTTGTAACTATGTTTATTTACCTTGTACTTGTCCTATACTGTCATCAACTGTAAATTGCTGTTTTCCTATTTGATTATTTATGTACTCTGTAATTGGGCGCTGCGGAACCCTTGTGGCGCCATATAAATAAAGGATAATAATAATAATGTAGGGTGTATAATACCCAGGTGTATCTCACACATCACACAGTACAGTATATAGGGTGTATAATCCCCAGGTGTATCTCACACATCGCTCAGTACAGATTACAGGATGTATAATCACCAGGTGTATAACACACATCACACAGTACAGTATATAGGGTGTATAATCCCCAGGTGTATCTCACACATCGCTCAGTACAGTAAATAGGGTGTATAATCACCAGGTGTATCTCACACATCACTCAGTACAGATTACAGGATGTATAATCACCAGGTGTATAATAGACATCGCACAGTACAGTATATAGGGTGTATAATCCCCAGGTGTATCTCACACATCGCTCAGTACAGTATATAGGGTATATAATCCCATGGTGTATCTCACACATCGCTCAGTACAGTATACAGGGTGTATAATCACCAGGTGTATCACAAACGTTGCACAGTACAGTATACAGGGTGTATAATCCCCAGGTGTATCTCACACATTGCTCAGTACAGATTACAGGATGTATAAAATCACCAGGTGTATAACACACATCACACAGTACAGTATACATACTGGTCACAACAATGCAGCAGATATTGAGCACTGATCAGGATAGAGGATACTAGAAGTGACACAGAGCTGCAAGATACAGCAATGGCCTACTGTACTGTACTATATGTATACTGCTGGTCACCAAAATGCTGCACTGTCCTACTATATACTGCTCACAATAATGCAGCACAGAGATAGTATACTTGACACAGAGCTGCAAGATACAGCAATGGCCTACTGTACTGTACTACTACAATTATATACTGGTGGTTCCCAGTCCCCACAATGCAGCACATTGAGCACAGATATTTGCAGCACACTTAGCACAGATATGGAGCATTTTCAGGCAGAGAACGTAGATATTTTCAGCACACTGAGCACAGATATTTGCAGCACACTGAGCACAGATTACGGAGCTTTTCAGGGAGAGAACGCAGCCACGTCCTCTCCGTTCAATCTCCAATGCACGAGTGAAAATGGCGGCGATGCGCGGCTCTTTATATAGAATACGAATTTCGCGAGAATCCGACAGCGGGATGATGACGTTCGGGAGCGTTCGGGTTAACCGAGCAAGGCGGGAAGATCCGAGGCTGCCTCGGAACCGTGTAAAATAGGTGAAGTTCGGGGGGGTTCGGATCTCGGAGAACCGAACCCGCTCATCTCTAGTAGATACACCCTTGCATGGGAGAAATATAGGGGCTGCTGGAGTGCACAAAGCACCCTCAGAACTAGCTCCTCTTGATATAGTTATTTACTTATGGACCTACAATAGTTATGAAAATGTGACATTACTGCTGACCAGGGCTGGCAACAGAAATCTTGGGGCCCCATACATTGATATCTCTCGGGGGGCCCCCTCAACCTTCCCCTCCATATGCACCACCCCTTTCAACCCTCCCCTGCATGTAATAAATAATAGCAAAAAAGTAAAAAAAAAAATACACTCTGACTTACAGTGCCACACCAGTTAGTTCAGAAAGTCTGCTGTGCTGTCAGCCTCATCACAACGGCTGGAACGGTGGACTGCCAGGTAGTCATGGGCAAAGTAATTCACTGAACTGAGTTGAGACACATGACTCAGTTCAGTGGAGTGTCTCGAGTCAGTATCTCGGCATATGAGTCATGACTCATTTGTATTGGAAAGTATTGCAGAGACAGTGCACATGATTCAGTGAGTTGCCAGAGAGACTCAGTGCTGGCAGACCAGTGCAGGTGACTCATGGAGGGAGTGACTCAGTCCTCCGGGAGTTGGCTCAACTAGTTATTCAGCTGCAGTGATTGTGCAGTGCATCCATGGGAGGCAGCTGCTTATGCACTGATTGTTAATAATATAACATATATTCAGTGTTATGTTGATATATTATTAATAACTAATTATTACATACTAGTTACTGAATATGCACATTGCACATTACTTCTGGCTGAGGAGAGAAAGCTTAACAGCCATGTAACACATATCATTCAGTCACAATCACATTGAGCAGGAACAGTGATCAGTCAGCTGAGAGCACTGTACAACAGGGGCTCCACCTCCTGCAGGCTAATGCTGCATGAATCAGATCCATCCACTGAGTCACTGAGTCTACACAGTGTACAACTGTCTCAACTCACAGGCAGACTCAGGAATCAGGATGAATGAATCAGGCACAGCAGCGCAGTACTCACTGACTGGTGAGCCGTGACTGCTCCCTCCCACTGGGTGTCACCTGGTATTGCCGCTGGCCAATCACAATGACACACTGAGTTTCCTCCCTCTGGCTGAGAAAGGCTACTGCTGCAGCTGTCTCGACTCACTAAACTGTGAGTGACTCGAATCATTCATACTTCCTGATGATTGAAGTCACTGTGTTGAGACAGAGAGTCAGTAGCCATCTCTACTGCCAGGTCAGACAGGAAGGGGTCTGTAGGTAGCAGAGTTGTACAGTGGTCAGGCTGCAGCTACTGCCTGAAATAGCTCCTGTGTCCTGCTTGGCTGCTCCTCTTCTTACTTGGCTTGGACCGCAGTGGCTAGGAGATACACGGAAGGACGGTGCTGCATCATGTGTAATGACGTTGCTATGCTGCACAAATAGCGGCAGTATCACGGGGAGGCGGTGGAGTGGAGGGGCTGCTGGCTTACTTAAGTTGTGGGTGACTGTCTGGCACACACAAGTTAAAAAGTTCTGCATCTCCATTTTTGTACTCCTGAAACTCGGGGCCCCTCTGGAACTCAGGCCACACTACGGGAGTATCCTTTGACCCCCCTGTCACCGGGTCTGCATGCATCCATGATACGTGCCTACCCACCGCCCCCCCAAAACCAAACCCAAAGCCCCAAACAAGACTTTTGCTGGAGAGCCGAGCGTGCCTGCAGTGCACACACTTATGAGCATTGCAACACACAGCTGCCAGCGCTGCTAATCAATACAGGTTCTGAGCGACGTCCCCGCAACAAACTTCCAGCATGCCTGATATCCGCAGTCCCACTCCTGCTTGGCCACTCGCGCTCTTCACACCAGAGACAGGGCAGGCAGGGAGGACACAGCATAGTGCGATGTCATTGCACTACACACGGGGACTGGCTGCTGGAGTTAAGGACAGCTGAGCTGGGGGCAGTGAGGGGTGACTGCAGGGCCTGGGGGAGGGGGGCACTGAACAAAAAAAAAGGCAGTTACTGATTAATCCTTTTAACTACACATCGGGCAGCCCATGGCTGGTGTGATGCAGTGATTTATACAATTATTTAAATCTATGTCATGCTGCCACTGCTGCTGGACCTTGGGGCCAATCACAATATCGGGGCCCGGGACTGGTGTCCTCTTAGACCCCCCCTGTCACCGTGCCTGCTGCTGACACTTATCTGTTGACACTTAAATCTAATTTAGCTGGGACAGCTGAGTAATATTCAACTGCCTTAGCATTAGTTTGTACCATTAATATTTGCAATAAGGGGGTAATTCAGACTTGATCGTAGGCTGCATTTTCGTACAGTGGGCAATCAGGTCTAAACTGCGCATGTGTATGCACCACAATGCGTAGGTGCGTCGCACGGGTACAAAGTGGATCGCCGCTCAGCGATGGCTTTTTGTGCGAAGGATCCATTTGCACAGGTGTTCGCAAGGAGATTGACAGAAAAAAGGCGTTTGTGGGTGGCAACTGACCGTTTTCTGGAAGTGGTTGGAAAAACACAGGCGTGTTCAAGCATTTGCAGGGAGGGTTCCTAACATCAATTTCCGGTCCCACACAGGCTGAAGTGTTCGCAGCGGCAGAGCAAGTCCTGGGCTACTCAGAGACTGCACAAAATCTGTTTGTACAGCTCTGCTACACAAAATTCGCACACTAAAATACACTCCCTCCCCTGTGGGCGGCGACTATCTGATCGCGGCAGTGCAAAAATCGCTTGCTAGCGAGCAGGTCTGAATTTTTCCCCTAAGCGTGTAACACTTGCTCACCTGTATTACTGTTAGGTACTGTACAGTAGCTGACAGGGTCACTAGAAACTGACATGGCTTGCTTCTGGGGTATAGAGCAGTGACGTGCGGTGGGGTGAGGCAGGTGAGAAAGAGCCTTTTTCTGTCATACTAACATTTGTACCAGAGTTTTAATTGTATAAAGTATATGAAAAATATAAAGAATATGTTTGAAATATCTTCTTTGCATTATTCTAAGAATTTTTATAGCCAAAACTCTAGAGAAAAAAGTCTATGGCAGGTGAGACAGTGCCTCCCCTACCTATCTTTTCCGCACATCTCTGATCAAAACTCACCAAATTTCCAGGAGTTTATACTACTGCACCTGTGTATAATGCCCAGATGTACCCTTTGGCTCATATATTGTGTGTAAATCTGGCTCTGGTGCTAGCCAGTGCCTCCTGAGCCATTTAGCTCACCGCACGTCCCTGGTATAGAGTACCTTGCAGCTTGATGATACCTCAAAGCATATTTTTATCTTTTTTTAAGCAGAAGGGATCCACCAGGTGTCAGCTCTGGAAAACTTCTTTGGCCTTTTGTGTAGGTTTGGTGGACAATGTGTTGACCCATTCCAATAAACCAATACACGTACAAAGAAGGGAAATAAACTACCCAATAGGGTAGTTTTATTTTAATAACGGATAGAAAGGAGATCTAGACAATAAAATTACAAACAGAGCTCAGCTAAATAATAGTTCAAAAACTAAATCTCAGTGTATGAAGTGTATTAAGTATAACTGTAAAAGCAATATACCAAGATTTTGCTAAAAAATATTAGTTGGGTATACATTTCTCCCATGAATCATACATTGTATAAACAGAAATAGTAATTATAAATTCCATCCTATAAATAAAAATGTAATACAGTATATAAGAATTATTTAACACAGGTATTCCCAACCTTGGAGGGTCTATTTACTAAGCCTTGGATGCAGATAAAGTGGATGAAGATAAAGTACCAGCCAATCAGCTCTTAACAGACATTTTTCAAACACGGCCTGTGACATGGCAGTTAGGAGATGATTGGCTTGTACTTTATGTCCGTCCACTTTATCTCCCTCCAAGGCTTAGTAAATAGACCCCTTGGTCTGTATGGCACACTAACAGTCCAGATTTTAGTGATATACATGATTGAGCACAGATGACTTACTTAGTACCTCAGTTGTTTTTATTTAGCCATCTGTGCTGAAGCCTGGATATCACTAGAACGGACACTGGGGGTAATTCCAAGTTGATCGCAGCAGGAATTTTTTTAGCAATTTGGCAAAACCATGTGCACTGCAGGGGAGGCAGATATAACATGTGCAGAGAGAGTTAGATTTGGGTGTGGTGTGTTCAATCTGCAATCTAATTTGCAGTGTAAAAATAAAGCAGCCAGTATTTACCCTGCACAGAAATAAAATAACCCACCCAAATCTAACTCTCTCTGCACATGTTATATCTGCCTCCCCTGCAGTACACATGGTTTAGCCCAATTGCTAAAAAAAATTCCTGCTGCGATCAACTTGGAATTACCCCCACTGTTAGTGTGCCTTGAGGACCGAGGTTTCGAATGCCTGATATAACAATTTAATATAGCAGTCGCTTAGTATAATCTGGCCAAAGTTGTCAGTGAATATGGACTATAATGCTAGACCTCTGATTGTCACAAGAATATGGGATAATATATATTGACCACTTATAGAGGGCTGAAATGCATCAAGCATTGCATTTTGCATGTGATGCATCCTGCCACTCATCACAGGCATAGCAGCATTTAGTAAAGCCATAAGCTTGAAAAATATGCTAAAGGGCAGCTCTCACAATAAGAGCTGTCTTTTGCGATACAAGGACTTCTGGGTTTATGACCCGAGAGTCCTTCTGTGCCTGCAGGGATCACAAGGAGGGATCCGATTGGCTCCCTCTCATGGGAACATTGTGGTAAGAAGCCCATACAGTAGGCTTCTATTTGGCAAAAGCACCTAGAGAATTGACTAACGGCTCCAAGCTCCAGAAATTATAACATTCTGGAGCTTTTGCATATGAAAAATGCAGCCAAACCTCCGAATGTTTTTTTTTCTTGAGGTTTGACCACATTTTTTACCTTTGATGAATCCGGCCCAGAGTGTGTCAACCCTACTTTCCATTGAAACAATAGTAAAAACAACAAATCCTCACACCATCAGAGGTGTAACTAGGTGCCATTGTGCCCGGAGCAAGGATATGTTTTAGTGCCACCCTCCCCTGTACTGAATTGGGTGCATGTTACATTTGAAAATAAACAATATTTAAAAATCCTAAATTGGTGACAGGGCCTGCATCTAGACGTTGTGAAGCTCAAGGTGAAAGTTTCCTTGAGGAGCCCCCAATTTTTAAAATAGGGTCAGTGCATGCCAAAGGCTTGCCACAATAATATAGGGGCATAGCAGTACAGACGATGTAATGGTTAGCATTACTTCCTCACAGCACTGTGGTCATGGGTTCGCTTCCCACCATGGCCCTTACTGTGGAGTTTGTATATTCTCCCCAGGCTTGTGTGGGTTTCCTCCGGGTAATCCTGTTTCCTCCCACAATACAAAAAATAACCTGGTAGGTTAAGTGTGTGTGTGTGTGTGTGTGTGTGTGTGTGTGTGTGTGTGTGTGTGTGTGTGTGTGTGGCAAGGAATATAGACTGTAAGTTCCCATGGGGCAGGGACTGATGTGAATGGCAAAATATTCTCTGTAAATATTCTCTGTAAAGCACTGCAGAATATGTGTGCACTATATAAATAACTGGTAATATCAAATAAATAATGGCTCTTTTAGGAAGGAGTGTGGACACAGAATAGTACCAATTAACATTATACTGCACAGCAGTTTCTATTATTCACATTACACTACACATTAGTACCCCTTATGCATGTTACACCACACAGTATTGCCCCTTATACACATTACACTATGGTTGAGCTCCTTATACACATTACACCATGATAGAGCAGCTGTGGATGTAGCTGTATTTACTGTAACTATTTACTTGTTTAATTCAAATAAATTAAAAACACTGTATATGCCCCGACTGATCTAACCTCATAACACCCAAATTCCTCAATAGAAATAATGCTCAAAATGTGACCCACCCACAGACCTGAACCCCCCCAAATTCTCAATTAAAATAATGCACCAAGATTGTGCCCCCCCTCCAATTTCATAATCCCCCAATGCCTCAATGAAAATAATACCCTAGAACTGCCATCCCACTATGCTTGTGTAAAAATAATGTCCCAGAATTGCCTGTGTGGCAGAGAGAGCTATGCCACAGCAGCCTGAGAGGCACAGCAGCTTGTAATGCAGAAAGCTGTGCTGCAGCAGCAGTTGGGGCAGAGAGAGGAACTGCAGCATCAATGTAGAGAGAAGTGTTTCAGCAGCTGGGGCAGAGCGAGATGCTGCAGCAGCCGGGGCAGAAAGAGGTGCTGTAGAGAGAGGTATTCCAGCAGCTGCTGAGGCAGAGGAGGTGCTGCAGCATCAATGTATAGATAAGAGCTGCAGCAGTAGGAGCAGAGAGAGGTGCTACAGCAGTTGGGGCAGAGAGAGGATCTTCAGAAGCTGGGGCAGAAAGAGGTGCTGCAGCAGCTAATGCAGAGAGAGCTGCTGCAGCATCTGAAGTAGATGTGGAATGAGCACACTGAGGTCCACATTGATGTGCAGCGCTGCTCGAAATTGACAAGCGGGAGACGGGAGGACGTTATATGCGGCGGCTTGAAGACGGGAGCAAAATCAACTGATCAGCACCTGCGGTGCGCAGAGCTCCGGGAGCCGGACCAACCTCTCTCTCTCAAAGCGATCAAAGGTGTGTGCACGAGAGCCAGACACAGTGGGAGACGGAGGACGCCACTTACGGACTGTGGAAGACGGGAGCTTTCTTCTACAGGTGCTTGCTGTGCACCAAGCCCCGGGTGATATACAAATTTCCTCCATGTATTCTGGATAGCTTTTCTACATGTAAAGAACTATTCATATATATGAGCAATTGGTTAAACTCATTTATTGGTATATACCTAAACAAAGGCTCCATATTTATTTTTATCACACCACATGATATTTAATCATGAAATATCTATGAGCACATCTAATGGGACTGTCCAATTCTGAGAACAAAAATAAGGACATTGTCAACTTGTGATTATTGAATTAGCCCTATGTGGTCACTAGTAGCTATATGATCCACCTCTTATGCTCAATTAGTAGGTTTAGCATTCAGCTTTTTTACTTGTATGCACATACTAATTAACTCAATTTTTTATGATTATGTCTATGTAACCTATACATGATTGATTTTATAGATATTAAAATTATCTTATAATTATTCTATTGAGTGTATTCATGTCATATTGCCTCTAATTAAATAGCGCAAGGGGTTATTCAGTTTGCATCTGAAGTAGAGACATGTGCTGCAGCTTCCAGGAAAGAAAGATGTGCTGCAGCAGTGGGTGCAGAGAGTGGTGCTGCAGGGCAGAAGTAATCCTGCTGCACAGCTACAAGCAGACAGTGAGACAGCTCCGGCATGTGCCGGCTGTCAGTGTCTCCTGCTGTCACCTCTGGCCTGCCCTGTTCCCTTCCTTGTCTGAGTCAGTTTGCTTCTTCTCTTTCTGCTCTGTGGCTGCCAATACCATGGCCCATGGGAAGGCAGTGTCAGGCAGCAGCCCTCTAATTTTTTTGGCACCCCAGCTTCTGCTCCACCATAGCCACATTTGTGTTTGTCCAATTGTGTTCCCTTTTTCGTCTTACATAATTTAGTTTAATGAAAACTTGAGTTTCTTCGTGTAAAGTCTCCATACATAGTGTTATTATCATTACAATTTTACTAGTAGTCACTACCACGTATGCAGACTGGATTATGTTCTCCTCTCATTGTACATGCATCAAGGTGCCGCTGCGATCCTACTTACAATGAGGATTTTATTGCAAAGTGATTGACAGGAAATACCTATTTGGAGGTGTTAATGTGGAGTTGTTCCTAAATCCCAGGTATGGCAGGCCATTTTCAGGGTCTGTATCCGCTGTCAACTCTTATGTACAGAAACATGGCCCCTGTGTCACTACTACCGTATCCAGTCTGCCTATCCATAGGGCCACCGTTAAGCACAATGGTGGTCATTCCGAGTTGTTCGCTCGGTAAATTTCTTCGCATCGCAGCAATTTTCCGCTTAGTGCGCATGCGCAATGTCCGCACTGCGACTGCGCCAAGTAAATTTGCTATGCAGTTAGGTATTTTACTCACGGCATTACGAGGTTTTTTCTTCGTTCTGATGATCGGAGTGTGATTGACAGGAAGTGGGTGTTTCTGGGCGGAAACAGGCCGTTTTATGGGTGTGTGCGAAAAAACGCTACCGTTTCTGGGAAAAACGCGGGAGTGGCTGAAGAAACGGAGGAGTGTCTGAGCGAATGCTGGGTGTGTTTGTGACGTCAAACCAGGAACGACAAGCACTGAACTGATCGCAGATGCCGAGTAAGTCTGGAGCTACTCAGAAACTGCTAAGAGGTGTGTAGTCGCAATTTTGAGAATCTTTCGTTCGCAATTTTACTATGCTAAGATTCACTCCCAGTAGGCGGCGGCTTATCGTGTGCAAAGCTGCTAAAAGCAGCTTGCGAGCGAACAACTCGGAATGACCACCAATGTTCCTTGTTGTTGTGTATAGACTGCAATGTGTAGACAATTGCGAATGAGTTGCAATAGCTAGATAGGGTGTCTCTTTTAATTTCTGGGTGGCAACTTCACTTGCAAATATCAGCAGTTGCGAAGCCGAGAAAATTGCACTTGCAATTGAATCAGTGTCCTTCTCTGATTGAGACACTGGGGTATATTTACTAAGATTCGTATTTTTCAGAATCATGTTCAAGTTCAATCACGACTGACATCGACAGTGTAAATCTGCAACTTTTTGAATTGATTACGACTCATTTACTAAGCAGTCGTATTCGTATTTTCCGTATCTTCCGATGTCGATGTCATTCGTGCTTTTTTGCTGCTGAATGCGGCCGCGTTTGCTATTTTGCGGCCGCGTTGTTGCGTTTTTTTTACGACTGCGTCACAAGTCTGTTACGGCAGTGATTTGGAATTTGCGGCCGCGTTTTTACTCCTAAGTTTCGTTTACGTCACGCGGCCGTGATTGGTTGTATTCGTGAAGGAGGAGTGTCTGTGCATGTTACTATAAAAACGCCCCAAACACTCCGCACCTCGTGGGTTTAGCTAGTGGAGAGGAGAGAGGAAGGTGTATTTGGAGTTGGTGAGTTTGGTGGAGTTTTTGGTGGATTTGGAGAGGAGTTTGGTGATTGTTGAGTGCTGTACTGTGTGTGTTAGTAGTCTTGTGATCTTTGTAGTATTGTTTTTTCCCAGTTTGTAAACTTTTTTGTCCTTGTTTTTTTTTTTCAGTCTTTTGTCATTGTTTGTGAGTGAGTGAGCGTGTGTGTTGGCTGTGTGGTGTGTAGTAGGAGTAGTGGAGGAGTGTGTTTTGTGTTTTCATTTTTGTGTGTTTTATGTTGTTTGTCATGTCCGACTCAGAGGTCAGTGTGGTGGCGGAGGTTAGTGAGGTGGAGGCTGGTAGTGAGGTGGAGGCTGGTAGTGAGGTGGAGGCTGGTAGTGAGGTGGAGGGGGGTAGTGAGAGGGAGGAGGTTAGTGAGGAGGAGGAGGAGGAGGAGGGGGTGCCTGTTGCTGGATTTTCCAGTGATAGTGATGGTGTTGTGGCACCGCAGCCACGCACCACTATCAAGACTGGCAGGAATATAAAGTTCAGCTATGCTGAAAACATGGCGTTGGTGCGTGAGCTGATGAAGCACCATCGCCAATTGTTTGGTCAGGATGCTGCCAGGGTGTCCTCCCGCAGGAAGTCTGCCCTGTGGGGGCAAGTCATACTTGCTGTGAATAGTGAGGGTGTGGTGAGGCGGACAGAGGACACGTGCCGCAAGCGTTTCTATGATATTAAGCGGCGTGTCAAGGCCAAGATGGCCAAAGAGTCCAAATCTGCACGGAGAACCGGAGGTGGGCCACCTTTACGTGTAAGCTATCGGGACTGGGAGGAGCCTGTGCGGGCATTGATTCCTGGCGAAGTGGTGTCTGCTACTCATGTCCGGGATTCAGACCGACCCACGCAGGATGGTAAGTTTGTTTTGTAATATTGTTCTTAAAATGTCTGTAAAATTTAGTTAATTTCATTTTTAAAGTTTAAAGGATGATTTTTTTCTCACAAAACAGATTGCATGCCTATGCTCCCTTAAGGTGTGTTTGTGTTTTGAATGTTTTTTTTTCTTTTTTTGTTGCAATTTTTGGCGATAATGCTTGAACATGTGTGTTTGTTTAAAATCCACAAAAGGTTTTTTTTTTTTTTAAAAACAGAAAAGCGGGGAAATTTTTAAAACATTACATTTTAAAAATATTTGCAAGTACTCAATCTCTGCAATATCTGAGACCAAAAACTTATTTTAAATAAATTTATTGTGTGCCACATCAAGTACATTTTGATATTCAACTCAAATTCATGAATGTAGAAGCTCTTAAGCTTAAAAATTTGTTTTAAACAAAACCATATAGATGCTTACAGTACATTAATGGTTTTCAGTGGGTCATTTTTCCAAAAACATGGTAATAATGTTGGGGTCACTTTTTCCACAGTCACACAGACCAGCCGCCCAGACAGGCCTCACACAAGTCAGGATGATGCCGGTATTGCAGGTAAGTCTTCACTGTAGTCACATATTCTGAAAACACATAGAAGTACAAAATATTAAGTTTAAATTTTGCACCTAGGTTCTGCTTCTGGAAGCCGACCTCCTGTAAGGCGCCCATCACAGGGCTTGGGCCACTTACCCAGGAGGCCAACTAAGACACGGCGTCTTGGCTCTGATTCCGCACCTCCATCATCCCCACCCAGGCGAAGACTTTCGGCAGTGTCACCCCAGCCACCACTGGCACTATTGTCGAGTTCGCAGAGTGATGAGGCCAGATCACCTCAGTTATCTGGTGAGTAAAAACATAAATTAAACACATAAGCAATAATATACACAGTACACTTAAGATGTTGTTAGTTGGTTTGGAGTTTACATGTTTTCCTCAACAATCAATGTGATGTAACGTCTTCAATTGCTCAAGGTGCTTTAATAAAATTAGATAAGGTCTTAGTGGATGGTCTAGACAACCTATTTGTATGAAAACAACAGATTTGAGGATACATTAAGCACACACACGTTCACATTTTTAAAAAAATATGAATAAAATTAAATGTTGGACCGAAATAAAAAAACCATTAGAGTGTTCAGACATCGCCCCTGTCCAGTATGTAGATGGCTTACTTGCTCCGCTCCTCTGGACTATACAGGTAAGTAGTCTATATCGTGGTGAGGGGAGGGAATCTAACAGTGTAATGGTGTGGAGGGAAGTTAGTTAAGTGAGGAATATGCAAATTTGGCAATGTTTGCGCCTGTGTTGGTTTTTTAAAATATAAAAATTATAAATTGTTAACGTTGAGAAAAACAAGTGCTAATAATGCAAAAATGTAGTATTAGGAATGTATTAATGTGTTGCATTAGCCAGGCCAAATTAAAAAAAATTACAACATTGCATGTTGCCTACCCCATACAGAGCACAACTTGATGTCCGCCGAGGACCAGCAGGGACCAGAACAAGAGCCATCCTTCACACTGCAACTTACAGCTGTTGATCCAAGCATGCCAATACAGTTGCAGGATATACCCCAACCATCCATCAGTCCCCAACTGGCACAAGCTCCGCCCCCAAGCCAAATTCCTGGCGATTTTTGGGCCAGTTGGACAAGCCAACAGGCCCAAAGCAATGCCACCCTGACCCAACATACACAACACCTTGCCAGTCTGCCCCATCATCTACCGCGTATTAGTCGCAACTCGGGCAGACTGATAGTACAAGTAGGGAGAATGGCTACCTCAATGGAGCAAATTAGGGCTGAAAACAGCCAAATGAATGCACATTTATCCCGCATTATAGATGAGCAACAGCGACATCAGCAGGCACTCGTTCAGATCATTCAACACAATCAAGTGGTGAATGAGGCCTTATCCAGGATTGTAGCCAGCCACACTGCTACAAACACTCAGCTGATTGCCAGTTTAAATAATTTGAGCAGCAATATTGCTATGATGGGAGCTCAGCAAGTTACCTCCAGCTCGGGGACCACGACCCCTGTTCAAACGCCAGTAACCTCCCCTGTCCGGCGTTCCTCAAGAGCACGTGCCAGTGAGCCAGCACCCAGCACACACAAGCGAAAAAAATAACACCAATCTTTTTGTGCAAATAAATACAAAAATTTGTTAAAAAAAAACATTCCTGTGTCCGTCTCCAAAATTTTTTAAGCTGGTCTGTATGTATGTAGTTATGTTTTTCAAGGGTAATGACTGTAAATGTTTTGTTAGCATCAACTAAGCACAATGGACACACCACTATAAACAACAAACAGTAAGTAACAGAACACACAATAGAAAGTAGAGCAAAGTGTTTAGTGAAGGATAATTACAGCATAATAAAACTTACCTGTAAAATATCGCAGGATCACTTCTTGACGTACCTGCCTCCCTACAATTGTACTCACACTGTCACCAGATGTATCTAACTCCTCTGCTTGCTGACTGCTTTCTCCCTCACCATGTGCCAGATGTTGACTTAAACACAGATTATGGAGAAAACAGCAGCAGAACACAATCCGAGTCACCTTTGAGGGGAGGGAATCTAACAGTGTAATGGTGTGGAGGGAACAAACAAAAGGCCACCAGATTTATCCAGACACCGAAAACGTGACTTCAGCACCCCAAAACATCTTTCTATCACATTCCGCGTAGCCTTATGTGCATGATTATAACTGTGTTCAGCAGGAGAATCAGGTTGGGACAATGGAGTAAGGAGCCAAGAGTAGCAGCCGTAACCCCCATCACCTGAAAAACATATATAGTCAACATTAGGACATATGTTAGATTATTCTATCACCTCCTCCAAAATCTAGGCTGTGGTTAAAAGACATACACACATAACATTTTCAACATACCCAACAGCCAGCCATCAGGCATTTGTCCCTCCTCAAATTTATCGAAGAGCGATGACTGACTGAGGATGAAGGAGTCATGGCAGGCACCAGGGTAACCTGCAACAACACTCATAATTTTTAAATTTGCATCACAGACCACCTGGACATTAGTTGATTGATCCATATGCCTATTAGTATATATATACTGGCGGCCCTTAGGTGATCTCAGCTGAACGTGTGTGCAATCTATGGCCCCCAGCACATTGGGCATGCCTGCAAGCTCATAGAAAGCTACCCTGACAGCACTCCACTCCGACTCCTCAGTAGGGAAGCAGATTGAGGCTTTAATGTGTGGCTCCAACACATCCAAAACCTGAGTGGACATTAAATAAGCTAAGGTGAGTGTCATGTTAGGTATTCTCTACAATACTGTGGTGTTTCAACTTACACAAGCAACACTTAGCCATAACCGCATATGTATTTTTAGACTCACCTGCATCAAAAATCTTGAAAAGGTGGGCTGTGAGATCCCAATGACGTCGCCTGCCACAGCCTGGAAGCTCCCAGTAGCCATAAAGTGTAACACAGCCAGGAGTTTGTGTAGGCCTGAGACAGAGCGAGAGCGTGCTGTCTCAGGGTCTATGCCCAGTTTGACAAGGTCATACAGGTGGAAAATGTTGTTTCTATTTAGGCGGAACATCTGTATGACCCTATCATCGGACAATGCATTTAAGTTTAAACGCCCTCTAAAAAAACGAGGCTGGCGCAGCCTCCGCGGTACCTGGACAACCTGTTGGCCATGTTCACTTACCTGGTCCTGATTCCTGGAAGCCTCATGGAGCAGTCTAACGTATCCCACAGCCAACAAAAAACCATTGCCACACACTACAGCCGCCATTTCAGAGTGAGAGTAGTTCAGAATGTGCCTGAAACACTTTTATAGGCCCAAAAAAACTGGTGTGAGTAATGGATAATTAAGTTCACATGTAAACGCGGTTTTCAAAGGCTGGCGCGTTTTTTTTTAGGAAAAAAATGCGAATCGTAATTTTTCGCGGCCGCGAAATCATTTTCGCGGCAGCAAATGCAATTACGAATGGTTAGTAAATGACCGAGATTCATATCTAAACAGGCGTAATTTGACCGATGGTGTATTCATTCGTAATTTTGAACTTGGACTAGCAAAAAAATACGAATGACCTCATCACTGCCGTGATTAGTGTTTAGTAAATGACCGAGATGACACTTTGAAGAAAAAACGCCATCTCGGTCAAAATCGGGAGCTTAGTAAATATACCCCACTGTGTGCTTAAAGCATGTTGAGTTTTACTACTTATCACTTTAGCAGGTACAGATCAGATTATGCTGTGCTTCACTGAAAAGTCTCTTCATTCTGTGTGGCAAGCATGTTGAGTTTTACTTCTTACTTACTTTAGCATATTTGGATTGGATGATGTTGTGTCCCTCTGAATATGTGATGCATAAAATGTAGGCTGCATTTAGGTGCCTTTTCCTGAAGGACTTGCTCAAGAATGGAGAATCTGATTTTTTTTGGTCTGGGATCTGATCCTCTGGTCTTCGCTAGTTATGCTTTCACCAAGAACTACTAACCTTTTAAAGGTAATACTTGAGGAGACCACCAGATATGCAGTTTAATTTCTTCATACTGCCCTGTGTCAAACATACAAGTCCTCAGATGTAATAGTCTGTGACTTACAAACTCAAATGAAAATCATCAGAAAAATTAGCAGAATAAAGAGGTGCCTTTGACTGGAGAGATTGCTCAAATTGCATGCATTTTATGCTCTCTGTCCAGGCAGTCCATAACAAAGAGCCTAATCTCCTATATATTAGCCCAAGTCTGTGACTCTGTGCTAGGCCGTAACGCTGGGTGGAGTCACAGGGCTGGGCGGAGTCAGCAGCCTCTGCCCTGTGTCAGCAGAACACTACATGCACGTAGGGAGGTGGACAGCGGGAGCAGCAGCCACATAATCCGGACACACTCACCCGGGAAAATCCGCCACTGGACGGACACCCCACCATGCCCGGTCACACTATATACACCCAGCGGGTGGGCCACTACCCCGGGAACCCCCTATCTTAAGGCGACCCCCAGCCGGAGCTCTGTCGCCAGGCCAGGAGGGATCCACGCTGCCGCGGGATGAGTGCAGGCTGGGTATGCGGCTTCCTCCCCCCTCCTCTCGGGCAGCACGGTCGAGCAATCTCTAGCCTCTGCTGCTACCAGGAGACTTGCTGCTGGTGGCGGAGGCTGGAGATTGCTTGACCGTGCTGCCCGAGAGGAGGAAGCCGCATACACAGCCCGCACTCCTCCAGCGGCAGCGTGGATCCCTCCGGCCCCGGCAACTTGGTGTCTTCTCTCCCTGCTGCAGCGCTGCTCCCGTTGCCAGGGGAGCAACACATGCAGCCGGGGGGAGGGGGGGGAAGGGAGTGCTGGTGATCGGTGGGGGCCACTGCGGGTGCCGGTTATTGGTGAGGGGGTTCTGGTGAGTGTGGGGCGCTGGGGTTGATGGTGATCGGGGGCGGGGGGTGTTGGTGATCGGTGGAAGCAGCTGGGGGTGCTGGTGATCGTGGGGGGGGGTTGCTGGTGATCGCTGGGGGGGGGGCCTGGGGGTGCTGGAGATCGGAGGGGGGTGCTGCTGATTAGTGGGGGGGCCCTGGGGGTGCTGGTGATCAGCGGGGGGTGCTGGTGATCGTTGGGGGGCGCTGAGGTTGCTGGTGATCGTTGGGAGGGGCGCTGGGGTTGATGGTGGGGGGTGCTGGTGATTGGTGCGGGGGGGCGCTCGGGTTGCTGGTGATCGTTGGGAGGGCACTGGGGTTGATGATGATTGGTGGGGGGTGCTGGTGATAGGCGGGGGGAGTGTGTGCTGGTGATCGGTGGGGGGGTGCTGGTTATCAGCGGCCGCTGGGGGTGTGGGGTGCTGGTGATCGTGAGGAGGGGGGCCTCCTGTCTTGGGTACCCTGGGCCCCCCAGGGCTTGATGCCCCCATATATACCCACACCCCACGCCATGGACCCCACTTATGCAACCCCATCACCACCTAACACAGGGGGGCATGCAGACCAACACGCGCCATTTGCACAACGCCACACGACCGACCCATCCCTGCACACACAACACTCCTACTGCACGCACCATGCTCCGCTCCGCACACAGCTGCCAGCTCACACACACACTGCAGGTCTGTGGAAACGACAGCCTCCTTTCCCGGCAACACACAGTCACCCAAACCCCGACTTACACCCGCACCCCACACCACGGAACCCTCCCTCCGCCAAACCCCGTCACCAGCTACCAAATCCAGCTACTGAGGGGACATGCAGGTTGGGAGCCGGCGTCCGCACAACGGACCAGCACACACCATGTTAACACTGCCGTTGCTGCACATGCACCACTGCATCACACTGCAAGCACCGCGCACCTCACTCTGTACCTCCGTTAGGTGTATCGCCGCAACTGCCTCCAGCCCCGCGGAAGACATGTATGTTCCAAGCCACCACCAGACAACCACACCGCGGGACAAGGGACACGAGCGCACATTCCAGATTCTATACACCTAACGCAGCCACATACTCACAGACGCCCTACCATTCTACACTTGGACATGTCTCTGGAGGTTACGGGGGCGTAGCCCCTTACGACGGTGTGAAGAGCGCCCGTAGGGCGCGATGAATCACCTAGTTTAGTATATGCACATAATGGTAACAGTAGTAGTACCCCTTACACATAATGCCCATAGTAGTAATGCCCCTTACACAAATACCCAAAGTAGTAGTGGTCCTAACATATAATGCCCACAGTAGTAATGTCCCTTACACATAATGGCCACAGTAGTATTGCCCCTTATACACATAATGGCCACAGTAGTAGTTACTTTTACACATAATGCCCACAGGAGGGGAGATAGGGGTGGGAGGAGCTGAAGACTGAAGTGCCTTCAGTGACACTGTCTAGCCTGCTGCTGATGCCTGTCTATAACAGATTGACAGGTGCAGTTGGGAAAAGCGAGAAAGAGTGGAGGGAGGGCAGGACCTTACATGGGAGATCATTATTTGTAGTAATATTACTACTGTATTATGGACATATGTATTCCCTTTAACTATAAGGACACAACTTCATTGAGTACTGTGAATTGTAACTCCAAATTGAATTTGTAATTTCCTCTCCACCACCTTCTTCAGATCTGCACAGTGACTGTTTCAGAGAACAGATACAGTAAGTGTTTGATGGAAGAAAGTGAACTACTGTTATGTGTGTTAATAGTCTAAGAGCTGGTGCAGGGGTCTCCGGTGTACCACCAGCATGAAGCCCCAATTAGTGCTGGAACAACAATATTGGCAGATGGGCTAGCTAGGCACCCAAATAGCAGGGTGGAATGAACCAATATCTTACCTACAACCCTAAATGATCTTAATCTAGCTCTGGTTAAACCCATAGCCTAATTATATATATTTTTTCTAAATCTATATATTTAGTCAGCTTAGCAATTTTTTTGCAAGAACAACTACTCAGCAATGACAACACTGATTTTATTGGGTCAGGTGTCATACGATAGGGTGTGGGATGTACTGTAGATGTTCTATAATTTAGCAGAATTTTAATAAATGGTCAAGTTGTTGAGGAATAAAGTGTCAAAGTCATGATTTTTTTCCTCACATAAAAAGCATTAAGTGGGAGGCGCAAGCTTTTTTCGTTTGGGTTGTAAAGTGTATTGAAGCCCTTGCCAATTTTTTTCTGCCCTAAATTCAGGTAATATAATAAATTCTTTCTAACACTTTTGGTATACAGTAAACTGTCGGGATACAGTTATATTTCAGGATACAGTACAGTTTCGGGATACAGTGAGCTGCCAGGAACCAAGAAACTTTAGATGAATGCATTGTGAATCACAATAAAAAAAATTTGCTCGATTTCAAGCAATGCAGTTGACTAGTGTTTATATTATTTTATTGAATTCATATTTATATTTGAATAGAACTGATTTTTCAATTTGTTATTTATCTTTTAAAACAACATTCTTATCTAGATGCCAGTATGCATGGTAAATAAAGTTGTTTGAAAAAATCAACATGAGTATATTTTATTCAACAATAGACAAATTTTAGGCAAAGGGGTTGTCGAAAACCTGACAAACTTTTTAGAACAGACTAGACCATATAACTGGTTTGCTGTTGGTGTCTGCTGTTGTTTGCAATTTTTTCTATACTATATGTACAGGGTCGGTTCTTGGCCTTGTGGCGCCCCGGGCAAAGTATAGGGGGCGTGGCTTCAAATGGGGGTGTGGTCAGTTACACCCCCATTTATGCCCCCTGTAGCGACGCTGAAAGAAAAACTAAAATAAAACAAAGTATACTTACCATCCCCGTTCCTGATCCAGACCGCTGCAGACCTCCTCCGCCGGCGGCGCCGCTCTTCTCCTCTCCTCTCCTCGATCTATGGGAGAGACGTTATTACATCTCTCCCATAGAACAGCATAGACACTAGAGGTCAATTATGACCCCTAGTGTCTGTGCCACTATGCTGTGCGGTGCGCGATGACGTCATCGCGCACCGCACAGCAAAGGTCCTCTACATGAAGGGAAACTAGACCATAGTGTCTAGTTTCCCTTCATGGAGAGGACCTTTGCTGTGTGGTGAGCGATGACGTCATCACGCACCGCACAACTAAGGTCCTCTCAATGAAGGGAAACTAGACGTTACGCGTCTGGTTCCCTTCAAAGCGGGGGGGGGGGCACAGCGGGGCACTGTGGGGGGCACAGTGGCGGATCTTGCCCTGGTGCGGCGCCCTCTGGAAGGCGGCGCCCCGGGCAAAAGTACTGCTTGCCCGTGGCAAGATCCGCCACTGTATATGTACCGTGCCTCAATTTGAAACTGATACATTATGAGGAGCATTATGCAGCGAAGGGGTTAATATACACATAATTTTGTTTTAACATAAAATTGATTGCACATCATTTCCTATTGAATTATTTATTTTATTACTTTGTATGCAACAAAACAGACTGAGGAATGGATCATGGACTGTACTAAGGAATTGAGAAACAAATTGATTTAATTTGTATCTCCATTGCATCATAAATGTAGATTTATTGTGAATTAAGTCAATCTATGAAACATTCTAAAATAAAATTCTAAAGGTTTAGCTATAAAGCATGTTTTCTCCAGTTGAAAAATAACCTGCAGGTGGCACCAAATGCTTATAATAGGAGTCAGAGACCTTGTGGAATTATTATTGGATAGTTTAATAAATGAAATAGGAAAAGTGTATATTGGACCATAAAAATGTGCTGTATATTTGATAACCAATCTTCTGCTGATATTGTAGTGGTCCTGCCACCACTTTGCCTTATTTATGATATCCTTAAAAATAAATACTGTTTCACAAAGTTTTACAAGCAAAAGGTAAAAAGGAGATTGGAATATCTGAAACTTGTTTCTTTCAAGAGATTGATATTTGAACGAATGAATTATCCAATTATTTTTTATTTGACCCATGTATTCTAGAAATATATTTTAATAGCCAATCACAATTTCTTTGTAAAGAATGGGCAACCGTTTTGTTTGTACTGAGTGACATTTCTGTAAAATCAGATTTCTTCAGTAGCTTCTAGATAAACATTTGTAATTATATGGATATGTTCATACGGATCTATCCAATATAGAGTACAAAATTTGACTTGGAAAATGAAATCTTGTGCATAGAAAACATATTGTATATAATAGTGAAGTGCATGTTCCATAGTATAGTGTATGCAATTCTGTATTTATGCAAATTAAAAATCTGCATTTATCCAGGCTGTGAGTTACTCAAGTTACGGTATCTGGATGATAGGTTGACAGTCAAAAGGTTGAAAGTTAATATGCCAACATAATGTGGTCAAAAATGCATATGGTCGACCTTGTCAAAAGGGCGACAGATTAAAATGGTCGATATGACAATGACTGACACAACATATAGTTGACACAAGTTTTTTTAAAATGATTTCAACTTTTCATACTTTATCATCCATGTGGACTACAATTGGGAATGGTAACAATTTTACATGGTACAATAACTGTGGTTTCATGTACTGAAACCTACAATCTGACAAAAAAAGCATAAAAAACTCATGTCATCCTATTCATGTGTTGATCATTTCTGTGTCAACCTTTTCATTGCATCAACCTTTTCAACATGTTGACCTTGCAAAGCGAGTTTTTAGGGTCAACTTGGACACTTTCAACTTTTTCACTGTCAACTTTTGACCCACATCCCAATCTAATGTCTTTCTAAGGTCAAATTTAAGTAGAATGACCCTGTTTATAGTATAAATCCACTCAAAACTGAATAGCAGAATTTATACTCAAAGGGTCAAACAATTCCACGACAACTTGCAAGTATTTGTGACACTCCTTTGGTTACTACTGTACTGCTATTGTTGTCATTAGACAACATGTTGCATCTATAACAAAAAACTAATGGACAGCACAGCAGGAACTAGCAGAGCAGCACAAGATAGCAAGACAAGTGCAAAAGATTGTGTGAAGCACTGAACATTGCTTATGTTCATAATTTATTTGAAAATTGTCTTTGTCCAAACGTTTTTAACTATTTATGTATTAAACTATACTTCACTATATATACTTCCTTTATTTGCATATTGATACAACCTCCCTCTGCAATGAGGTAAAACTGGTGGAAATCAACAAAGAGAATATAGTACCAAGGAGCGCTAGTTAAGTAATCCCTCCGTTTTTTTCTATTTTGTATACACTTTTGGTGAAGGGTGAAGGAAACCTTCAAGGAGGTGTTACTAATAAGCTGCTCTTAGTGTGCACAGAATTCATCACTATTGTATTTTTTCATATTGTCGTAGTGCTGCAGTTGTTTAAAAAGAGTCCCAGGACAGGTGTTATGAAAACTCATCCCTTCAGCAATCTCTGTCTATCTGTATTGCACAAGCATAGTGCTGATGTGATATGTAATTTATAGTAAGTGTCCCTGAATATGCATGCATGAGATTTTAAGAAAAAAAAACACTCAGTGTTACTCGAAAAAACTGCACGGTCTCTAAAACAGGATCATCTGTAGACAGCAGTCGGAATGTAATGGGAGGCGATCGCAAGGCCGCCTGTCGGGATCCCAGCGGTCACAATACCAATACCAGAATCCCAACAGGTGGTGAAATCCCGCCACCAGAATACCTGCGCCAAAGGCTTTTCTACCTCTGTGGGTCTCCACGAGAGAATAGATCCTGTGCTGAGCGCTGCAAGATATGTATTCCACTGTAACATTACCCTTAGATGGAGTAGTGAGTTACTTGACAAGCAATGTAATGACCAGCATAAATTACTTAAACTACAGTACGAAACACCCTACGTGAAACCCCCAAACCCTTCTTAGGTTTTTCATTTGAACACAATAATACTGTTAATTCAGGACTGGTTGTGCTCTCATATTTAAGTTATGTTTTATGCAAATTAACTGTCTTTAAAGTAGTAGTAGTAGTGAGAAAAAAATGAAGAAATTGGAAAGAAACATTTACATTCAAGTAATTGTTTTTTTTCCCTTACTTTCAATAAAGATTCTAAGAAATCTATTAATAACAATGAAAAATAGTGATTGCATGGAACAAAATGCCAAATTATAGTTATGCATGGGTTCACAGATGTGTCATTACGCATCATGTTGACCCTCCTCCTCCCCTACCGATTTCGTACGGGAGTTAACTTGCTTGGCTCCTTTTTGTCGTAGGTTAATAGATTAATGTTTCATACATATAAACCTTCCATGCAAATTTTATATTTTTACCCCGGAATCTTGATCATGTGACATAAGTCCACCACATTTCCATATGATTACAGCATCCCATTTACAACCAAACAGATTGTGAAAATAAATTTGGAACTTGTCTTTATTCAGTCGGGCTCAGTATGAAATGCTGGCTTACGGTATCCCCACCGGACATAATACAGAATACAGGATCCGGATGAGTGAAAGACTGACAGGGATGAGTGTGGCTGGTTTCCCTTCTCTCCTACCCCCTAAAACTCTGTCACCGCAACCTAACCCTAACATTCCTCCTTAGTAACTGACCCTAACCACTCCCTAGAGGCGCCTAAACCTAACCATCGTCCCCACTGCCTAAACTTAACCCTCCCCTCCAAACAGCCTGACATCCCCCAGGGGGCGCCTCAGCCTAACCCCCCCCCCTCTCTGCAGCCTCACCTAATCTATCCCACTCTGCAGCCTGACCCTAACTCCCCTTCTGGTGCCTAAACCTAATCCCTCTCCCCCTGCCCTAAACCTAACCCGCCAGCTATATTTACTGTCAGGATGCCAGCTGTTGGGTTTACAGCGTTGGTCTCCTGGCCCTTTTAGAGTCCCAACGTCAGGTTTCTAAAGGATGTCAGGATTCTGGCATCAGTATTTTGACTGCTGGTATCCAGACAGCCGGCATCTTGACTGCTTCCCATTCAGCCTATGATTTTATCCTAACATTGGTACAGCTTTAGCAATGCAAAACATATGCTAGAACAACTCTCAGGATAGAGATCAATCACATCTCATATGAAGTAAATGTCTTTCATAAGTCCATAATGAATCCAAATCGCTTCCAGTTCTTAATATAGATATTTTCTAAAAGTGAAGTTGCATCTACTATCTTCATACATTTATTCTGTTCTAGTCTGACTCCCAACTGTTGACAATATCTCTGTACATACTGTAGGACGGGAGGGAGAAAACAAAGAATTAACAATAGTGAAATACCATTTAATTTAATACAGGTAAGTGAATATAAAACAACTTAAAATACTGCATGCAGAACATAAAACTATAAGTCCACCATCAGCCAGATTGGGTATCATATCGGAATGTGTTGGTGTAAAAAGGAATACCTAGAATCATTTATAAGTGTCCAGGCACAGGAAAAGGAATCTGTAGCACTGTCCAGTAGTGGAAATGTTCTCCAGATGTCAACACCAGATCTGCATGGTCCAATTTGTGTAGTCCACCTACCTTGGTACAGATTTAATCTGTTCATTGGAGAAACTGTGGAGACCTAATATATATCTGATGATATAATCTATTATCTATTTTGATTATATGGGAACACCGGGAATACTGTGTGTTTATACCAATATACATGTATGCATTTATATTTGCATGAGGTAATCATTTTAAATTTGATAATAAAAGTTACAGTTTAATTTAGAGTTTCTTTATCTTTCTTGATAGAGAAGACTTTTAGTGTTAGACAAACTGTCCACTTTTTCTTCAAATCCAACAACATCCAGTACAGGAACCTTTTTAATTATTACATGAAAAATCTTTTCTAACAGTGTCTATGATCCTGAACAAGGACATACATGTCATGACATCTTATATGGCTCTTATCAGAACTGGACTTTTTATGAATACAAATGCACCCATACGCCCACAATACTTCATTATATGGTACAATAGACATTGACACTTGTACTGTTTACTAATCCTGTTTCACGAAGACACGCACAATTCCACGCTCAGTTTTTATGTAGTTTAATAATGAATTGCATAAAATTCCAATTTTATTGGTTCCAATAGTCGTCTATGCCAAGAAAATCATAACTAATGCCTAAATCAATTCTTCCTATGTATTTGATGCATATAAGAGAATGAAGATTTTGGTAGGACTCTTGAACAATCTAAGCTACTGTACTGTACATCAATCTAGTGCAATAAGTGAGAAATCCATGCTTTACAGTGAGGGCGCAAATTCACTTGTTTTGTAAAATGTGTGATGCTAATTTCATAAGACCAAAACAAAAGAGAATTACCCATAAGATGCTCTCACAATGTTACATACATTATGGCTGCCTGCAATAATTTCATTAACAAGGACATATTATTGCAAAAATTGAGGCTCAAGATTTCCTCAGAGTTTTAAATATATATATATATATATATATATATAGTAACCATCTTGATAAGGAAGCAGAATAGAGAATGCGAAGCCCTTGGTGTGGAGCTCTACAGACGTACGTGATTTTACAAATAGTTCCACAAGAGATAATGAGAAACTATAACTATAATATAACTATAATGTATAATAAAACTGTATAAGACCTACAGAATTAGGTATAACCATCCAGTGTCAGACTGGGGCATGAAAGGCCCACCGGGGAAATGCTTTGGTAGAGGCCCATGCTTAAAGGTTTGGCTTGATAAATATATGAACAACAAAAACCAGGTTGCGCTTGACAATCGAAAAAATATGAAAATTTATTGTAATAAAAGTATTTACAACAATTCTCCCGGGAGTATAATAAAAACAATTCAATATGACATAATAATCTGCTCAAATAGGATACCCCTGAGCTTTGGTAATTAATTAATTAAAAGGTGCTTTCTATGCAAAGAGTGCCTAATGCTGTTTGATGCGGACTACCAATGATTAGAAAGGAATCGGTACCATTAATAGTGAACTAAAAAGTGAACTGCAGGTCTGTATACAGAAAAATAAAAATGAACTCACTTAATCCGTGGAAACAAAGTCCCAAAAAAAGGTCTTACATCTATAGCTGCACGTGACAGTTCCAATGATCTTTAAATGATGTGGAATCTTGAATAAGTAAATAAACAGTGTCCGAGTGATATAGAATGAGACTGTGCAAATACACAATTACCCACTGTGATGATGACAGCAGAGAGAGCCCGGAGTGATGTCTTCTCGGTCAGCCGCTATGCCCCTGCATGGGGACGGGAGAGCAGGATCCGCACTAAGCCACCGAGCCAAGATGGAATGCAGCCCTAAACGCTGGCGGCTGATGCTGGTAATTCCCGGACGGCTAAGCTGTTACCTGTGCGGCCCGATGTCAGCGGGCTCTCACCAATATCGGCACGATGGGACTCCCACGGGCAGCTCAGAAGGAGCCTCTCTGTTGTTCACCTGTGCAAAGGTGAGATGATGATGGAGTCACAGGGTGTCTGCAGTGTTTGTAAACTGCAGTCAAACACACTGGTAGTGATGCTGTGGTGACTGAAATTTCACACAGAGCTCCAGGTTGATTTTGCTAAGGAGCACAGCTGCCGTAATGAGATGACTCCAATAGCTGGTGTCTAGCTGTGAGCTGAATTATGAGCAGCCTCCGTGGCCGTGCTTGTGCTGCAGCGTATCCTTAGTGATAGAATAGTCTCAGGGGTATACAGGAATGAGGGAGAATAACCTGTATCCTTAACGCGTTTCAACGCCAGCAGGGCGTCTTTTTCCAAAAGGCAGGTATATTGGCTTGATAAATATATATAGTAAATACTGCTGGTTCATGCATCATAATGTACCAGATTAATAACAACAATGCACTGTAGAAAATACAACATAGTCCTGTGCAGTATAATATAACATATGCATAATGTATAATTCAAGTGCGCAATCTGGAACCTGATCCTAGAGGAGGGGTTGGGCCCCCAGGCAGTGGGGCCCACCAGGGGTTTCCACTGTACCCCTGTGGGCCAGTCCAACCCTGCAACCATCCATAAGCAGGAGAATACAGAGAATTAAAAAACAACCATTTGTATTGTTAATAAACACAATATTAAATTTAGTAAATTTCTAGCAATATTTAATGAAAATATTTGGAGCTTAGTAACTTACAATCTCCTCAGTAGGTTATAAAATCTCTTAAATCTCTTTTCAATTATTTTCAATGAGGCAGTAGTCAAGACCGCCTTCTGAGAGCTGCAAATACAGTTAGCTATACAAGCTAAGAGTGAACAGGCTTTGTATATAATTACACATAAATAAGTGTTTGTATGTACACATATTTACATATATATAATTTATTGGTTTGTGCCCAATTATTTAAATTATAATGGTCATAAAATCCAGCCTGCTAATTCAGATAACCTCAGAATACTATTGCTATAGGGTTTCAATTTTCTGTATAGTGATTCCAAATGAAACTAGTAAAATTATACCCTTTTGTAAATTGAATTGAGAGACCTTTTCATCTGTAAATGACATTTAGCTGCCACTTTCCTGCATTTGATAGTGTTAGCAAATTACTCAGTTCAGCCACTAGAGACCATTACTGCATTTGAACTTGTAGTTTACAAAGTAGTAAGCAATACCTTGCAAGAAATTATATTTGTTCTTGTTGTCAGATTCTTGTTTGGGTGAATAAATTTATAGACGTTACCTGAAATACTCTTGGGTAAGCATTATGTTTGCCGTCTTCCAGTGACAATTTCTGTTTATTGACCTGCACATCCTACAATACGTACCAGCCTTGATTTCTACTTCTGCTTGAACACTAGACTTCATCTAGACACACCACTATTAATAATGTTTGCTAAAATTAAAAAATAAGAGGGAATTCAGATAATATATTATTTCCACTAAAGAGGATTTCTGAGTACATTGATGCTATTCAAGTCTGTCTTATATCTCATGTTCTGTCAGCACTCTAATCTTCGGGCCCATTGCCTTGGCTCAGTATGTTTGTAACATCATCTATAAAGGTACAGTACCATATATCAAGACACATTAGGGACCCACAAGCTTGTTGATAAAATAAAGGGAGCCTTTGTGTTGGCTGGCAGAGGTGCATATTAGAGGTTGAATGATGAAAGAAGAAAATCAGAGTATAGACTGACCAGTTACAAAATAGGAATTTGGAAGACCAGGAACTGGTATGCAGATTATATTAGTCTAGGCGAAAGATGATGCAGATATGTATGAGAGTTTACATGAGCAGGAGGGAGTAAATGGTGGGGGAGGGGCAGTGTCTAGGGTGACCACCCCAGACAGTGGACTTGGGGAACAGAGGAGTTGGATGTATTATCAATGGGTAAGGAGAAGGGGTGGGTGTAAAGTAGAACTTAGTTTGGGTAAAGTTAATGACTTCAGTTTTGGAAATAGTGAGGATCATACTATATAGGGGGAGATGGTCGACAGACAGCAGGTGACACTGGGGAGTACAGATGGTACATTTTTCCATACTTAACTTGAAATGCTATTTAGAGATTTTCTTTACAATGGTTATTGTATAGATTTCTAGTTTCAATTACTTCTTTTGAGGAACCTAAATAATTAGGAATTTCTTAGCATGTTGACAAACATCACTGCTGTAGACAGTACAAATGTATATACTTACAGTATACTGTGCATCCAAGAGTTTTACTAACAACCGTGCTTTCAAATTGTGAAATTCTGAAGTTTCAGAAAGATTGGTTATCTATTTACAGATAAAACAATACTGTTGAAAATGAAATCCTTGGAAAGTACTGTACCATGTTCACTTTATTTTTTTATGTAAGACCTTCCAACATTTGCTTTACACGTTTATGAACACTGTGGATTTTGCAATGGGCACATGAGGCACATGCCTAGGGGCGGCACTTCTGGGGCGGGGGGGGGGGGCAGCACACCAGGCTGATGAGGCCAGATGATTGTTTTTTTTTTTTTGTCATTGTGACTTATTTTATCCAGGGTATGGTAGGGGCTGCTTTGGTGGTCTTGAGGCATCCTGACTGCCTCGAAATGAAAGGGGCAGTAACATAATGGTCAGCGACAGGATGGTGTGAAAAATCCGAACGCACCGGCGATTGCAAGGTTATTGACAGGAAGATGGCATTTGTGGGTGGAAACTGACCGATTTTAAGGAGTGTCTGGAAAAGGAGGGAGGGGCCAGGCATTTGGATGGAGGGATTCTGACGTCAGCTCCGGCCCCGATCATTGCAGCGGCTAAGTAAGTCCTGGGCTGAGCAAAAACTGCACAAACTTATGTTTGTACAGTTCTGTAACACATGCAATTGCACACCTGCACACAGCCAATACCCTCCCCATGTAGGAGGCGACTACCTGATCGCAGGAATGCAAAAAACACACCCTAGTGATCAGGTCTAAATTACCCCCTCTATCCAATCTACTATCTTGCAATTGGCACAACACAGCTTTTATATGTAGTGTAGGGCTGGTGTCTGGATCCTGGGCCAAACCTGTCCAAGGAGGCTCAGAGGCTGTGATAGATGCTGTTAGCATGTGAGGGACTTGGTGGTTTGGAAGATTTTTCTCAGAATATAGTTATTACTGTTGCAACCACAGTCATACTGTATACCAAATGATGTAGTGAGTAGAGAGGCTTTAGAACACCCCTCTGAGCTATAGGTTCACAGTGACCTCATCCCCCTCCTTCTCCCTCACTGATGTCACATGACATGCTAATAGTCTGAGAGCCTTTATCTGTGTACAGTAGCAGACTTTCTGTGTCTAGCAACCATACTTAAATATATACTACATATGGATTGCTGGTTTCATTAATTACAATTTTTTTTTGTCATAATTCTCTACATAAAATATATTAGTAAGAGAAATGTGAACGGTGTTATCATTATAAACTGTGGTAACCAATATATTGTACATTTATTCTCTGCTTATCATCTTTCATTTTAAAGTTTTAATTCTACTACACAGAACAATGATTCATTTGATCACAATTCACATTTTCTTCAACACAGTATGTTGCCTATAAACTGTATCACTTCATTCTCTCCAGTAAGCACATAAAACAGTACTGTAATATTTTCTTGTCAAGGCTCTGAACAATATACCACCACCCTGAGACCATCAAAATTGATAATCAGGAGCTTTCTTACATAACAGTGTGGGATTCATTTCTAATAACAAAAACTGAACAAAACAGAACTATTCAGTGCTGCCACAGACTTGATAGAGGGTTTGAAAGGAGAGATGGGCCATGTTTTTGATTTACAATGATTGCAATCTAATTACAATCCAATTCTTGTCAACAAATGAAATTGAATTTTAAAGTGCTTCACTATAGCCTGCCAACTTGTACAGAAGAATTTGATCTAGAAACACTGCATTTTCTCTGCTACGGCGAGTCAGCATAAAATGTACAAAGAGATGGTTACTTTAATCCAACCAGTAAGAAAGATTGACGGTTGCCTCCAGTTTTGATGGTAGCAGTTTTGCTGGTAACTCATTTGACTCTTTAAAATCGAGACTGTTTGAATAAGAATATGATAATATGCTTCTGAGATTTGAAAACAGGAATGCATTATATTCCTACAAAAAGCACCATTATCTTTTCAGCAGAATCTAGGTTATTGATGTGAAAGTGCATAAACTATTATGTGCATATATTTGTTCTTATCCTATTGTATATAAAGTACTGTATAAACCATAGTTGCTTTAAGCAGGGAACTTTCTCATATTCTTCCAAAATATCTATTGAGCTCTCTCGGGGAAGATGTATGATGCAGTGAAAAGAGTGGAGAAGTGCACCAATGGAGAAGTTGCCCATGGCAACCAATCAGCTTTGAAGTAACATTTATCAAGTGCATTCTATAAAATTATACATAGCAGCTGTTTGGTTGCCGGTAACTTCTCCACTGACTCACTTCTCCACTCTTTTCACTGTTTCATACATCTACCCCCGGACTCCTGTGAGTGCAGACCAGCCTCACGCATGTACTCACTTTCCTGGTGAAGTGGGTGGCCTGGGGCCATTAAGAGATAATTTGCAGTGAAATACATCATTGTGGCCCCCAACACAAACTGCCGGATAATCACTGGGGGTTGGCACAATGACAAGACTCACCACATCATGCCCTTTGTCAAAAAAATTAGAAACACAGCTAAAATCACATAATTTGGGCCTGTTTTTGTTCCTACTGTACAGTATTATTAACCTCAATAACATTAATTTCCGGTCATTTCCAGTCAATTTTGACCACCTCACAGCTCATAGTACTGTTCACCAACATACTGTAGGCCAAAGGCTGGCTAAACTAAGCAGCAGAGCAGCAGCACAAACACTGCAGTTATTTCTGTTTAAAAATGTTTTGCATGTTAATTACGTATGAGCAATAACCAATCAAATCAACTCGCAAGTGCTTTCAATAGAAAACAAGATAACACTGAAATACTGTATGTAGAATATCATTGCACTAAAGTAGCAGTAGTTAACAAAGGGCACAGAAAAAAATCTCCCCAACCATAAACACAGTTTTTCACACCTGTGGGTCGGATACAATGCGGATCAGATACAGTGCAGTTTACGGTGCAGGTTGGATACTGTGCAGATTACAGTGCAGGTCAGATACAGTGCAGGTTGGATACAGTGCAGGTTACAGTGCAGGTCGGATAAAGTGTGGGTTAGATACAGTGCAGGTCGGATACAGTGCAGGTCAGATACAGTGCAGGTTACAGACAGTGCAGGTCGTATACAGTGTTGGTCAAATACAGTGGGTGTCCCAGCAGTCTCGGCAGGAGTGTTGGCTGTGTCCTCTGTGCGGGGGAGCCGCTGGTGTTGGCAGCGGAGGGGGCCAGTGGTGTCCTCAGTGTGGAGGTGACAACATAGTTTCCACTGGGCTCTAAGGCCTGAAGCAGGCACTTCCTCCATTGTCTCCTGTTCCATGCCCTGCTTTAATAGTGGTGCCAGTGAGCATGTGGCACCACACTCCTGCAATTATATCCCCATTAAATGCCCACATGATCCTTTGCTGGGTGTGTTTGAAGAGGCATGTGTACTGGGTTGGTGCAAATGCTAAACTGCATTGGTGGCAGTGGGCAGCAGTATTACAGAAGCAGCAAGTTGGCTTCTGAGTGGCAACCTCTGCAGCAGAAAGGGGGATAACGGACAATAGGACTGCGCTCGGTCTGTTAGGGGACGCAGAGGTGGCCAGAGTGAGGAGAGGTAGCTGCGCTGTCTAAGGGCAGCAATGGTACTTGTGAGAGCCCGGGTGCCTGAGGTGGAGTGCAGTGGAGTAGGAGAAAGCTGATGGAGGGAGTCGGGAGAAGCAGCTGTATATTGAGAGGAGAAAGCAGCACTGACAGTGACACATTGATAAAGTGCCGGAGTCCTGATTAGGAGGTGTACTGGGTCAGTGATCCTGATTGCTTCCCAGCAGGTGGTGCCCAGTCCCAAGTAGGAGCCAGCTCAAATGCAGTCATAAAGAGGCAGAGAATGGAGCCCACCACCTGCTGTGCCCAAAATAGATTAGACTGCAGAGCTGGACTGGAAGACTGCGGAGTGTGGAAAGGTTTGTTGAGTCTTTCCACTTCTCACACATATCTCTGCAGAACCCATCAATACTAGTAATATTATTATATAGAGCTCTAAAACTAACCGTAACCCTCTGGTCCCACAGTGTAAACCTACTCCTAGTGCCTAACCCTAACCACCCATCGCACAACCTAACCCTCTCCCTACTGCCTAACCCTCCCGTCCCGCAGCTTAACCCTCCACCTACTGCTTAACACTAGCATTCCGGTACCTCAGCCTAACCCTCTCCCTAGTGCCTAATGTGGGTATTCCACAGCCTAAACCTCCTCCCAGTGCCTAATCCGAACCATCAAGTCCCACAGCCTAACCCTCTCCGTAGTTCCTTACCCTAACCCTCCCATCTTGCAGCCTAACACTCTCCCTAGTTCCTTACCCTACCCCTCCCATCCCGGAACCTAACCCTCACTAGTGCCTAACTCTCCTATCCCGCAGCCTAACCCTACCCCTAGTGCATAACCCTAACTTCCTGCAACCTAACCCTAGCCCTAGTGCCTAACCCTAACACTCCCATACCACAGCCAAATCCACTCCCTAGTACCTAACCCTCCCATCCCACAGCCTAACCCTTCCCCTAGTGCCTAACCATAACCCTTCCATCCCACAACCTAACCTTCTCCCTAGTTCCTTACCTTAACCATCCCGCAGCCTAACCCTCACCCTAATGCCTAACCCTAATCTTCACTCTAGTGCCTATCCACTTCTCCCCTCTACAGCCTAACCCTAACTCCCCAGTGCCTAACCCTCCTCTCCCGCAGCCTAACCCTAACCCTCTATCTACTGCATTACCCTAAACACCACTACCCTCCACACAGCCTAACCCTCCCCTCCCCAGCATACTTACATTTGGAGTGCTGACTGTCATGATTCCAAGGAGTGTCATTATTCCAGCGCCAGTTTTCTGACCACTAGCATCTTGATCGTCAGGATGTCAACTACATCCCTATATATCAGGTGAGGACACTAGACAGCAATACGTCTAATAAGAATACAGAAACTGTTCACTATTTACAGTGAATCACTCACACCCTTAACTTCTTTTATTAGTTAATCCAGAGCCCATTTATCTAAGATCGCATATGCAGTGCGATCTGAGCATCATATTCGCACCCAGGATCGCATTGCAATATACAGTCATTTTGGCTGAATGTATGATCCAGTTGCTGAGCCCATCCTTGCCAAGTACTGTAAGGGCTGCCGGGGCATCTGAGTGTGACCCTGTGCCTGTGAGGACCTAAGCAGGCATGCATAGAGAATGACTGTAATTGTGTGTGTGGACGGCATTTGGGCCTCGGGAGAGCAGCAGATAAGCACAGGCCCAGCAGTGCGCAGTCAGAAACTGTATGCCCAAAAAATGAAGATAATTCAAGTGCAAAACCTGGTGGTAGGGGAGTCAATCTATATAACATTGTACTGCAGTAGTGGGGCAACCAAGATTGATCTTGCCTCCGGGCAATTGGGATGAAGTTACACCATTGATGGGCAAGCTCTAATTGGATGAGAGCCATGAGAGATGGCTTTTTCAGCCAATTAGTGGTTAAAAGGACTGGCGCCAGAAACAAAACCTCAAGATCCAACAGTGGGATGCAGAGGTTTTGCCATGATTTGGAATTTGGGGCAGGCAGGGAGATTGGAGCTGTGGCTCTTATTACCCTGGATCCCCTATGTTTGGGTGAGTCTGGTTCCCAGAGAACTGGGCCCACTCATCTGTATTTATTATGCTCAGCACTAGGCAGTGAATCCATCCTATTATAGTTCTAAGTTTTCCTTGCCTACATAAATGTTGCATATGATCTAGATACTGTAGGACTATCTGAGAGGAAAAACTTGGTGCATGTTATTAATCAGAAGTAGTTCTAGAATAATGCTTGATCCTGCATCCTTCCGAACAGTGGTGTAAGTTTGTCTCAGTTGCCCGAAGGCAAGGTAAATGTTGTTGCCTCCCCCCAGACATATAGATATATATATAGACAGGCAGGCACACACACACACACACACACACACACACACACACACACACACACACACACAGTTACAGTCAGCCTCTGCCTTAATCACACACACATCAACACTCAGCCTGCGCCCCCACACAGCAACACCCAACCTGTGCCTTACACACACACATACACACAGCAATACCGAGCTTGTGCCCCCCCCCACATGCACACACAGCCCCACCCAGCCTGTGCCCCTCCCTACCCCCCCAACATACTGCTACACCCAAGATGTGGGAGTTGAGGAGAAAAGTTGGCTGGAGGAGTCAGTGTCTCCCCACCCTCTTACCAACTGCCCCATGGGTGTTCTCCCATGGGTCTCCCCAGGTTACAGTTCCACAGAGTTCCTCTGAACTCCGGAAGTTCCTTCCTGCCATCGGTGCACTTTTCATTGCACACTCAAGTGGTGCACGGCTACTTGCTGTTACAGCCATGGACAATCCTAGTGCTCGCCAGCTCTAGTAAACCTGATGAAGATATTAGCACTATTTCTGCTGATCTCCTTTGATAAAAAAGCCAGAAATGACAACATTTGGCAAAGGCCTGTGTGCCTCATCCCTTGGATCTGTCAGTGGCTGCGGTTGCCTGCCGGAGTTCCAGTCTCCCACTATTGGTGGTGGCATCCCTGTGGAGTGGTACCCCTTTATGGACAGGAGCCTGGCGGCAGCTGACTCTGTTGCCTCCCGGAGATCTGTCTTTGCGCCCAAACAGATGTATTGCACAGATGTTGAAGTTGAGAGAAAGCAAGTTAGGCGCAATAATCAGCAATTTGCACGTGTGCATCCCAGCATTTACATACATTGCTATTACCTGAGACTGCTTTTTTTCTGTGATCCATAGACAGTTCAGGGTGGGAACTGGGAGGTAACCTAAAGGCCTTGCAGAAAGCGGAAGTGTTGTAGGCATGTTTAAGCATGCGACTGTAATCTCATTCAGAGCACCGCAGCCACAGTAGCCACATCTTAACAAGGATACAACTGAAGCGGCGCGCTAGGCAAGGGCTGCTCTTGGATTTGATATTGCAATCGATGGTGCATCAAATCCATCAGCGTATTTGAACATTGCTCAGGCTTAGCTTGCCGATGCTATGTTTGATCCCTGACTGCGACTCCAGTCACAGTGATGCAATCGCAAGTGCAGCAAGCAGGTGTGTAGCACCTCCTACTACATTTGCATACCTCCCAACTTTGGATGCTGTTGATGCGGAACTTGCATCGCCAAAGCCGCGGCAGAACAAGGGACGTGGCCTCGAAAGGAGTAGGCATAGCCTCGGGCGGAGAGGCATGGCCTTGGGCCGCGACCCCCTTTTCCAGAATTTTTGGGGCCCCCAGCTAACACTCCTCACACTGATAGATGCACACTGCCTCTATTCAGTGATTACCGACTGTTTTGCAGAGCAGCGGTGATCACTGACTCTCTTAATATGCCCCCCCCCCACGGGACACTGCGATCTGCAGGTGGGACAGCGGGACATTATCCAATTAGTGGGACTGTCCCACTGTGTTTGGGACAGTTGGGAGGTACAGATGTAGCCACCTTTATCTTGACTGGCTGAGGCGTTTGTCCCGATCGAGCATACGCAGCGTAGGGAGGCGCGCCTAGTCACAGAGAGGCGTAGCTAATCGCACGGAGGCAGACAGAGCGTTTGGCGTTACCTTTACGTGTAATACCTGCGATCAGCCACCAGATGTCGCTTTTTACAATCACCACTGAGCATGCGTGTGGTCTCCCGTAAAATACAATACTGAAATATATAATAAGGACTACTTTACTAAGGCGTTTCATTACGCTGCATACAGTAAATACTCATTACGCTGCATTATTTAATACAGTATATACGATACAGACACAGATAGTACAGCATACAGTATATGATCCATCTACAGTACTTTATGAATATGTGAGCGTCCAAGTCCCGCAGACAAAACAACAGAAAACCAGTAGTGTATACTGTCGCAAATGGACGTGTTAGAAGTTCACTATTGCCTCTTGAGATTAGGAATTTTGTACAGTATGTTAGCGTCCTAATCCCGTAGTCATTACAGCATAATCAAAACCAATGGATTTATTCATCTGTCTGCGGCGAAGTGGTGAAGTGTTCCGCTTCCTATACTCAGAGTCCTGAGTTCGATTCCTAAAGTACAAATGCATGTTAGTTTTTTCCAGACACTTTATTATTTTTTTTATTCACATAAACCAGGGCAAAGCTGCATGAGCGGTTCTACTGTTAAGGTTCTATGCACCGTACAGTACACATACAATTCTGTAGCTGGGCAGACTCAATAGAAATGGCTACCACCTATGACTCCTTGCCCCACAGAGGCCCTAGGCTACGGAGCAAGTAACAGTCCAGATTTTACAGGCTATGGGGCAATGCTGAAGGAGCGTCATAATCCTCTAGCTAAAATACACACGGACGATAGGAATAAGCGAGGTCTATGCACATTATGGTACACCGGACTCGATCGCATAGCACACTGGCAAAATGGCCGCCGCCCCTGAACCCTTGTGCATGGGGCAATGCTGGAGGAGCGTCACAATCCCCTAGCTAAAATACACAGGGGCGATAGGGATAAGCTAGGTCTGCACATTACGGTACACCGGACTCAATCGCATAGCACACTGGCAAAATGACCATTACCCCTGAACCCCCACCTCGTGGCAGGCAGCGATGGCTATGGGGCAATGCTGAAGGAGCATCACAATCCCCTAGCCAAAATACACAGGGGCGATAGAGATAAGCGAGGTCTATGTACATTACGTTGCACCGGGCTCGATCGTATAGCAAACTGACAAAACACAAGTTTTACATAAAGCAGGGCAAAGCTGCAGGAGAGTTTCTACTGTCAAGGTTCTATGCACTTTACGGTACACATACAATTCTATAGCAGGGCAAACTCAATTGAAATGGCTACCGCCTGTGACTCCTAGCTCCATGGAGGCACTCGGCTATAGAGCAAGTAACAGCACAGATTTGAAACAATGCTGAAGGAGCGTCAGAATCCCCTAGCTAAAATACACAGGGGTGATAGGGATAAGCGAGGTCAATGCACATAACGATACACCGCAAAGTACCCCATGGTTTTGATTATGCCTTTTCTTTGAACACGGTATTTTCCACTGCCTCGCCCTACCCCCATCCCACTTTCCCATTCTCCCCTGGGAGCCTGCAAAGTACATGCAGTAGACAGGGAGGGAGTTCCGATCAGGTTACAAGACATGTGCAACAGTATACTACTGTGTGTAGGAAAATCCTCCACCAACTCTGATTTATGTGAAACCTGTGTGCACCCTTTCATTGAATGTATAACAAAGAAAAGAAAAAAAATAAAGTGAATGTCACAGGAACATAGAAAAAAAAAGGTTGGCACTTTGGGACTCTCAGCGTGGGAGGTGGGAGCCTTCATCGCTAGGTTGGTATGGAAGGGGAGACAATTAGCTACCGGAGGGTATTAACCCCAAGTTTCTGTGACCCCCACAAGGCTCATGCCAAGCGTCGGAACCCATGGTGGGTCTGAATTAACGGGCCCATTATAGTCTATGGGAAAATGGGTCCACTTTGCATACTGATATCTCTGGTTCTGGGTGTCCCAGAGACTCAGGACTGGTACCATGCAAAAGAGGAGACTCTTGGCTTTCGGGGCAGACCAACCACTAGTTTATGTGACACTGGAAAAGGAAACGGGAAGCAACCGTGTTTCGGGTTCCCTCCAGTTGTCCGCCTAGCTTGCACAGGATGCAGGGTTTCTGGCTAGATAGGAAATACTGTACAGAAATGCTAAGCATGGTAATTTGACACCCAGGAACATAGGTAGGAGTTTTTATCTCTCTCCATTATACTTAGAAAAATTACACTTGCCACTGTATGTTACAAACTGTTCGTGCTAATTAGTACACTAGTAGAACATACTGTACAGAGATACTAAGGACAGTGATTTGGCATCCACGAATTTAGGGAGGATCTTTAATCTCTCTCCATTGTAATCTTTCTAAGTATAATGGAGAGAGAGATAAAAGCTCCTCCCTAAGTACCAGGGTGCCAAATTACAGTCTTTAGTATCTCTGTATTCTATGTTCTACTAGTGTACTAATTAGCATGAACAGCTTGTAACGTACAGTGGCAAGTTTAATATTTCTATGTATAATGGAGAGAGATAAAAGCTCCTCTGAAAGTTCCTAGATGCCAAATCACCGTCCTTAGTATCTCTGTACAGTATGTTCTACTAGTGTACTAATTAGCACAAACGGCTATTAACGGAATGCCAAATCACCGAACTTAGTATCTCTGTACAGTATGTCCTATTAGGTTACTAATTAGCATGAACAGCTTGTAACGTACATGGCAGGTTTAATCTTTCTATGTATAATGGAGAGAGATAAAAGCTCCTCAGTAAGTTCCTGGATGCCAAATCACCGTACTTAGTATCTCTGTACAGTATGTTCTATTAGGGTACTAATTAGCTGTTCGTGCTAACTAGTACCCTAATAGAAAATACTATACAGAGATACTAAAGACGGTGATTTGGCAACCAGGAATTTACAGAGGAGAAAGATCAAGCCTGCCACTGTATGTTACAAGCTGCTCGTGCTAATTAGTACACTAGAAGAACATGCTGTACAGAGATACTACGGACAGTGATTTGGCATCCACGAACTTAGGGAGGAGCTTTTATCTCTCTTCATTATACTTAGAAAGATTACAATGGAGAGAGATAAAAGCTCCTCCCTAAGTTCCTGGATGCCAAATCACTGTACTTAGTATCTATGTACAGTATGTTCTACTAGTGTACTAATTAGCACGAACAGCATGTAACACACAGTGGCAATTTTAATCTTTCTATGTATAATATTGAGAGATAAAAGCTTCTCCCTAAGTTCCTGGTTGCCAAATCACCAAACTTAGTATCTCTGTATAGTATTTTCTATTAGGGTACTAAATTAGCACGGACAGCTTGTAAAGTACAGCGGCAAGTTTAATCTTTCTATGTAAAATGGAGAGAGATAAAAGCTCCTCTGGAAGTTCCCAGATGCCAAATCACCATTCTTAGTATCTCTGTACAGTATGTTCTACTAGTATACTAATTAGCACGAACAGCTTTTAACTGGATGCCAAATCACCATACTTCGTATCTCTGTACAGTATGTTCTATTAGGGTACTAATTAGCACGAACAGCTTGTAACGTACAGCGGCAAGTTTAATCTTTCTATGTATAATGGAGAGAGATAAAAGCTCCTCAATAAGTTCCTGGATACAAAATCACCACACTTAGTATCTCTGTACAGTATGTTCTATTAGGGTACCAATTAGCTGTTTGTGCTACTTAGAACCCTAATTGAAAATACTATGCAGAGATACTAAGGATGGTGATTTGGCAACCAGGAACTTAGGGAGGAGCTTTTATCTCTCTATATTATATATAGTAAGATTAAAATTGCCACTGTACGTTACAAGCTGTTTGTGCTAATTAGTACCCTAATAGAAAATACTATGCAAAGATACTAAGGATGGTGATTTGGCAACCAGGAACTTAGGGAGGAGTTTTTCTCTCTCTATATTATACATAGAAAGATTAAAATTGCCACTGTACGTTATAAGCTGTTCGTGCTAATTAGTACACTAGTAGAACATACTGTACAGAGATACTAAGTACAGTGATTTGGCATCCACAAACTTAGGGAGGAGCTTTAATCTCTCCATTGTAATCTATCTAAGTATAATGGAGAGAGATAAAAGCTCCTCCCTAAATTCCTGGATGCCATATTACTGTCCTTAGTATCTCTGTACTCTATGTTCTACTAGTGTACTAATTAGCTGTTTGTGCTAATTAGTACCCTAATAGAAAATACTATGCAAAGATACTAAGGATGGTGATTTGGCAACCAGGAACTTAGGGAGGAGCTTTTCTCTCTCTATATTATACATAGAAAGATTAAAATTGCCACTGTACATTACAAGCTGTTCGTGCTAATTAGTACACTAGTAGAACATACTGTACAGAGATACTAAGTACAGTGATTTGGCATCCACGAATTTAGGGAGGAGCTTTAATCTCTCCATTGTAATCTATCTAAGTATAATGGAGAGAGATAAAAGCTCCTCCCTAAAATCCTGGATGCCAAATTGCTGACCTTAGTATCTCTGTATTCTATGTTCTACTAGTGTACTAATTAGCTGTTTGTGCTAATAAGTACCTTAATAGAAAATAATATGCACAGATACTAAGGATGGTGATTTGGCAACCAGGAACTTAGGGAGGAGCTTTTATCTCTCTATATTATACATAGAAAGATTAAAATTGCCACTGTACGTTACAAGCTGTTCGTGCTAATTAGTACACTAGTAGAACATACTGTACAGAGATACTAAGTACAGTGATTTGGCATCCACGAATTTAGGGAGGAGCTTTAATCTCTCCATTGTAATCTATCTAAGTATAATGGAGAGAGATAAAAGCTCCTCCCTAAATTCCTGGATGCCAAATTACTGTCCTTAGTATCTCTGTACTCTCTGTTCTACTAGTGTACTAATTAGCTGTTTGTGGTAATTAGTACCCTAATAGAAAATACTATGCAAAGATACTAAGGATGGTGATTTGGCAACCAGGAACTTAGGGAGGAGCTTTTCTCTCTCTATATTATACATAGAAAGATTAAAATTGCCACTGTACGTTACAAGCTGTTCGTGCTAATTAGTACACTAGTAGAACATACTGTACAGAGATACTAAGTACAGTGATTTGGCATCCACCAACTTAGGGAGGAGCTTTAATCTCTCCATTGTAATCTATCTAAGTATAATGGAGAGCGATAAAAGCTCCTCCCTAAATTTCTGGATGCCATATTACTGTCCTTAGTATCTCTGTACTCTATGTTCTACTAGTGTACTAATTAGCTGTTTGTGCTAATTAGTACCCTAATAGAAAATACTATGCAAAGATACTAAGGATGGTGATTTGGCAACCAGGAATTTAGGGAGGAGCTTTTCTCTCTATATATTATACATAGAAAGATTAAAATTGCCACTGTACGTTACAAGCTGTTCGTGCTAATTAGTACACTAGTAGAACATACTGTACAGAGATACTAAGTACAGTGATTTGGCATCCACGAACTTAGGGAGGAGCTTCAATCTCTCCATTGTAATCTATCTAAGCATAATGGAGAGAGATAAAAGCTCCTCCCTAAATTCCTGGATGCCAAATTACTGTCCTTAGTATCTCTGTACTCTCTGTTCTACTAGTGTACTAATTAGCTGTTTGTGGTAATTAGTACCCTAATAGAAAATACTATGCAAAGATACTAAGGATGGTGATTTGGCAACCAGGAACTTAGGGAGGAGCTTTTCTCTCTCTATATTATACATAGAAAGATTAAAATTGCCACTGTACGTTATAAGCTGTTCGTGCTAATTAGTACACTAGTAGAACATACTGTACAGAGATACTAAGTATAGTGATTTGGCATCCACGAATTTAGGGAAGAGCTTTAATCTCTCCATTGTAATCTATCTAAGTATAATGGAGAGAGATAAAAGCTCCTCCCTAAATTCCTGGATGCCAAATTACTGACCTTAGTATCTCTGTACTCTATGTTCTACTAGTGTACTAATTAGCTGTTTGTGCTAATTAGTACCCTAATAGAAAATACTATGCAAAGATACTAAGGATGGGGATTTGGCAACCAGGAACTTAGGGAGGAGCTTTTATCTCTCTATATTATACATAGAAAGATTAAAATTGCCACTGTACGTTATAAGCTGTTCGTGCTAATTAGTACACTAGTAGAACATACTGTACAGAGATACTAAGTACAGTGATTTGGCATCCACAAACTTAGGGAGGAGCTTTAATCTCTCCATTGTAATCTATCTAAGTATAATGGAGAGAGATAAAAGCTCCTCCCTAAATTCCTGGATGCCATATTACTGTCCTTAGTATCTCTGTACTCTATGTTCTACTAGTGTACTAATTAGCTGTTTGTGCTAATTAGTACCCTAATAGAAAATACTATGCAAAGATACTAAGGATGGTGATTTGGCAACCAGGAACTTAGGGAGGAGCTTTTCTCTCTCTATATTATACATAGAAAGATTAAAATTGCCACTGTACGTTACAAGCTGTTCGTGCTAATTAGTACACTAGTAGAACATACTGTACAGAGATACTAAGTACAGTGATTTGGCATCCACGAATTTAGGGAGGAGCTTTAATCTCTCCATTGTAATCTATCTAAGTATAATGGAGAGAGATAAAAGCTCCTCCCTAAAATCCTGGATGCCAAATTGCTGACCTTAGTATCTCTGTATTCTATGTTCTACTAGTGTACTAATTAGCTGTTTGTGCTAATAAGTACCTTAATAGAAAATAATATGCACAGATACTAAGGATGGTGATTTGGCAACCAGGAACTTAGGGAGGAGCTTTTATCTCTCTATATTATACATAGAAAGATTAAAATTGCCACTGTACGTTACAAGCTGTTCGTGCTAATTAGTACACTAGTAGAACATACTGTACAGAGATACTAAGTACAGTGATTTGGCATCCACGAACTTAGGGAGGAGCTTTAATCTCTCCATTGTAATCTATCTAAGTATAATGGAGAGAGATAAAAGCTCCTCCCTAAATTCCTGGATGCCAAATTACTGTCCTTAGTATCTCTGTACTCTCTGTTCTACTAGTGTACTAATTAGCTGTTTGTGGTAATTAGTACCCTAATAGAAAATACTATGCAAAGATACTAAGGATGGTGATTTGGCAACCAGGAACTTAGGGAGGAGCTTTTCTCTCTCTATATTATACATAGAAAGATTAAAATTGCCACTGTACGTTACAAGCTGTTCGTGCTAATTAGTACACTAGTAGAACATACTGTACAGAGATACTAAGTACAGTGATTTGGCATCCACCAATTTAGGGAGGAGCTTTAATCTCTCCATTGTAATCTATCTAAGTATAATGGAGAGCGATAAAAGCTCCTCCCTAAATTTCTGGATGCCATATTACTGTCCTTAGTATCTCTGTACTCTATGTTCTACTAGTGTACTAATTAGCTGTTTGTGCTAATTAGTACCCTAATAGAAAATACTATGCAAAGATACTAAGGATGGTGATTTGGCAACCAGGAATTTAGGGAGGAGCTTTTCTCTCTATATATTATACATAGAAAGATTAAAATTGCCACTGTACGTTACAAGCTGTTCGTGCTAATTAGTACACTAGTAGAACATACTGTACAGAGATACTAAGTACAGTGATTTGGCATCCACGAACTTAGGGAGGAGCTTCAATCTCTCCATTGTAATCTATCTAAGCATAATGGAGAGAGATAAAAGCTCCTCCCTAAATTCCTGGATGCCAAATTACTGTCCTTAGTATCTCTGTACTCTCTGTTCTACTAGTGTACTAATTAGCTGTTTGTGGTAATTAGTACCCTAATAGAAAATACTATGCAAAGATACTAAGGATGGTGATTTGGCAACCAGGAACTTAGGGAGGAGCTTTTCTCTCTCTATATTATACATAGAAAGATTAAAATTGCCACTGTACGTTATAAGCTGTTCGTGCTAATTAGTACACTAGTAGAACATACTGTACAGAGATACTAAGTATAGTGATTTGGCATCCACGAATTTAGGGAAGAGCTTTAATCTCTCCATTGTAATCTATCTAAGTATAATGGAGAGAGATAAAAGCTCCTCCCTAAATTCCTGGATGCCAAATTACTGACCTTAGTATCTCTGTACTCTATGTTCTACTAGTGTACTAATTAGCTGTTTGTGCTAATTAGTACCCTAATAGAAAATACTATGCAAAGATACTAAGGATGGGGATTTGGCAACCAGGAACTTAGGGAGGAGCTTTTATCTCTCTATATTATACATAGAAAGATTAAAATTGCCACTGTACGTTACAAGCTGTTCGTGCTAATTAGTACACTAGTAGAACATACTGTACAGAGATACTAAGTACAGTGATTTGGCATCCACGAATTTAGGGAGGAGCTTTAATCTCTCCATTGTAATCTATCTAAGCATAATGGAGAGAGATAAAAGCTCCTCCCTAAATTCCTGGATGCCAAATTACTGTCCTTCGTATCTCTGTACTCTATGTTCTACTAGTGTACTAATTAGCACAAACAGCTTGTAACGTAGAGTGGCAAGTTTAATCTTTCTATGTATAATGGAGAGAGATAAAAGCTCCTCAGTAAGATCCTAGATGCCAAATCACCATCCTTAGTATCTCTGTACAGTATGTTCTACTAGTGTATTAATTAGCACGAACAGCTTGTAACGTACAATTGCAAGTTTAATCTTTGTATGTATAATGGAGAGAGATAAAAGCTCTTCTGAAAGTTCCTAGATGCCAAATCACCATCATTAGTATCTCTGTACAGTATGTTCTACTAGTGTACTAATTAGCATGAACAGCTGTTTTACCGGATGCCAAATCACCGTACTTAGTATCTCTGTACAGTATGTTCTATTAGGGTACTAATTAGCTGTTTGTGCTTGTTCACGGGAACACATAAAAAAAAAGGTTGTCCCTTCCTTTCCATTGGTGTTGGTTTATGCCTTAGGGGACTCAGACGCTCGCATTTGTAAAGCACAGTATTTTCCACCGCCTCCTGCTAGCCCATCGCCCTTCCCCCCTGGGAGCCTGCACAGATCATGCAGTGGACAGGGAGGGAATTCAGGTCCTGTGCAATACACAAACGCCGAAGATCTACTGTACTGTTTTGCTCACTCAGAATACACTCATTTCTACTCATTACCGCTGTGTAGATGCATTTAGCGTAAAGAATCGCTCCTGCAGATCTACTCTGATTTATATGAAACTTGTGTGCATCCTTCTATTGACTGTCTTACAATGATAATAAAATAATACAGTGTATTATTACAATAAAAAAAAAGAAGAAGGCACATCAGGTCTCGAACCCTGGACCCTCAGCGTGGGAGGTGGGAGCCTTCACCCCTAGCCCATGATGCCTCATGAGAGATTCCCAATTTCATGTGTAAAAGTACTGCAAACAGCGCCCGGCCCCCACCCCATTGGTGTTGGTTTATGCCTTAGAGGACTCGGACCTCGCATTTGTAAAGCACTGTATTTCCCACCGCCTCCTGCTAGCCCTCCATTCCCATTATGCCTTAGGGAACTCAGACGCTCATGTATTTTAAAAGCACGGTGTTTATACATTGTACTGTACATTCTTCCTTTTACACAATTAGTTGCGTCTCCATACACATACAGTACTCTACAGTAGGTCACCATCTTTTTCCACCGCCTCCCGTTACGCCTACAGTATTAACATTACAGTCATCACTGACCAATTGCCAGAGCTGTACAGGTACAGGTAGATCAATCCGCCGCTATACTGTACGATCAAAAGTACTGGATTAGTGGAGCATTAGCCACCCAGTGGTGGAGATGTGTAATGCATGCTGTGTATCTAGATCGCCTCAACGTGCCTGCCTGTGATTAAACTCAGCTATCGCCTTAGCGTGACTAAACGGACGTCTAGGCGGAGAATCGGTCAAGACAAAGGTGGCTACATCTGTATGCATTTGCATTACTAAGGATCGCATTTGCAAAGCTGCTTTGAGCAGCTTTACAAATGCGATCCACACTGAATGAGGGACTGTATTTGGAACTTACAATAGAAATTTTTTTGAAATGACTATGATGCTGAGGTTTTAGAAATATTTATCTTCTAAGAGATATACAGTAATACAGGAAATGTGACTGGAGGAAGGCCAACAAAAGTTCTCAGAATGAGAAATTGAAATCTCTATAAAATGACTCTATTATAGCATCTATTGTCTCACCGAGGTGCTGCAAGTTACTTGTGAACCCCAGATCTGACTTTATACAATAGTATAAAAGGTACAGTAGATGGCCAAAGAACAAATGATTTGTTTCACTAATAAAAGAGGCAGCTATTTGCACACTGTGTGAACGTAAAGCAGAGTTTAATTTATCACTGCTTAACCAGAAGAAATGTACCCAGTCTTAACTTAGAATACCATCTAATTTTCCTGTATTATAGCTGTCATGCAATTTGAAGAATTACAGGATACTGTACATCCAGGATATGTTATGCTGACACTTCACTTGCAATTGAGTAAATGTTGCATGAATAATGGCCATTTCGTACATTGTAAATGTAATATGTCTATTTTAATTTTTTAGACATGGACAGATTTAAAATGTAAAGGTAAAACTAGGTGCCTATTAAGAGATACATTATTTAAATGTGAGAAGGTTCATCCATGGGAGAAAAAATGTATGTGTACTGTAGCATATTCAGAATCAGAGAAGACAGTTCATGTCGCAACAGTATGTTTACCCGATTATCTTCCATATCTACCTACAGGCAGTGGTGGATTTCCCACTAGGTCAGTGGTACCCAAACTTTTCTAAATCACGGCACCCTAGCGCATCAGAATATTTTTCACTGCACCCCTAGGCCAAAAGTTTTGTACTGAGAAATGTAAAAATAAATATTACATTTAGTAAATTGGGTTTATATGTTAACCTTAGGTTCAGTTGTGTGGTGAGGGACAGGATTTGCTTCTGCTTGTCCACATATGTAATGATTGGCACTCACCAGCAGTAGTTTTGTCTGTTACACTGACCATAAATGATTTTAATTGGTCCTGGACTACCAACACAGGGTACCACTGCAAGTGTCCCAAGGCATCCCAGGGTGTTACGGCATACAGTTTGAGAACCACTGCACTAGGCACATGAGTTACATGTCTAGGGGCACCACTTTCTGTAGGGAGGCACAAAAGGGTTCCACTGCATGAGTCCCCTGCTAGGTTAGGTGATATTGTGGTGTGGGAGGTGGAGATGAAGGGTGATGTTGGGACCGCTTTGGTGGTCTGGAGGAATTGGGGTCTGCGCAACATGAAGGGGGTGAAGGGACAGTGACACGATGGGGGGAGGGGGTAACCATAAATCATGTGCCTGGGGGTGTCTTTTTACAAATTGAGAGGTAGGACAGTGTGTTTACAGAGGTTGGCAAGCCTAGACTGAGAATAATAAAAAGTTGGATCTCTTATGGGTGCTGGTAGGCTGGAAGTAGAATTACTACATTTTAATTTTCAGATTACCCGGCAGGAATCATGATTGGGGACCTAAGGCTTGATTCAGAAGTACATGCAATGTTGGTGTCAGACGCAATGGAACATTTTTGAATATACATTTACAGAATGAATGCTTATTTTGCTATTTTTTCATTGTGAAGTGTTTTCATTTGTGGTATGGACACCATATTTTAATATAACAAAGTTAAATTACAGTGAAGGGGTGTAATGTAGGTTGATTTGCTGCACAAAAAAATCCAACATCATAAAATATTTTGAGCTAGTTTTACGGGAGGAATAGCAGACTTTGATTAACTTTAATTGGGTTGTGAAATGGCTTTTTCTGAATAGATTGTTATTTTAATGGGAAGTATTGCAATATAAAAAAGAAAGAATTCTTGTAATGTAACAGCTTTGTTTTATTGTCCATATTAAAGCTAGTGAAGATTTGAAACACTTATAAGTATGTAAATAATTACATGCAGCTTAATTCATTCAAAGCAAAGGGATTGTCTGTCTACTTATAATTCTTTCTGTAAACACCAGAAGCCAGGCTATAGGTCCTTGTTACTTACAGTAACCCATTATCCCTTAATCAGAATATTCTTACTGGTACTTTGCTGCCTCCAATACTTCTGCACAGTTTTAGATGTCTACTACTTAAGATTATAAGTATAGGCAAATGGAGGAGGAGGAGTAAGAGGAGACAAGTTCAGATACTACAATGTAAGAAAGCAGTACTAATGATTTTAGCGAACAGAAAACAGCCAACAGAAAAACTTTGCATAACAAGATGACATATTTGGTAAGAGGATGATTGTTTGCTTTGCATGATGGACTGATTGTGATGGATACTTGAATGTTATAAGCATAGTAATCATAAATCAAGGTTACATAGGTATAATCATTGGAATTCTTATTGTGGAACTAAATATTTATAGTAACTGAGGTACAAGAAGCAACCTTGCAGGTGCTTCCAACTTAGCACTATGGCAAGGATACTTGTTAGCCACAACAGTGCTAATTGTACAGCCTATGTACTGTACATAAAGTAAACCTGGTATGCAAGTCAGTAAAAATAAATCAATGTACAGCATTTTAAATGAAATACATAAGCTTAACACTTACAACAAAGGTAACAGTGATGTCCCTTTATAGCCTCATTTTCTGCAATAGTTAAGTGAAAGGCAAAAAGTAAAAAATTAATAATGAGGGAGGAATAAATAGAAAACCAACTCAATGCAAAGTCCAAATGCAAAGGTACTTTGAACATACTTTACAGAAAACAACAATGGGTGCACAGATGCATAAGAGTGGAGAGACATTTTCTAGGGTACCTATAGGGTTATTAAGATTTTGTAGCAATATAGATGCAATAAAAATAGTGTTCTCAAAAATAAAATGTTTCTGATTATATACAAAGCTTTACAAATCTTCACATGGGTCCAAGCAGTGGCAGAACTCCGGGAGACAATGGAGGCATCCGAAGCCGGGCACCAAGCCCTGAAGGGGGCACTTCCCCTCCACTCCACTGTCCCAGCACCCAAAGCTGAGCCAAGCACTGATAGTTTCATCTGCGCTCCCATTCCCTATTAGCAACTGCTACCGTGCAGCTGGTTGCACATGGCTATAGAGGTGACGCTGCCTGTTAGAGAAGCCAGAGAAGAGAATTTAATAGAGCTTCACTGCTGCTGGAAAAGGTGGGATTGACAGCCACCACCGCTGATACTGCTGTGGGGCAGGGAATGCCGGCATCTCCATCCATACAAATTGCCCCCCCCCCCCCCCCACACCTCCTCCTCCTCAGGAGAGCTTCCCCGGATTGCATACCACCCTCTTTCCCTGTGTCTCTGTACCAGATGTTGAGCAGAGCTCCCTGGGCAGGCATTGTGATTTGCCCAGGCTCTCTGTTACTTAGCGTCCACCCTGAATTTTACAAGATCTTCCAAGACTTCAGTGTACAGGTCACAGTGGCTCCAGGGTCTGATGGGGATGGTTAGGAGCTGGGGAGCCAACAGGAGCCATCTATACAGTGTGACCAGGGTAAGCTCATACCATCAGCAGTGAGTCTGCTCACAGAGTTGATAGATTATGGCAGACTCAAGAGTCTATTTATTAATATTGATCTTAGTATATAGAGTTGATGTGTATATTGTGCTCTTATGAGGTTCGGGTTTTAGGGGCTCTCCTATGTTGCATATTATCTACTGTATGATATGCCCCTGTGTACCCCCATAATCCCCCCAATGCAGGATGCCTGGCACCATCAGCTACTGGCAAACACCTTATTCAATACTACTACTCCTAGTGTCATCAGTATCCTTATTGCTAATACTAACCTCCAGCTGACATGTGTCCCTACTACCCCACCCACCCATTATGTATCATTACTGTGAGGATACTGGGTTCAAAATCACTCAGTCATGGTGGTAGATGAAAAACCAACAGTGGTTTATTGAACAGAATGGGTTATAAACAGCTCAGCACACTTCTGTGATCCAATTCAACACGACAATTCCCTCCTGGAACTCCTGACAGAACATTACTTCTTAGCCAGTCTCCTGCCACTCTCTGACCTTCTCTCTCAGATCTCTTTCAATGGCCCCTGTTTGCTATTATCAAACCTTTGTCTTTTCTACCATAAGGCGACACCCCCAGAACAGTTTCAGAGCAAACCTACTTTCACATGCCCAGGCATGTCCCCTAGGCCACAATAGATGTTAACTAAATTAACCTTACTTAATCTGATTGTGTGGCCTGGAATCCATTGTGTGGGGAAGAATGAGGGGGTTGTATGGCCTGACATCTGAGACTGGCTGTATCTACTCAACAGCAAACACACAGGTTATCTGAGCAGTCACATGGGGGGAACATTATTTTACAAACTATAACACAATAACCAATACATTCATATATATACATCGAAAACATAACTGTACCCTTGTAACAATAACATCATACAATATAATACAATATTGCCTAGTACATAGCCAAATACAAATCAACAATCAGTGTAGTCCATTGGTCAGACCAGGGCTAGGGAAGTAGCTGCGTGTCTTTTACCACTGTGTGACACAACGCGCCGGCTGTATTGTCACATTTCCTCCCTCTACTTCCAAGCCCGGTGTCCTGGGTGGCTTAAGCTTGCTGAGAGTAATGGTATTCTCCTGTACCCTGGGTATTGGTAGCGAGGGATCTCCTGGGCTTGCTCGGCGCTGGGTCTGGTTCCTGCTGACGGGACAGGCCATCTGCGTTCCCATGATCTCTGCCCTTTTTGTGAGAGATAGAGAAATTGTATAGTTGTAGGGCTAAGCTCCATCTCAGCAGTCGTCAATTGTCTCCGGCAGTGCGCTGTAACCAACTAAGGGGACTGTGGTCTGTTACCACTGAGAACTCGCGCCCGTACACATATGCCTGCAATTTCTTGAGTACCCAGACTATGGCCAGGCACTCCTTTTCAATAGTGGCATAGGCTATCTCGCCGTCCATAAGTTTTCGGGAGAGAAAGGCAACTGGGTGTTCACAACCATCCTCCCCTACTTGGCTCAACACAGCTCCTATTCCACAACCCGAGGCATCTGTTTGCACAATGAACCGCCGGCGGAAGTCGGGGGCTGCTAACACTGGGGATTGGGACAAAATGTCCTTCAGCTGGGAAAAAGCCTGCTCACACTCTGGGCTCCAGTCAATTTGTCGGGTGTACTTTTTTGTCGTTAGGTCAGTCAGGGGTTTGGCAATGGTGCTGTACTGGGGCACAAATTTATGATAGTACCCTGCTGTTCCAAGGAAGGCACGTACCTGTTTTTGGTTAGTGGGCCGAGGCCATTTCAGGATGGCCTCAATTTTCGCTGGCTCTGGACGAATATGGCCTCCACCAACCCTATGCCCGAGGTACAACACCTCTGCCATCCCCATCTGACATTTGTCAGGTCTGGTTGTTAACCCTGCCTTGCTGATCAGTGCCAACACCTGGGCCACATGCTGCAGATGCACCTCCCATGTCTGACTAAAAATGGCTATGTCATCAAGGTATGCCTGGGCAAAGTCCTGACACCCTGTCAGTAGGTGATCTATGGTACGCTGAAAGGTGGCTGGGGCATTCTTCATCCCAAAGGGCATGGCAGTAAATTCAAAGAGCCCAAATGGGGTGCTGAATGCAGACCTCTCCTGTGCCTCCCTGGTAAGGGGTATCTGCCAGTATCCTTTGCTAAGATCCAGAGTGGATACATAGCATGCCATTCTCAACCTGTCTAACAGCTTATCTACCCCGGGGCATGGGGTATGCGTCTGTCACTGTCACCTCGTTCAGCCTCCTATAGTCCACGCAGAAGCGGGTACTGCCATCTTTCTTGGGCACTAGGACTACGCTGGCGGCCCAGGGACTATGGGACGGTACAATAACACCAAGCACCAGCATTTCATCGACCTCCCTTTTGATCATATCAATCACCCCGGGGTTCACCCGATAAGCGGGTTGCCTAGTGGGCCGAGCCTCCCCGGTGTTGACATGATGGGCCACTACATGAGTGCGCCCTGGCCTGCTTGTGAATTGTGGCCTCTCTACCTCCAATACCTCCCTCATCTGTAGGGCCTGGGTTTCAGTTAACTGCGAGCCTATGGGCACCGCCTCCACTCCTAGGTCCCTCTTGGTGGCTGCTAGAATGTCAGGGATGGGGTCAGTCTCTGGGTCATCCATAGGTGGGCAGCAGATTGCCACCGCCCCTATCTCCCTGGTGACATATTTCTTTAACCTATTTATGTGGTAGGTACCCACCCGCTTCCCTGTTTGGTCTAGGGAAATAATGTAATCTACCCGGCCCTGCCGATCCACTACAGTATAAGGCCCTGCCCAGGTCGCCTGTAACTTATGCTTTCGGCAGGTACTAGCACCATCACTTTCTGTCCAACCTCTAGTTCCCTGTCCTGCGCTCGTTGGTTATAGTACTGGCACTGTCTTTCCTGCACACCCAGGGTGTGGTCATGCGCAAGCTGCATCGGCCTGTGCAGTTTCTCCTTCATTTGGACTACATATTCCAAGATGGGAACCGCAGGTTCCTGAAATGACCCTTCCCAGCTTTCCCTGACTAGGTCAAGTGGTCCCCTTACCCTTCGGGCATATAGTAACTCAAAAGGAGAAAATCCGGTTGAATCCTGCGGCACTTCGGGGTACGCGAATAATAGCTGTTGCAAGGACTTCTCCCAGTCTCCCCCCTCCGATTCAGCAAATGCCCGCAGCAACTGCTTTAGGGTCAAATTGAATCTCTCAAAGAGACCATTAGTCTGGGGGTGATAAGGGGTGGGGCGTAAGGGATGGACCCCAAAGTTGTCCCATACTGTCTGCAGCAATTCCCTTTGAAATTGCGTACCCTGATCAGTAACTACTTCTTGGGGATATCCTACGCGACTAAAAATATCCATAAGAGCCTGGGGGATATGTTCAGCATCTATGGATGCCAGTGCCACTGCCTCAGGGTATCTAGTTGCGTAATCAACTACAGTCAGTATGTATCTCTTTCCTGTTCAGCTCGGTTTCTTAAAAAAAAGGCCCCACAATGTCCATGGCCACTCTCTTAAATGGCTCACTTATGACAGGCATGGGTTGTAGGGGAACCCGGCGTGGGGGTCCCCCGAGGCGTTGGCAGACCTCACATGACTCTCTACACCACTGTTTTACCTCCTGGTTAACCCCAGACCAGAAGAAATGTCACAGCAGCCGGGCACGGGTTTTCCGAACCCCTAAGTGGCCTGCTAAGGGAATGCATGGGCAAGGGCCAGCAACCGGGCACGGTACTGCTATGGAACAATCAACTGTTGTCTTAGGACCCCGGACTCTAATGGGTCTGCTTTTGCTGGCACCCGGTACAGTCTCCCCTCCTCCCACATAATGCGATCCTCCTGAGGCCCCCAATCTGTTCGTCCCGCTGCCCTGCGGAGGCTAGCTAGGGAGGGGTCGGTCCGTTGGGCTTCCCTAAAGGCTACCCTATCTACTTCCCCCAGATTCTCATCACAGTCAGGCAAGTCTGGTACAGGGTTACTCACCGCCAACGGTTCAGGGTTTGTGGCTGTCACTTCCACAGAGACTCCTGGTGCTGGCATGAGAGGGTCCTTATGCACTGTCTCCAATGCCTGTGCTTGGCTTTGGGTGACTAGCCAATCCAGCACTCAGATCATTGCCCAGAATGGCGTGAGTGGGTAATCCATCCAAAAGTCCCACATTTACCTCTCCAGAGTCCAGGCCCCAGTCCAGGTGTACCCTTGCCATAGGTATTACAGTGATCTGCCCTCCTGCCATGGAAATTTTAACTTTCTTTTTCTTCAGTATTTGGCAGAGGGGAATTAATTCTGGCCGGATAAGGGTGATAGAAGCTCCAGAGTCTCTCAACCCTTGCAGCTCCTTCCCATTAACTTTTACAGGTTGTAGGTGGGTCTTCATATTATCCTGGGTGGATTTCCCAATAGCTGCTGCCACCTCTACTTGGTATGCTACTTCCTCCGCCTCTGGCGCATCAGGAAAGTAGTCCGCCTCCCCCATTCCAAATGATTCATGGCACACAGCCACCCGCGACATGGCAGTTTGGGCACCTGGGAATGGCCGTCTTACCCGTGTACAGTCCCGAAGTAAATGCCCCACCTGGTCACAGTTGTAGCAGCGTCGGCTTGCAGGTGACGCTGGTCCCCGAGACCTTGAATTTCTGGCTAGGGAAGCTGGGTTATGTTTTGGGGCCGGCCGATGGGGGAGCAATGGTAGATCACGATCCTGCTGGGGCCGTCGGAGGGTTGTCCTCTCCTCTGTGTTGGCACCTCTCCACCGAGGCCTGTTAGCTGTGAACTCATCTGCTAGGTGTGCTGCTTTTTCCGGAATGGTAGGGTTCCGGTCTGCCACCCACTCCCTGATCTCTGGAGGCATCTTGATTAGCAACTGCTCCAAAATAAAAGCATTTTTAATGTCTGCTACAGTAAGGGCCTTCTTCACGGCCAGCCACTTATCACAGTTCCTCCGCAGCAAGTTATTGAACTCTATAAATGAGGCATCTCCTTTCCGTGCCATAGACCGGAACTTTATGCGATACGATTCAGCGGTCACTGCATATCTGGCAAGCAGCACACTCCGTACCTCCTCATATACCAGGATCTGCTCATGGCTCAGGGCATGGAATGCTTCCAGTGCCCGCCCTCTCAGACTGAGTACCAAATATCGAGGCTACTCTGCTGTTTCAATTCCATGCATTATCATAACAGATTCAAACATCTGCAAATGAGTATCAATATCCGAACTGACCTCATCAAAAGGTGGGACCTCATTATACCTCAGCCGGGATGTCTGCCTTACCGCTACTGCCGGGGCGGTTATACCGATCTGCGCCCCCAATGCGGCTCCCAGTACTGAGTACTGATGCTCCTTGTCCTAGTGCTGCCAGCAACTCCCGCAACTGATCTGTACTTCCAACGGCCAGTGCAGGGCCCTTTGTAGCAGTTCCAGTGGTTCCTTGACCCTCGGCCTGCTCTGGGATGCAGTCCTCATCATCCTCCTGCCCAGGGTGTTCTTGGTCCCATTCAGCTAGCTTTGCCATTAAGACTGCTCTGGTGTCCGATGCATTAAACTCAATCTGTCTTGTTCGACAGAGGTCCTGTAGTTGATCCTTCTTGCTGTATCGGTAGCATAACGGGGCAGAATCCATTGCCTGCTGTGGTTTATTCCTTTCTGCTGGTGTCTTGAGTGATCCCACTGCTGCAGCCAAATGTGAGGATACTGGGTTCAAAATCACTCAGTCATGGTGGTAGATGAAAAACCAACAGTGGTTTATTGAACAGAATGGGTTATAAACAGCTCAGCACACTTCTGTGATCCAATTCGACACGACAATTCCCTCCTGGAACTCCTGACAGAACATTACTTCTTAGCCAGTCTCCTGCCACTCGCTGACCTTGCTATTATCAAACCTTTGTCTTTTCTACCATAAGGCGACACCCCCAGAACAGTTTCAGAGCAAACCTACTTTCACATGCCCAGGCATGTCCCCTAGGCCACAATAGCTGTTAACTAAATTAACCTTACTTAATCTGATTGTGTGGCCTGGAATCCATTGTGTGGGGAAGAATGAGGGGGTTGTATGGCCTGACATCTGAGACTGGCTGTATCTACTCAACAGCAAACACACAGATTATCTGAGCAGTCACATGGGGGGAACATTATTTTACAAACTATAACACAATAACCAATACATTCATATATGTACAACGAAAACATAACTGTACCCTTGTAACAATAACATCATACAATATAATACAATATTGCCTAGTACATAGCCAAATACAAATCAACAATCAGTGTAGTCCATGGGTCAGACCAGGGCTAGGGAAGTAGCTGCGTGTCTTTTACCACTGTGTGACACAACGCGCCGGCTGTGTTGTCACAATTACTACCTCTCAACTGTATTGAATCCCTACAAATAAAATTACTATGGATGGTGATAAAATATCATATATTGTTTGAACAAAACTTTTTTAAACCTTTAAAGGTCTCTATATTTTAATTTTTTTGTTAATGGATCTAAAATACGATAACTAGTCGTCCTGTTAAATAATCTTTTGTTGTATGCATAATTGTTACAGTAGTTAGGTTTAAATTTGAATTAAGAAGTTGCAGTATCAGCATGTGTGTGTATGGCGGAAAGGTTGGGTGTCTGGGGGGGGGGGGGGCGCAAACATATATCTTGCCTCTGGGCAACCTTGACAAATTTACACCACTAGGTCCAAGTCCTATATTGTGACGTAATCATCATCAGTGTGATTTCCACTTGCTCTTTATTAGGAGAAAAAGGTCCAAACAGGCAAATATCATATGTGCATAGCTGCTGGAACAGTATGAGTAAGGCATTTGCATGAACATGCCCTTACTGTACTTTTCCTGTGTAGGAATGCTAGGCCCTTTCCGGCTCCATTCTGCATCTCTGATTGTAAAACTTGTTGCATCCAAACGTATCTCACCCTATATTCTAGAGATGTGCACTGGCCTCCTTCATGGGTTTTAGTATTGGATATGTATCTCCTTTGTGTTTTGGATCTATATTTGGTTTTCCCTAAAGCACCCTTTTGGGTTTTGGTTTTGGCTCTGTATTTTTTTTACACAGATCAGAAAGACAGCTAAAATTAAAGAATGTTGGCCTGTTTTTATTCCTACAGTATTATTAACCTCAATAACATTCATTTCCACTCAATTTTGACCACCTCACAGCTCACAATATGGTTTCTATTCTTTTTAGGGCAAAGGCTGCAACAAACTGGCTGGGTACTATCTATCCCACCCTTGTGTTGGATATTAAAAAGGACATGAACAGTTTAACAAACCAAGCACTTCAATGACAGGACTGACACTTTTCTGGCTGAAGTGCTTGCTTTATTTGGACCCCACAAGATAATTTTGTGAAAGGACTATCTCCAATCACTAATGAGGAGGTTGATGATGAGGGTGGTAAATACATTATAATCTTGTTAAATAAATTTCATAAAGTCATTGCAAATGACGTAACATGGAAGAGGTGACTAGATGGCTAGTGTCCCTACTAACTGGCCTCACAAATGAAGCAGATGCCTTCAGTAACATTGTCTGGATTTGGGGGAAAAATAATTTACTGTATGTATTATTTTTCAATTATTCTTTTTTTATTTTATTTTTATTTTTTACACTGGGGTAGCACACCTAGACTGACAAAGCACCCCTGGATGGAAAACACTAAACACTGAATGGACACAGCACGGACAGAGCAATCCCTGGACAAAGCAGCCCTAGCCCCTCGATGGATAGCACTGCAGCAGATTCATTGTAAATTGACAGAGCACCTCTGGATAAACACAGCAGTCCCTTGTCAGACACAGCACTCTTTTATGTACAACAAAGTATGCCTGGGGACAGACAACATACAGTGTCACACAATATGTGTATGATACACTGTGGTCAGACTGAGAGTGTTAGGGAAAAATAATAGTATAGTACATTGGGGTATAGCACTATAGATAGATAGATAGATTGATTGATTGATTGATTGATAGATAGATAGATAGATAGATAGATAGATATAGATATATAAATAACCACAAAAACTTTAATGAGAAGGCAAAGTATAGGGGACAGCACACCACTCAGATATAAAAAGTTTTTGTTTAATCCATCAAAACATTAAAATCCAAGGTATAATAGGTCAGAACATTAAGGCATATCAAAAATGTTACAAACTGCAGTCATCAAAAGTGGGGTACTGTATAATCACCCATCCAAATGAAGTGCTTCAATGGTGTCAGAGTCAATGGAACCGTTTTGGTGCAGCAAGCACCTTCATCCTAGACTGCCATATACATGTTTATAGTTTTCAATTTTATTTTTAGCATTATCTATTTATTTTTTTACACTGAAGTTGTAGCCTTAGATTGACAAAGCACCCCAGGATTGATAACACTAACCCCTGGATGGACATAGCAATCCCTTGACAAAGCAGCCCAAGCCCTTTGATGGATAACACTGCAGCACCCCTGGATGGACAACACTGCAGCACCCCTGGATGGACACAGCATGGGCTGATGACCCTTGGACAAAGCAGCCCCAGCCCCTTGATTGACAACACTGCAGCACCCCTGGATGGACAATGCTGAAGCCCCCCCTGGATGGACAACACTGCAGCACCCCTGGATAGACACAGCATGGACATAGCACCCCTGGAAAAATTAACCCCAGCCCCTTGATGGACAACCCTGCAGCACACCTGGATGGACAACACAGCACAGACACATCCTTTCTCTACAAGCCTAACAACTGGAGTAAAATGGTGCTGATCACCAAATCCAAAACCCACGAGAATCCAACAGTGGGATGATGACGTTTTGCCTTGTTTGGGATTAGAGTCAGGTAGGAAGACCCGAGCCGGTTTCGGATCCCAGCTTGGATCATGAAGTTTGGTTGTGTCCATTTCTATCACTCCTATAGTCATACCTTTTAATTCCATTTGCTTTCTAAACATGCCCTGGGTTGAAAAATGACACAAACTGAAACATTAGGGACACAAAATTATACGTCACAATTTAGTCACAAATAACTGGTTGTTAATACAGTATAACTAATCATCGCAATTTTAGAGGATCCTGTAACTGTGGCTAACAGTTTGTATAGTCTCTAATCATAACCTCCAAAATACTATATAAGATATATATATATATATATATGCAGCCAGGTCACATAGGAGGGGATGCTAAGGAGGCGGTAAGGGGGTGTGGTGATGCAGTTGTCATCATAGCCCCGCCCTTGCTTTACAATGCCTACATTACCAGCATTGTAAAGCAGAGGGTGGGGCTACTATGATGTGATTTAGTACGAATCGCGTCATCTCCTTATCCCCTTCTGTGTGATGGGTTGCAGCACTGCCGCAGTAAGCGGGGGGATGAGGTGAGCTTGGGGGATATGGCGGTGGTTAAGCAGCATATGGGAGACTTGCCCACATCCCAAGGGGGGTGGGAGTGCCACACAATTTTCGGGTGCCTCTTAGCCTTTCCGGGAGAGTAGGCAAGTATGATATATATATATATATATATATATATATATATATATAAAACAGTGGAGAGACAAAGCGTCTACTAGTGTTTAAAACTGAATATAACCCAAGAAGCATGATGAAAGTAAGGCACTACTTATCTTGCAAAGGTATCTTCAGTCAAATGACCACCGATGGGATGGTAGTATATGAATTTGAAACCACTGTAGACTTAGTAAACTAACTGAGTCATTTAACCTTTTTTAGGAACGTGCAGGTCCCATGTTAATAATCCACAGCCAGGGATAATAAAAGTTTAAAAAAACAGACAATTTAATACAGCAGTAACAAACAAATGGTAGAAAAACAAGAATAAAAAATGTTTGAGCGTATCTGTCCATTAAGAGAGTTCAGGTACGGCAATCACTATATATATAGTGCTTAAAGTGGGGCTGTATATGGCGGTATGACATACTGTTACTTCATTTTTGCTGCTGTAGAGATTGTACTAGCGCTGGGTTTGAGTATGGGATTCCAGCGCTGGAACAGCTCTGGAGACACATCTCAATCAGCGATGATGTTGGAATGAAGAAGGAAGCATCAGGTCTTGGCTGAATTGCAATTGGGGTGAGAGAGGAGAATGAGATGCACAGGGGATGAGATAGGGGAGTGACGGAAGCACAGGGTAAGATAGGGGAATGAGAGGTGCAGGGGGTGAGATAGAAGAAGGGGTTGAAGGGTAAAAGGAGTATGATCAACAACAGTGTATTCTCCTGCACCAGACAAACAATAAATACCAAGTCTAACAAAAACCAGCTACACTTAATCTAATAGGCAATTCATGTACCTTTTTTATTTGGCTGGAGGTGCTCCCGGAATTATGAGACAAACTCATCAATATATTACTAGGTGGGGATTAACCCCGAAGAAAATTCATTTTTGGAGCACACTTTTAGTAATGATTCTAATCCATACGATAAGATATGATGTATTATTTAAAACTTAACTTTTAATCTTTACCCAGTTAATATAAAGAAGGGTGAGCAGAACGACAGCCAAAAAAATAATAATAATAAACAAACCAAAAAAGAATTTAATTAAACAGTGTACTCAAAAAAGTCTACTTAATTAATAGATTATGAATACCCCTTCACAAAAAACGGGGGGGGGGGGGGGGGGGGATACTTTACATAATTTTTGGGAAAAGTATATTATAGTATGTCTTCCCCTAATAGTGTGCAAATAGCACACAATTAATTCAAATGTCTACCATGTGGCTCCTATATAGGGTTGTGAGATATATTCATAAAATGCAACGATAATGATACCACATAATTTATTTATTATTGAAAATGATTCAGAAAATTATAAAGATACGTAATATCATTGAGGATGGGCAGCAGATGGGGGAATCTACAATATATGCTGTACAAATCTATTACGTATCTGTATAATTTTCTGAATCATTTTCAATAATAAATAAATTATGTGGTATCATTATCGTTGCATTTTACGAATATATCTCACAACCCTATATAGGAGCCACATGGTAGACATTTGAATTAATTGTGTGCTATTTGCACACTATTAGGGGAAGACATACTATAATATACTTTTCCCAAAAATTATGTAAAGTATCCCCCCCCCCCGTTTTTTATGAAGGGGTATTCATAATCTATTAATTCAGTAGACTTTTTTGAGTACACTGTTTAATTAAATTCTTTTTTGGTTTGTTTATTATTATTATTATTGTTTTGGCTGTCGTTCTGCTCACCCTTCTTTATATTAACTGGGTAAAGATTAAAAGTTAAGTTTTAAATAATACATCATATCTTATCGTATGGATTAGACTCATTACTAAAAGTGTGCTCCAAAAAGGAATTTTCTTCGGGGTTAATCCCCACCTAGTAATATATAGAAGGAGTATGAGTAAGAGTGTTACCTAGGATGAAGTTATGGACAAATGAGGAGATTGCCAGACAAAGGAAACAGATTAGAAAACAGATGGGACACATGGAAGATATAATAGAGGTGAGCAACGTTTGTTCAACATATCCTCCTACATTGTGCATCGCATCTAAAATTAAACACACATTACCAAAATCCCTAAAGCTTCGGGTTGGGGGGGGGGGGGAATGTTAGGGATTCACATGTATGTATACATTGAGAGGACCAAAGTGGACATCCTCCTCTCCATATACTTAATCCAGAATAGCTGACTTTCTGAATCAGGTATGCAAATTAGAGAAGCACAACACGCAGAGGAAACACAAGGACATTTGGAAAGTTACATTTGGTAATTAAACATTCTATTTAGAAGTATATTTTCTTAAGTCAATAGTAACAGCAGACATATGACTGTCTTACCTAATATAGTTTATTTGGAAGAACAATCTGCCCTTGTCAGCCACAGAAAGTCTATCATGATAATTGGCATAGAGATATAGTGGAGATGTGTCTCCCCAAAAAAGTCAGTCTTTTCATATAAATAGCACATTCAAACTGCAGTATCCTATTGTTGATTATATAAACAAAGGTTTTAAATTAGTTGTTAGAAAATAAATGGGAACTTTTGCCAGGGTCAAGCATATTTCCATTTTAGAAGGAGGATAGTGCATCAGCATTATGTAAAATACTTATATATGGACATGAATTTAATCAGTTTTATGTTCATTAAATACAGTAGCAAATAAAAAAGATAATCAGGTTTAAAAGAAAGTAAGCACTAAGTAAATATGAACTTCAGAAAAAAAAACAAATATATATGGTATCGGACCATATAAAATATAGAAAAAAAATATTTTATAAAATATGTAACACATCTGCAAAAGTAATTAGAGTAATTAGACAATATTTAAATTAAATCTTAGAGAAAAATATGGTATTAATCAAATGGTTATTCTTATCTGCCTGATACTCCAGGATTTCTTAATATACTGTAGTCTAGGAAATTAAATATCCTATTCTTAAAAGTAATTGGAAGTGAGGAACCCATAGACAGAACAGTTACATCCAAAAAAAGGATTGGCAACTACTTTATTGAACTGATTTGTGATTTTGTTGCTTTCTAAGGATTAATGCTAAAGGTACCTGAGGGTTATATTCATTCATCTAATTCCTCCAGACTAAAAGGGTTATACAGTATTTACTAATGAGCAGTATTTTAGAAGTTGAGATAAATTGAGATTTTGCCCATAGCAATTAATCCAGTTCTACTTACCATTTATCTAGCACCTTCTAGAAGATAATAGCTAGAATCTAATTGGCTACTACGGGCAAAATCTCCACTTCTAAAAACCCGCATTTTAGTAAATATACCCTTAAGTTCATGTTTAAAATGTGTCCATGTTGTTTTTACATTTATTTGAACTTTATGTTCTTTTGAAGTGAGAAGTTTTGTTATGAGCTTTTGCATGGTGTCCAGATATATTTTGGAGTGGCTATTCAATTTGATGTTCTATCTATGTAACATAAATCTCTCTTAACTGCTGTGAGGTTATGCCAACATAATAAGCACACCAATGCATTTGAAATGGATAGTTCATATACAATGTTATACAACATATACAGTATATGATGAAAAATCTATATGGAAAATATCCATAGTGAGTAAAGACTCTGCCATAATTGCCGGACTGGTTACTTCTCTACTCAAAAAGCTCCAGTAATCAGGATACCTGAATAAATGCAGGGCAATTAGCAGTAATGATATGTTCCTATTTTTTTTTTATTTTTTTTTTAGCAATATGACAGATAACCTGAGATGCCTGTGCTTGCTAATAAGTTGTTTCAATTAGGAAAGGGTGCCTTTTAACTACTGACTACTGTAGGTGGACCACATGTACATTGCTCATTTGCATGACTTTAAGCTATGGAATGTAAGATTGATCAGACTCATGTTATTAATGAAGCCATTCAGGCATTTGCTTTTATGACTCTTTAACCAGAGACACCTTAGACAAGTAACCTCCTTACATTTTCAGACACTGTGTTGTCTAATTTTGCTTTGTCATGTTTTGGCCCTAATGTTTGTGTTGGACTATCAGCCCTATTTTAGCAATAAACCATATTTGCAATGTGTTAAAATGACATAATGTATCATGTAGCTGTTTACAGTAGGTCAACTAATCCCTTAAGCTTGGTATACACATAAAGATTCATATGTCCAATCTGTCTGGTTGGAACAAAAATCTGTCAATGTATGGGAGCAAAAGACAATCAATCATTTGCCATTAGCAATGGGCACCTGACATCAGCTATTCAATTATTCAGCTGTTCAAGTACGATTGCATATTTTCTGCTTGCATCCTCCTGAGGTAGTGAGCATAAGTAAGCAAAAAGTTGACGATTTGGGTTCCCAGACTGCCATTTGAGTGCCCCAAAACAGGAATTTGCATGGGTTTAGCCGCTAAACCTGGTGCATTTGGTGTGATAAGCAGAATAAGTAATGCAGTCATGCCCAATCGGCAAAACAATTGAATTGCTCTGCCGTGTGCCCATTACTTATCACTGCCCGAAAAACAATTGAATCATTACCCAGGAGTATGTTGGCAGATCTGTAATATTCCTTGGGGATTGCTGTCTAAAGTTTTTGGTTACATAAAAATAGAAGAAAAAGAAAGACTCTGTATTGGGGCACTCTTAACTTAAAAAATTAGTAGAGAATAAAATGTAACTTTTAGTTGAAAACAGTTTTTTTTCACAGTGAATAGGTGATAATTCATGCGCCTCCCACAAAGTAAGGGAGCCACTTATTTACATTAATTGTTACAACTTTAGAAATTGTGAGTAATTTACAGTTTTCTGGAATTTGTATTGACATTGAAAAACATATGAGATATATCTAATCTAATATATCTAATACACTATCTGTGGTATAGTGCTACTGTACTGAAATTATATTGATAACTTTTTTGAAGTTAGAGATCTATTCATTTGGATCCTCTGACAGAGTTTCTTATTTATAAATCTGCAATCTTCCCAGATAATTAGCAGCACTGATCTTCAGAAAACCTCTTTACTCCCCCCTTTTTTTTTGTGCAGGATTTTAAATCTAAAAATATTCCTGCTCACATACACTCTTTTCCTAAACTATTCACGCACACCTTTGCATGTGTACTCTCTCATCCAGAGTTTGTCTTTCTGACAAATAAGTGTACGGGTCTCCCTGGACAGCAGAAGTACACTTTCCTTTCTTAAGGAACAAGTACTCACTTATTCAGCAGATTACTGCCATACTCCACAGGATGCGCCTAATCTCATTTGATCTTGGAAGCAAATCTTTGGTAGGCCTGGTTAGTACTTGTTTGGGAGACTACCAAGGAATACCAGGTGCAGTAAACACTCTTGCTGAACAGCAGAAGGAATAGTTCCCCTTCCTTCATATTTTCTTAATCTATACAGTACCTATCAAATAATTTGTTTTTGGTATTTGTAAACATAATAGGCAATTAGGTGCCAAAATTCTGTTCACGCTACTGAATTTTTTTTCCGTGTTGTAAATATAAGGAGGTGATAAATCTGTATGAGTAGCTCAGGAACTAATGGGCATTAAAACTCTTGCATACTTGTTTCATCTGTCAATTTCTGCAATTGCTAAAATGCTAATACAATGTTAATATAATTTTTTATATAAATAAAAACTTTTAGATATATTATCTCTAGCAGAATAGTAGTCACTGAATATTCTGCTGAATAAAAAGCCCTATGGTGACACCTCTGTTAAACATAAGAACAGATGGTAAACAAACACCACACAAGGCAACAAAACAATATTTTATTAATTGTAATATATATAAAATAAGAGTTAACAACATAAAGGCCACCATATAGTATACCACTATAGGAGTAGTATGTCTGTCAAAATTATATGTATAAACGGACAGGCTTTTCCCATCGTATTATATAAAGTAATAAGTAATACATTTTCCCCAAGGCATTATTTACTGTCTATCATTATTTAGCTTATTGTTTGTCGCACTTATTTTAATAGGTTTTCAATTAAAAGTTAAATTTTATTGTCTACTAATTTTTTAAGTTAAGATTAGCTGAAGGCTGCATAAGCCTGAGGCCATATAAGAGCCCAATTTTTTGTGATTGGTTGTTTATGACTAAGCAGTTGCTAGGTAGATTAGTTTTTTCTCTGGTATTTGTCCTATAGGATTATAGGGCTGTCCGTCAAGGTTTAGGGGTTGGTCTCGGAATATTATATAAGCCATAGTCATGTGCCTCAGACTTCCTCTTGCCATTTTGGAATGGCCCAGAAAGGCTGAGTACTCATTACATTTATTACTCTTGTTGTTAATCTTTTTGTATTCTGTTTTCATTGTGCGCTGTGCTTGCCCCCCTCTCCCCACCCCCTCCCCCCTTCCCACTGGCTTTAGCCTTATTTCATTACTCTGTGCTCCCGTTCCCCACGCTGCTATACAGGCAGGTCTGCTCTCCCCCCCCCCTCCCCCTTGCCTCTTCGCGGGGTTCTCAAGCTTCCGGGGCTCTCATTCCCGGAGCTCGTCCTCCCCATGTCCCTGTCCCGGCGCCTGGTGTGGCGCGGCGGGGTGGAATGCTGCGGCCCGCGCTTCTCCCCCTGCTCTAGTCCGGCCGGGGGGCGCGGTGCGCATGCCGCACCGGTCGGGAGTGGTGTGCGGCCGAGGTTGCGGTGGTCACCCCCGGCGGCCGTAGGGCTGTGGGCGGCGCAGTTATTCGGCCCGGCTTGTCCGGGCGCTTCCCCGTCCTCCTCCCCATCGCGTCCCGGCTAGATGCTCCGGCGCCCACTTGGTGCCTGAGGCCCGGGGCGGGCGGCGGGAGGAGGGGGGCAGGTCCTGGGGGCCGGGGTTGTCCGGGGCTGCAGCTGTACCAGCGTGCCCCCGGCTTCTGCTATGCTGGTGCTGTCCGGGTGACCCCCCCTTGTGAGGGGGGCTGGGTATGGAATGGTATGATGGCCATGGCGCCCTGGGTTTTCGGGCGGGTTTCAGCTGTGTTGCTGCTGGTGCGGAGGGCAGCTCCCTTGCCGGGCCCCGGCCGCTGGGCTCGTCGGGGTTTTTCCTGCGTGTTGCCCCCCCCCGTTTCTCAGGTCGGGCTGTTCTGTCCTCTGCCCTCCCCGTTTCCAGGCTTGCAGGGGCCCCCGTATGTGCAGGTTTGTACGGTGAGGGTGGTGGCGGCGCCGCGTCTCTGGCGGCATCGTTCCACCACCTGGCCCCCTCCCACTGTTTCTCCTATGTTTTTTTCCTGGGTGCGGGTTACCCCCCCCCCCATGGCATTCGTCCTACACCATTGGGGACACCCCGTGGGTCATGGCTGCCCTTCTGCCACTATTTCCTCCCTGCCATGCGGGGGGCCCCGTCGCCTCGGCCTGGTGTCCCGCCTCCCTCTGGTTTGCGGCGTGCGACTTGCCCCCCCCTCCCGCCTGTGCCTCCTGTTGCGTGGTCAAAGCGCGGGCACTTCCTGCGCTTGTTGTCCCCTCTGTTTTGTCTGCGCAGGTGTCGACGGGTCCGTGGGAGTCAGGGTTTCGGCGCGGAGGAACCGGAGGCCGAGGAGGGATGCGGCTGCAGCGGCAGCAGAAGACGCACCACCGTGGTCGGTGGCAGTGGAAGCGGCTAATGGTGTTCCAGGTCCTTCAGACATCGGTGAGCAAGCTGTGGTTTTTCCTTATTGTTAAAGTATTCCTTTTACCCTCTGTAGTGTTCCTCTGGTTCTCCTTGGCGCCCGCGTCGGTGGGCTAGGCTCATTGCGCGGCGCGTGGCGTTAGGCATCTCGGAATTGGAAGGCGCCGACGGCTACTATTCCCTCCGCCCCCCCCTGCGGTTCGCGGAGAGGGCAGGCGGGGGGGGACATTGGGGTGACGGCTTTCCGTACTTTCATCTGTGGTTACGGTTTTTGGATTTGACGGCTGGTTGCACCGGGTCACGACCTGTCGAATATCCCCGCATGGTGCAGTATTTGTGTCAGCGCATGCAATTTAAATCCAAGGTTTACGCTTGGGGTGATTACGACGTGAAGTCCATCGTGATCGGGGGGTAACGTCATTTTCTTCGGGTTGTGTTTGGGGGTCACCCGGCAGGCCGGACCGCGCAGTGGGGTCCCAGACCGCAGGCCCCTCGCAGTTGGCATTTCGGTTTTGCGCTCCTTGGTAGGGCGGATTCGCTTATGGCAGGGGTTAGTACACCATAGGTCCACTCCCGTTTTCGTCACTCCTGCAAATTTGGGAGGCCTGTCTCCCGTCCAGTGACGGTGCCCCAGCCACGAGCGGGTGTTGTAAGTCCGCTCACGCTTTCCCGCATCAGGTCCGGCGGAGGGTTGTCGCAGAACCGGCTTGGGGCTCGTGTGGGTCCTATGCCGTTTTTTCCTCTCTTCCCGGCTTGTGCTTCTTCCCTGTGGGGTTGGTGCCAGGGAACCCGGGCTAGTGTCGCCTTAGCCTACATTTGTCGTATCTTCATGGGGTTTTTCTTTTCATGCTCCATTTCCGAGACCGCGCGTGGGGTGAGTATTAGTCTTTTAGGGACTCTGCATTTTGTTTCGTGAATATGGGCCTGGTACCTCTTTTTTGGTTAACTTATACGTTGGGTCGTGTTTTCGCCGCTTCCCCTGCGTCCCTATCACCTTCAATTTTTCGGGCCTCGATTAGGGGCCTGTTTTATGCTGACAGGTTGGTGCCCCTGGGTTTTTCTGTCTCATGTGCCTTTTTTGAGAAATTCTGCACTTTCTTGCGAGGGCGCGTACTGTCCGCATCCGGCCCCTTTGGTGTTTCTCGCTACAGGGACTATTTTCTCTTCATGGGTCTGGGAGGCTTTTTGGTTTGCAGCTATCCTTCTGTAGGTTGCAAGGTCTTTGTTCGGGGTCCTGGGGGATCCCGTTGATCCGGTACGCGGCTAGGGCCCTACCGGTTGCCTGAGGTTTCAGGGGTTGGCGCTGGGCACAATTGCGGGTTGCTGTAGCCTCCCCACTGACAAGGTACCTACACTTTTGGGGTTTTATTAATGACTGATGGGGGTAACGCGAAGTTCGGTTTAAGCGGGTGCAGTTGTTGTTAGCTCCTCCCCTTTTGCGAGCAGGTTTATTCCCAGGGGTGGCATAGTTTGCAAGAAACCTAAGGGCCCATGCGGGGTCGGCCAGGAAGGGTACCGCAGTTTCCCTTCCCGTGGGATCAGAGATGTTTTGGTGGAGGCCATATAAGAGCCCAATTTTCTGTGATTGGTTGTTTATGACTAAGCAGTTGCTAGGTAGATTAGTTTTTTCTCTGGTATTTGTCCTATAGGATTATAGGGCTGTCCGTCAAGGTTTAGGGGTTGGTCTCGGAATATTATATAAGCCATAGTCATGTGCCTCAGACTTCCTCTTGCCATTTTGGAATGGCCCAGAAAGGCTGAGTACTCATTACATTTATTACTCTTGTTGTTAATCTTTTTGTATTCTGTTTTCATTGTGCGCTGTGCTTGCCCCCCTCTCCCCACTCCCTCCCCCCTTCCCACTGGCTTTAGCCTTATTTCATTACTCTGTGCTCCCGTTCCCCACGCTGCTATACAGGCAGGTCTGCTCTCCTCCCCCCCCTCCCCCTTGCCTCTTCGCGGGGTTCTCAAGCTTCCGGGGCTCTCGTTCCCGGAGCTCGTCCTCCCCTTGTCCCTGTCCCGGCACCTGGTGTGGCGCGGCGGGGTGGAACGCTGCGGCCCGCGCTTCTCCCCCTGCTCTAGTCCGGCCGGGGGGGCGCGGTGCGCATGCCGCACCGGTCGGGAGTGGTGTGCGGCCGAGGTTGCGGTGGTCACCCCCGGCGGCCGTAGGGCTGTGGGCGGCGCAGTTATTCGGCCCGGCTTGTCCGGGCGCTTCCCCGTCCTCCTCCCCATCGCGTCACGGCTAGATGCTCCGGCGCCCACTTGGTGCCTGAGGCCCGGGGCGGGCGGCGGGAGGAGGGGGGCAGGTCCTGGGGGCCGGGGTTGTCCGGGGCTGCAGCTGTACCAGCGTGCCCCCGGCTTCTGCTATGCTGGTGCTGTCCGGGTGACCCCCCCTTGTGAGGGGGGCTGGGTATGGAATGGTATGATGGCCATGGCGCCCTGGGTTTTCGGGCGGGTTTCGGCTGTGTTGCTGCGGGTGCGGAGGGCAGCTCCCTTGCCGGGCCCCGGCCGCTGGGCTCGTCGGGGTTTTTCCTGCGTGTTGCCCCCCCCCCCGTTTCTCAGGTCGGGCTGTTCTGTCCTCTGCCCTCCCCGTTTCCCGGCTTGCAGGGGCCCCCATATGTGCAGGTTTGTACGGTGCGGGTGGTGGCGGCGCAGCGTCTCCGGCGGCATCGTTCCACCGCCTGGCCCCCTCCCACTGTTTCTCCTATGTTTTTTTCCTGGGTGCGGGTTATCCCCCCCCCATGGCATTCGTCCTACACCATTGGGGACACCCCGTGGGTCATGGCTGCCCTTCTGCCACTATTTCCTCCCTGCCGTGCGGGGGGCCCCGTCGCCTCGGCCTGGTGTCCCGCCTCCCTCCGGTTTGCGGCGTGCGACTTGCCCCCCCCCTCCCACCTGTGCCTCCTGTTGCGTGGTCAAAGCGCGGGCGCTTCCTGCGCTTGTTGTCCCCTCTGTTTTGTCTGCGCAGGTGTCGACGGGTCCGTGGGAGTCAGGGTTTCGGCGCGGAGGAACCGGAGGCCGAGGAGGGATGCGGCTGCAGCGGCAGCAGAAGACGCACCGCCGTGGTCGGTGGCAGTGGAAGCGGCTAATGGTGTTCCAGGTCCTTCAGACATCGGTGAGCAAGCTGTGGTTTTTCCTTATTGTTAAAGTATTCCTTTTACCCTCTGTAGTGTTCCTCTGGTTCTCCTTGGCGCCCGCGTCGGTGGGCTAGGCTCATTGCGCGGCGCGTGGCGTTAGGCATCTCGGAATTGGAAGGCGCCGACGGCTACTGTTCCCTCCGCCCCCCCCTGCGGTTCGCGGAGAGGGCAGGCGGGGGGGGACATTGGGGTGACGGCTTTCCGTACTTTCATCTGTGGTTACGGTTTTTGGATTTGATGGCTGGTTGCACCGGGTCACGACCTGCCGAATATCCCCGCATGGTGCAGTATTTGTGTCAGCGCATGCAATTTAAATCCGAGGTTTACGCTTGGGGTGATTACGACGTGAAGTCCATCGTGATCGGGGGGTAACGTCATTTTCTTGGGGTTGTGTTTGGGGGTCACCCGGCAGGCCGGACCGCGCAGTGGGGTCCCAGACCGCAGGCCCCTCGCAGTTGGCATTTCGGTTTTGCGCTCCTTGGTAGGGGGGATTCGCTTATGGCAGGGGCTAGTACACCATAGGTCCACTCCCGTTTTCGTCACTCCTGCAAATTTGGGAGGCCTGTCTCCCGTCCAGTGACGGTGCCCCAGCCATGAGCGGGTGTTGTAAGTCCGCTCACGCTTTCCCGCATCAGGTCCGGCGGAGGGTGGTCGCAGAACCGGCTTGGGGCTCGTGTGGGTCCTATGCCGTTTTTTCCTCTCTTCCCGGCTTGTGCTTCTTCCCTGTGGGGTTGGTGCCAGGGAACCCGGGCTAGTGTCGCCTTGGCCTACATTTGTCGTATCTTCATGGGGTTTTTCTTTTCATGCTCCATTTCCGAGACCGCGCGTGGGGTGAGTATTAGTCTTTTAGGGACTCTGCGTTTTGTTTCGTGAATATGGGCCTGGTACCTCTTTTTTGGTTAACTTATACGTTGGGTCGTGTTTTCGCCGCTTCCCCTGAGTCCCTATCACCTTCAATTTTTCGGGCCTCGATTAGGGGCCTGTTTTATGCTGACAGGTTGGTGCCCCTGGGTTTTTCTGTCTCATGTGCCTTTTTTGAGAAATTCTGCACTTTCTTGTGCTGGCGCGTACTGTCCGCATCCGGCCCCTTCGGTGTTTCTCGCTACAGGGACTATTTTCTCTTCATGGGTCTGGGAGGCTTTTTGGTTTGCAGCTATCCTTCTGTAGGTTGCCAGGTCTTTGTTCGGGGTCCTGGGGTATCCCGTTGATCCGGTACGCGGCTAGGGCCCTACCGGTTGCCTGAGGTTTCAGGGGTTGGCGCTGGGCACAATTGCGGGTTGCTGTAGCCTCCCCACTGACAAGGTACCGAGACTTTTGGGGTTTTATTAATGACTGATGGGGGTAACGCGAAGTTCGGTTTAAGCGGGTGCAGTTGTTGTTAGCTCCTCCCCTTTTGCGAGCAGGTTTATTCCCAGGGGTGGCATAGTTTGCAAGAAACCTAAGGGCCCATGCGGGGTCGGCCAGGTAGGGTACCGCAGTTTCCCTTCCCGTGGGATCAGAGATGTTTTGGTGGATTTGGTCTTCATTCCTTAAGTTTTATACGGGGAGCTTTTTTGGGCCTCCTCCTCCTTGTTCCCTACTGTCCCCCCCAGGCTTTGCGGCTGTTGCAACATCTGCTTGGCTGCTGGTGGTGCAGTTTTACCATCCCGCTCCCGGAGTCGGAATGGGTTTGCGGATGCTTTGTCTCTTTGCAGTTTGATGAGTGCCGTGAGTGGTTTCCGGGGGTGGCGTCATAAGGTTTTCTCATGCCCGTCTTCTGTCGGGCGGATTGTCCAGGCGGGTTGGCTACTCAGACTAGGCATGCGTTGGCTCCTTCCTCGTTTGGGGCGTCGGCTGCGTCCGGGTGTTTTTTCAGTAGGTTGGCTACAGCGGGTGGGTCCCTGTTAGACGGTTTGATGTTTTTCGTGTTCGAGCGTTATCTGGGAGGTAGGTCCTAGGCTGCCCGGTATCCTGCCCTTGCGGGCATTTCCTTCCGTTCTGGGCTGCGCGAGCTGGTGGACCCCGCTTTGTCTTTCGCCCCCTTTCATGAGCGCTTAAGGGTTGGGCTAGGGTGCGCCCCGCGCCTGCGGATACCCATAGGCCTGCTACGTGGCAACTTTTGGCGTAATTGCTGGGTGTGCTGCCTCCTGTCGCCAAGTCGGTGTTGGTGGTGGCCCCTGTTTTAGATTAGCCTTTGCTTTAGCTTTCTTCTGGGTTTTCCGGGTAAGCGAGTAGTGGCGAGCAGCAGGCATTTCGGGATTCCGGGGCCTTTTCTGTAACGCGGGTTGCAGGATGGTCGGTTGCTCTGCAGGATGGTGTGATCCAAATTGGATCAAGCAGCTGGGGGTCGCTGGGTGTCCTTGGAGGCCCAGAAGGTGGAGGGTGTCTGCCCGCTGCGCCTGGCGCATGAGTATAGATGGGCCTCCGGGTCGGCGACCAGTTGCTGATACAGGCACTCGCTGGTCCTCTCACTAATGTACAGTGTTGCTGCTGTGTTTGGGTTCGGTACCCATTACTTGCGGAATGGGGCGGCTGACCATGCGGCAGCCACAGGATCCGCCACGGCAGCTGTTCAGGAGCGGGGTCATTGGGGGTATACTTCTTAGGTCCTATTCCTTGTGGATTGGGGTGGCTACCATGCGGCAGCCACAGGGTCCTCCACGGCTGCTGTTCAGGAGCTGGCCCGTTGGCGGTATACTTCTTAGGTCCTATTCCTTGCGGATTGGGGAGGCTGCCATGCAGCAGCCACAGGGGCCTCCAGAGCAGCTATTCAGGAGTTGGGCCGTTGGAGATAAACTTCTTAGGGGCTATTCCTTGTAGATTGGGGTGGCTACCATGCGGCAGCCACGGGGTCCTCCTCGGCAGCTGTTCAGGAGCAGGGCCGTTGGGGGTATGCTTCTTATAGGTCCTATTCCTTGCGGACTGGGGCGGCTGACCATGCAGCAGCCACAGGGTCCGCCACGTCAGCTATTTGGGAGCGGGTCCGTTGGAGGTATAACTTTTAGATCCTGTTCCTTGCGGATTGGGGAGGCTGCCATGCGACAGCCACAGGGTCCTCCACGGCAGCTGTTCAGGAGCTGGGCGTTGGAGGTATACTTCTTAGATCCTATTCCTTGCAGATGGGGGTGGTTACCATGCGGCAGCCACAGGGTCCTCCACGGCAGCTATTCAGGAGGTGGTCCATTTTGGAGGTATAATTCTTAGGTCCTATTCCTTGCAGATGGGGGTGGCTACCATGCGGCAGCCACGGGGTCCTCCACGGCAACTATTCAGGAGGTGGTCCATTGGAGGTATACTTCTTATGTCCTATTCCTTGTGGATGGGGGTGGCTACCGTGCGGCAGCCACAGGGTCCTCCACGGCAGCTATTCCGAAGGTGGTCCGTTGGAGGTATGCTTATTATAATCCTACTGCATGTGGATAATGTTTAGTTGCGCCTGTTGCGCTAACCCAAAAACTTGGATTACCCGTCGGTTTTTGAACGGGTAGCGTTCAGGAATCGAGGATGTGAAGTGAATTTTTTAAATTTTCCTCCGAGGGGGCCTAATTACAATTGGCTCATCAAAGGTCCACGGGAGGTTTTTGAGTTTTCTCCTTCACTTGGGTTATTTCTGCTCTCTGTCACTTGGTTTGGCTATGTGATTTATGTTAGTGTGATGATGTTAGGGTGTTTTTCTTTTGCAGCCATCGATGGTTTGAACAGGCGTGGCTGGTTGGCCGCTCTTACAATTTTTGGTTGGCAGGGCATCCCTTGGCGCATAGGACAGCTGATGTTTTGGTTCCAGGGGGGTTTGTTGGTTGGGGTCCGAGGTTAAGGGAAACTGAGGGGTATTTATACAGCTCCCTTGCCACCGTGAGCACAGTGTAGATCGTCCTGGCGGTATTGTTCTGCATTTAGGCGGCGCTGATAGGGGTCACGTCGATGGCATCTACCTCAATTTGTTCGTTAAGGCTGATTTCGTGGGCCACGTTGTCACTGGCCGGAGATCCGTTTTGGGTGGTCAATTAGTCCAGCGTTTTTTCATTGGAAGGGGGTGGTGCGTTTCTCAGCTATTGAGAAAGCCCGCAAGATGGTAATTCTGCTGTTTCGTTGTTTGTTACAGCTTTTAAGGGGAATGGTTGTAGGCATCCTCTGCTTGTACTGCGTCAGCGGCAGTTTGACAAGGAGGATGGGGTTTGTCTTTCTCCGGCTGGAGTTTTCAGGTTTTTTCTTAACTGGGGTTTTGGTCCTTTCAGTTAGCTATCTTGTTTTCCTGGTTTTTATTGGTTTGGATGGCGGGGCGGTTTGTTAAACCTTTGTGGCGGGAAGTCGCTACCAACCAGCGGTCAGATGGGCATAAGTGGTCATTGTGGGGCACCCTCTTTAGAAGGCCGGCAGGTGTGTCCTTACCTTGCAGTTGGACATTTAGACGTTCCCCTGCGGGAACCGAACGTTTGCCAGAGAAAAGAGTGGTGAGTCCTGCACAATGCGGGTTATGCAGGGAGGAGGCGGTGTTGTGGTTTAGTCCCCTCCTCAGTTTTTGTGTTTCAATCTAAATGACTGAAGCTGGTGTCTGGTAGCGACTTTTCCTTTGCCATCCTCCAATATAAAATCAATTCAATTACAATTATAGTTTAAAGAACAGGTCAGCGATCAAAAAATATCGTCTGACCTTTAGCTACAGCTAACCGTGTCCGTGTCGTTATTTTAGTGTGTTGTTATTTTAGTGGTAAGCTAGCTTAAAGAAGTGTTGATGTCAATCGCAATAAAATTATGGGCGCCTTAGAGTACCCCAACACAGAGTCTTTCTTTTTCTTCTATTTTTTTATGTAACTTTCACTGACTCTGGGAGCACCACTGACCCGGTATTAACACATAGTATATAATTATGTCATAGTCGGTTTCGGACGGAAATCCTCTAAGAGGTTTTGTCTGTAATATCTAATCAGTGTGGAACAACCCCCCTTTTGTACTAATAAAAGTCTTTGGTCTGAGGGCACAGCAAGCTTGTTCCAATGGCAACTTATGCAATCCTAAATTAGAGAGCAAAAATGAGAAAACACTGTGTAGGAACTGTAGGTTTCCAGAGCATCCAAAGTGACTAACTGTGGATGTGAAAATTGTTCCTCCTCTCAATTTTCTAGGTCCTAATTTTTAGGGTTAAGGTCTGAAAATGCATTATATAGTCCAGGACTCTATTAGTCTCATTCTGAGCCTTCTGGAGGTTTTCCTGATTAGATAAGTCTAGAGGTCCTTGAGGTCATTGAAGAGATATCAGACTTGAGTGAGTAAACATCGTTCTCAAGTTTGGTTTCAAGAGATCTTGTAAATTCCGTAATGAGAGATCAAAGAGCCAGAGGAGCTTAGTAGAGGAAGAAAATGATCAAGACTCTTTTTGGTCCATTAGATAGAGATGAGGAGAAATGCTATTCTGCATCCTTGTTGCTTAATCACTCCTAGAAAAGTGTTGTGCAAATATCAGCCTTTTAGATTTTGTGCTGGACCTCTGCATGATGGTGAGAACAAGTCCAAAAGCTGTTTGGAAAGAAATGGAGCAAAGGTGTAATACACTCCACAGGTGAGCAGAAACAGAAGCTGTAGATTAGAGGTGTCCACAGTATACAGACAAGGGAAAGAAAGCTAGTATATAGACACCTGGGAGGTATAGCTCCAGTCAGCTAAAACATATTTACTAAAACATTAAAGCGGTAGTTCCACAAAGCAGGTTGTTCTTCATGTAGAGGGTGATTGAAGGAGTTAAAATCTCCACCTTGCGATTATAAATGGAAGTGAGGAAGACAGATATCAAAATACTGTGTGTGTACTTGTGATTAGACAGTTAGAAAACCAAGATAAAAGTAGAAATGTGTGCCGGTACAAATCACGGGTTTTAGGTTCTTGTTTTGGATCTGTATCTCTTTCGCATTTTGGATCTGTATTTGTTTTAAATCTGTATTTTTTTTTAAACATCATAAAAACAGCTAAAATCACTGAATTTGGGCCTGTGTTTGTTCTTACAGTATTATTAACCCCAATCACATATTTTCCACTAATTTTCAGACAATTTCGACCACCTCACAATATTGTTTTATCCAGTTTAGGCCAAAAGGTTGCACCGAGTTAGCTGGATGAGTAAGCTAAGTGACAAAAGTGGGTGGCACAAACACCTGGCACATCTAGTAGTGACAGTGCAGTGGAAGACAGGATGGCAGTTGCCCCAAAAAAAACTCCAAAGAGCACATAACGCAAAGAAATAAGTTGCAAGATGGAATTGTCCTCCCACACATGTTGTATATATTAAATAGGACATGTACAGTTTAACAAATCAATCATTTCAGTAACAGGGACCATCACTTGTAGCTGAAATGATTAGTTTCTTTGGGACCCCAGAAAACAATTTTTTAAAAGACTTCCTCCGTTAAGTAATTACTCTGAGGATGTTGATGATGAGGTGTTAAATAAATTATAATCTTGTACAATAAATTTCATGTCTTCACCGCAAATGACATAACATGGAGAAGGTGCCTAGATGGCTAACATTCCTACCTCTATTAAATTTGGCCTCACAAATGGAGCAGATACTTTTATAAACATTGTCAGGATTGCGGTAAAAATAATCCCATAACCAAGAGGTGGCTTTTTTGGATTTATGCCCATTCATCACAATGGCTTTCTTTTTATCATGGTCAACAACTGCAGCCACCAGTGGCTGACTTACACAAACAACATCATCATCATCAACATCCTCACTGTCAGATAGTACACATATGTCCCCCACATCCTGTCCCACTTCCACACACGAATCCTCAATTAGTATTGTGTCCTCCTCATAAGATTCATCCCCCTCCTCATCAGATTCATCACCATCTTTACTTGTACTGCTCCCCACATGTGCAGATGGTTCAGAAATGGTGTAAGGTGGTGAAAGAGGCTTCTCTATGAGAACAGTGTGAGAAATGTCAGATGCACATATAGCTGACGTGGACACCCCTAAACATTCCTCAAGAATTCCTGATGGTTCTGATTCTGAATGCGCAGTTTGCCTTACTGCCTCTGCAATTAACTTTGCTTTTGATTTTTTTTCTTTACCAATCTTAAATTAAATGATTTTACATAACCTGAATTAAGCCCTCTATGCCCCTGGGCATCTGCCTTAGCAGATGATGTTGATGGACTTGCATTGTCAATGTCATGACTAGTGGCAGCAGCTTCAGCACTAGTAGTAACCTCCATTTCTATCAACACAAAGTAGGGTTGACCTTCACCGACAGCATCGCAAAATGAGTCAGAAATGTTTATAATAATTACACACTGCAGATGACTTCACCAACAGAGTCGCACAAATGAGTCAGAAATGTATATAATAATAATTACACACTGCAGTTGACTTCACCAACAGTGTCGCACAAATGAGTCAGAAATGTATAAAATAAATTACACACTGTGGTTGACTTCACCAACAGCGTCACACAACATGTGTATGAGTAGGAAATAATACACTGCAGTGTGACCGACAGTGTCACAGTACTTATGAAAATAAAATAAAAATTGTATAGTACACTGGGGTACAGCACAAACTAAAAATAATATATATATATATATATTTTTTTTATAATTTTTAGGCTTTTTGCTTTTACTTTTATTATATTAATTTTACATTGGGGCAGAGCCTCTGGATGGACAGATCACCCCTTTTTCAGATACAGCAGATAGAGAGAGCACCCCTTTTTCAGATACAGCAGAGAGAGCACCCCTTTTTCAGATACAGTAGACAGAGCACTTTTTTTCAGATAGCCCAGACAGAAAGCAGCCATTTTTCAGATACCGCAGACAGAGAGAGCACCCCTTTTTCAGATACAGCATGCAGAGGAAGCACTCCTTTTTCATATATAGTTGACAGAGAGAGTACTTGTTTTTTAGATACAGCAGACAGAGAGCACCCCTTTTTCAGATACAACACACAGGGCACCCCCACCTGCCACACACCATGCTACACCACCCAGTACTGAGAGTGACACATTTGTCCAGTAGACAATCCAATGCCAGAGTGAAGATGGCTCAGATGCACGGGGACTTATATAGAATCCAACACCCGAATTCGACAGTGGGAAGATGACGTTTGGCCTCGCGTTGGGATCCGAGTAAGGCGGGAAGTCCCGAGCCAGACTCAGATCCCGGCTCGGATTGGGAAGTTCAGTGGGGTTCGGTTACCAGGGAACCAAATCTGCTCATCTCTAACTGATACTGATATATATGACACACCTGCCCTTGGATGTACACACAGTATACTGGCCTTTTTTAACACTGGGGCAGGCAGAACCCGTGGCTGTATGCACAGATGACATCATTATTGGAGATCACCCCTTGTTGTCACTGGGTGCAGCCAGCAGCCCAATGCTCATGCCCCACACCCCATCACTGAAATAGACTCATCCATTCAGTGCACTCTCCACAGCCGGAGTGAATATGCACCGACCACCAGGACCTTTATAGAATCCAAAACCCTGCGAGAATCCAACAGTGGAATGATGAAGTTTTGCCTCGTTTTGGGATCATAGTCTGGTGGGAAACCCCAAGCAGGACTTGGATCTTGACTCAGATCCCAAAGTCCGGGTGGGTCCAGTTTTCCGAGAACCAGACTCGATCATTTCTAGATAAAAGTGGATAGAAATAGGTCACAGTTCAGGTTATAGCATACCCTTAGGCTTCAGGAGATCTGGGTGCTTGGATAATATGACCCCAGTGTCTATCCCCAGAAATGGTCCACTCACTTGGTTTTTGTGTAAGTAACCACCAAATCTCTCAATGTAATGATTTGCCAGTGATGGTATGCTGGTTACTGACCAAAGAAGATCCCAGATGAACATAGAAATGCCACTATGAACTAGTCTGAAATCCACATTTTCAGAACACCGGTATAACATTAGAAGAGGTTTAGAAACTCACAGCATGTCAGCGCATCTCTTGAAATATTATGATAAGAACCCTGCAGGACTAAAATTCATTTGAATTCAAAAAGTCCATGAGAACTGGAGAAACAAAGATATAGTAACAAGTTTAAAAAACAAGAAACAAAATGGATCTACCATAAGCACACATTAGAGCCATATGGTTTAAATATAGATATTGACCTGGCAGTATTCCTTTAAAATTATACACATAATGTCAAATTCATAATCTGACATACAATAAATACACCATCATGTTGAGAAACAGAGTAAATAAGTCAAAGAAAACAATTTATGTTGCATAAAAAGCCATTCTAATAATGAAAATAGTTTTGAACCATTTTCAAACAATATGATAAAAAAATGTGCTCACCGCCTTTTTTCTGGGACCTCAGTTTCCGGTCACTAATAAATCTTTTTAAATACTATATACAGTATATAGACAATAAGGAAAGACCCCCTTTCTTGACAAAGCGCCTGCAGTGGCGTGAAATGCATAAGACTGGTTGAAGGTATTGGAAAGAGACTGTTATCCCAGCATTCAGAGCTCTCCCGCTGTACCTTGTGCAGCAGGTGATGTCACCGCCTAGTGCCACGGCTTGCACACACCGCCTCACACAGTGCACAGACCTGGCCAGGAGAAGGATGGAAGTCTCTGCTGGTTAGGGTAAAGGCAGGTACACACGGGTGAGATAATGACTATGGCCAGGGCCGGTGCAAGGTCTCACTGTACGCTAGGCAAAGCTTTAGCCTAGTGATCCCTGGGTGATGGTTGATAGATTAGACAGTTAAAAGATAGACAGTCATTAGGTCGACCACATATGGTCAACCGACAAAAGTCCGACAGGATCAAAAGTCCAACAGTCAAAAGGTCGACACATTTTTTTGTGTTTTTTTTCCATGTTTTTACAACTTTTTTTGCATTTACTGTACTATCCATGTCACAAACTATTACCTTGTGGCGAGCGAAGTGGAGCGAGCCACCGAGTCCTCGAGGGGATCAATTTCAACAAATTTTGGAAAATAATTATTAAAAACACAAAATAACACAAAATTTTTTTTTTTCGTGTCGACCTTTTGACCCTGTTGACCTTTTGACACTCAGACTTTTGACCCTGTCGGACTTTTTACCGTCGACCTAATGACTGTCTATCTTTAACTGTCTAACTTGTATACCACACCTGCGACCACTAACCTGAAACCCCCTCAACACCACCACCTTCCGGAGGAGAGAAACAGGTGGCCACTAGGTGGGCTGGGGGGGAATTTAATCATTATACTGTACATATACAGAGAAAAGGGACAACACTCAAAGACTTTTAAAGTGATAAAGTACATTGTAAACAAAGTCACAAAATGTTGTGATTTTGTTTACAATATACTTTCACCATTCAATACTGACATTTTGAATGAAATTAATTAATCTTACCCCCTTACCAGTACCCTAAACCTCCATCCCCGCAGCCTAGCCCTAACTCTCCCCGGCACACTGACATTCAGGATCCCGGTTGTTGGTGTTGCAGCATCAGCATTCTGACAGGTGTCAGGATTCCAGCGCCAGTATTCTGGATGCCAGCATCCCATCCACCAGGAAGCCAACTATGTGTATACATACATATATATGCACAGACATACATATATTTGTATTCTCCTTATTGTGTTCCATCCCCCTTCTGTAGCTTCATTACTAACCGGCATACAGAGATATGCTTCAGTTTTTTACTAGATGAATTCAAAGGTGCCCTCCAGTTACCAGTGCCCCTAGGCAGCCGCCTAAAGCTGCTTGATGGTAGAGCCGGCCCTGACTATGGCCAATTTTGACTATGCGATTTCCCTTGAACTCCCCAGAGCCCAGAACACTGATATTGACTGTACACACATGGTGCGATTTTGACTATATACAATTGTGCCTATACTAAAAACTAGATTGTACACTTTCTAGTCAAATTGCCTTGCCTGCACAGTCTATTTTGTCTTGCAATACCGACCCCAAGGGAGCGCGCATTGTATACACACAGTGCGATATGTGCTAATTTTTTTAATGATTTTTACTATATAGTCAAAATCATAAGCACACATCACACCGCGTGTATGCATCTTAAGATAGGGACAGCGCAACACAGCTCACACTGTGCCGCCAATGGTTCCCTGGTACTGTGCCTTTTCAGGACAGTACTTTCCTTCAATTAACCAAAAAAGAGCTTTAAACAATATTTTGAACGCATTATGCTTTCTGCTTATATGCCTGACCTAATTTTCTTTTTTTTCTCAATTCATATAGCTGCTTTTCTCAATTCATGTAGCGCTTACTAAATAACTTATTGTACAAATTGATTCATTTCGGAGTAAGCTGCTCATACAAGAGCACTAGATGTCAATATATATTGAGTTAACAGTTTAGCTTTTATAAAACATGCAACATGAATACATTAATTTCAGTATTTCTGAGATTGGTTGAACCAAGTTTGATTAAAACCTGTTTGATCAAAAATCAAATGGACATAAATAGTTGAAAACGCTCTAGTCCTGAATCCCCTAGCTGTATTGACTTACAGAAAATAGAGATAGGACATGTTATACATTTCTAAGCTTGTATTTTTCTGATGGGACAAATTATAGTGTCAAAATACAAGACTTTAAAGTAATGTTTTTAGTTTTTTCTACTACATGTATGTCATTTTGTTTTGCAACAAATATTTATGCAAAGCATTTGTATAGTTATACTTTCCCAAAGCAGAAAGTTAGTATATCGCTACAGTACGAATGTATAAGGAAAGGATTTGCAATAATCCAATGTTCTGCATATCCTCACACTTTGCGTTTTTGTATATTTTCCCTTCTTTCCTATACTACAAAATTACTAAGAGTAAGAGAAAACAACTGCTCCATATTTGACTTATTGTATCATATGTTTTCAATATTTTATATATAAATACATTCTGGTTTTATTGTGAAGATTTATTCTCAAAGTGATTGACAGGCACAATTTGTGAAAGGTAATAAGGGAATGGTGACTCAAATGAAGATGTGACATCTCCTTTTTGTTGGCATGACTGCCATCCCATAATCAGCTACAATGACTCAGGTTTACTACTTCCAGCAGACATGGGGCAATATTTACTAAGAATCTGAGTTTGTCCGATTTGTGTTTTCTTTTCTAAGTCCCAATCCGGGAATTCACTAAGCACAAATCTCGGCAGTGTTTGGACTATTCGTAATGGTTTGAATGACAACGTTCAGAAATACGAATGAATAGACCATCGGTCAAACGCGGCTGTTATTTCATAGAATACGGGAATTCACTATTCATTCGTTTTTGGGTGTAAGTCTCTGAGGGCTCAACTGCGGGTCTATTTTTTTCCGAATCGTTAAAAAAAGCAGCAAAAAAATAGACCTGCTTTTTCCAGTCGAGTTTGGATAACCATGCACGGATCAGTGAGATCTGTGCATGGTTATCTATGGGAAAGGGTGTGTTTAGTTTAAAAACAGAAAAAAAAATTGCGTGGGGTCCCCCCTCCTAAGCATAACCAGCCTCGGGCTCTTTGAGCCGGTCCTGGTTTTCAAAATATGGGAAAAAAAATGACAGGGGTTCCCCCATATTTCATCAACCAGCACCGGGCTCTGCGCTTGGTCCTGGTTCCAAAAATACGGGGGACAAAAAGCGTAGGGGTCCCCCGTATTTTTAAAACCAGCACCGGGCTCCACTAGCCAGGTACATAATGCCACAGCCGGGGGACACTTTTATAGTGGTCCCTGCGGCCCTGGCATTACATACCCAACTAGTCACCGCTGGCCGGGGTACCCTGGAGGAGTGGGAACCCCTTAAATAAAGGGGTCCCCCCTCCAGCCACCCAAGGGCCAGGGGTGAAGCCCGAGGCTGTCCCCCCATCCAAGGGTGGCGGATGGGGGGCTGATAGCCTTGTTTACAAAATGTGAATATTGTTTTTAGTAGCAGTACTACAAGTCCCAGCAAGCCTCCCCCGCAAGCTGGTACTTGGAGAACCACAAGTACCAGCATGCAGTGGCAAACCAGGGCCGCTGGTACCTGTAGTACTACTACTAAAAAAATACCCCCCCAAAAAACAGGACACACACCGTGAAAGTATAAGTTTATTACATACATGCACACCTCCAAACATACATACTTACCTATGTTCCCACAAGGTTCTGTCCTCTGCTCCCTGAAGAATCCTTGGTGTACCTGTGAAAAAAATTATACTCACATAATCCAGTGTAGATTCTGTCCTTTGTAAAATCCACGTACTTGGCAAAACAAAAAAAACGGAAACATGACCACGCACTGAAAGGGGTCCCATGTTTACACATGGGACCCCTTTCCCCGACTGCCAGGACCCCCCCTGACTCCTGTCAAAGAGTGTCCCTTCAGCCAATCAGGGAGCGCCACATCGTGGCACTCTCCTGATTGGCTGTGTGCTCCTCTAGTGTCTGTGAGGCAGCACACGGCAGAGATACAATGTAGCGCCTATGCGCTCCATTGTATCCAATGGTGGGAACTTTGGCGGTCAGCGGTGAGGTTACTTTCGGTCAACCGCTGACCGCAAAGTTCCCACCATTGGATACAATGGAGCGCATAGGCGCTACATTCTATCTCTGCCGTGTGCTGCCTCACAGACACTAGAGGAGCACACAGCCAATCAGGAGAGTGCCACGACATGGCGCTCCCTGATTGGCTGAAGGGACCCTCTTTGACAGGAGTCAGGGGGGGTCCTGGCAGTCGGGGAAAGGGGTCCCATGTGTAAACATGGGACCCCTTTCAGTGCGTGATCGGGTTTCCGTTTTTTTGTTTTGCCAAGTACGTGGATTTTACAAAGGACAGAATCTACACTGGATTTTGTGAGTATAATTTTTTCACAGGTCCCCCAAGGATTCTACATGGAGAAGAGGACCGAGCCTCGTGGGAACATAGGTAAGTATGTATGTTTGGAGGTGTGCATATATGTAATAAACTTATACTTTCACGGTGTGTGTGTCCTGTTTTGTGGGGGTATTTTTTTAGTAGTAGTACTACAGGTACCAGAGGCCCTGGTTTGCCACCGCATGCTGGTACTTGTGGTTCTCCAAGTACCAGCTTGCGGGGGATGCTTGCTTGGACTTGTAGTACTGCTACAAAAAACAATATTCACATTTTGTAAACAAGGCTATCAGCCCCCCATCCGCCGCCCTTGGATGGGGGGACAGCCTCGGGCTTCACCCCTGGCCCTTGGGTGGCTGGAGGGGGGACCCCTTGATTTAAGGGGTTCCCACTCCACCAGGGTACCCCGGCCAGGGGTGACTAGTTGGGTATGTAATGCCAGGGCCGCAGGGACCACTATAAAAGTGTCCCCCGGCTGTGGCATTATGTACCTGGCTAGTGGAGCCCGGTGCTAGTTTTAAAAATACGGGGGACCCCTACGCTTTTTGTCCCCCGTATTTTTGGAACCAGGACCAGGCGCAGAGCCCGGTGCTGGTTGATGAAATATAGGGGAACCCCTGTCATTTTTTCCCCCATATTTTGTCAACCAGGACCGGCTCAAAGATCCCGAGGCTGGTTGTGCTTAGGAGGGGGGACCCCACGCAATTTTTTTCAGAATTTTTAACACTTTAAAAACCTTTTTAAGGTACACAATGAAGCCCTGCACGGATCTCACAGATCCAGCCGGGATTCCTTGTGTTTTGTCAGGCAGTGTTTTACTCATCACTCCCGTAAAACACTGCCTGATATTACGAATCACATCGACAACGGAAAATACGAATTGGGAAAAGTCGGCAGCTTAGTGAATGACATGATCAGGATTCAAAAAGTTGCAGTAAATGCACCCGATACCATTCGAGATCAAACACCCTTCAAAATGGCCAAAACACGAATCTTTGTAAATATACCCCCTGTTGTGCAATCACAAAGTTACCAGAAGGTTGATGTTAAACTGATGTGCCACCGATGTTTGCATCTTTATATGCCAATGGGCATCTCAATACTAATCTCGGCAGCTGTGACATTTGCATATTATCGCACAGCCGCAGCATACAAATTTGCAGCTTCAGTGGCATTAGCATACATATCTGAATCAGGCAATTGTGCATATTATATTCTCATAAGATGGAACTAGTATGTAGCTATCACACTGTCACAGACAGGCAAAAAATACATTACATTTCGAAATAAATTGTATTCTCTAGAGTTTCATTCTCTTAACTTAAGAGCTCCTAATAACAAATGTAATTATATAAATCAGGCCTCTGCAATGTCTGTTCCTATAAACCGATATTGTGCTGGGTTATATTTTCAATCAAATCATCGCTAGATAAATTAACACACTTGACCAATTTGGAACTTCCTGTTTTCATCCTTCAGAATGAAGTAAGCTAAGGATGAAATGTAAATCTTCCAACCACTATTAATTAACTTTGGAGCAAATTCACTGTACAGTATGTCATGGTAGCTTAGCAACATTTCAAGGAGTTAACATAAAAGGCAAGAACAAAAATAAAAAAGTTCCTAAAATTAACATCATCTACATAATGCAACACCTACTGTAATTTTAAGTTTAACATCTTGAATATGAAACACATGTGATATGTTTAGATTTTTCTTTGTCATAATCCTACAACATTTTACTATATATTCAGCACTGGATTTTGATGAAAACATCATAGTCAAAAATGTCAGTGTGCATTTTGCTGGTAAGGCTATATCTAAACAGCTTATATACCAATAAAACAAAAGGTGGTATTTTTGATGCTGTGATTGCCACATATTAGTCCCATCCTATATGACTATAGTATGTGTGATTGTCATAGCTGACTAAGGGCCTGATTCATATTCATTCATATGTGACCCATTGGGCCCTCAGCTGGAGCACACTGACATCACTAGCTCTCCCTCTTGTGCAGCAGCAGAAGGAAGAACCAGGCAGCCAGAATACAAGCAGTAGACAGAGACACATGAGTAACAGGTTTCACAAGCTTCTGATGGAGCTTCGTGACTAGAGAAAAGATATGACGTGAGAGAGCTGTAAGTGACACAGGGAGGGAACCCTCTCCAAAACACAGCAGGCTATATTTATGAGTCTGGATCCTGTGTAACCTGTTATCTGATATGAGAGACACAAAGATAGTCCTCCTGAGTCCTATCCCAGTGTGTAAGTAGTACAGAGGCTGCTGCAATTTTTAAATGTGTTAAGGTGAATGATTTATATGATTTTGCTATGTCTATTTTAAGGTTGTATAAATGGTCTTTGTTCCGTTGCATGAAAACTTTATAAAATAGTTGTTTCTCAATTATATGGAACTATAAACAGTACCCAAGTATTATTAAACCACTAGTTTAAATCTAATATGCACCACTGTTTAACATTTAATATACAGTACACAATCTAATATACACTCCCCACTCCAGAGCACACTGCTGCACTAGCACTGTGCAGTCCCATAGTGGGGGCGGGCAGGATGACAAGTGTGGGTGGTGCTGACCATATTTGGAGGGCCAGTGTAATGGGGGTGGGCACCCCCAGTGCTTAATATGGCCCTGAGTAGCAATTCTGATAAACCTGGATGGAGTATGATAACATCGGGCCAATGATACAGAAGGAAAATCCACACGTAACACATTATCAAACCTATCCTTAGGTGCAGTGCATTAATACATTTCTTGTCCTATTTTCACTTACTTTATTACAAAATGTCAGCTTCTTGTAACTAACTAATCATTTCAGTACGTAAGTTTCACAGTATATTTTGTAGAATATCTATTTTCTAAAAATGCAGGATATGTATTTTATTTTCCCCTTGAGTTTTTTACTCCTCTATCTACAGTACACAAAAACAGCATATACCCAACTGAATTTTAAATATATTACATTATTATTACTTTTTTTTATCCCTGGAATGCCTGTGTTTTATGAGGATGCCCATGCCTTGGGACTGTTCCTACTGATTAAAAATATTCCCATTGCTAGGTGATGCATTTTTTGGCTTGTTTTCTGTGTTAGGAAATATGTGCATAATAGATCAGTTTTGCAAAGTACATTTTTTAATTGACATATTGAACAAAATATTTAAATAAAACAGTTTATGTTTGTGTATTGTAGTAATTGAGAGCAGCTTTAAGCAGGGCATTTTTAATCATCTTAATATTTTTTTTTAAAGTTAATTAAGGAAATAGAAAATGAACACTGTACATAGATGTATGTGAGGTATTAAAATTATATTATGCTATTTAGCCCATACTTACTAGTCTGGATACACTCCATTAAAATATGTTACTGGGGCACCGTGAGTACTGTGAGTTCCAACTCCCTGCTCAGTAAGGTTTAATTCCTTCTCTGTTGAACTCTCTCTGCATACTTGCATCACAGCTATTTCATGCTGATAACTCACATTTTCAAACACATTGTTAATCTGATTAGTTTTCTCTTGGTAACATGCTGTTTGTTGAAGAAATTAATTGACCTTGCACAGTTTACTTGAATAAGGACAGGTTAGAAAACAACGGTAGCAATCGTTACCAGTAAGCAGAAAATTGCTTTGTTTGATGTTAGGCAATTACAAATTCATAGTATTCAAATATAATGTTGGGCCACGATTTCTAATTCAATTGATTCTTTAAAGACTTGCAGTAAAAATGTATAGATGTTTTGCATACACAGGTTATCAGCACAATGCAGAAACAGAACCTTCAATAAGGTGTAAGAGATAAATATTATCAAACAGGTTTATTTGGTTAAATTAAGCAAACACATGGTACAGAACTTTATTACCGGATATTATGAGCATATTTAATTAAATTTGCAGAGGGACTGTCCATTAGTGTAAGTCAGTGTCACATTGAAAAAAGGAAACAATCCACGATCACTGTGACAAAAAAATTGGAGATCCCTAAATAGTAAAAAAGGTATAGAAAGTTTAGGTGAGGGCACATAAAAATGTGAGTACAGTATAAAACAATATCAAAAACCAATAACATATTTCCATTGTACAGGTTTCTACTAGTAAGAGTACTGTAAGTGCTGATAACAATTGTCAAAAAGAAAATACAAGAGAAGGAGAGTGAGTGTTGGGCAGTTTCAGGCGTTTAACCTTTATTAAAGCATAATTGGGAAATCTGGTAGAGATGTTAGTCAAGAAAGTTCTAAGGGTAAACATAATAGGGTGTGAGGAGATGAGGTGTGGGAGTTTGTGCAAGAATGCCAATATTTTTGAAGAGGCAATCATTTGCAAGGCAAAACCAAGTTGGTCTACTCATATTTCCTTATATATAAGTTAAAAGATACGTTGCTATCTGAACACGATCATGTGGATTCACCCTATATATTTTTAATAATTTCACATGTTCACGTATGAATAATAATAATAATAATAATAATAATAATAATAGTAGTAGTAGTAGTAGTAGTAATAATAATAATAATAATAATAATAATAATAATGTAGCAAATTAAGACTTTAGAAAAAAGCAGCACTACATGAAATTCAAATGGAAGATTAGTCCAGGGATTGTTAATCTCACACATGGATGTGCCAAACAAGGCAACCATTTTAGGTGCACTGTGTAGTGGGTGAATAAGAAATACACAGAGCTACTGTATGATTATACCTTGGGGAGACACAAAATACAATACACAACATGACACCCGCAGAGTGATCTGTTCCTCAGCGGTCATCCTATACATTTCAATGGGAATCTGAAATGGCACCCAAATCCAAAACCTTCAAGATCTGAAAGCAGGAAGATGACATTTTGCCTCATTTTGGGATATGAGGCAGGCAGGGAGAGCCGAGTCCCGCCTTGGATCCACTCAGATCTTGTAAATTTGGGTGGGATCTGTACTCTGAGAACAGAGCCCACTCTTCTCTAAAAAATGTGTATTTCTCTGATATTTGCCAATAATTATTATTGCCTTACAGCTTCTTACTTCAATGTAAATGTATTAAAGAGATGTTATAAAAGTTATTAAAAATCTGCACCTGTGTGAAAATGATGCACATACTGTACAGTCGTTATGTGATAGTAATGTTTGTAATGGAGCTGTGTGTCATGAGAAAGTAAACATCTAAAGCTGAGTACACACTAGATGATGTGTGTACCCAGCAATATTGGCATCAACGGAACCCAGCAGTGGAGCCGGCATTGGCAAGTGCATACACACTTGCTGATGCTGACAGAGACGGAGCGATGGTGACATCCATGCTGCAGTTCTGCGTGTAGGACCGATGGAGGATGTTGCTGATGATGCACGGCAGCACGCATCATCAGCGACACAGCAGGTACACATTAAACAATGCACCCGATGTGTCGGTTTGACATATCGTCTACTGTGCAAAGAAATGGAAAGTTGTGGGCGCAACACCATAGAAGTCCTTACATAAAAAGCAGGTAGGCTGAAAGAGGAATTCCCTCTTAGTCCTTTAGCAGGGGCTTAGTGTTCTGAAGTATATTCTCTCTGTGTGTCCCTCCAAGATGCAATTCTTATCTCGGTATGAAGAGAAAGATCATAGGGAAGACCAATGTCACAGGGATAACAGATTTATTAACACAAAGCACTCACAATATAAAAAGAAAAACAAGAATGTAACCACAAATGGAGTGGATCAGCAAGTGTGTATGCACTTGCCAATGCCGGCTCCACTGCTGGGTTCCGTTGATGCCAACATATTTTACACTTCCATTTTAACTACTGCAGGATAGGAAATTCCCAATTGATTATTAAAGTAGATAACAGCAGATGTTGTTTAACTTATCTTCATTTAATTTTAAAATATTTTTATTTAATTCACAGTAAAATAACTTAATTATATTGGCATTTTTTATAGTGATTGAGATTTTTACAAATTCAAACACACCTGAATTTTGTGGATTCAAACTGAACCGAGTCTCATTTCAGAACTCCTTTGGTCCAGAATCCCGAATTTAAGTCTGAATTTCGGGTCTTGGATTGCAAAAAATATTTTACCTGTTTTTATCCATTTTAAGGAAAACTAAAACCATAAATTCAAATTATAAATCTAAATTCCAACCAAAACACGTTAGGGTGTGTGTGGGGCGGGTGGCGTGGCCATGACGAGCATGGAGTAGCACACACGTTGTGTAGCTTTCCAGCTATCTTATCCTGATACCAGACCCTGCTTCTCCCCCTGGGGCTGTTTTGCGGACCATACGTTAAGTGAGGGTGCGTGCCCTACCTGGACTCACTTAGAGCTATCCTGAGGCCGGGACCGCAGCGCTGGGAGCCAATCGCTGTGAGGGGTCTGAGGCGCACTGGAGTCACGTGGGCCACTGCCGCTGCACTCGCTCTCCTCTCCTCCGGATGTCTGCCGCTCTGTGCTGGGCCAGGACACGCTGAAGTCTGGTGATCTGCCGGGTAATCGTGGCTGTGCTATACTGTGAGGGACGTAGGGTGCGGGCTCTTCACACTCCTTCATCTCCCCCCGCTGTCTGCTCTATTTTCCCTCCGCTGCCCATTATCTCACCACCCTGCTCTCTGCCTCACTGCACTTGCTCAGCCCTTTCAGGGCACACGTGGAGCTGATACTGCGGGATACAGAACTGGTAGGGACTGTGTTGTGGGCCTGGGCCGGGTGCCTTTCACATATGCACCCCTGCCCCCCTAAATCCTTTCCTGTTCCCTGGGGCATCTCCTGAACACTGCCTGCCTCTAATTGCTGTGTGAGTCTGGGTTCTTATACCTGGACTGGATTTAATACAGTGGGGACCAGACCTGAGTGCCTTACTTAAAGTGACGGCGGCCCTTTTATGTGGAAAACCCATGGGTTGCTGCTTGGTCCACTGTGAATTTCTTTCTGTTATCCGGACCACTAAATCTGTAGCGGGTGGTGCAGCCAGGATGTTTTGCTCTCATCAATATATATATATCCTTCACCGTTTGTGTCTCTACTATTGTGATATTTTTTTTATTTTGACTATACCCACACCCTCCGGGATTCCAGATTGTGCCCTGTTTGCCTAGACTTGCTTTGCTACAAACTCCTGGTCCGGTGCTGAGATATAGTGTTTTCCAAGATGGTGAAAGGCCATTAGAATACTACTGCGGTGGGTACGCTGGAGAGATTTGTTAAAAACCCTGCCTATCAACAGCAATGGGCAGGAGATGGGCTGCCTGAGGCCTCACCCCCATCTCCCGCAAACAGCTCTGCGTCTTCCGAGCCACCGGACGCTGCTCTTCAAAGAGTCTTGGATGCCGTGACTGCTTGTGAGGCTCGCTTGGCTGATAAGATTGGGCAGGTGCAAGCTGACCATTCTATTATTCATCAAGACCTTCAGCGTGTGAGAGAGAGGGTTGGAGAGGTTGAGAGTCTCGTGTCTCCACTGTCGAGGATACTGTCACTCCGCTGGGGAGGCGAACCGACGACTTGGAATCTCAGATGACCGAGGTGCGTAAAAAACTGATGGATATAGAGGGACGCTTACGGCGTCATAATGTACGCTTCATAGGCCTGCCTGAAAAAGAGGAGGACTCATCTCCTGAAGAGTTTCTTGAAAGGTGGCTCAGGGAAACATTTGCATCTGAGGACTTTTCGCCTTATTTTACGGTGGAGCGGGCCCATCGGGTGCCGATGCACCCGCTGCCACCGGGAGCCCCACCCCGCACCTTTATTGCCAATTTCCTCCATTTCCGTGACCCGGACGCTGTTCTGAAACTCGCACGCACAAAAGGTCCTCTCAAATGGAATGGGTCGCCAATATCGGTCTTTCCGGACTTTGCGGTGGATGTGCAGAACGATAGGGCTCAATTTCTACCTGTTAAACAGAGGCTCCATGAGCTCAATTTACCATACGCCATGCTGTTTCCCTCGAAGTTGCGGGTGGTGGCTGAAGAAACTAAATTCTTCACATCTCCCCTTCAGTGTGGCTGGATAGACGATTTCCGGTGAGACGTGCTCTTGCTGATACATGAACGTTTCTGAGGTTCCAGCTGCAAGTCTTATGTTACACATGTTAAGTTTATATGCCTTCGCTATGTCTTTTTGCTATGATGCTGTGAATGGTTTATATTTGTTACTCCAGATGACCGTTTAGCAATGTCACATTCTTTCTATTTTATCATATGCCGTCCTGTTTTCTTTTGGTATGGTTCTGGCGTATCCGAATGTGTTATATTCCTAGGCCCTGGGGGTAGACAGTTTTTTTCATCATTGTGATGTGGTTTGTGGCTGGGAGTTTCTCTTTTCTCACTGCCATTAAATTCTTGGCTCCTCCTTGAATATAGCCTAATGCGTGTTTTAGGGTTTTGTTTTTGTCAACTTCTGGTGTGACAAGTTTTTCTTCTTAAGGGATTTGTTACTTGTTTAGGGATCCAAGTATGCTGCAGGTTGGGAGTAGTATACAGGGTGGGGGGCGGGTTTTTGTTCCAGACTATCTTAACATTAAGTGTGGATGTTTTGGTTTTGAATGTGTGTGGATTGTTATTCTACTTATTGAGCGCTGGTATTTTGCAATTGCGGACTTGGGTGGTGGTTGTGGCTGGCTGCGGCCTTGATACTGATACGGTTCCCTATGGCTGGACTTAGAGTGTTATCGTGGAATGTGAGAGGGCTTAATGACAAAATCAAGAGATCCCTGGTACTCAGACAGATAAGACAGTATGCCTCTGACATAATATGCCTTATGGAAACTCATCTAGTGGGCAGCAAGATTCTTTCCCTTAAGAGACCCTGGGAGGGATGGGCGTTCCATTCTATGCACACATCTGCTTCACGAGGGGTTTCTATTCTTATAAAAAAAACATTGTTCCCTTTGTTTTAGAGTCTGTACAAACAGACCCTTGGGTGCGGTACGTGTTTCTAAAGTGTAAAATAAACTTTGTACCTTTACTTTTGCTTGCTGTATATGTGCCCCCTCCTTATTCACCCGATGTCCTCAAAAAAGTAGCAGGGTTCATGGCCTCATCACCGGGGATATCCACTATTTGTCTGGGGGATTTTGATAATGTTTTAAACTTAGCGCTTGATAGGTTTTCTGTAACACCCCCTACTCTACAATTTGGGAGGTCCGGTTTCGCTGATACTGTGTCGGGGTTGGGCCTGGTTGATCCCTGGAGATTGAGAAATCCCTCTTTAAAACAATATTCCTGCTTCTCACATTCTCATTCCTCTTTCTCTAGGATCGACCTGGCCCTCCTCTCCAGTGATATGGTCACCCGGGTTCGAACTATTCGGTATGAGACTAGAGGCGTTTCAGACCACTCCCCCCTGAAATTTACTTTAGACCTTAACTATCCGAGTCAGAGGCCCAGAGTGTTGCTGCAGAAGCACTGTACTTACGGGATCGCTTGGATGGTTCCAAGTTGACCTGGTTGTTGGCCCAGAAGGAATGGAAAGATTATTTGGTAGAGAAGACTCAGCATAGACTCCTTTTTTCCTCCCATACTTTCTATGCTACTGGTGATAAGCCGGGGTCATATCTGGCCAGCCTGGCGCGATGTGAAAGGTCTTCCAATATTGTGGTTGAGCTTGAAGGCTCAGATGGTACTACTCTTCTGCGGACTCCACGGATTGCATCAGAGTTTTTATCCTATTACAGGCAATTGTATAGCTCCAGATTAGACTGTACCCCGCTGGAATTAGATAACTATTTATGGAATGTGCACTTTCCTTCTTTGCCATGTGAAGCGAGAAACTTTCTTGAGGCACCTCTATCACCAGAGGAGATTGAGGATGCGATTAAGGCCTCTCCCGGTGGTAAGGCTTCAGGACTGGCCGGTATACCATCTGAGCTGTATAAGTGACACTTGGATTTCTTTGTTCCTTGGTTATTTGAATTGTTTAATTTGATTTTGAACAAGAATCTCTTCCCCCGTCCATGGCAGAGGCATTGATTGTGGTTCTCCCTAAACCTGATAAAGATCATAGGAATGTTGATTCTTATCATCCTATTTACCTTCTGCCCACTGATATAAAAATGCTAGCAAAAGTCCTGGCATGTAGACTGAACCAGGTTATTACCCATTACCCATATTATACACCCTGACCAGGCGGGATTTATGCCCAGTAAATCGACCTCCATCAATCTTAGACTGTTTAACCATTTACAGGTTTCCTGAGAGGGGTCCTCCTCCTCTCATTGGATGCCGTTAAGGCTTTTGATTCCGTGGAATGGGATTACTTATGGGAGACTATGCGTAGGTTTGGTATTGGTCCCAATTTTATAAAATATGTCAGATTGATGTACTCTTCCCCCTCGGCCAGAGTGGCGGTGAATGGTTTTGTGTCACAATCCTTTCCATTGTCTAGGGGCACACGTCAGGGATGCCCATTGCCCCCTACCCTGTTTGCTATTGCTACTGAACCTCTTGCATGCCTTCTACGGACGAATGATGGGATTTCTGGCCTTAGGGTGGGCACTAGGGAGGACAGAATAGCTTTGTATGCTGATGATATTTTATTATTTGTGGATAACTATGCTGAGTCTTTGCCCAGAATATTAGATATTATTAATGTGTTTGAGCGCTAATCTGGGCTTCTGATTAATTAGGATAAATCGTCCATCATCCTGCTTCGGGGTGAAATCCCTACTCCTCCTCTAGTTGCTCTACCATTACGGTGGGTGGATACTTTCAAATATTTGGGTATTTGGGTGTATAATGATCCTCATACATTTTCCTCCCTCAATATCAAGCCAAAAATAGCCTATCTTCGTAGCAGAGTGAGGATCTGGGGGAAATTACCCTTAACTATCACAGGTACCTTTAATATGGTAAAAATGTTTTTTCAGCCCAAACTCCTATATGTTCTGCAGCAGTCCCCTGTGTATATCCCTCAAAAACTTTTAAAACAGATAGATGGTTTGCTCTCATCATTGATATGGGCCAGTAAAAGGGCACAATTGAAACTTGATACTCTGACCAGGACAAAAGTTTTGGGTGGGTTAGCTCTTCCCAATTTCCGATTTTATTATTATGCAGCACAATTGGCACATCTTTGGGACTGGGTTAACGATCTTGATAACTCGGCCTTACACTCACAATTGATACTGCAGGAGTACCCAGGTGGTACCCCACTGCGACTGCTTCTCTGTGGGAGTGTCAGGATGTCCACAGTGCCACTTGTAAAACAGGCCATTCTTATCTGGAAGTTGGGCATTCTATACTTCAGGGGCAGGGCATTGATCCTGATACCCCACTAGACAATAGGTATGGCCTACCTGAACTGTCTCAGCTTCAGGTCCAGGAGGTGTGGGGAAAATAGGGAGTATTTTCTTTGGGGCATCTATACACCGGTGAGGTGTTTAAATCCTTTCAGCAACTCCAGCAGGAATTTAATTTCCCCTCTATGTTTTTTTTTTGTTTCCTTCAATTAAGACATGCCATTGCTACCCAATTCCCCAAACGATCCCCCAACTCTTGCTGACTCTCCGGTTAAATTAATATTACAAACATTGGGACGGGTACACTTAGTTTCTAATATATATAGCCGCATACTTCAGACACATCACATGGAACCCCTTGTTCCTCTTAAGGCTAAGTGGGAGTTAGATTTGGGTCCATTATCAGATGGCAAATGGGAGGGTGCTTTGGAGTCCCCTCGGTTTTCTTCTTCCACCATAAGATATCAGCAAATACAATTATTTATATTGCACGATTATATATGACCCCGCTGAAACTGTTGCACATTGGAGGATCCCATAGCTCGAAATGCCCTAAGTGTGGCAGTATGGGGGCTGACTTTTGGCATATGTTTTGGTTGTGTCCCATGGTAACAGAATTTTGGAAAGGGGTCCTGCACGCTGTAGTTAAAACAGGTATTCCCTCTCCTGTTCTTACGCCCGTGACATGTGTACTATCGGCTATAGATGAGGAGGTTTTGGATCCGCCCAGTAGATGCTATGTTATGAACTTATGTGCGCTAGCCAAGGTTTGCATAGCTAGACTAGTCATAGCTAGTGAAGCCCCGACCTTTGGTTAATGAAACTACTGCACGTGAGAAGTTTGTATTTTTGGCCATGAATGCGGAGAGAAAGTATCTTACTGTCTGGGGAAGGTGGTAGAATTCTCACTATTCCACAAATCGATAATGTCAAGTCCTCGTGTTATTTAGACGAGTGTTGCCTGGGGTATTTGTGTGTAATTCGTTTGGTGGGTAGCCCGTAGCCAGCCATTTTCTGTTCTGTTGTATTTATTTGTTCTTATATATTGCTATATATGCCTATGTGTTGTACTGTATGGTATATTGATTCTTTATGTGATCCATGTCCCATTGCTATATAAGTCGTATGGACAATTGCATATATGATTACATGATCTGTTACTCCGGGAACATGTTAATATGCTGTGGTTTTCTATGGATGCTTTCTTGATCTGTCACCAGTGTTCTGAAGATTTTAGATCTTGGAAAGAGCCTACACTTAACTGTTCAGATATGTTTTTCATTCTATATGCAGATGGATGTCTGTTAATGTGTTCTTGTTTTTTTCTTTTTTGTTAACTTTGTGAAATTATATAAAACCCAATAAAAAATTATTGAATTTAAAAAAAACACGTTAGGGTGGTTTTGCAAAACTAAAACCAAAACACAGATTTAGAACCCTGAGACGATGACGTTAGAACCAAAAGCAAAACACAAGACTCTGTACACATCTTTACATTTTTACTAGAGAATGTTGGCACAACAGCATACTTGGCATACTGTCAGGGGTGTAACTAGAATTTTGTGGGCCCCATAGCAAAATTTTGAAAGGGCCCCCTTTCTACAGAAAGGGTAGGTACAGGGTGACACACACACAGACACACGTAGAGTTGGGGTACAAAGTGTCACAGACACACACACAGCATACACTGTCATACATGAAGGGGTACAGGTGTCACAAACACACAAAGGTGGGGGTGAAGAGGTGTCATACACAGGGGTAGTAAGTTTACAGGGGGTCACACACTGGAGATGGTAGGTGAGTACAGGGGCCACAAATGGGAAGGCAGTAGGGGGCTGCAGGGGGGGTCACAAACCAGGGGTTAGGTGGGTAAAGGGGGTTACACACCGGGGTGTAGGGGGGTAGAGACCTCAGCAGGGACTCACCGCTCTTTGCTCCGATCTACATCAGGGGGTGAGCTGCACCACAATCTAATGCCCCCTCCCACAGTATGCCACACTGTAGTCCCCAGACGTTATGCCATACTGCAGCACCCCCATCCCACACACAAATTATGCCACACTGCAATACCCACACATTATGCCATACTGTAATGCCCACACATTATGTCACACTGCAGTGCCCACACATGATGCCATGCTGTAATGCCTACACATTATACCACACTGCAGTACCCCCACCCCACACAGATTATGCCACACTGTAATGCCCACACTTTACACCACACTGTAGCACTATAGCAGCACTGTGTCATAATGTGAATTGGCAGCCCTACAATATGACATAACATGAACTAAGGCACTACTGTGGTTAATAAAATAAACTAGGGCACTACTATGGGGCATAATATCAACTACAGTAAGTCACTACTGTGGTTCAGAAAATGAATGAGGGCACTATTATGGGGCATAAAATTGACAACTGCGGCTGAGAGGTGTCTCTCAAGGAACATTGGGAAAGAGACCCCTTCAAAATGTTGCCATTGGACCCACAAAGTTCTGGCTATGGACCTGATTGGTTGTTGTACTGTATGTTATTTTGTTGTATGTCCTTATTTGTGATTGATTTAATTGAAACAACTGTTATTTATGTTGTATCAAGAACATATCAGATTGATTTTCACTATGACTACTATATATTATTGTAGTACTTATAGCACATGAAGTGCAACTCAAAAACTACAACTAATAAAAACATTCTCAAGTCATATTCATTTTTTTACCTCAAATTAGTAAAGTATGTCTATTTTTTCAATTTATTTCCTTTTTGCACAGTGGATTGAATGAGCCCATTGCATAAAACATACATGTGTAACTTGCACATTGGCCGCATGTGTAACTGGCCCATTAGTGATGATGAATACGCCTCTATATCACAATATTGTGTAGCTACAGTATAGAGGAATGCTACTTCAGCATTTGTTTCTGTCAAGCCAAATCTCTACTCTCCCTATGCTTCTTACTTTTGGGTGTAAGTTTATACACTCATACGTGATACCCCTGTTGTATGTCTAGTAGAAATGCTAATGCTTATATGTTAGACTGCACATATTAAGAATGTGTGAACTTGCACTAGCAAGTACAGTATGTTGTATATTGCATTAAGTGCCCTTGCAACCTATACTATGTAAGGAAGACAACATGCCAATACTGTGAGCAAATGGCACAACATCGCAATGCTATTAAACTTGCTCTAGGTGGAAAAACGGTAAATCAACCCGTTGCACAGTGCTACAAACAATTTGGGCACGGTCTAGCTACCTTAAGATATAAAGTGCTGGACTGTGTGACAGACGATTTGCGTGGGGGCGATAGGGGTAATCTCCTACTACAAAGAGAGGCATATTGGATTAAAAAGATCAACACCATTGTTCCATACGGTTTGAATGAGCTATTTTCATTGAGCTGTTTTGTTTAGTATTGATTGTTACTGTAATGAGCGCTACTGTATCATTATGTCTATTTAAATTATGTAACATTATATTTAAAATGAGCACATGTTATTAGGCTCAGTTTCCATGATGACAGGAACACGGTCCTAGGCCTCTGACGTGATTGACTCAGGTTATCTGCAGTTGAAGACGTCAGTGGGTTTCTGGGAGTTTGCACATACCGAGCACCCTTTCACTTATTAAATGTATCAATAACGGTAAGATATTTTTTCAAATCTTGTTATTCCTGAAGAAGACAATAAAGCCTAAATGCTGAAACATAGACCAGGGGACACCCTGGTTATTGGATTCTTTACAGTCCATGAGTGCCGCCTATTTTGTAATCCATATTATATATATATATATATATTCTGTATAAATATACACTAATTCAAGAACACCCACCCCCAACCCCCCCTTACGAATCCTGCATTTGCTCCTGGAAATGATAAGCCTGTTCCATAATATAACACACTAGTTTCTGATCCCTTAACTCATTAGTAATAATGTTAAATCAGCAGGTTATCTTATCTATGAATTTCTAAAGTATCCATTAAATCCAACTATGTTGTTTTGCTTACTATTCTCTGCTTAAGGCAATTGTTATCTGATTCAAATTTCAGAGCACTTTTATGAATTTGTAGCCTTTTTATATATATAATCTTTATTAAAATGAAAAGGGCAAAATAGAAAAGATTAAACTTACCTTGATGCAGCTATTGAAAGAAACATAAGTATGTATTTTCTATTTTAATACATTAATATAGTATATCAGCAAATTTAGTTTGAGAATATTAGAAAATACTATTGTATTTTTAAAACTTTTATATTCAGAATTTGAAAAAGTCATCAAGGCATGATAGTGTTTGAAAAATGAAACAGCTGTTAAACGACTGCAGAATAGAACTCAAATGCAATTTGCTTGTTATTCATAATAGGTGTTAAATTTGCAGCAATAGACATTCTGCAAGTCAAACCTTTCCAGTAGTTGAGATGCAATTATAAAGAACTTGTCTAACAATTGTTACTTTTTTCAGATTTAATTGGTCTGAATCAGGTACACAGCACATTTGTTGTTCTATACAAATTTAACTTACAGTGCTCTACTTATAACAGCTAATATATACACACCTTTAACTACTTCAGTGCCTGCAAAAAACAATAGACATCACTTATATAGCAGCTATGCAGACAAAAATGCAGCTTTGAAACTTGTGCTGCAATCATTTTGATGCAGTGCAGAAGATTGCCAAGCTGCATTTGTGTTGAACCACAGGCAGATTGTAGGTATAGCTACCATCTTTCTGGTTGTACCCTCTGAGAGGGAGAAGCCAGGTTGGCACAATTGGGGTGTGCATGGCCATGGTGCAGCATAGTTGGGCGGTGATTTTCCATCCTGGCCCCACCCCTGCTATATGATGCTGAGATTATTACCATTGTAAAGTGGGGGGCATGGTTACACTAAAGCAATTCAATGAAAATTGCACCATTGGCTGCACTTTGCTTGGGCCAGGTGGATGACAAGCAGCTGTGGGCATGTTAGGGAACTCCCCTAGAGCTGGTGAGAGGGTCTTCTGTCAATAACAGCCCCCCACTGCTCCATTGGTACACAACATGCACACATCGATATTTAGGGGGTTGCCTGGACTTAAGCCTCTAGAAGTAGGGCCTCACATAATAGGATGGAGATCATAACGTAGGTAACCTGGAGTGTAACAGCTGGTGAGGTAAGGCTTAGTTGTAGCAGTCTACAACTAACCCTTACCTTGTCAGCTGTTACTTTCCAGGTATTAACAGATACTGGATGACTTGTCAAAACAGGTTGATTGCAGGCTGACTTAACAGGATATGCAGACTAAAGATTAGTGAACTAGGAGTGTGCAAAATTTACTGAAAAACAAATGGTACTGATGCAATGAGGTGGTTAATTGCTGGGAAAAAACAGGTTCTGGGTGTGTGCTGATTGAAAGCAGAGTACTGGCAGCATGAACCTAGAAGCAGAGAAACTTGCTAGATGAATGATGACTAGGCTGCAGTGGCTAAGATGTAGCTTGAGTACAGAGTCATATGTGCAGGAAATGCTGCATGCTTGTTACTACAGGCATTCTGGAGTGAATAAACTTTGCTGGTGGTAACCACAGACAGACAAGCTGGAAGCACACATAATCGGGGCTGGCAGGGTATGTTCTCAGAGACTTGACAGGAGCTTGTATATGGATCAGGACCATACATGAGAATAACTAGAAGGCCATGGCAAGACTAAGACAAGGAGCAGGAATGAACACCGAATAGCAGGCACTGAGCAGGATCCAACAGGACACAGGTGCAGGATAGACTGGGACAGCACACTGAGAAATTGAGGCAAGGTACAAGGATGCAGGACTCAGACAGACAGACCAGGGCACAGGAATAGCGAACTGTACAGTGTATAGCGACTGTGTTACAGGTTTCAATAGGTAACAGGAACTAGGGACTATAACCGGCAACAGGAACTGGGCAGAATCTCTAATGAAAGGGAGAGAGACCAATCACAGGAGTCATCACGCTGGAGTCAGGTAACGAGGCATTCCAAACAGGTATACTGCTAGGAGGCAGCCAAAAATACAAACAGGAATGAGCTGCAGCAGCAACTAATAATGGGGAGACTTCAATGATCCTCTGAGTATCTCTCATTATGGGTGCACAGTCCAAGTTCCCCCCACCGCCCCCCCTACACACACACACACACACACACACACACACACACACACACCACACACACACACACACACACACACATGCACACATCTTCTAGTGAAAATCAGCCTCAAGGTGGTCAGAGCAACACTGTTGCCCCTATGTTACTACAGTATATATCATAAGAGTAGAGTATATCCTTGCACTTTTGGTGATACAATATTCAAATTCTGCTTTTGCATGGCAAGGTCCACATTTACAGTCCCATGTAATAAAAGTAGCTAATGTAATAATAAAAAAACAGGCAAAACATACCCCCAAATCCTTAATCAGCACCTATATTAAATGACCTGGTGTAACAATTTAACAGCCTGGACTGAAACACAAGACCCTTGTAAATGAAACAAAAAAAATTAAAAACAAACATATAATGATTAAGAATTAATTTATTACTTAATCACATTCTTCACAGTGTATTGCACCCTGCAGATAGGGACTGTTTTATTACAGGTGTTAATTGTGTATGCAAGTTTTATTATATTAGTTGCAGTGCACCAGCAATGTGCATTACTGACAGGTCCCATTGAAAGGGTTAGGCAAAGATGTGGTCCTAGTATACTCCTTTCAGTGTAATTAAAGGCATCACTCACACCAAATTAAAAATGAGAGCTGACCCCTGTTTTTTTGTTCTAAATCATCATTTTGTTTTGGTTTTGACAAAATTTACCCTAAATTGTACTGGTTTTGCTTGTGAATTTGCCCACAGAGACAGAAGGAGATTAGGGAGGTAACTGTGTGGCTCAGAGACTGGTGTAGGAAAGAGGGGTTTGTGTTCTTGGAACACTGGGCGGACTTCTCAGTCAGGCACCATCTTTTTTCTCGTGACGGATTGAACCTGAATGAGGAGGGGGCTATGGTGCTGGGGGATAGGATGGTTAGTAGGTTGGAGGAGCTTTTAAACTAGGAGCCTGGGGGGTTTAGCTAGAAACTATGGGTCATGCATCGAGTATAGTAGGGATGGTGGTAGTGTGATAAAAGGGGGTGGAGAAGGAGGGAGGGAAAGTGCAGCCAGTAAGGGTATTAACATGGGTTCTAATAAGGGTATTAAGAAAGGTATTGCCAAAGCATTAAATAATAACAATTTTGTGTCATCATTACAACCTATAGAAAATGTTGTACGGGACTTAAGGGAAAATACTTATGTCAGGGCGGTGAATTTAGGCGGGAACATTGGGTTGACCAAAGAGAAAAGTAAGGTGGGCAATACTAAGTATGGTGGGGTTGGAGAGGGAGCAAGAAGGACAGTCTGTATTAGTAACTCTAGGGATGCACTAGTAAACCAGGATGGGATATCCTTAAAAAAAAAAAAAACGAATAAAGGAACCAATAAACTAAAATGTATGCTTGCAAATGCAAGAAGTCTAGCAGGTAAAATGGGGGAATTGGAATTGTTAGCATCAAAGGCTGAGTATGACATTATAGGTATTACGGAAACATGGTGGGACGACTCTCACGGCTGGGTTGCAAACTTGGAGGGGTATTTTCTTTTCAGGAGGGACAGGGCAAGCAAAATAGGAGGAGGTGTATGTCTTTATGTTAAACCATCACTTAAACCATACATAAAGGAGGTTATCTATGAGGAGACTGGTGATAATATGGAGTCACTATGGGTTGAAATCTCAAGTGGGGGTATTGATGCAAAAAAACTAGTCATAGGCACATGCTACAAACAGCAATATATTAGCATACATGAGGAAGAACAACTCTTACAGCAAATCAAAACAGCTGCGGGACTGGGGGACATCCTTGTTATTGGGGATTTTAATTACCCGGATATAAACTGGAGTAACTATTCATGTGCTAAAGCGAGGGACAACAGGTTCTTAAATATGTTTAAGGATCACTACTTGTCTCAATTAGTCGAGGACCCAACTAGGGGTAAAACTACCCTGGATCTAGTAATTACTGATAATGTGGACATTATATCAAACACTAAAGTGGGGGAGACTTTGGGCAACAGTGATCACTATATGATCACATTCGACATCAGTTTCAGGAAACATAGCTACAGGGGTTCCACCAAAACTTTTAACTTTAGGAAGGCTAATTTCAGTATGCTTAGATGTGCACTTAACAACATAGAGTGGGAGGTTCTGTTTAATAACAAGAACACTTCAGAAATGTGGGATGTTTTAAAAGGGTTGCTGGATAGCAATATTCATAACTTTATTCCCATGGTCAGTAAACGCAGGAGTATTAAACTCAAACTGATGTGGCTTAACAAGAAGGTTAAGGCAGAAATGGATAAAAAAGCGGGCTTTCAAAGCATTTAAATCTAATGGAAAGGAGGAGTCTTTCAAGTATTACAAGGAGTGTAATAAGAAATGCAAAAAAACAATAAGAGCAGCAAAATGGAAAATGAAAAGCAAATCGCTATAGAGAGTAAAACCAATCCTAAAAAGTTTTTTAAATACATAAATGGTAAAAGGTTAAAAAAGGAGAATATAGGTCCATTAAAAGATGAATTAGGAGAATTGATAAATGATGACGAAATAAAAGCAGAAATACTGAACAAATTCTTTTCATCAGTATTCACCAGAGAAGAACTGATGGTGGGAGTAGAGCATAACAATTGTGACAGTAATGATTCATGGTTAGATACTTGTTTAAGCAAAGAAGTAGTCTGGGAGAGACTAAGCAAAATTAAAATTAATAAATCACCTGGTCCTGATGGACTTCACCCGAGGGTTCTTATGGAGCTTAGTTCACAACTAGCACAACCCCTATTTTCAATAGTTCAGTTAGATCAGGCATGGTACTGAAGGATTGGCGTATAGCTGAGGTAGTGCCATTATTTAAAAAGGGATCAAAAAATCTTCCGGGAAACTACAGACCAGTTAGTTTGACATCTATAGTGGGGAAAATATTGGAAGGAATTCTAAGGGACAGCATACAGGAGTATCTACAGTCCTCTAGGATTATTAGCAAGAACCAGCATGGGTTTGTGAGGGACAGGTCATGTCAGACTATCTTAATTAGCTTCTACGAGAAAGTGAGCAATAATCTTGATCAAGGAAAAGCAGTGGATGTGGTCTTCATAGATTATGCAAAAGCCTTCGATACAGTTCGCGACAGGAAACTGATGATCAAATTAAAGGAGCTTGGCCTAGGAAAAACTATTTGCACATGGATAAGCAATTGGTTGGATAGCAGGGTACAGCGAGTAGTGGTCAACATGAAGTCCTCAACCTGGTCCCCAGTAGTCAGCGGAATACCACAAGGGTCCGTACTCGGACCACTACTGTTAAACATATTTATCAATGACCTAGAAATAGGCCTGGAAAGCACAGTGTCAATCTTTGCAGATGATACTAAACTGTGCAAGGTAATTAATTCAGAATTGGATGTGGAGTCCTTGCAGAATGATCTATCTAAACTTGAACTCTGGGCGTCTAAATGGAAAATGAGGTTCAATACAGACAAATGCAAGGTTATGCATTTTGGGACTAAAAACAAACTCGCAACCTACATATTAAATGGGGAACGCCTAGGGGAAAGAGTTGGAAAAAGATTTGGGGGTATTCATTGATAATAGGCTTAATAACCATACACAATGTCAAAACGCAGTAAAGAAGGCAAGTAAGGTGCTAGCGTGCATAAAAAGGGGAATTGAGACAAGGGACTTGGATGTAATCCTGCCGCTGTATAAAGCATTGGTACGTCCGCACCTGGAATATTGTGTACAGTTTTGGGTACCATTGTATGAAAAAGACATCAGTGAACTCGAAAGGGTTCAAAGATGAGCTATTAAATTGATTAAAGGCCTAGAAGGACTGGATTATAAGGAAAAGCTTACTAGGTTGAATATGTATACACTAGAAAAGAGGCGCCTAAGAGGAGATATTATTAATATCTTCAAATATATAAAGGGACATCACAAAGAGTTATCAGAGGAATTATTTATTAAAAGAACACAGTTTAGGACACGTGGGCACTCGCTGCGACTGGAGGAGAGAAAGTTCTGAACGCAATGGAGGAAAGGGTTCTTCACTGTTAGGGCAATTAGGATATGGAATTCCCTGCCAGGGAAGGTGGTAATGGCGGGCTCTGTAATTGGATATAAAAAAGGAATGAATACATTTCTGAATGAAAATGATATCCAAGGTTATAATATTTAAAATATCAACGTGGTTAATTTGGGGGTAACATGAGTTATAGTAGTTAAGTAGTCATAAAACATTATTCAGCGGGTATGTAGAATCATCACAACTTAATACAGGTTGAACATGATGTGCAATTTGCCTCTATTCAACCTCAATTACTATGTTACTATGTTACTATGTTAGATTTGTTTTCCCAATTGATGCTAACAACTAAAATCATGCAGTGTGGACCTGTTTTTGTTTATACACTATTATTAACATTAATATATTTACACCAAGTCTACAGCGAGCTAGTTGGCTAAGTAAAGTGACTGCATAGTGGCACAAACACAAGGCAGTGTAAAAGAAAATAGCACATCTATGAAACATAGTGGCGCAGCAGTGGCAGAAAGGTTGGCTGTTTAGCAAACTATATGCTATATAGATTGTTTTAATTACTCAAGACCTAACAGCCTAAAAGTTAAAGCCTAGTAGAAAATGTAATGTACTACCAACAAACTTCTCTAAACAGCAAATTACAGTCCTCAGGTCAGTACAGGTGATTGGAGGTGGAGGATTTAATGCATTTATTATTCTAAGGAAATCTAAATCTGAAACATGAAACAATTATTAAAACCCAAAGATTACAAATGTGATACAATAAGAATCCAAATAGCAAATCACAGGCCACAGGCCACTACAGGTGATTACTGCCAGTAATGTCTAATGTAATGAGTAATGTCTAGTAGAAAACTAGATAACCATCAAAGTTACTCCAAACAGCAAATGAGATGGAGTATCAGGCTAGTAGTCTTTACACTAATACAGCAATGTGGGTGAAGTGGTACATAATGAATTGCCCTCCAACCCACCCTTATATTGTATATTAAGGACATCTACAGTTTAATAAACCAAGTATTTTAACAACAGGGACTGTCACTTTTGTGGCTGAAGTGCTTGATTTGTTTGGGTCCCCACAAAAAAACAACATCATTTTGATTGTTTGGTTAAACCAAGCTACCAATTGGCTTAAGGCTAATAATGTTAATCATCCTCAAAGATTAAGATGTCACTATACTCATCATTACCCTCATCACTGTTGGCAGTGTTATCATCATACAATATTAGCTTATCCCAATTGGGATTCATTGTTGCATAAGTCTATTTACTGTAACTGGCGGCAAAGGTCTTCCTCATAGATTTTGTAGCTTATTTTGAAGAACATCCATTTATTCCATAGAGTATGTTTTGGAAGTAAACTCCTATGCCGATTGTTGACAAGGTTCTGGGTTCTGCTAAACACACTTTCCTAGTACACACTTGAGGGTGGACAACTTAAGTACGCCATAGCTAATTTGTACAAGGGGCTCCAAATTGTCTTTTTTTCCTACTGGTGTTCAAATGGACTGTACAGATGTATCCACTTACATTTAGCCTCCCTGCACGTTAAACAGCCCTCCTACTCACGCCACGTGACTTGGTAGTGCCAAGTGTCTATTTGTGTGACTTTTTCCATTAAAATGCATCTTATTTGCAAAATTATGTAAATAGGGTGCACCAACAACTTGTTTATTAAAATGATATGCAGCATTACTATATTCTGTGTGTAAATATGGATGTATCTGTATACAAAATGCTATGCTACATTACATAGTTACATAGTTACATACTCAGTGAGGTTGAAAAGAGGCAAAATGGCCATCGGGATCAACCTGTATTCTGTGTTAATCTGTTCATATTATAATGCGCCTGCTGGAGTAATGGTTTAGTACCAATTGACAGCTATGACTCTTACCACTCCCAGATAATTTAATGTCAATATGTTAAATGCTATAGCTGGGATACATTTTCCAGTTAGAAATTTAGACATTGTTTCCCTAGAAAGGTACTGAGCTACAGTAAGTAATATTCACTGTTGGGGAACAGCTTATTTGGATATGTCTTGGAATAATAACACTGAAGAGCTGACGGGCTTCAGAAACGTGATGCTACCCCTGGGTGAATCTTTAAACTTCTTTCATGTGGAAGCAAATGCCATTTTATTCACAGAAGTGTTGGACAGAAGAGAGGGAGCTACCCCCAATTAACAACTTTATTTTCAACTTTTTAAATTGCAAAAAAAGAAATTTACATTCTCCTACATTGAGAAACTTTATCTGACTATTTTTGCAGTAAGCAAATCCCTATGGTGTTACATTTGAAAAATGTATGGTAGCAACCATTAGAAAGTATAAATAGGAATTTTGCAGACGTTTGGTGGCAATACTTATTGAGTGCAGCTTTGACCTTGGGGGGTAATTCCAAGTTGATCGCAGCAGGAAATTTTTTAGCAGTTGGGCAAAACCATGTGCGCTGCAGTGGAGGCAGATATAACATGTGCAGAGAGAGATAGATTTGGGTGTGGTGAGTTCAATCTGCAATCTAATTTGCAGTGTAAAAATAAAGCAGCCAGTATTTACCCTGCACAGAAACAAAATAACCCACCCAAATCTAACTCTCTCTGCAAATGTTATATCTGCCCCCCCTGCAGTGCACATGGTTTTGCACAACTGCTAAAAAATTTCCTGCTGCGATCAACTTGGAATTACCCCCTTATTCTGCTGGTACTGTAATTGAGGAAGCTGTGCGAGAACTGACATGAATCAAAAGAGAAATCACCTCATTTGAAGCCACCAATTACACAAATCTGCAAATAGAACCAAAAACAGATTGCGTTATAAACTTAAAGAACAACTTCAAACTTATAGACAAGATTGGTGAAGTTTAAGAGAGACAAACTTACCACAGTACAGCGAGATTGCCAGGAATGTAAAGTCTATCGTTGGATTTATAATACAGGGGTATCCATGAAATTTAATAGAAGCAATCATTGGAGACGACCTAAACTAATGTACAGTGAAACCTCCAGTGGTGGCTATACCTCCCATAGGGAACAGGAAGATTCCAGCCTCTCACAATCATAGAAGCCTCCTTTAGGGGTATATACCCACACACAGTAGAAAACGAGCAGCAGAAAAAAAATCTACAATAAGATTGCAAAAGCAGAAAAAAAACTGTCAACTGGATAATGCAGAAGTAGAGGTCCTTAATAAAGACCTCTTATTTATTCCAATCACTAAATCTGATGACTATCAGAGATGATGCTGCGGCACTCCAATAATAGAGACAAGTAATACAGCTTTTCAATGCCTTTTACTTAAACTGCATTTTCATAATGGATGGATAGCAAGCATCCAGTGAAAGGCAATCCAGGTGAGACGGCACACTCTTCTGGCGGTGCATAGCAGTGACATCATCAAAGTGGGTCTCATAGAGACTCCACTAAGTGATGACACATGACCCATGACCAAAAAGATGTCCAAATAAACAAAGCGCAAGCAGTAGTGCTGCCTCTGTTATAAAAAGAATAACGTATAGCAGCACAGAGGCTAGTGCAAAAGCATATTAATACCGGTAACACAGTATAAAAATATTTAATATACTGTAATAAAGCTCAAATTGGGGAATAATATATATTAATCAAAGTGATCATAGAAGGTAAATAGAATACATTAGAAACTTATTAAAGGGAAAACACATTAATGCCAGAGTGTTCATTAAGACCTCTGGGGGCAAGGGTACCTAAACTTGAGACCACGATTACCCGGTGTAAAGAGGGGGGAATGTGGTCTATCGTTCTAGACCACAGAACGAATGTGGTCCTCTGGGGGCAAGGGTACCTAAACTTGAGACCACAATTATCTGGTGTAAAGAGAGGGGAATGTGGTCTATCGTTCTATAAGGCTATGTGAAACTGCAGCAAAATGCCACACAACTGACTACTCACTAGAACCCATAGACAGTAATGCTGATAGGTATGGTATATAAATTTTATTATGGTTCTGTATCATCCAGAGATGTGCACTGACCCTCTTGGTTTGGTTTTGGTTTTAATTAATCATGTTTTAATTTTTGTTTTGCCAAAACCACCTTCAAGTGTTTTGGTTTTGGAATAATAAATACAGCTAGAATCATGTAAGTTGGGCCTGTTTTTGTTCCTGCAGTATTAGTAACCTCAATAACATTAATTTCCAGTCAATTTTGACCATGTCACAGTTTACAATATTGTTTAAAGGTTGGATGGCTAAGCTAAGCAACAGAGCAGCAGCACAAAAAGTTTAAAAAACTAGAGCACTTCTATGCAACATTGCCAGTGGCAGGCAGGATGGCAGTTTAGCAAACGATATGACCCCGCAGAAACCAAGAATGTTTTCATTAACCAAGAACTACTGTAGATCAAAGACCCAAGGGCAGTACAGAGAAATGGAGGCAGAGTATGTATGTAGTGGAAGGCAGGTAAAGGATTGATTGATTAATGTAAATGATCTAAAAAGAAAATTTAAGACGATGGATTCACTAATTAATTTAAATCATTGATTGATTAAGAAAATTTAAGATAATGATAGGCTGATTTGGAGTTTGCAGCTCTGCAACTATTCATTTTCTTGGCTTCTGTTTAAACACTTCTCCAGAATCCCTTTCTATCATTTTCTTATTTTCTGGTTAAACTTTTTTGCAAATTAGTTATGTACAGAATTAGAGCAATTACCAATAAAAATGTTTGTCTATGCAAAAAAGACTGTCCCTAATGAGACTAAAAAATACAGCTTATTATTAAAAGTGGTGCAAGATGTTGTCCTTGAGCCACCATGCTTATGTGATATATTAAAAAGGACATACACAGTTTAACATGCCAAGCAATTTAACTATGGGGACTTTTGTGGCTGAAGTGCTTGGTTTGTTTGGGCCCGTACAAAACTTTTTTGGGAAGGACTACCACCAATCATTAATGAGAAGGGTGTTCGTGGTGGAGATTGCATGTGCTTGTCCAAACTGTTGGTAGCTGATACTGGACTTTTTTCAGATTCTGATAAATAACTTACTTAAATAATCTTGCTGCAAATTAAATACCAAGGAAAAGTAGCCTAGATGGTTAACATCCCTACCTATACTACATTTAGCCTCACAAATGGTACAGATGCCTTCAAAATTTGTAAGGATTTGGGCAAAAATAATTCCACACATAAGAGTTGGATTTTTGGTCTTATGCCCAAGTATGACAATTGCCTTCTTTTTATCATGGGCAAAAACTGATGCCACTGGTGGATGATTTACATAAACATCATTCTCATCATCAGCATCTTCATTCGCATAGGTTACACAAATATTACCCTCATCCTGTTACACTGCCACACTAGCATCCTTGATTTCTGTCACCATCTTTACTTGTACTGCTCATCCCCACATTTGCAGGGGGTTCAGAAATGGTGGAAGGAGGCTTCTTTGTGAGTACAATGTCAGAAATGTTACACTCACTGTTACGATTCACCTGCCTATATTTTCTGGCAGGTGAATTGCAAGACAAGATTACACGCTGGAGTAGTAAGTACAGGCAGATTCAGGGTGGCATGGAACTAGTATATCAGACTTAACTGTGGAATATTGTGGTGTCAGGAGACTTGAGCTAGGAGTGACTACATACTTTCAGTATATAGGTGATATACTGTAGACACAGGTGAGAACCAACAGATGAGTGAACACACAGCTGTGGACCTGGACTAGAATACAAGATCAGATTGTAACAAAATAATCACTATTGCAGATGTGGAATGTTCACAGAAGTGAAGGAATACCATCACTCTTTTAAGGGAGCAGAGTAATAATGTTTTGCAGTGGAGTCACAGTGGTAATGTAAGGTAAAACAGATGCATAGTTTAAATGGCAGTACAGTATGAAATTTGCAGGGGGGTAATGAAGCAATTAAACAAGAATCCAAAGAAACAAGAATTGCAGAGCAGATACACCTGTCCAATTGTTAAATAGGAATGCATGCAGGTACAGATGAAGGGTGTGATTCAGACTTGATCGCTGTGCTGCTAATTTTGCTGTCCTGCATTCAGATAGTCGCCGCCCAAGGGGAGTGTAAATTCACCCATGCAAGTGTGCGATAGCATGTGTATGCCGTGCTACAAATGTCCCTCAGTCAGCGGACAGCTGCAAATCCGTTTGCACCACACTCATCATTGAATGATTTTACCACTGTGTGCAGTCTGTGCGCAGCCCAGGATTTACTCCTACAGTGTGATGAGAACAGGCTGATCGGGTCCGGAACTGAAGTTACACACCCTCCCTGAAAACATTTGGGAATGCCTGCGTTTTCCCTGACACTCCCAGAAAATGGTCATTTACTACCCACGAATGGCCTCTTCCTGTCAGTCAGCTTGCAAATGGCTGTGCGATTGAAATTTTCACACCAGCCTATCACTGTATGGCGATGACTGATGTTGTTTGGCGACATGTGTGCGCACTGCAGTGCATACACATGCGCATTCAATCGCTAATTGCCCGCTGTGCGAAAATACACAGCAGCGATCAGGTCTGAATCTGGCCCGAAGTCCACAGTAATGTCAGAGCACCTGCACTGGTAACTTAGGTATAAGACTTTTAAGAATATGCAGAACACAGCAAGGCATGGAAACAAGGGCCCTCATTCCGAGTTGATCGCTTGCTAGCTACTTTTAGCAGCCATGCAAACTGCGGTGAGCTCCAAGGGGGAGTGTATTTTTGCTTTGCAAGAGTGCGAACGCCTGTGCAGCAGAGCGGCTGCAAATACATTTTGTGCAGAACAAGACCATCCCTGTAGTTACTTTTTCTGTGCGATGATTGCTGAGATGAAGGACCTGGTATTGACGTCAGATACCCACCCAGCAAACACGCGGCCACGCCTACGTTATTACAAACGCTCCCAGAAAACGGTCAGTTGCCACCCAGAAACTCCCACTTCCTGTCAATCTCCTTGTGTCCACCAGTGCAACTGAATGCGTCGCTAGAACCTGTACAAAACCACAAAGCTCTTTGTGCTTGTATGACGCGTGTGCGCATTGCGGTGCATACGCATGCGCAGATTAGCCCTGTTCTGCCATAATCGCTATACTGCGAAAATCCGTAGCGAGCAATCAACTCGGAATGAGGGTCAAGGTCACTTAGCTAGAAAAAGTCCCCTGGATTCTGCTTAAGGCAAGACAAGTCAGTACTAGAAAGGGCTGAAACTGGATGCAGCTGAGCAGACTCCCAAACTAGGGGGTATATTTACTAATATTCGTATTTGTGTCGATTTGGAGGGAGTTTCATCACAAATCGGTCGTGTTTTTTTCAACTTTTTGAATAAAGTGCATGTAATTTACTAAGCTCCTTTTGTATTTTTCGATGTCGATGTGATTCGTATTGTCGGGCAGTGTTTTATGGGAGTGATTAGTAAAACACTGCCGGACTTAACACAATGAATCCCGTCCGGATCAGGGAGATCCATGCAGGGCTTCATTGTGTACATTATATGAAGTCTGGAAAGTGTTAAAAATCCTAAAAAAATGTGCGTGGGGTCCCCCCTCCTAAGCATAACCAGCCTCGGGCTCTTTGAGCCGGTCCTGGTTGAAAAAATACAGGGAACAAAAATTGACTGGGGTCCCCCCATATTTAAACAACCAGTACCGGGCTCTGCGTCCGGTCCTGGTTCTAAAATTACGGGGGACAAAACACGTAGGGGTCCCCCGTATTTTTTAAACCAGCACCGGGCTCCACTAGCCAGAGAGATAATGCCACAGCCAGGGGACACTGTTATATTGGTGCCTGCGGCCGTGGCATTACCCCCCCCCCAACTAGTCACCCCTGGCCAGGGTACCCTGGAGGAGTGGGGACCCTTTAAATCAAGGGTCCCCCCCTCCAGCCACCCAAGGGCCAGGGGTGAAGCCCGAGGCTGTCCCCCCATCCATGGGCGGTGGATGGGAGGCTGATAGCCTTTGTGAAAAATTAAAGAATATTGTTTTTTGTAGAAGAACTACAAGTCCCAGCAAGCCTTCCCCGCATGCTGGTACTTGGAGAAACACAAGTACCAGCATGCGGGAAAATAACAGGCCCGCTGGTACCTGTAGTTCTACTACAAAAAAAACCCCAAAAATACACAGCACACACACCATGACAGTACAACTTTAATTGACATACATGCACACTTACACACACACATACTTACCTACTGTATGTTGACACGGAGCACCTCTGTCCCCTTGTCCAGTAGAATCCACGGGGTACCTGTAAATAAAAGTTATACTTACAAACAATCCGGCGTCGTTCTGTCCTCTTCTTTCACTTTGTAATCCACGTACTTGTTGAAAATAAAAAAACGAAGAACCTGGTCCACGCTACTAAACGGGTTCCATATTTACACATGGAACCCCTTTCCCCGACTGGTGGGACCCCCCCGTGACTCCTGTCAGTGAAGGTCCCGCCAGCCAATCAGGGAGCGCCACGTCATGGCACTCTCCTGGTTGGCTGTGCGCTCCTGCACTGTCAATCAGGAGGAGCACACTGGTTACAATGTAGCATAGCACAGCTCCATTGTAACCAATGATGGGAACTTTGCAGTCTGCGGTTAACCGCGAAGTTAATTGGGGTCACCCTAAAAAGTGACCTCAATTAAAGTGGTTATAGTTATGCAAGATACAGCATGCAGTCACCACCCAATCAATCTTCTCCACCTGCAAATTTATAGCATTAAGGAATATGCGGAAATGGCTTAACAGGATCCACAATTCGTCGTGGCTGGGATAGCCTAAAATTGTAGATGCATTTCTCCCTTGCCAGGTGCCTTTAGGGGTATGGCTTTATAATGTTCTCGTGGAGTGTGAATGCCTCATCAGCCACGAAAACAAAATGGAGGCCGTGCTGGGTGTGCTTCCTAGATGGCAAGTTCAGGGTCTTGGGGGTGAGCCGCTCGTAGAAGGTGGTATTTTTCAGTGACCCACCATCTTATGCACAACCGTTTTTTCCAACATCAATAAATATTAATTCATAGTTGGCATTCACCACTGCCATCAGCATGATGCTGAAATACCCTTTATAATTAAAATAAAGGGAGCCGCTGTTTGCAGGAGGGTAGATGCGGACGTGCTTGCCATCTATTGCTACACCACAGTTCGGGAAATGCCAGGTGGTTGAAAACTCCTCTGCCACGGCTTGCCATTCAGATGTACTTGCAGGGAGCTATAAAAAAATAGAAATAAAAAATAATAAAACATGTATTTAAACAGTGTTTTTTTAATCTACTACAGAATACAAGTGTGGAGATTCCTCCCACCACCAGGATACGGAGGAATCACAGCCCCAACTTCCTACCCCTGAAACACCCGCTACCCCGGATACCTCTGCATCACCAGCTCCTCCGCTGCTCCCCCGGAAGAGAGCCCCCAAAAAAGAACAATGCCCAGGAGGGCAAAGACATAATATTTGAGGAGATAAAGGCAAGACTTACCCGCCCCCCCAACCACTACTCCAATTTTGGGGAATTTATGGCCTCTTCTATGCGCAAACTACCCCCGGGTCAAGCGGAGCAGAGAAGAGGCTTTGTCTCAAAATGCTAAACAAAGCATGCAAATCTAAACTCCACTATAAGGTCGTACTATTCGACCGTCATCCTCTCTCTCTTACTCCCACCCAATCTCATCTCATTCCTCCCACCCAACCAACCAACCAACCAACCAACCAACCAACCAACCAACCACAGTCTACTCCCCCAGCCACCTGCTCCTCAGCCATATACTCTGCTATGCTGGAGGCAGAGGAGGAAATGCCCCAGTTTGAAGATTTGTAGACATCTTATAATTCCCAATAAATATGGTGCGGTATAGGCTCTATGGTGTTTTTGGCCCAGATTTTTGGGGTAGGATACACGCATGCTGTAGGTGCATAATAACGGGGCTGGGAGTATTCATTTCTGCACTTTACAGCATGTGTGTATTCTACCAATCCAATCTGTGCCCAAAACACCATATAGCCCTCCATTTTAGGAGTGAAAGTACCGAACCATATTTCTTGGGAATGAAAAGTAAAATAATTTATTATTTAATACTTTTAATTATTTCATTTAATATATAGATAGATATCTAAATTGTGATATGCTATTTTTAAAAAAAATTATGTGCCATGTTGGCAACTAAATGCATAAAGTTCTATGTGCCATGTTGGCAAGTAATTGCATAAATTTGCACAGTTGGTTAAAAAAAACAAAAAACACTTTTTTTTCTATGAACAGTTTAAAAGTAGCTAAACAGGTGTGGTGTGTATTTTATTTACCTTTAAATACTGTTCCTGCAGCACCTTCACAATGGCCTTGCAGGTGTCAGGGATTATCCGACCAAAAGCCTGGGGGGAAATGAGGGTCCCGAACTTCAGGTACTCCAATGACCGCATTGTAGCCAGGAAGCTCAAGCTAATGGACTCTAAAGCTACAGTATGTCACGATTGCTACTTTCCTGTGTTTAATTGGACCCTCACTGTAGTCTGTAAACAGATGTTTATTAATATGGGGTAATATGCGCTTTACTGCTCAGCTCCTTTATGGAGAATATTTGTTTTTTAGCTTGTTGGAATGACAATCTGGCAGTGCGTGGGAGCAAACGATTATCAGCCATTTGCTCCCACATGCTGAAAAATGGTCAAAAACGGTTAGTCCAACTAGTTGGGAAAATCCAACTTGTTTGAATTTCCCAACTAATCGTTCAGATGTAGGGGGAAGTTTCCCCCCAACTGAATGATAATTAGGTGGACACTGACCAGCAGTGTCCTCCAACTTCTGTCACACTACAGCCCTGGATCTCCAGCAACAACAGCACTGTGGAGTAGGAGCTGGGAGGAGGTTCAGGGGCAGCTGCGGCAGTTCATCACTGCTGACGAGCTGCCCCTGTCACACTGGGACCCCCAGCAGTGGCATTGGAGCGAGAGGAGGACCTCGGGCAGCTACAGCAGCACATCACTGCTTCTGCTGTCACATCAGGACCTCCAGCAGTGGCACTGCTCCCGCAATCACTGCACTCCTACGATCATGGCACGCCCCTCCACTCGTGATCGCTGGCAACCCCCGCACCTCATCGGTGATCTCGGCACCTCCGCACTCCAACCGCACCCTACTCCACTCCCCAGTTATTGTTCTAGTACAGGGGGAACTGTCTCCCAACTGAACGATAAGTAGGCGGACACTGACCAGCAGTGACCACCTACTTCTTCCCCATCACTGTCTGCCAGTGACAGGGTCAGCACAGGATCCCTGGGCAGCAGTGGAGCGGGAGCCGGGAGGAGGTTCAGGGAAGCTACATCAGTATATCACTGTGCTGCCCCTGTCACCCTGGGAACCTCAATGGCAGTGGAGATGGTGTGGGAACTGAGATGCTGCTGCTGGCAGGGGGGATGGGGACCTTTCTGATGGGATTTACTGCCAGAGCAGACCAGAAGACTGTCCCCCAGGTGACATAGGTGCAGAGAAAGTTCACCATACACTGCAGCGGGGCACCGCCATCTCCCCTCCCCGCAGTACAGTACCTACTATTTAAACACTTGACTAGGTCAGACAGTTTGCTGCTGCTATCCCAGTGGTGATCCTGCACCCTTCGTCCTTCCTGTACTCACTGGTGCTTCACCTCTGCTTCTGGGAGTATCAGGAGGTGTCGGGAGCCCCCCTCTGTACTGTACCTCTGCCCCCTTACAGCAGCCTGCGCTCAGCACCCCCAGTAGATGGACTGGGACTGGCTGAATGGTATCTTGTTGCAGCTCATGTCCTGCCTGCAGTGCCACCGGTGCCCAAAGTCAGGGCCGGATTTATAATGGAGCGGATGGAGCTGCAGCTCCAGGCCCCCCATTGAAAATAGGCCCACAGGCTCCCCTTCAGCGCAGCCAGTGTTGACAGGAAAAATAATTCCTGTCACCACCAGTGCAGCTCACTCACTTCCCGACTACTGTAAATAACAGCAGGCCAACAGAAGTCCCTCCTGCGCCAGACAAAGGGCATGCAGAAGCAGCACCCCTGCACGCCACCGAAGAACAACAATGTCAATGACCTGTCGGATGCTCAGTCCTGTGCTGCCAGAGAAGCTCAGAATCCTGGACCCATCCATAGCTCTGCCTTCCAGACCAGTCGGAAGCCCCGCCTCCTGGATCCAGCAGAAGCCCCGCCTCCCGGACCTGTCCGAAGCTCAGTGCTCAGCCCGCATGCTGTGAGTACTTTTGAACTGCTTCTTTCTAAGCAGCTTTATCAGCAGCAGGGGCTTAGAGCTGGTGGCCAGTGGGAACAGGGGGAGGGGGAGGGGGAATAATTTAGCAGCAGAAATTTTGCAGCAGTTACCACAGGGGTTGCAGATTTTCCCATGCACCCCCTGACCCTATTTCTGCTCCTCCCCCTGTCTTCTACTGCTTTTCTCCTCATCCAATGATATCATACAGAGATGCACTGTTACTGGACCGGGTGGTGGGGATTATGTACCATCTGGTTAAGCTTTCCCCTAAATGGCCAGGGACATCAGATATGGCTGCAGCAGGCACTCCTGCATCTCTGGCCCCACCACACCTGTGTCTCTGCCCCTCTAAACCTATGCCTCTGCCCTCTCCCCACCCATATCTTTGCCCTTTCCCCTCCTGTGTCTCTACCCACACCCCACCTGCAACTCTGCCACCTCTCCTCCTGCGTCTCTGCCCCCTCCTCACCTGTATCACTGCCCCCTCCTCACCTCCCTCCCCACCCCTATCTCTGCCCCTTCCCCTCCTGAGTCTCTGCCCCTTCCCTTCCTGTGTCTCTGTCCCCACCACACCTGCATCTCTGCCCCCTCTCCACCAGCGTCTCTTACCTCTCTCCACCTGCATCTCTGACCCCTCTCCACCTGCATCTCTGACCCCTCTCCACCTGCATCTCTGACCCCTCTTCACCTGTGTCTCTGCCTACTCCTCGCCTGTATCTCTGCCCCATCCACACCTGTGTCTCTGCCCCTTCCCCTCCAGTGTCTCTGCCCCACCACACTTGCATCTCTGCCTCCTCCACACCTGTATCTCTGCTCCTTCTCCTCTTGTATCCCTGCCCCCTCCCCACCTGTATATCTGCCCCCGCCCTACCGGTTTCTCTGCCCCTTTCACAATGTGTGCTTCTCCCAGCCTATCCACCTGTATCTCTACTAACTCCCCACTTGAGGCTGTGCCCCCTCTCCACCTGCATCTCTGTCCCACCACACCTGCGTCTCTGCCCCTCCACAACGTTATCTCTGCCCCTTCTCTATCTGTGTCTGTGCCCCCTCCCCACCTGCATCTCTGCCCCCTTCCCACTTGCGGCACTGCCCCCTCCCCACCCGCATCTCTGCCCCTCCCCTCCCGCATCTCTGCCCCTCCCCACCTGTGTCTCTGCCCCCTTCCCACCTGTGTCTCTGCACCCTCCTCACCTGTGTCTCGGCCCCCTCTCCACCAACTTCTCTTCTCACTCCCCACCCGGGTCTCTGCCCCTTCCCCTCCTGCATCTCATCCCCCTCCCCACCTGCATCTCTGCCCCCTCCTCACCTGTGTCTTTTCCCCCTCCCCACCCATGTCTCTGTCCCTTCCCCTCCTGCGTCTCTGACCTCTTCCCACCTGCGTCTCTGCCCCCTCCTCACCTGCGTACCTGCCCTCTCCTCACCTGCATCTTTGCCCCCTCTGCACCTGCATCTCTGCCCCCTTCCCAACGTGTGCTTCTTACAGCCCCTCCACCTGTATCTCTACCACCTCCCCACTCGAGTCTCTGCCCCTTCACCACCTGTGCTTCCTCCCCTCTCCAACCTGTGTCTCTGCCCCTTTCCAACCTGTGTCTTTGCCCCCTCCCCACCTATGTCTCTGCCTTCTCTCTACTTGTGCTTCTGCCTCCCTCTTCACTTGTGTCACCTTCACTACCTGTGTGTTCACCTCTCTTACCACCTGTGTCTCACTCCCCACTTGTGTCATTGCCCCTTTCACACATAGTAACATAGTAATTAAGGTTGAAAAGAGGCAATTTTCCCAACGTGTTCAACCTGTGCCTCTGCCTCTCTCTCCATGAGTATCTCTGCCTCCCTCCCCACCTGTGCTTCTGCCCCTCTCATCACTTGTGTCTCTGGTTATTTTTACGAAAAATACCCTGAGAATTATGGTAACAGGATTTGCAGGGACAGAGCTTTATAGCAAGCTCTGTCCCTGTTGGAGATAATTGTTACATCCCTGCAATGTATTACATTTTCACACTGTGATTTTGGTCACATGTATCACATCTGCATCTCAGATGTGGATTGTGCTAAATATGCAGCATAGTGTGGAGATGTACAGTAGTAGTGATATAGTGAAGTGAAGTGAAGTAGTGTGGGGAGGAAGTGCAGTGATGTAGTATGCCACCACACCCCCATGCCCACAAAGGGAGAAATTATCTGTGGCGCTAATCACTGCGTGGCAACAATAGGCCCTTCATAAATGTAAGCTCCAGGCCAATGTGGACCTTAATCTGGCACTGCCCACAATACAACCTGCCTAACCAGGACCTCTTCCAGATGCCCATTTAAAATGGGTGTTGTATGTAAGGTCGACAGTAAGTAGGTTGACAGGGATGCAAGGTCAATAGGGTCTTTAGGTCGACTTACCTAGGTCGATAGGTCAAAAGGTCAACATGAGTTTTTGATGTTTTTTTGGTATCGTTTTCTCCATATAGTGACTGGGAACCCCAATTAGTGCACTGTGTCACCTCACATGGCTCGCTTCACTCACCATGCTTTGGGCAAGGTGCCTCGCTCCACTAGTGCTGCGCTCGGCACAGGTTACCATTCCCAGTTGTAGTCCATGTGGATCCTAAAGTATGAAAAAGTTCAAAAAAATAAAAATTTAAAAAAACCTCATGTTGACCTTTTGACCTGTTGACCTAGAACATGTCGACCTAAAGACCCTGTCAACCAATAGACCGGATCCCTTTAAAATACAGCAGGTTTAATTGCTGCCTAGATTTTCAGTCACAAAACAGTGTTTTTTCCCCACATTGTGGCCCTCATTCCGAGTTGTTCGCTCGGTATTTTTCATCGCATCGCAATGAAAATCCGCTTAGTACGCATGCGCAATATTCGCACTGCGACTGCGCCAAGTAATTTAACAATGAAGATAGTATTTTTACTCACGGCTTTTTCATCGCTCCGGCGATCGTAATGTGATTGACAGGAAATGGGTGTTACTGGGCGGAAACACGGCGTTTTATGGGCGTGTGGATGAAAACGCTACCGTTTCCGGAAAAAACGCAGGAGTGGCTGGAGAAACGGGGGAGTGTCTGAGCGAACGCTGGGTGTGTTTGTGACGTCAAACCAGGAACGACAAGCACTGAACTGATCGCACAGGCAGAGTAAGGTTGAAGTTACTCAGAAACTGCAAAGTAGTTTGTAATCGCAATATTGCGATTACATCGGTCGCAATTTTAAGAAGCTAAGATACACTCCCAGTAGGCGTAGGCTTAGCGTGTGTAACTCTGCTAAATTCGCCTTGCGACCGATCAACTCGGAATGAGGGCCTGTGTTCAAAGAATATGCAACCCAGTCTGGGACACATCTTTTACATTGTATTCCCAGGCAAAGGTGACAACAAAACAACTTGCTACTTTTTAACAAACCCTATTGCACCAGATTTCAATTTATGGTCTGAGGAAACTATGCCAGCTTTATAGTGAAAATTATCTTTACAACATTACACAACAGAAATCAATGAGTAACTCATCTTAATGAGAAAGAGCTTTTTATTCTTATCAGCAAAAGCATACTTATAGAGTGTCACCATTACAGGTATAATCACTGCTATTACAGCAAATAGACAATATTAATATAGGGCCTGATTCAGACCTGATCACTGCTTTGCATTTTCGCACAGCGGGTGATGAGCGATTAACTGCGCATGCATATGCACTGCAATGCGCACGTGCATCGGCAAACAACAACTGGCATCGACGGTCAGCGGCAGGCTGGTGTGAAATTCTAATCGCACAGCCATTCGCATGCTAATTGACAGGAAGAGGCCGTTTGTGGGTAGTAACTGACCATTTACTGGGACTGTCTGGAAAAACGCAGCCATGCCCAAGTGATTCCAGGGAGGGTGTGTGACGTCAGCTCCAGCCCCCATCAGCCCGTTCTCATCGCACTGTAGGAGTAAGTCCTGGGCTGCGCACACTGGTAAAAACCATTCACTGGTGAGTGAGGTGCAAACGGATTTTCAGCTGTCCGCTGACTGAGGGATTTTTAGCTGCTCGGCGTACACATGCAATCGCACACATGCACAGCAAATATACACTCTTCTTGGGGGGCAACAATCTGATCGCAGGACAACAATTTTAGAGGAGTGAAAGTAATCACAATACCATGTATGCCATTCCCCCCCCAAAAAAAATCCTTCAAATAAAGCAACTTATATCTTATTTTTTTCTTCCAAATATATTTTATTGAGGTAGAGTACAAACCAAAATATGCACTTAAAGAGGCAAAAACAGAGCCGTATATACATGACAGAAAGCATGAAAGTAAACAGATGCAGGGCAATAGCGGCAAAGTCTCGAATCGCACCTCAAATTTTCCATTTTCAAACACAAAATATATATTAGAAGAATGACCAGTGCAGAGCGTAGTAAAAGAGAATAAAAAGAAAAAAATAAGAAAATATTTCTATGAAGTTATAACCGGTCTGATACATTAGTAGAACTTTAGCCATATAGGGGTGTCCAACAACATGGAGGACGCCTATCACAAACAACAAACAAATAAAAGAACAGAAAAGAAAAAGAGAAAAAACAGTAAAAACAGTATCCGCCCAGGTTGGAGAGGCCATCCACCCATCCATGGAGAGATCTTCAGAGCGAGAGGTGTCAATAATATCGGAGATCCAGTAAAATGCAAAGAGGGAATGAGGGAAGATGAAAGAAAAAGAAAGAGAGAGAGAGAGGTAATGAAAGAGGGAGGAGAGGAATGTTAGTAGTTTAAAGTTAGGTAAGGGAGATAGGAGGTCTATGGTCTAGTAGTCGGTGACAGTACCACGTGGTGCAGTGGAAGCTTTGCTGGACGGCAAGCTTGGTGGAAGAGGGTAGTATGTGGATGAATTTTTCCCAGCACTGGAATAATGTGGGAGTTAGAATCTCCTTGTTAAGAGATGTCTCCAGCCAGTCCATAGTAAAGAGAAAAAGTAATCTAGAGGTCGCCATGGTTAAGGTAGGGGGGGTGTCAGATATCCATTGTTGAAGGATAGCTTTCCTCCCCACTGCAGATAAAAGTGTCACAATTTTTTTATCAGGAGAGGGAATTTCTGGTTGGTCTAGGAGATGTCCAAAGAGAGCCCAAGAGGCGGTGCATTGAAAATTGATGCCCAATTTAGAGGATCCATATGTCTGTACCTCACCCAAAAATATCTGTATATGGGGGCAGTGCCAAAAGCAATGCATAATGTCGGCCACTGGTGCCGAACATTTAATGCATTTTGCAGACTCTGAGAGGCCTATTAAATGGCTCCGTTTTGGAGATATGTAGGTCCTATGTAGAATCTTATACGACATTTCCTGATAAATGCTTGCTGGAATAAGTTTCAGAGATTTATTAAAGCTATCCAACACTGTGTCTGGGGACATAGAGGGGATCTGAGATGACCATTTCTTAAGTTGTAGAAGATCAGAGGCGGGGATAATGTCTGTACGAATTCGGGAGTAGATTGTTGATATGGAGTATGTGCCAGAGTGTAATAGTGTATCTAGTGCAGGGCTGGCCAAACCGATCCTCGAGATCTACCAACAGTTCATGTTTTCCAGGCCTCCTGGAGATCTGTAGAATTGTCAGTTAGGAATGAATGCAGCACATCTTAATTAGTAATGACTACAACTGTGCACCAGCTAGATGGTCTGGAAAATGTGAACTGTTGGTAGATCTCGAGGACTGGTTTGGCCAGCTCTGATCTAGTGTGTTCAGGAAATCTGATTTAGATAATTAAGACAAAATCAATTGTAAATAATGGGAGCCCTGGAAGTAATGGAATTTGTGGAGAAGGCTAATGTTATATTTATCTACAGCTTCAGTGAAACTAAGCGGTTTATTTAAAGAGTTAAGAAGGTTACGGACGTGTGTAATTCCCGCAGTACGCCATATATTAAAAGGGAAGGAATTTTGGCCATTTTGGAAGTCTGGATTACCTAAAAATGGAAGAAAAATTGAGTGAAGATAATGTAGGTCTAATGATTTCCTAGGCCCCCTCCATGCTAGGATAGTGGAGGTCAAAAGAGTGGTATCATATTGAGGTAGTTTCAGAGCGGCATTGTTGGCATGCAGGATATAGCTAAGGGACAGAGGGGCACATAACTGAGAATCCAGCAGTGAGACAGTAAAGACATTAGTATCTCTGAGCCAGTCCATGGCATAGCGGAGAAGGCAGGCCCTGTTGTATTGCTCTATGTCAGGCAGATTTAGTCCTCCATTCTGTACTGACTGGGATAATTTAAGAAAGCTTATTCGAGGCCGTTTATTGGACCATACGAATTTAGAGATGTGTGAGTTGAGGAGGGATAGATCAGATTTTGTGAGCAAGACAAGGACCATTTGGAGGACATAGATCAATTTAGGGAAGCTTGCCATTTTAACAAGATTACACCGGCCCAAGAGGTTAAGAGGAAAGTTTTGCCAGAGACCGAGTTCAGACTGGATTTTGGTGAGAATAGGGTGGACATTATAGGAGTATAAAATGGCAGGATCCGAGGGAAGTAAGATTCCTAGATAAGTGAGGTGATGTTAGGCGCCGGGGTCCGCTCGTCGGTGCGGCCCGGCGCCTAGCAACCAGGGACGCCGTGCGCGTACAGCCGCCGGCTCCCTGGCAACGCTAGACGCCTGGCGCACGGAGCCGCACGGACCCTAGCAACGGGGACGCCACTGGCGGACCGCGTTCCCCGTTGCTGGGTCCATTTAAATTAATAGGGCACCTGTTTCCTGGCCGTGCAGCAAGGCAGCTGCACAGCATTTAATCCAATCAGCCTCTGAACAGCTGATTGGAGGACTCCCTGTTAAGTACACTTCCTGGGCTTCTCACAGACGCCGGTAATAGCTTCCTGCATGCTGTATCTGTTTGCTGAGAGTGTTTCCAGTCCTGCTGTACCCGGTCGTTCCTGTCCTCAGTTGTCCTGTACTCGGAAGTCGTCATCTGTTCCTGGAGTCCTGACTGAGCACTTTTAAACATCCAGTGGTGTTCGTGAGTCACGGCGTAGCCGTGTGTTGCGGCTTGGCCGCTTTATTACTTATTATTTATCATTTGTGTTCCGGAGCTTTTGCGGAGGATTCCGCTCCCACAGATCCACTCTGGTATCCAGCGGTGCTGGGTAGGAGTAACGGACTAGTGGATTTTGGTTGTCCTTTTATCTGGCGGTTTTTCCGCGCATACTTCTGGTTTGGTTAGTTAGCTTGTTGCCCCTGGCCTGTTGTCAGTCAGAGGTCCTCTTGTCATCATCCTGCCTCGGATTTCCCTTTGTCTCTCACTAAGACCGGGGGGCACCGGAGTTGGGCAGACATAATCCGCCTTTCAAACGTGGCTGCCAGGGGCTCAAGAAACCATAGTCTCGCAAGGGATTTTCGATAGCACGGGTGAGACAATAGAGTTAGGGCGCCAGGGGCAACTAGTCTTTCTAGCTCCCGTAACGAGCATTCCCCTTCCAGTACTCTGGCCATTGTCATTAGATCTCCTCCGGTCAGGAGTACTGGAATCATAACATTATTACCGGCCATACCAAAACTTAAAATTAAACAGGGTTTGATTTTTTCCTTATTCAGTTTTGTAAGAGTTATCGGCCTCATGAATCCCACAGGTTTAGGGCCAAATCCTGGCCAGCTCCTAGTCAGCCAGATTCAAGAACTTACTCAGATGGTTCAGGATCTTTCCCTTCGGGTGAAGTCGCAGGAAGATCTTTTACGAACTTCCCCGAGGGTAGTCCCTGAACCAAAAATGCACTTGCCTGACCGTTTTTCTGGTGATAGGAAGGAGTTTTTTAATTTTAAAGAATCCTGTAAACTTTATTTTCGTTTAAGACCGATCTCCTCAGGTACTGAATCTCAGCGGGTCGGAATTATTATTTCTTTGCTCCAGGGGGATCCTCAGACCTGGGCTTTTGGTTTAAAAGCAGAGGATCCGGCATTGTTGTCAGTAGATGCCTTTTTGGGGGCTTTAGGGCTTTTGTATGATGACCCTGATAGAGAGGCATCCGCTGAGAGACAGTTACGCGCTCTCAGACAGGGTAGAAATCCTGCAGAGGTTTATTGTACAGAATTTCGCCGTTGGTCAAACGACTGTGGCTGGAATGACCCAGCCCTGCGCAGTCAGTTTCGCCTCGGCTTATCTGAGTCTATAAAAGACAGTCTCCTTCAGTATCCCGCTCCTGAGACTCTCGATAAACTCATGGAGCTTTCTATTAAGATTGATCGTCGTCTCAGAGAGCGGAGGGCTGAAAAAGGAGCACCTGTCAGGTCTACTCCATGTGTATTTTCCATTCCTGAGGACATAGAGGAGCCCATGCAGATGGGTCTCTCTCGGCTGTCTCCAGAAGAAAGAGCCAGAAGGCAAAACTCTGGTCTTTGTTTGTACTGTGGGGGTAAGGGACATTTTGCCCGTAATTGTCCGAACAAGTTGGAAAACGCCTCGACCAAGTGAATTGTGAGGGGGTTCACTTTGGTCTGCAGCTTATCTCCTCGAATAACTCCCTTTTAGTCCCAGCTAAAGTTTCCTTGGGCAGCCTCAGTTCTTCGGTGTCGGCTTTTGTTGACAGTGGAGCTGCAGGGAACTTTATGGACTTAACGTGGGCCAAAGCCTTAGGTATTCCTCAGTTAGCCTTGGGTAGGTGTATCACCATGCATGGTTTAGATGGGAGTCCCTTGTCCAATGGCGTTATTTCCCTCCGTACACCCCCTATACTACTTACGGTAGGAGCTCTTCATTCCGAAAAGATCGAGTTTTTCCTTACCCATTGCCCAGCAGTTCCAGTGGTTCTGGGTCACCCTTGGCTGGCCTTTCATAATCCCATCATTGATTGGCAGTCGGGGGAGATTTCACAATGGGGTACCATCTGTAATAAGGAATGTATTACGTTTCCCATCAGAATAGCTGCTGCCATTCCCGAACTCATTCCCGTGGAATACCAGGACCTTGTTGATGGGGCAATGCGGACATTCTGCCTCCCCATCGGCCTTATGATTGTGCTATTGAGCTAATTCCTGGTGCCACATTGCCAAAGGGAAGGTTATATGCATTATCCGTGCCAGAAACTGCGGCCATGAATGAGTATGTTAAGGAGAGCCTAGGGAAAGGATTTATCAGGCCATCTAAATCCCCTTTAAGTGCAGGCTTCTTCTTTGTGGAGAAAAAAGATGGATCACTCAGACCTTGCATTGATTTTAGAGCCCTGAATAAGATCTCAGTTAAAAATACTTACACTCTGCCGCTGATTTCTGTCCTCTTTGATCAGCTGCGTTCGGCTGTGATTTTTTCTAAAATTGACCTGAGGGGAGCGTATAACCTCATCCGAATCAAGTCTGGAGATGAGTGTAAGACGGCTTTCAGTACTCAGTCGGGTCACTACGAGTATCTGGTGATGCCGTTTGGCTTGTCTAACGCTCCGGCAGTTTTCCAGGATCTCATTAACGATGTGCTCCGTGATTTTCTAGGAAGATTCGTGGTCGTTTACTTAGACGACATCCTGATCTATTCTGACTCAATTGAACAACATGTTACCCAGGTGCGTCAGGTTCTTCAAAAATTACGTGAAAATCACCTATATGCCAAGCTGGAGAAGTGTGAGTTTCATGTCACGGAGGTATCCTTTTTAGGGTACATTATTTCCCCTCTGGGATTCTGTATGGAACCTAAGAAGCTCCAAGCCATCCTTAGTTGGGCGCAACCCACCAACTTAAAAGCAATTCAGCGCTTTTTAGGGTTTGCGAATTATTATAGAAGATTTATTCATTCTTTTTCCGACCTGGTTGCTCCCATTGTGGCACTGACTAAGAAGGGAGCGGATCCTACCAACTGGTCACGTGAAGCTGAGTTATCCTTTCAGGCCTTGAAACAAGCTTTTGTCTCAGCTCCAGTCCTCAGACATCCCAACCCAGAATTGCCCTTCATTGTTGAGGTTGATGCCTCGGAGGTTGGAGTGGGGGCTATCCTATCTCAGAAGGATCCGGACTCTCTGGAACTACATCCTTGTGCCTTTATGTCCAGGAAATTCTCATCTGCTGAATCCAACTACGATGTTGGTAACCGGGAGTTACTGGCTATTAAATGGGCTATCGAGGAGTGGAGGCATTGGCTTGAGGGAGCAACACATACCATTTCAGTATTGACTGACCACAAAAATCTTCAGTACATCGAATCAGCTAAGCGGCTGAATGCCCGGCAGGCTCATTGGGCTTTATTTTTTACTCGTTTCAAGTTTATTATCACTTTTAGGCCAGGTTCCAAGAATACCAAGGCGGATGCCCTGTCACGCAGTTTTCTTCCAGTTCATAATAACAGTCCTGTTACTCCCATACTTCCGTCTTCAGTCATTTGGGCAGGCCTCACACAAGATTTGTTTACCCAGTTAAAGCAGCTTCAACATCAAGCTCCTGGAAATACTCCTGCTGGTCGTCTTTACGTCCCTGAGTTTTTGAGAGCTACTGTTTTGACTGAGTTTCATGATAGCAAAGTTGCCGGGCATCCGGGGATCTCTAAGACTTTGGAATTAGTCTCCTGCTCAGTATGGTGGCCTGGTCTTTCTAAAGACATTAAGGAGTTTGTTTTTTTCTTGTCAGGTCTGTGCACAGCATAAGGTTCCCCGTTCCTTGCCTATCGGGCAACTTATGCCCTTAAATGTTCCTCTCAGGCCATGGTCTCATATTTCCATTGATTTTGTGGTAGACCTCCCTCTGTCAGCCGGATTCCGAGTCATATGGGTGGTAGTGGACCGTTTTAGCAAGATGGCCCATTTCATTGCTCTTCCCCGACTGCCATCTGCCCAGGGATTGGTTGTTTTGTTTCTCCGCCATGTTTTCAGACTTCATGGGTTGCCCACTGATATTGTTTCTGATCGGGGTCCACAATTCATTGCACAATTCTGGAAGTCTTTTTGTGCCTCATTAAAGATGAAATTGTCTTTAACATCCGGCTATCATCCCCAATCCAACGGGCAGACCGAGCGAGTTAATCAATCATTAAAACAGTATTTGCGTTTGTACTCAGCCAAACTCCAGAATGATTGGTCCGAGTTTCTTCCTTTGGCGGAGTTTGCTTACAACAATTCTTGTCATTCCTCCACTAATGTTTCTCTATTCTTTTCAGTTTTTGGTTTTCACCCCAGAGCTAATTCTTTTTTCCAACATTCCTCTGTTTCCTCGCTAACCTTAACCTCTCATCTCAGAGTCATTTGGAAAAAAGTGCACCTTGCTCTCAGAAAAGCGGCATTTCGAGAGAAAAAGTTTTCTGACAGGCTCCGGCGTCCTTGCACTTTTAAGGTGGGAGACAGGGTATGGTTGTCGACTCGTAACATTAGACTTCGACAAACCTCAGCTAGATTGGGCCCCAAATTTATTGGACCATTTCATATTATTAAAAAAATCAATCCAGTTGCTTTCCGGTTACGTTTACCAAGAGCTCTCCGAATCGGAAATACGTTCCATTGCTCCCTGTTGAAACCATACGTTTCTTCCAGTAGATTTCCTCGGAAGATCTCTCAGGGGAAATCACCAGTAGATGTACAGGGACATCAGGAGTTCTTGGTGGAGAAGGTTCTCGATTCCAAATTGTCCCGGGGTCGGCTTTATTTTCTGGTGCACTGGAAGGGCTATGGTCCAGAGGAAAGGTCTTGGGTCCTGGATAAGGATCTCCATGCCCCGAGGCTCAAGAGGGCATTTTTTCGGGAATTTCCTCGGAAACCTGGCTTTAGGGGTTCCTTGACCCCTCCTCAAGGGGGGGGTACTGTTAGGCGCCGGGGTCCGCTCGTCGGTGCGGCCCGGCGCCTAGCAACCAGGGACGCCGTGCGCGTACAGCCGCCGGCTCCCTGGCAACGCTAGACGCCGGGCGCACGGAGCCGCACGGACCCTAGCAATGGGGACGCCACTGGCGGACCGCGTTCCTCGTCGCTGGGTCCATTTAAATTAATAGGGCACCTGTTTCCTGGCCGTGCAGCAAGGCAGCTGCACGGCATTTAATCCAATCAGCCTCTGAACAGCTGATTGGAGGACTCCCTGTTAAGTACACTTCCTGGGCTTCTCACAGACGCCGGTAATAGCTTCCTGCATGCTGTATCTGTTTGCTGAGAGTGTTTCCAGTCCTGCTGTACCCGGTCGTTCCTGTCCTCAGTTGTCCTGTACTCGGAAGTCGTCATCTGTTCCTGGAGTCCTGACTGAGCACCTTTAAACATCCAGTGGTGTTCGTGAGTCACGGCGTAGCCGTGTGTTGCGGCTTGGCCGCTTTATTACTTATTATTTATCATTTGTGTTCCGGAGCTTTTGCGGAGGATTCCGCTCCCACAGATCCACTCTGGTATCCAGCGGTGCTGGGTAGGAGTAACGGACTAGTGGATTTTGGTTGTCCTTTTATCTGGCGGTTTTTCCGCGCATACTTCTGGTTTGGTTAGTTAGCTTGTTGCCCCTGGCCTGTTGTCAGTCAGAGGTCCTCTTGTCATCATCCTGCCTCGGATTTCCCTTTGTCTCTCACTAAGACCGGGGGGCACCGGAGTTGGGCAGACATAATCCGCCTTTCAAACGTGGCTGCCAGGGGCTCAAGAAACCATAGTCTCGCAAGGGATTTTCGATAGCACGGGTGAGACAATAGAGTTAGGGCGCCAGGGGCAACTAGTCTTTCTAGCTCCTGTAACGAGCATTCCCCTTCCAGTACTCTGGCCATTGTCATTAGATCTCCTCCGGTCAGGAGTACTGGAATCATAACAGGTGAGTAGAGGCCCACCGGAATGAGAAAGGGGGGCTCCATCCTAGTGTGACTTGTGGAAATATGGCTAGGGCTTCCGATTTGTCATAATTAATCGAGAAGCCTGCAAAAGAGGAGAAGCAGTCTATGGCTTCCTGCAGTGCTGGGATGGACTGTTTGGGGTTCGAGGTGAAAAGAAGAATATCATCTGCAAACGCTATAATTTTAAATTCCTGAGAACCAATCAGTATACCCCTGAATTCAGGTAGCTTAATGATATAGCATATAAAAGGTTCCAAGGCTAGATTGAAAAGGAGGTGGGAAAGAGGACAGCCCTGTCTAGTCCCCCTTTCAAGAGCAAAAGGAGTAGAGGAGATATTGTTGACCATCACTTGTGCTGTGGGGGTGGTATAAAGGGAGTTGACAAGGCCACAAAACCTGTCTCCAAAGTGTTGATGGTGTAAAACCCTATCAAGGTGAGGCCAGGCGATCTTGTCAAAGGCCTTTTCCGCATCAAGATTAATCAATATATTATTGACAAGATTATGGGATCGAGAATAAATGATGGCAGCCAGAGCAGCTCTAATGCCCTTCACCGACTGTCTATTTTTAAGGAAGCCCAGTTGAGCTGGTGATATGATGCGAGATAAGCATGATTGTAGGCGAGTATCCATAAGTTTGGTCAGAATTTTAAAGTCTTGGTTGAGGAGGGATATAGGCCTATAGGAACTAGGGAGGGAAGGGTCTTTGCCAGGTTTTGCTATGACAATGATCTTGGCTTCATTAAACCGAAATGGGGTTTGTTTGGAGGAAAGGATATGGTTATAGAGGGATGTAAGGGTGGGGCCAGATCGTCTCGGAGCATTTTATAGAACTCTGCATTAAAGCAATCGGGGCGGGGCTCTTGTTGTTCGGCAAGCTTTTAATAGTGTTCACAACCTCCTCAATAGTGATTGGGTTTTCTAAGAATTCCCTTTCTTCCTGAGATAGGACAGGGAGATCAGCTGAGTTGAGAAAGGAGCAGTTAGCAGCAGTGTCATCAGGGCCCGTGGAGTATAAGGAGCGATAAAAGTGCATAAACTCAGCGCAAATAGATTCTGGGTCCGAAACCAGTTTACCTGCAATATTAATGGCATTAACCCATGTACAGGATTTAGGCCGCCTGATCAAGTTAGCTAATAGTTTACCCGATTTATTTCCCCATCTGTGAAACTTATTTCGCTGGTAGTCGTAAGAGAGTTGGGCTCGTTCAGTGAGAAAAGTATCATATATAAGTTTAGCAGAAAGATAGGCTTCTTTATGGGCAGAAGTGTCATGCTGCCTATATCTTCGATACGAGGAGGTTAATGTCATACTCAGGGTCTGCAATTGTGAGGAGAATTTTTTCCTCTTGGAATGAGTGTAGGACATAACGTGATCTCTAAGAACTGCTTTAGCAGCCCCCCAGAACAACGGGGAGTTTTGGTTCTGGTCACTGTTGTCTAGGGTGTAGTTGAGCCAGGATTGCTTAAGATGAAGAAGGAAGTCAGTGGAGTGGCGTAAGTATGCAGGAAAGTGCCAGCTTGGGGTGAAGCGAAGGGGTAAAGTCAGTAGAATGTGTAAAGATATAGGGGCATTGTCGGAGATAATGATGTCGGCAATCGACGTATGGGTAACTTTAGGAAAGAGGCATGTGGAGGTGAATATGTAGTCAATGCAAGAGTGAGACGAGTGGGTGTAAGAATAGAAAGAAAAATCTTTTTGGGTCGGATGAAGGATGCGCCATGGGTAAAGTAGGTCGAGTTGTGTGCAAAAAGAGGACAGCAGTCGGTGAGTAGGGGAGGTTGTATGAGTACCTGCTCGAGATCTGTCCATGGACGGGTCATATGCCAGGTTGAAGTCTCCACCTGCGATCAGGTTCTGGCCACCCCAAGTAAGGAGCGTCGACAAAAGAGCTGCAAAAAAAGAGTCAGGGGAGGAATTGGGTGCATAGACATTAAAGAAAGTATATACAACATTGTCAATTAGTACATCAAGCAATATGAACTTGCCCTCAGGGTCGAGAAACTTCCTACTGATGGAGTGTTGTAGGTTGGCATGGAAGAGGATAGCCACTAATCTGGACTTAGAATGGTACGGGGCTGAAATACATTCCCCAATCCAGGGGGCTTTCAAAGAATTCCTAGGGTCATCCAGCCAGTGCGTCTCCTGAAGAAATACAACCTGAGGGGCCATGCGTTTTAAGTGTGAAACCACTTTCTTCCTTTTAACAGGATGATTAAGACCTTCTACATTCCAGGAGACTAGGCGTAAGGATGCAGAACTAGGGTCTCCGTGTGTATGAGAGTGTGTGGGGGGGGGGGGGGCTGCAGTGGCCATATTAGCCTACGCCCACAGCCGGGAATGACATAGTGAATGTGTGTAAGGTGAAACAGGGCCTTCCCCGTCCCAGCGAGCGGGAGGAGGACACCCCAGGAGGGGAAGGAGACCTCGGCCCAGGCGGATAGAACAAAACAGATAATAAAACAACAGCATAAACAGCAGCAAAATTAAACAATTAGTAAATGAACTAGGAGTATACATATGTCAGAGACATAATACTCCACATGCGAGACCCGAACCATCGAACCAGGACAATAATGAGCAACAAGCCAGTGGGCAATCGTTACAGTCAAGTATTAGGTAGGGAAAAATGTATCCTCGCCTCCCCGGGGTCATCAAAGAACAACGGTTTGCCATTCTCAAAGACCCGGACGCGTGCCAGGTAGAGCAGGGAAAACTTGACCTTGGTGTCGTAGAGGTGCTTGCATATGGGAGCAAACTCTCTGCGTTTAGCAGCCAAAAGGGCAGAAAAGTCTTAAAAAATGAGAAGGCGGTCGCCATTGTAGGATAAGGAGGCCGTCTTTCGATAATGATCTAGAAGCTTCATCTTATCAGCAAAGTTCAAGAGTCTCATAATGACAGGGCGGGGATGACCAGTAGGATTTTTCCGTACAAGCCCGATCCTGTGGGCTCTCTCAATGAGAAGGGGGACTCTTTTAAGGTCCATGGCTAGTTGTTCTGGGATGCCAGAGGAGAGGAAGTCGAGAAGTTCGTGACCTATAACCGATTCTGGGACGCAAATGACCCTCAGGTTATTACGACGGCTGCGTTTTTCAAGGTCATCGATCTTCTCCGAGAGGTCGGCAATCTCTGATTGATTCGATTGTATGGTTCGCTGAGCCGTCGATATGTCATCCACTTGCATTGATATCCTCTGTTCTGCCTCATCCAAATGACTAGAGTGTTGGGTGAGTTGGGTTAGGGTGGACTCGATGGCTTCCTTAATGCCAGCTAGCTTCTCGTCTAAGAGGGGACCCAGAACAGCCACTAAGTCGTTGTGCTTCATTTTCGGCTGTTTAACAGGTGGCCTGGACCTGCATGTGCGTTGAGATGCAGAGCGCGATGTAGAATGATCTGGCTCAGAGGAATTGCCACAGGGAGTATCGTCATGAGGCGGTAATGGAACCCCCGCTGAAGTCATTGATGTAGGAATCAGGAAATTTTCCATGCAGAGATGGTAAGGTATGTGAGCGGTAGAAGTAGAGGTGTGCAGAGAGTGAGAAACAAGAAGAATGTATCGGGTCTCACATGTGAAGCACCAGGACGTCGGGCCGTCACATCACAGCAACTCTATTGTAGGACAGGGCCAGAGGGAGGGTCAGCCCGCATGCAGGGCGGGATGTAACAGTCACTGAGTACTCGCATAAAGCATCCAGTAAAATATAAACAAATAAATGCAAGTGACAAAAGGAGTATATACCGATGAAAGTTCCTCAGCAGTGTCGAATATCAGAATAAGGAGGGAGTTAATGAACGAGCTTAAAATTGAAGGAGGAGTATCAGTAATGAGCACAGAAATCCTCTCAAAGGTAGCATGCGGACAGGCAATCGTGTAGGGACGAGTAGGGGGGCCAGTGAGGAGAGAAACACTTTTGAGTGTCGGCCTGTGGGAGTACAAGCAGTGATCCTCCAAGCAAATGGCAGAAGCGCAGTGTGAGCATCAAAGAGTTATAATGGATCAGCTGGGGGTGAAGAGAGAGTGATCTTGTCGGCGCTGTGTCCTCAATGGGAGCTGTCGGGGGAGCAAGGCACCAACTGGGGTAATGATAGGGACCAGGCCGCTATAATTCAGCGGGATATCCCACGGGCTGGGGGGGAGCAGTGATCCATTCACAATAAGGTGGGAAGGAAGGGTGGAGGTAGGGCTAGTGCCAGGAGAGATGCGAACCGGGTGAGGCTGGGTTTTCAGCGGGTCTCCGCCGGAGTGGACTGCCGCAGCGGATGAGCGGGATCCATGGTCACGGGTGCGGCAGCCTATAATTGAGCTCCGGAAAGTCTCTCCGACAGGGCCGGGTCCACAGCAGGGAAGAGGGGTTACCATGCAGGGTCAGCGGTGCACCGTGCGGCGTTCAGGAAGGATCTCCCCCACTCCAGTCCCGGTAAAATGGTCGCCCGTCAGCAGCGTCTCCCAGGGAGGCAGCGACTTCCACTCGCCTCTGAGCAACACGGATGAGAGCGGCGTCTGCAGACTGTTCCGGGCTTCCCACCTATGATGATGGGTTAGGGGGCCACTGAAGCAGGTGAGGTAGTCCTATTTCCGGCCATTACGGAGTGTTCTGTGGTCCGGCAGGGCAGCGCCGAAATCGAGGCCTCGGCTTCCAGCTGATGACTAGGCTGCAACCCGCGGGAGCCTCCACGGTGCTCCCCAGCTCCGCAGCACTAGTTAGCCCGTGGCAGTGGCTCTACGGGGGGGTGGTGTAGAGAGGAGATTAAGGCATATAACATGCCTGGAGGGATATTAAATTTTGTTGGAGCAGGAGCTATTGTAAGCTGCGACTGCTCTCCTCCGATGTCAAACCACGCCCCACCTTATATCTTTTTTTAAGAATTAAAATTTATATAAAAGAAAGTTACTTTCCTGGGGTTCGAACCTGGGTGCTTGGTTTACTAAATCAAAGCATTAGTCCACTAGACTACCTTGGTGTCTAGTAAACATTCTTCATTTGTCCTCTTTCTGTACTTGGAAAAAAAATTGGTTCTACAACAAATATAGGTGGAAAGCTACATTACATGATGCACTGGTCACCCAGTGGTGAAACTATGAATTGTTAGGGCACAACATTATAGCACAACAACACAAAAAATTTATGTCCTGCCAAATTGACTGCCATGGCACTGTTTTCAGAAAGGTAATCGTAGACACATCTGTAGTATATATCCCATTACTTAGTATGTATCCAATTATATGTAGTACGTATTCCATTACCATTATTATGGAGATTTTATCTCCCATTTTTATGCAGTATTCATTGAATTATTATAAGTTCTGAAATTGGGAGCATAGTGTTATGCACACCAGTGCCTGCAGGAATGTACTGGTGTCAGAACTGTTATGCACTCCAGTGCCTGCAGGAATGTACTGGTGTTTGAACTGTTATGCACACCAGTGCCTGCAGAAACGTACTGGTGTTTGAACTGTTAGGTATGCAAAACAAATGAACTCACAGACAGACTGGGGAATATGACATTACGTACACAGAAGGTGATAGGGTAACAAAATACACACAAAGTGAACAGAGAAGCCCAGAGGCTAAGGAACTGGGTGTCTCCCTAGTATTAGTAATGCTCAGATGGGAAAAGCAAGATGTTGTGTTTTAATACGTAGAGAACCCGAAATGCTGTTGCCAAGGGCAACAGCAAAACCCTAAAGGGTTACCAACGGGTGTGGCAGTAAACTCCTTGGTCAGAGATGGAATGATAGACACAAGGAGAGTCTCCACAATCCTAATTCTCACTTGCAGTGCACAGGTTCAGCTTACTGCCACTAAACTGACACCTGACACCTTGCACAGTGAGACAGGATTTAGGCAGGCAAGTCTTAGAATACAGCCGCAAACTTGCTAAGTTCACAGAGTAGTAAAAGAACCCCAGCAAGCTAAACAACTGACTCCAGTCTTACTGCTAGGTCTGGATTGGCAGAGTGTAGTACCAAATCCCCAGGCCTATTTGCAGTAAGCAACAACAAATGCAAAGCTACACAGTACTGGCTAACTTTCAGGAACTGACTAACCAACAAAGATTCAGCAGCATCTGCTTAACCTGAGAAGAGGCCTTATAAAGCAGGTGCTGTCCACGCCCCACTCAGACCTCACAGACTGTGAGCACAAAAACCAGCACCGGATCCCCTGCCGTGCACAGAGCCTGTAACCACTGCACAGCAAAAGACCCGAACCGGAGTATCAGCTGCGCTCAGGTTACTCCGCTAGCACTTGTCTCCCGGTTGCCATGACGACGTGGCAGCACAGGGCAGGAGACCCTAACAGTACCCCCCCTCTGACGAGGGGTCAAAGAACCCCTACCACCGGGTTTATCGGGGAACTGCGAGAAGAAAGAGCGTATCAGTCTGGGGGCATGAAGATCACAACTGCGCACCCACGACCGCTCCTCCGGGCCATACCCCTTCCAGTGCACCAAAAATGACAGCCGACCCCGAACCATCTTGGAGTCAAGAATCCTTTCAACAACAAACTCCCTCTGGCCACGTATCAGAAGAGGGGAAGGTCTTCCACTGGAAGAAGGATTACTAATCGCCCATTTTAAAAGGGAACAATATAAATAGTGGAAAACTGCTCTAATCAAGCTGGTAACAATCCCCAGGTGCTGCGGGAGGGGGTTACTCTAGACAAGAAATACAAAAGGGATTTTTCCCACGCACTCTGCTGGCTGTTAGTAAGAAGAGCTATATACTATGTAATAGGAAATTTAGAGCTCTTCGTTACATATGTTTTGCAAAAGATATGATAAGCCTCCAGGCCACTTCACGGCTGCTCTATTAGTGGAGGTCCCTATCTAAGCATAGGTCCAGGGCTTGGACCCCACAAAGTCGGCTCAGGCCCGACCACCCCAGGGCAGCACACCATTGAAATACTAAAGTGTTAATATGTGTTAAAAAAGAAGCAGAAGCTATGGGTTAGAAAGTGCTACAAAAATAAGGGTGTTAATAAAATACTCAAAAGAGTAATGTTAGTGAAAAAATAGGAGTGTTACATAAGTGCTAAATAAATAATATGGCATGCTACCCCAAGGTGGCCCAGCCCCACCAGACCCGGGGGGTACCACTCCCCAAACCCATACACAGCATAATAATAATAACATCCACTATGGGTCATACAATTGCTTAATGTATGGCCACATGATAATGGCACATACAGAACATATCCAGATTGAGAGCTAGTTTACCTGGAGGCACCCCTGTATCCTCCAAATGGCACCACAGGACCCAGCATGCCCTCCTAATGCTGGCTCCATCTATGCCTCTCTGAACTGCAATAAATAGTGGAAAACTGCTCTAATCAAGCTGGTAACAATCCCCAGGTGCTGCGGGAGGGGGTTACTCTAGACAAGAAATACAAAAGGGATTTTTCCCACGCACTCTGCTGGCTGTTAGTAAGAAGAGCTATATACTATGTAATAGGAAATTTAGAGCTCTTCGTTACATATGTTTTGCAAAAGATATGATAAGCCTCCAGGCCACTTCACGGCTGCTCTATTACTGGAGGTCCCTATCTAAGCATAGGTCCAGGGCTTGGACCCCACAAAGTCGGCTCAGGCCCGACCACCCCAGGGCAGCACACCATTGAAATACTAAAGTGTTAATATGTGTTAAAAAAGAAGCAGAAGCTATGGGTTAGAAAGTGCTACAAAAATAAGGGTGTTAATAAAATACTCAAAAGAGTAATGTTAGTGAAAAAATAGGAGTGTTACATAAGTGCTAAATAAATAATATGGCATGCTACCCCAAGGTGGCCCAGCCCCACCAGACCCGGGGGGTACCACTCCCCAAACCCATACACAGCATAATAATAATAACATCCACTATGGGTCATACAATTGCTTAATGTATGGCCACATGATAATGGCACATACAGAACATATCCAGATTGAGAGCTAGTTTACCTGGAGGCACCCCTGTATCCTCCAAATGGCACCACAGGACCCAGCATGCCCTCCTAATGCTGGCTCCATCTATGCCTCTCTGAACTGCAATAAATAGTGGAAAACTGCTCTAATCAAGCTGGTAACAATCCCCAGGTGCTGCGGGAGGGGGTTACTCTAGACAAGAAATACAAAAGGGATTTTTCCCACGCACTCTGCTGGCTGTTAGTAAGAAGAGCTATATACTATGTAATAGGAAATTTAGAGCTCTTCGTTACATATGTTTTGCAAAAGATATGATAAGCCTCCAGGCCACTTCACGGCTGCTCTATTACTGGAGGTCCCTATCTAAGCATAGGTCCAGGGCTTGGACCCCACAAAGTCGGCTCAGGCCCGACCACCCCAGGGCAGCACACCATTGAAATACTAAAGTGTTAATATGTGTTAAAAAAGAAGCAGAAGCTATGGGTTAGAAAGTGCTACAAAAATAAGGGTGTTAATAAAATACTCAAAAGAGTAATGTTAGTGAAAAAATAGGAGTGTTACATAAGTGCTAAATAAATAATATGGCATGCTACCCCAAGGTGGCCCAGCCCCACCAGACCCGGGGGGTACCACTCCCCAAACCCATACACAGCATAATAATAATAACATCCACTATGGGTCATACAATTGCTTAATGTATGGCCACATGATAATGGCACATACAGAACATATCCAGATTGAGAGCTAGTTTACCTGGAGGCACCCCTGTATCCTCCAAATGGCACCACAGGACCCAGCATGCCCTCCTAATGCTGGCTCCATCTATGCCTCTCTGAACTGCAATAAATAGTGGAAAACTGCTCTAATCAAGCTGGTAACAATCCCCAGGTGCTGCGGGAGGGGGTTACTCTAGACAAGAAATACAAAAGGGATTTTTCCCACGCACTCTGCTGGCTGTTAGTAAGAAGAGCTATATACTATGTAATAGGAAATTTAGAGCTCTTCGTTACATATGTTTTGCAAAAGATATGATAAGCCTCCAGGCCACTTCACGGCTGCTCTATTACTGGAGGTCCCTATCTAAGCATAGGTCCAGGGCTTGGACCCCACAAAGTCGGCTCAGGCCCGACCACCCCAGGGCAGCACACCATTGAAATACTAAAGTGTTAATATGTGTTAAAAAAGAAGCAGAAGCTATGGGTTAGAAAGTGCTACAAAAATAAGGGTGTTAATAAAATACTCAAAAGAGTAATGTTAGTGAAAAAATAGGAGTGTTACATAAGTGCTAAATAAATAATATGGCATGCTACCCCAAGGTGGCCCAGCCCCACCAGACCCGGGGGGTACCACTCCCCAAACCCATACACAGCATAATAATAATAACATCCACTATGGGTCATACAATTGCTTAATGTATGGCCACATGATAATGGCACATACAGAACATATCCAGATTGAGAGCTAGTTTACCTGGAGGCACCCCTGTATCCTCCAAATGGCACCACAGGACCCAGCATGCCCTCCTAATGCTGGCTCCATCTATGCCTCTCTGAACTGCAATAAATAGTGGAAAACTGCTCTAATCAAGCTGGTAACAATCCCCAGGTGCTGCGGGAGGGGGTTACTCTAGACAAGAAATACAAAAGGGATTTTTCCCACGCACTCTGCTGGCTGTTAGTAAAAAGAGCTATATACTATGTAATAGGAAATTTAGAGCTCTTCGTTACATATGTTTTGCAAAAGATATGATAAGCCTCCAGGCCACTTCACGGCTGCTCTATTACTGGAGGTCCCTATCTAAGCATAGGTCCAGGGCTTGGACCCCACAAAGTCGGCTCAGGCCCGACCACCCCAGGGCAGCACACCATTGAAATACTAAAGTGTTAATATGTGTTAAAAAAGAAGCAGAAGCTATGGGTTAGAAAGTGCTACAAAAATAAGGGTGTTAATAAAATACTCAAAAGAGTAATGTTAGTGAAAAAATAGGAGTGTTACATAAGTGCTAAATAAATAATATGGCATGCTACCCCAAGGTGGCCCAGCCCCACCAGACCCGGGGGGTACCACTCCCCAAACCCATACACAGCATAATAATAATAACATCCACTATGGGTCATACAATTGCTTAATGTATGGCCACATGATAATGGCACATACAGAACATATCCAGATTGAGAGCTAGTTTACCTGGAGGCACCCCTGTATCCTCCAAATGGCACCACAGGACCCAGCATGCCCTCCTAATGCTGGCTCCATCTATGCCTCTCTGAACTGCAATAAATAGTGGAAAACTGCTCTAATCAAGCTGGTAACAATCCCCAGGTGCTGCGGGAGGGGGTTACTCTAGACAAGAAATACAAAAGGGATTTTTCCCACGCACTCTGCTGGCTGTTAGTAAGAAGAGCTATATACTATGTAATAGGAAATTTAGAGCTCTTCGTTACATATGTTTTGCAAAAGATATGATAAGCCTCCAGGCCACTTCACGGCTGCTCTATTACTGGAGGTCCCTATCTAAGCATAGGTCCAGGGCTTGGACCCCACAAAGTCGGCTCAGGCCCGACCACCCCAGGGCAGCACACCATTGAAATACTAAAGTGTTAATATGTGTTAAAAAAGAAGCAGAAGCTATGGGTTAGAAAGTGCTACAAAAATAAGGGTGTTAATAAAATACTCAAAGGAGTAATGTTAGTGAAAAAATAGGAGTGTTACATAAGTGCTAAATAAATAATATGGCATGCTACCCCAAGGTGGCCCAGCCCCACCAGACCCGGGGGGTACCACTCCCCAAACCCATACACAGCATAATAATAATAACATCCACTATGGGTCATACAATTGCTTAATGTATGGCCACATGATAATGGCACATACAGAACATATCCAGATTGAGAGCTAGTTTACCTGGAGGCACCCCTGTATCCTCCAAATGGCACCACAGGACCCAGCATGCCCTCCTAATGCTGGCTCCATCTATGCCTCTCTGAACTGCAATAAATAGTGGAAAACTGCTCTAATCAAGCTGGTAACAATCCCCAGGTGCTGCGGGAGGGGGTTACTCTAGACAAGAAATACAAAAGGGATTTTTCCCACGCACTCTGCTGGCTGTTAGTAAGAAGAGCTATATACTATGTAATAGGAAATTTAGAGCTCTTCGTTACATATGTTTTGCAAAAGATATGATAAGCCTCCAGGCCACTTCACGGCTGCTCTATTACTGGAGGTCCCTATCTAAGCATAGGTCCAGGGCTTGGACCCCACAAAGTCGGCTCAGGCCCGACCACCCCAGGGCAGCACACCATTGAAATACTAAAGTGTTAATATGTGTTAAAAAAGAAGCAGAAGCTATGGGTTAGAAAGTGCTACAAAAATAAGGGTGTTAATAAAATACTCAAAAGAGTAATGTTAGTGAAAAAATAGGAGTGTTACATAAGTGCTAAATAAATAATATGGCATGCTACCCCAAGGTGGCCCAGCCCCACCAGACCCGGGGGGTACCACTCCCCAAACCCATACACAGCATAATAATAATAACATCCACTATGGGTCATACAATTGCTTAATGTATGGCCACATGATAATGGCACATACAGAACATATCCAGATTGAGAGCTAGTTTACCTGGAGGCACCCCTGTATCCTCCAAATGGCACCACAGGACCCAGCATGCCCTCCTAATGCTGGCTCCATCTATGCCTCTCTGAACTGCAATAAATAGTGGAAAACTGCTCTAATCAAGCTGGTAACAATCCCCAGGTGCTGCGGGAGGGGGTTACTCTAGACAAGAAATACAAAAGCATAGCTTCTGCTTCTTTTTTAACACATATTAACACTTTAGTATTTCAATGGTGTGCTGCCCTGGGGTGGTCGGGCCTGAGCCGACTTTGTGGGGTCCAAGCCCTGGACCTATGCTTAGATAGGGACCTCCAGTAATAGAGCAGCCGTGAAGTGGCCTGGAGGCTTATCATATCTTTTGCAAAACATATGTAACGAAGAGCTCTAAATTTCCTATTACATAGTATATAGCTCTTCTTACTAACAGCCAGCAGAGTGCGTGGGAAAAATCCCTTTTGTATTTCTTGTCTAGAGTAACCCCCTCCCGCAGCACCTGGGGATTGTTACCAGCTTGATTAGAGCAGTTTTCCACTATTTATTGCAGTTCAGAGAGGCATAGATGGAGCCAGCATTAGGAGGGCATGCTGGGTCCTGTGGTGCCATTTGGAGGATACAGGGGTGCCTCCAGGTAAACTAGCTCTCAATCTGGATATGTTCTGTATGTGCCATTATCATGTGGCCATACATTAAGCAATTGTATGACCCATAGTGGATGTTATTATTATTATGCTGTGTATGGGTTTGGGGAGTGGTACCCCCCGGGTCTGGTGGGGCTGGGCCACCTTGGGGTAGCATGCCATATTATTTATTTAGCACTTATGTAACACTCCTATTTTTTCACTAACATTACTCTTTTGAGTATTTTATTAACACCCTTATTTTTGTAGCACTTTCTAACCCATAGCTTCTGCTTCTTTTTTAACACATATTAACACTTTAGTATTTCAATGGTGTGCTGCCCTGGGGTGGTCGGGCCTGAGCCGACTTTGTGGGGTCCAAGCCCTGGACCTATGCTTAGATAGGGACCTCCAGTAATAGAGCAGCCGTGAAGTGGCCTGGAGGCTTATCATATCTTTTGCAAAACATATGTAACGAAGAGCTCTAAATTTCCTATTACATAGTATATAGCTCTTCTTACTAACAGCCAGCAGAGTGCGTGGGAAAAATCCCTTTTGTATTTCTTGTCTAGAGTAACCCCCTCCCGCAGCACCTGGGGATTGTTACCAGCTTGATTAGAGCAGTTTTCCACTATTTATTGCAGTTCAGAGAGGCATAGATGGAGCCAGCATTAGGAGGGCATGCTGGGTCCTGTGGTGCCATTTGGAGGATACAGGGGTGCCTCCAGGTAAACTAGCTCTCAATCTGGATATGTTCTGTATGTGCCATTATCATGTGGCCATACATTAAGCAATTGTATGACCCATAGTGGATGTTATTATTATTATGCTGTGTATGGGTTTGGGGAGTGGTACCCCCCGGGTCTGGTGGGGCTGGGCCACCTTGGGGTAGCATGCCATATTATTTATTTAGCACTTATGTAACACTCCTATTTTTTCACTAACATTACTCTTTTGAGTATTTTATTAACACCCTTATTTTTGTAGCACTTTCTAACCCATAGCTTCTGCTTCTTTTTTAACACATATTAACACTTTAGTATTTCAATGGTGTGCTGCCCTGGGGTGGTCGGGCCTGAGCCGACTTTGTGGGGTCCAAGCCCTGGACCTATGCTTAGATAGGGACCTCCAGTAATAGAGCAGCCGTGAAGTGGCCTGGAGGCTTATCATATCTTTTGCAAAACATATGTAACGAAGAGCTCTAAATTTCCTATTACATAGTATATAGCTCTTCTTACTAACAGCCAGCAGAGTGCGTGGGAAAAATCCCTTTTGTATTTCTTGTCTAGAGTAACCCCCTCCCGCAGCACCTGGGGATTGTTACCAGCTTGATTAGAGCAGTTTTCCACTATTTATTGCAGTTCAGAGAGGCATAGATGGAGCCAGCATTAGGAGGGCATGCTGGGTCCTGTGGTGCCATTTGGAGGATACAGGGGTGCCTCCAGGTAAACTAGCTCTCAATCTGGATATGTTCTGTATGTGCCATTATCATGTGGCCATACATTAAGCAATTGTATGACCCATAGTGGATGTTATTATTATTATGCTGTGTATGGGTTTGGGGAGTGGTACCCCCCGGGTCTGGTGGGGCTGGGCCACCTTGGGGTAGCATGCCATATTATTTATTTAGCACTTATGTAACACTCCTATTTTTTCACTAACATTACTCTTTTGAGTATTTTATTAACACCCTTATTTTTGTAGCACTTTCTAACCCATAGCTTCTGCTTCTTTTTTAACACATATTAACACTTTAGTATTTCAATGGTGTGCTGCCCTGGGGTGGTCGGGCCTGAGCCGACTTTGTGGGGTCCAAGCCCTGGACCTATGCTTAGATAGGGACCTCCAGTAATAGAGCAGCCGTGAAGTGGCCTGGAGGCTTATCATATCTTTTGCAAAACATATGTAACGAAGAGCTCTAAATTTCCTATTACATAGTATATAGCTCTTCTTACTAACAGCCAGCAGAGTGCGTGGGAAAAATCCCTTTTGTATTTCTTGTCTAAAAGGGAACAATGAAATGTTTTATTGATACCCAAAGAACGGGGCAGATCTAACTGAAATGCCACCGGATTGATAACCCTGGTGATCTTATAAGGGCCGATGAACCGGGGGCCTAACTTATGAGATGGCTGTCTCAACTTCAAATTCTTGGTAGACAACCAGACGAAGTCTCCTAATTTGAAGCTGCAGGGTCTTTTCCGCTTATCAAAAACCCTTTTGGTCACTAATGACACAGACACTTTACTTTCCGTCAAATACCTCTAAGGACCGAAACCACAGAGGAACCACCAGGCGTGGAGTCCAGGGGGTCAAAAGAATTGGCCTTAGGATGATGCCCATACACACAAAGGAAGGGAGAGATCCCTGTAGCAGAGTGAGCCGCATTGTTATAGGCAAACTCCGCCATGGACAGATGAGCAACCCAGTCAGTCTGACACTTGGAGACATAACACCTGAGGAACTGCTCCAAGGACTGGTTCACCCTTTTAGTCTGCCCATTAGACTGCGGATGGTAGCCTGACGACAAGCTGACAGAAATCTGGAGATCGGAACAAAATGCCCTCCAGAATTTGGCCACAAACTGGGATCCGCGGTCAGAGACCACATCAAGTGGCAACCCGTGAAGACGCACAACATGCAGCATAAATAATTCAGACAGGCGTCTGGCCGATGGCAGCCCAACCAGTGGAACGAAGTGCGCCATCTTCGAAAACCTGTCAACGACAACCCAGATGGCTGTCATCCCCGAGGATTTGGGCAAGTCCACCACAAAATCCATTGAAATGTGGGTCCATGGCTTAGATGGGATAGAGAGTGGATGTAATGGGCCAACAGGAACCCCTCTAGGAGTCTTATTTCGGGCACAGATGTCACATGCCCGAACCCACTGATCCACATCCTTAGCCACCGAGGGCTACCACACCGCCCTAGATAGCAACTCCCGAGTTCTGGCAATACCCGGGTGACCTGCCGACTTCTTGGCATGGAATTCCAGGAACACTCGCTGTCTTAACCTAGGAGGCACAAACAAAAGACCTACTGGAAGGTCTGGAGGAGCCTGCTCCTGTGCTCTAAGGACTAATGATAAGAGGTCCTGGGTAATGCCCACTTTAATACATGATGGGGACACAATGGGCAACGGCTCCTCGGTGATCTCCTGGATTGGAGCAAAACTCCGCGAGAGCGCATCAGCCTTGATGTTTTTTGACCCAGGGCGATATGTTATCAAAAAATTAAAGCGAGCAAAAAACAAAGCCCATCGTGCCTGCATGGCATTGAGACGCTTCGCTGACTCTAAATATGCCAGATTCTTATGGTCGGTGAGAATTAAGACCACAAACTTAGCCCCCTCAAGCCAGTGTCTCCACTCCTCAAGTGCATCCTTAATAGCCAACAATTCCCGGTTACCCACGTCATAATTCATCTCGGCAGGCGAAAATTTACGGGAAAAGTAAGCACAGGGATGAAGGCGATTATCAGACACTCCCATCTGAGAAAGCACTGCCCCAATACCCATCTCAGAGGCATCCACCTCCACCACAAAAGGACGCTCTGGATCTGGGTGTCGCAGCACCTTGGCCGATACAAATGCCCTTTTGAGACGGGCAAAAGCCGCTTTAGCCTCACAAGACCAGGGAGCAACATCCGCCCCTTTCTTAGTGAGTGCCACCAAGGGCGCCACTATAGACGAAAATCCAGCGATAAATCGTCTATAAAAATTAGCAAAGCCCAGGAAACGCTGAAGCGCCTTCAAACTAGTGGGCTGCACCCAATCCAGGACTGCCTGTACCTTGGAACCCTCCATTTGGAAACCTTCTGGGGAAATAATATATCCTAGAAATGCGATTTGCTGAACTTCAAATTCGCACTTCTCCAGCTTCGCCCCAAGCCGGTGGTCTCTGAGTTTCTGGAGGACTAAGCGTACATGCTTCCGATGTTCCTCCAGGGAATGGGAGAAGATTAGGATGTCATCTAAGTATACAACTAAGAATCTATCCAAATATTCCCTGAGCACATCATTCATGAAATCCTGGAAGACTGCCGGGGCATTACAGAGCCCAAAAGGCATCACCAAATATTCATAATGCCCTGAGTGGGTATTAAAGGCAGTCTTCCATTCATCCCCCTCTCTTATTCGGATTAGATTGTACGCACCGCGTAGGTCAATCTTAGAAAAAATGGTGGCAGTACGAAGCTGGTCAAACAAGACCGAAATGAGAGGCAGTGGGTATGAGTTTTTAATCGTGATATGGTTCAATTCCCTGAAGTCGATGCAGGGTCGCAACGAACCGTCCTTTTTACCCACGAAGAAGAACCCCGACCCAACTGGAGACTGTGAAGGTCTGATAAATCCCTTAGCCAAGTTCTCCTGAATGTACTCTGCCATAGCCTGAGTCTCAGGACGTGACAGGGAGTACAACCTGCTCTTGGGAAGCTTAGCATTTGGCAACAAATCAATGGCACAGTCATAGGGGCGATGGGGAGGTAGTACCTCTGCAACTTTTTTGGAGAACACGTCCGCAAAATCTGCATAACACCCTGGCAATCCTGGCAAACTTAGCTGCGAGAGCCTGACTGGAAGGCTCAAGCAACTCCTGAAACAATCAGTACCCCAACTAAGAATCTCCCCAGAGACCCAGTCAAATTGAGGATTGTGGGCCCTTAACCAGGGTAACCCCAACACCAATGGGGCAAAAGTACAGACAGTCACATAAAAGGACAATTTTTCAGAGTGTGTGGCTCCAATAAACAAAGAAATCTGGCTAGTGCAAGAGGTAATTTTACCTTGGGATAATGGTTCCCCGTTTAACCCACAAATCTCAATTTCCGATGCCAAGGGTACTAAGGGAACAGAGTGTTTCAGGGCGAATTGGCGGTCCATAAAAATCCCGTCGGCCCCACTGTCCACAAAGGCCTCAGTCTTGACAGTTTGACCGAGGATCTTCAAGGTCACTGGAATGATAAAAGTCTTCTTGGGAAATTCTGACTTCTGGCCTGACAGGATATTTCCCATCACCCTCAGGCCCTGAAGTTTTCCGGCTTTTCTGGGCATGATACTACCACATGACCTTTATTCCCACTAGTACAAACACAACCCCTGCTGTCTCCTCCGCGTCTTCTCACACGAGGAGAGGTGGGTAGCCCCAATCTGCATAGGCTCCTCGGAAAATTCCTCAGAGTCTGAGGTTCCCTTGGGAAAGAAGGAAACCTCAGTCTCCCTTTCAAGCCTACGCTCTCTCAGCCGTCTATCCACCCGGATGGATAACTGCATGAGCTGATCCAAGCTATCAGGCAAGGGATATTGTACCAGTTGGTCCTTTATCTGGTTAGAAAGACCTCTTCGGTACTGGTGTCTCAGGGCTGGGTCATTCCACTGGGTATCATGGGCCAACCTCCGAAACTCCGTACAGTAAACCTCAACTGGCCTTCGCCCTTGCTTAAGGATCGAAATCTGAGCCTCGGCTGAGGCCGTCTTGTCAGGGTCATCATACAACATGCCCAGTGCCGTAAAAAAAGCATCAACACTTTCAAGCGACGGACAGTCAGGCTGCAACCCATATGCCCAGACCTGTGTGTCTCCTTGTAGCAATGAAATCACTATGCCCACCCGCTGAATCTCCGACCCAGAAGACTGAGGCCTAAGCCGGAAGTATAGCTTGCAGCTCTCCTTGAAACAAAAGAACTGCGAGCGATCTCCAGAAAAACGATCCGGGAGATTTACTTTCGGCTCCTTAACCCCTGAAGGTGCTGCTGCTGCGGGAGCTCCGCCAGCGGCCTGGGAGGTGTGCATTTTAATGGACAAATCATTAAATTGTCGAGTCAGGACCTGCACCTGATCGACCACCTGTTGCAACTTATTTTGAGGGGTATGCTCCATATTCCCACAAAATTTCAACAGGAGTATTAGGCTGCTGAATATGTTATGCACACCAGTGCCTGCAGGAATGTACTGGTGTCAGAACTGTTATGCACTCCAGTGCCTGCAGGAATGTACTGGTGTTTGAACTGTTATGCACACCAGTGCCTGCAGGAATGTACTGGTGTTTGAACTGTTAGGTATGCAAAACAAATGAACTCACAGACAGACTGGGGAATATGACATTACGTACACAGAAGGTGATAGGGTAACAAAATACACACAAAGTGAACAGAGAAGCCCAGAGGCTAAGGAACTGGGTGTCTCCCTAGTATTAGTAATGCTCAGATGGGAAAAGCAAGATGTTGTGTTTTAATACGTAGAGAACCCGAAATGCTGTTGCCAAGGGCAACAGCAAAACCCTAAAGGGTTACCAACGGGTGTGGCAGTAAACTCCTTGGTCAGAGATGGAATGATAGACACAAGGAGAGTCTCCACAATCCTAATTCTCACTTGCAGTGCACAGGTTCAGCTTACTGCCACTAAACTGACACCTGACACCTTGCACAGTGAGACAGGATTTAGGCAGGCAAGTCTTAGAATACAGCCGCAAACTTGCTAAGTTCACAGAGTAGTAAAAGAACCCCAGCAAGCTAAACGACTGACTCCAGTCTTACTGCTAGGTCTTGATTGGCAGAGTGTAGTACCAAATCCCCAGGCCTATTTGCAGTAAGCAACAACAAATACAAAGCTACACAGTACTGGCTAACTTTCAGGAACTGACTAACCAACAAAGATTCAGCAGCATCTGCTTAACCTGAGAAGAGGCCTTATAAAGCAGGTGCTGTCCACGCCCCACTCAGACCTCACAGACTGTGAGCACAAAAACCAGCACCGGATCCCCTGCCGTGCACAGAGCCTGTAACCACTGCACAGCAAAAGACCCGAACCGGAGTATCAGCTGCGCTCAGGTTACTCCGCTAGCACTTGTCTCCCGGTTGCCATGACGACGTGGCAGCACAGGGCAGGAGACCCTAACACTTAGTAGCCTGAACGAAAAAGTAGCACCAGAAAATGAGCAGAAAAAGCTCAGCCAACAGATGCCAGTGCAGTGACATCACGGAGTCCAGGACAGAGACGTGGAACACAGTGTGGATCACGAGCAGGCGGTGAGCTAAATGGCTCAGGAGGCACTGGCTAGCACCAGAGCCAGATTTATACACAATACAGTATATTAACCAAAGGGTGCATCTAGGCACAGGTGAAGCAGTATAAACTCTGAGATAAATCAGAGATGCACTGCCTCACCTGCCATAGACTTTTTACTCAAGAGTTTTGGCTATAAAAATTATTAGAATAATGAAAAGAAGATATTTCAAACATATTCTTTTTATTTATCATACAGTATACTTAATACAGTCAAAACTATGGCACAAACGTTACCTGCCTCACCCCACCGCATGTCACTGGTGAGTATTCCAACAGTACTGTTTGGCCTAAGTCTGGACTGATGTGACCGGGACTATGAGCTGTTTGTGATATTTTGACAATATCACATCTCCTTATGTGAGTAATTGTTTGAAGTAAAAGTTTATTGATTTTGACATACTTCACTATTGTGCACCTCCACTTTTTGTTTCACAAATATAGTATCCCATATCCAAAATTCTTGGGACCAGAAGTATTTGGGATATCAGATGTTTCCGTATTTTGGAATAATTGCATACCATAATGAGATATCATGGCGATGTGACCCAAATCTAAGCATAGAATGCATTTATGTTTCATATACACCTTATACACACAGCCTGAAGGTAATTTTATACAATAATTTTAATAAATTTGTGCATTAAACAAAGTTTGTGTACATACACACAATTCATTTATGTTTCAGATACACCCTATACACACAGCCTGAAGGCCTTTTAATATATTTATAATAACTTTTACTCAACCTGTGTGTGTGTGTATGTATATATATATATATATATATATATATATATTTTACATATATATATATATATATGAAAAACTACAATGAAAATGCTTTAGGGAAAAAATGAGTCACGTATCAGAGGTTAGTTTGACTTGGGTTGGTGTGGAAGGCTGCAGCTGGAGTGGCTGGAGTGAGAAAGATGCATTAATGCTTAATCCAGCTCTGACTCATGTAGTAGAAAGTAATGAAACAGTAGGAACTGTAGGTGATTGGACCATAAGGTGAGTTGTAGATGATCCAGTGGTGGTTGGCCCGAAGGCATGAATGATTGAAAAGAAATAACGTTTTTAAACAGCAAAAGTTTAGAATAGAACTCCCAACTGGGAGCAAGTAGTGGTACTGAATTCAAACACAAGCTGAAATGCTGGAACAGAACTAAAGCAGAACTGGACTGGAACTGGAAGCATGCCTGGAATGGAGTAAGTACCTCCTAGTATCAGTGGCGGAACATGTGAGTGGTGGGCCCAGGTGTAAATATATGGGGGAAATAGGCAGAATAAAAACAAGCAACTTCAACATGAGAGATGATGAAAGACAATGGAAGAATTATAGAAGAGGAATTATGTCAGGGAAGAGTAGAGAGGGGGAGGAAGGTAGATAAGGAGGGAAAGAGAGAGAGAGGTGAAGAGGAAAGAAGAGAAGTGTAGGAGAACAAAGAGAGAGAGAGAGAGAAAGAGAGAGAAATGAGGACACAGAGGGAAGGAGAGAAAGAGAGATGGGGAGATGGTAAGAGAGGGAGGGATGGAGACAGAGAGAGGGGAAGATGCAGAGAAGGAGGGGGAGAGAGAGGGAGAAAGATAGGAGGGAGACAGAGAGAAATGGAGATGGATAGAGAAAGGGAGAGGGGAGATGGAGAGAGAGAGGGGGGGAGTCAAAGAGAGAGAGGAGACAAAGAGAAAGGGGAGATGGAGAGAGAGGGGGGGAAAGAAGGAGGGGGAGAGCAAGAGGTAGGGAGAGATAGAGGGGGAAGATGGAGGGAGGAAGAGAAAGAGGATGAGAGAGAGATGGAGAGGGGGGAGCAAGAGAGAGGCAGAGAGAGGGGTCCAAAATAGAGAGAGAGGAGGGGGAGAGTGAGATAGAGGGAGGCAGAGAGAGAGAGAGAGAGAGAGAGAGAGGATGATGGAGAGGGAGATAGAGAAGGAGAGCACAAGAGAGAAGGCTAAGGGAGAGAGGGCCAAGAGTGTGAGAGAGAGCAAGGCAGAGAGGGATAGGAGAGAGAGGATCGAAGGAGAGAAGTGGGCGAGGAAGAGAGGATTGAAAGAGAAAGAGGGCTGATAGTGAGAGTGTGAAAGAAAGTGGGGTGGTTTAAGGGTGAGAGAGTGGGGAGGGGATAGGGAGAGAGAGGGGGACAGAGGGAGTGAGAGAGAGAGTTGAGTGAAAGAGAGCGGCTGCGCAGCAGTTGCCACTTGTACTACACTTGTTTTGTTTTTTTATTACCTGGCCTGGCATCAGTGACATGGACAATCAGTGGCTGCTAGGGATGATCAGGGTATATTGGAGGGGATGTGTACAATGTAAGTAGGAAGAGAGTGGCCCTCCTTCCCCTCCGACCTTCCAGATCAGGCAGCATTATTGAGTCTGAGAGGGGTAAAGCTGAGATGAGAAGGGAGAGCGGCCCCTCCTCCCCCTCTGGCCGGATCCTGACCAAAGACTGTCTGCAGTGGCAGCAACATTGCAAATAGGATACAGGCTCCAGTTCACTGGTGGTAAGCGGCACAGTGCTGGCAGCGGCATATAATGAGTTATTGTGACTCACTGTATTACCGGCGGCTGAGGGCCCCTTCACTGCGGTGGGCCTCAGTGCAACACACTGGCTGCACTGCCGCAAGTTCTGCCACTGCCTAGAACTGGCAATGAACTGGAGATTAAGTCCATGATAACTGGACTGTAACCAGATAATAACTGGACTGGATAGGTGACTGGACTGGAACCAGCAAATGACCAGACTGGAAACAGAGAGTGACCGGACTGGAACCGAATAGGTGACCAGACTGGAACCGGTGTGGCAAACAGACTGGAACCGGGCAGGTAATAGGTACTAAATTTCTGGATTAACCAGGGTGGAACTGGTGAGCAATGGTGAAGTAGAGATATCAATCAGACTTTTTACTGGGTTGATGGACTGGAACTGTACTAACACCTTGGTATCAGGTAGTTCAGCATAGATCTGCATTAACTGGAGAAGCAGTGGCGTAACTACTGCCCCCGCAGTCCTCGCGGTGGCTTGGGGGCGAGGGGCTGCGGGGGCGCCACTGATTACAGCAGACTGACATGCGGACGAGCGCCCGCATGTCAGACTGCTTTCTCCTTCCCGCCGCCGCTTGTTGGAGGGACACGGACGGCACAGCGTGTGCCTCTCCTGTGTCCCTCCTGCATCATCTCCGGCGGCCGCGGGTCTAATAGGGGGAAGTGCCGTCCGTGAGCTCTAATTGGCTCACGGACGGCACTTCCCCCTATTAGACCCGCGGCCGCCGGAGATGATGCAGCAGGAGGGACACAGGAGAGGCGATCTGTGCCCTCCGTGTCCCTCCAATAAGCGGCGGCGGCGACGGCGGCACTGGGAGGAATATCTGGCACTGGGGGGGGGATGTCTGGCACTGGGGCATATATGGCCCTGGGGGGGAGATGTCTGGCACTAGGGGGGATATCTGGCACTGGGGCATATATGGCACTGGGGGGGGGATGTCTGGCACTGGGGGGGATATCTGGCACTGGGGGGGGGGGTGTCTGGCACTGGGGCATATATGGCACTGGGGGGGGGATGTCTGGCACTGGGGGGGATATCTGGCACTGGGGGGGGGGGTGTCTGGCACTGGGGCATATATGGCACTGGGGGGAGATGTCTGGCACTAGGGGGGATATCTGGCACCGGGGCATATATGGCACTGGGGGGGAGGATATCTGGCACCGGGGGGGGGATGTTTGGCACTGGGGGGGATATCTGGCACTGGGGGGGGGGGTGTCTGGCACTGGGGCATATATGGCACTGGGGGGGGGATGTCTGGCACTGGGGCATATATGGCACTGGGGGGGATGTCTGGCACTGGGGGGGATATCTGGCACTGGGGGGGGGATGTCTGGCACTGGGGCATATATGGCACTGGGGGGGGGGATGTCTGGCACTGGGGGGGATGTCTGGCACTAGGGGGGATATCTGGCACTGGGGGCATATGTGGCACTGGGGGGGAATATATGGCACTGGCGGCATATCTGGCACGGGGGGAATATCTGGCACTGGGGGCATATGTGGCACTGGGGGGGAATATCTGGCACTGGGGGCATATGTGGCACTGGGGGGGGTATATGTGTACCTGGCACATGGGGGGGGCTATATTTGGCACCGGGGGCATGTGAGTACCTGGCACCGTGGGGGAATATCTGGCACTGGGGTCATATGTGGCACTGGGAGCACAGCCCTAGCAACAAGGACTACCTCCTAGCAACGAGCATGACACCCAGTGCATGAAACACCTGACAACGAGCATGACACCCAGTGCATGAAACACCTGGCAACGAGCATGACACCCAGTGCATGAAACCCCTGACAACGAGAAGGTAATTGAAAAGTAATTAGAAGCCTTACTGTAGGACTTAATGTGTAATGGGCATTACGGTGTGTGGCATAATGTATCACGGACATTGCGGTGTGTGTCATAATGTGTCACAGGCATTACGGTGTATGGTATACTATATCGCGGGCATTGTGATATGTGGTATAATGTCTCAGGGTCATTGCAGTGTGTGGCATAATGTATCACGGACATTGTGGTGTGTGTCATAATGTGTCAGGCATTACGGTGTGTGGTATACTATATCACGGGCATTGTGGTATGTGGTATAATGTCTCAGGGTCATTGCAGTGTGGCATAATACATAACGGGCATTGCGGTGTGTGGCATAGGATATAACGGGCAGGGCATTGCGGTATGTGTCACAGGCATTACGGTGTATGGTATACTATATCACGGGCATTGTGGTATAATGTCTCAAGGTCATTGCGGTGTGTGTCATAATGTGTCACAGGCATTGTATGTGCTATAATGTATCAGGGGCATTGCAGTGTATAGCATAATGTATAACGGGCATTGCGATTCCTGTCATAATGTGTCGGGGGCATTACGGTGTGTGGCATAATGTGTCACAGGCATTACGGTGTGTGGCATAATGTGTCACAGGCATTACGGTGTGTGGCATAATGTGTCGGGGGCATTATGGTGTGTGGCATAATGTGTCATGTGCATTATTGTGTGTGGAATAATGTCTAAGGGCCATTGCAGTATGTGGCATAATGTATACTGGGCATTACTATAAGGAGGAAAAATGACAAATAATGTAAGGGGCATGAATCAGGATTATTTTTCTTTCCTGTGGTGGCTAACGTCTGGGCGTGCAGGTTGCAAAACTGGGGTATAAGGTAGTCTTTTCCTGCAATACCACGCCCCTTTATGAGAAACCACGCCCATTCCAACAAAACCACGCCCTTTTTTTGCAGCGCGCCTTCGGCGCGCGCATATTTATCCCTTTCTTGCTCCCAATTATGCGGCGGGTGGGGGGGGTGGGGGGCGCCAAAGAATTTTTTGGCTTGGGGGAGAAAAATTTCTAGTTACGCCACTGTGGAGAAGTAACATTGTACTGGCAAATTGGTAGTGGCCAGTAAGCTCAGTTTATAGGTATCATTGTTTTGTGTTTGGCTGCTATGATCAGCTGACTGAGACCAGTGACTGGGGTGTGCTGTCCAGCGGCAGCGTGGGCAGTCCTCCAGGAGCGAAGCCCACATGCAGATACTAACGCTACCTGTGAGCAGCATGAGAGCACAATGAGAGAAGACCCCAGCACCAGCCTGGAGAGGAACCGTAAAGGTAAATAAGATGTCTTAGTACTCCGGATCGTGACAAAAGGTTTCAACTCATGAGTTCAAAATAATATAGTACTGGTGTGAATAAAATAGCCAGTAAGAGGCACTAATGCTCACCTGTATAATATCACTAATGAAATAATGGGTTATGAGTCAATATATAAAAATAGATACATACAAATTAATTATAAATTATTTGTATTTCTGAATAGTTGAGTTTAGATTTAGGTTTTTATTTTGATTCTCACTAATACACATATATATAGCCTGTAGTGTAATTGTTTTTCCAGGGGTCATTCTAAACTATAGTCATCTAGATGTTTACATCTCCTATCTGAAATTGCACTTATTGTGCAGTTGTGAATAGAAAACATACTAATTATAAGTCCATCACAAAAATGAAAAGAATAATTATTCTACATTGTCATTACTTACAATGAGCATAGGACAATTTATAATAGAAGCAGTAAATTAAAGATAATTACTTAATGGAATTGTTGTTATAAATATATCTTAGAATTAGAATTATTTTATCATAATGAAACATCTGCTAAGCTTAAAAAAAGAAAGCATTTATTTAAATGATGGTTAGCAAATGATTGGAAACAATTGTCTTTATGGCTGTATCAACTGATTATCTCTACGTCAGTCTAGGTGGCTTTACTTATTTGTCATACAAAAACCTCGGAATTAGGGTTGTAATTGGCCTTTTGTGCTGAAAGTCATTATAACACATTACTGCATATGAGTATTGTAACAAGGGGCAGATGTTGCACCTCTGTGCTTCTAGCTGCACAACCTGAGGCATTATTGAGATTTAATTAATGCAAGGTTCAATGGGAACCTCATGCGATGTGCATCTGCAAACATAGGAGGCTATTACAGTATGAAAACCTCACTTTTTAGAGCCAAAATATTCCACTATTATTGTCATAGCCGCCTGGGTGAAAATTTCCATATAAAGTTATCGTGCGCAAATTATCCAATGTAAGATCACAGACAAATCACAAAGGATCACACAGAGGGATACCCAGGGTCTCACACATACACAGAGAGACACAAAGGGTCTCTGGCACAAAAAGACACATGAAAGACACATGTAGGGTCTTCCACATACATAGCGGTACACATACAGTATCATGTTGCACTGAGACACTTTGGGTCTCACACATATAGAGTCACACATACAGTGTCATACAGATTCAGTCAAGATCTCACACATACTGAGAGAGACACAGAGGGTCTCAGGCACAGAAATACACATGTAGGGTCTTCCACACATAGCAGTACACATAACATGTCGCACTGAGACACTTTGGGTCTCACACATAGATTCACACAAAAACACATTGTTTCTCACACACATTGATTCCATCATACAATGTCATACAGAGAGATACGTTTCTTGTGGCGGGTGAGGCCTGCCTTTGCATGTGGCGCCCGCTGCGGCTCATTTGATGGCTCCTGGTACTCCCCCTCATCCCCGTCATTACACGAAACTCCACCCCTCAAGCGGAGTACTAATGACGGGGTGGAGGGGGAGCCAGGACACAGCAACAGGCGGGCTGACTGGCAAACGGACGGGTGGGAGGAGGAGGAGGGAGATGCTGGTGGGCGGCCAGACTGGTGCTGTGAACACCCCAAAGAGCACTACACAGCCCTGGCAACTGACATTACACTGTGTAATGTCAGTTGCCAGGGCTGTTTAATGCTAGTTGCCAGGGCTGTGTAATGCCAGTTGCCAGGGCTGTGTAATGCCAGTTGCCAGGGCGGTGTAATGCCAGTTGCCAGGGTTGTGTAATTAACACAGCCCTGCCAAATGGCATTACACAGGCCTGGCAACGATCATGACACCTGTACCAGAGCATGAAATCCCTGGCAAACAGCATGGATCCCAGAGCATGAAAACCCTGGCAACCAGCATGAAACCCAGCACGTGAAACCCTTGGTAATGAGCAAGTAATTTAAAAGTAATTAGAAGCTTTACTGTAGGGCATAATGTATTAAGGGTATTGTGGTGTGTGGCATAATATGGTGCAGGGGGCATTACTGTGTGGGGCTTAATATGGTGGAATGTATTATTTATCCCTGTAGTGGAGGTGATTTGTTGGTGCAGGGTCAAAAACTGGGTTGTAAGGTAGTCTTTTAAAGCGAGACCATGCCCATCTTTAGCAAGACCACACCCATTTTAGCGAGGCCATGCTCCTTTGCTGGGAGCGCGCCCGCCTTTGGTGCGCACAAATTTATATTTTTTATATCTATGGGGGGCACGTTTTTTTTATGTCAGTGGGGGGGTGTATTTTTAAATATCGCACTGGGAGCCAAATTGGCTAGAAACAGCCCTGCACACAGATTTACACAGCTTCACAAACAAACACTGTAGTAAAACTCACACAGACACACGGTTTTTCACTCACATATATTGGTCAATCCAATTAGGTGTGAGTTGCCGTGCCATTTCAACACTGGCATCACGTCTTGCACCTCTGATGGCCTGATTTTTTAGCAGTTTTGACTAAGTTCGGGCTGCCATAAAGTACGGCTGTTGCCGCGCTGACTTGTGGGTGAGAAAATATTGCACCCAATTGGATTGACCCCATATAGTCATATTATAGAGACGAAGTCTAGAGCAGCAATTATAGTGTTCCCTTTTTTCTCTTGTCTTAAAGGACAAGTGTCAACCTTTTGACTGTTGGACTTTTGACCCTGTCAGACTTTTGACCCTGTCGACCTTTTAACTGTTGACTTTTTTTGACTGTCGTATATTTGAACCTGTCACACATTTGACCCTGTCGGACTTTTGACTGTCGACCATATGGTGTCGACCTAATGACTATTGATCTTTTAACTGTCTAACTTGTATATCACATCCCACAGTCACACACATGTGTAGTAAAAGCAACACGGCTAACTGAGGTGCAAAATTGGAGCAGATACTGTACAGTGCAAGCACCTAATTAAAAAAGGACATACCAACACAGGCTGCAGTCTAGAGCTCCGGGAGTTGGGGAATGCCACTAAGAAATGGTTGGCCAATTTACCTTACTGGACCACCTGATGTGTTTGTTTCATTTACAGCAGGAAGGTAGGAAGGTAACAGAGTGAGGGGTCCAAAGTGGCTCGGATAGAGGTATTAATCCATCCACTTGTAGGGGTTGTGCACTGTAGATGTAGCCTGCATGACCAATGCCTTTTGTTTTAGTCCTTACACTTTGTAGCAGGACTGCTTCCTCTCACATTAAATGCAGTGCTTTATGACATAACTTATTGGGGCATTTGATTGATCTTCTGGCTTAGTATTTACTGTAGATACAAATTAATAACTGGCTAAAGAGAGGTGAGTCACTCAGACATTTTACTGTGTATGAGATTCATCATAATGGTTATATGCATGTATGTTTACACAATATTTTCTGAGTATACAGTCAAGTTTCTCCTGAATATGCATACTAAAGGATGGAGTTACCACAGATATTGTATACTTTACAAGTGATCTGGAAAGAACATAACATGGCACTTGAATCTGCATCATATGTAAATTACTCTAGATGTGCCAATGACACGATTACAGAGTTTATTGACTCATTTCACTCTTTGTTTACATTCATTACTGAACTTTTTATTTTCTTTCTAGAATCAATAGATTTTTGTTGCAGTGGATACTTATTATTAGCACCGCACACACACTAGTGATAATACAACTGTCAGATGAGGGTTCAATATACATTTTATACACTTATTTAACATAATGTAGAACAGTAGACCAAAACCTTCTGAGCTTGTATTTAAAACCTACATAATACTGTACCTCAAACATTATGCTTATGGGTATAGGCCAACACTACATAAGAACATGGGGTTAGGTATATAAACTACAGTATATACAGCAGCACCTGATTAATCAAGATATTGATCAGCCTGTACTAGGGATGAGCGGGTTTGGATCTCAGAGATCCAAACCCCCCTCCCCCCCCAGACTTCAGAATCTGAGTACGGATCCGAGTCTGGCTTGGGTCTTCCCATCAGATTCTGATCCCAGATTGAGGCAAAATGTCATCATCCCGCTATCAGATCTCGTGGGTTTTGGATTCCAAATAAGGAGCTGCGAGTCACCGACATTTTCACTCTGGACTTGTAAAGTGAAGGAGACATACCTCTGTCTCACTGTGGGTGGTGGCGTACAGGGGTGCCGCTGTCCTGTGCTGTCCTGGGGTGGTGTTCTGTATTGTTAGGGGTGCTGCTGTCCTGTGCTGTACAGGGGTGCTGTCCTGTGGTGTCCTGTGCTTTTAGGGGTGCTGCTGTCCTGTGCTGTATAGGGATGCTGTTCTGGTGTGCTGTTAGGGGTGTTGCAGTCCTGTGCTGTACAGGAGCACTGTTCTGTGTGCTGTAAAAATAAAGGGGCACTGTTTTGTGTGCTGTAAAAATAAAGGGGTGCTGTCAAAATAAAGGGACACTTTTCTGTGTGCTGTAAAAATAGAGGAGTGCTGTGGCCCTGTCCTGTGTGCTGTAAAAACAAAGGGGCACTTGTCTGTGTGCTGTAAAAATAAAGGGGTGCTGTGGCCCTGTCCTGTGTGCTGTAAAAATAAAGGGGTCCTGTGGCCTTGTCTTGTGTGCTGTAAACATAAAGGGCACTGTTCTGTGTGCTGTAAAAATAAAGGGCTGCAGTAAAAATAAAGGGGCGCTGTCCTGTGAAATGGAGAACAAAAATTTGGAGGAAAAAATAGTGAAAGATCAGGAACCACTTCCTAGTACTAGTGCTGAAGCTGCTGCCACCAGTCATGACAAAAATGATGCAATTCCATCAACGTCGTCTGCTAAGGCTGATGCCCAGTTTCATAGAGGGCATGTAAAATCCAAGAAGCTAAAATTAATAACAAAAAAAAGAAATTATCTGATGAGAAACGTAAAATTGGCAATATGCCATTCACGACACGAAGTGGCAAGGAAAGGCTAAGGCCTTGGCCTATGTTCATAACTGGTGGTTCAGCTTCTCATGAAGATGGAAGCCCTCCTCCCTCTTGAAAAAAATAAAAAAATAAAGCTTGTTAAACCACAGGAAAAAAACTGTGCATTCAGAGATATCGAAAATCCCCAAGGAGAGTCCAAGTGTGTCCATGGGTGCGATGTCTAGGCCTGACCTTCCCAAGACTGTATGGGAAGAGGAGGCACCTACCACCATTTGCATGCCCTCTGCAAGTGCTAGGAGGAGCACCACCAGTCCAGTTGCTAATTTTGAGATTGAGGATGTCACTGTAGAAGTACACCAGTAAGAGGAGGATATTGGTGTAGCTGGCATTGAGGAGAAAATTGATGATGAGGATTCTGATGGTGATGTGGTTTGTTTGAATAAGGCACCAGTGGAGACAGTTGTTAGCCATGGGATTAAAAAGCCCATTGTCATGCCTGGGCAAAATACCAAAATAGCCACCTCTTCGGTGTGGAATGAGAATGTAAACACTGAAGGGGGTGAGGAATCGGAGGATGAGGATGAAATCTTACCTCTGTAGAGGCTGTTTGTGCAAGGCGAAATTAATTGCTTCTTTTTGTGGAGGCCCAAACAAACCAATCATTACAGCCACAGTCATGTGGCAGACCCTGTCGCTGAAATTATTGGTTTGTTAAAGTGTGCATGTCCTGTTTATATCACATAAGGGTGGGTGGGAGGGCCCAAGGACAACTCCATTTTGCACGTCTTTTCTATATCTGCCATATCATTCTAGGGGTGATGCCCTATATGTGGTGCTGCCCCTCTGCCCTATCAGTCCATGGGTGCTGCTACCTGTCTGCTGTGCTGTATAATTCTCCAGGGGTACTGCCTATGCTGTATAAGTCCAGGGGTGCCGCCTATCTACTATATAAATCCAGAGGTGCTGCCATTTAATTCCAGGGGTGCTGCTGTACTTTATCCTAGGTTTAAACTAAAGCCTAGAGCAGAATATGAAACAAGCTTCAACATCACAACCAGATTTGTGAAAACATATAGCCGCAAGGATGGAAATTCCAAGTTTGACAAAGTGTTTTCCAACAAAGTGGGGAGAGACCGCATTTGTGGCCAAAGTCAGTCAGACTCAGAAGAGACAGAATCATATACCAGTGGAAGAGGACATGGCAACATTTCCTACTTCATTTTCTGTGGCAACTGCTGGAGAAAACTAGATTTAACACACCTATGTCTATAATATGTCTGCCATATAATTCCAGGGGTGCCCTGTCTGAATCTGCTCATCTCTAGTAGATACATCTTCTAGTGTGCACTGTGTACCCTGCATTAGAGAGAGGTTCTTCTCAATTATTTCATGATAGGGACTCAAATTAATGGCTTTAATTAGTCAAACTTAATTTTGATTTATTAATGTTCCACATCTTGGGATTATTTTTATAAGATGCGCATTTGTTGTACAGGATTCTTTTCCTTTATTTTGTAAATGTTTTGTCCTTAATAATTGTAAAATGTAAGAGCTGCATAGGGTTATCACAAGACCTTGCAGTTTTAGAAAAACAGAGTTTCAGTGATCTTGCATTGCAAAATGAAATCTCAGCTTCCCATTGTACTGCAGCACTAGATGGACCAGGAGCTCCTGTGAGGCACAGTTACTGAATAAGGGCCCAGCATGGAGTCTCATGGTGGCTTAAAGCCAGGAAGCTGTCTGGCTTGCCAGGCTGAGGCATGCTGGTGGCACAGAGGTTAGCATTGCTTCCTACCACAGTCCTACTTGTAGTATGAAATGAGTTTTGACTGTAGTGTGGTAAGCTCTACTAGGGCAAGGGCTCAATAACAAAAAATTCACTGCACAGTCCTCCTTAGTACTGTATCGGACCCACCCAAACTCAACTTGCCCGATCCAGGGCTGCTGTGGGGGCTCACGAGGGGCTGCTAAAACATCTAAGGGGCTACTTTATTCAAAAATAAAATCTGAATAAAATAAACAAGACACACAGGTATGCTCACATGCGTGTAACTGGGAAACACAGGTATGCTTACATGCGTGTAACTGTGAGCTGTGAAAAAAATAAATAAGGCATCTGCCACAAAATATGTAAATAAAAATGCAATAAAAATGAAAAACAAAAAACCATGAATATTTCACAAAATAAGTCTCCAGACTCCATGGAGGGGAAAATATCCAATCTTAATCCTGTGGTATAAACCAGTACATTTGCATCCCAGCATTAAATCCAATACCACAATCCCTGAAAATGGAGAAGGGGGTACAAGTACGGAGGCTTTGCCCCCTAGTTTTTCAGTTTGTCCAGTAATGTGGTAATTATTAATTTTCTTGGTAAAAGTACTTTCTGTTCCACATCAAGATAGGAGTGGAGATGAAAGACTGTGCGTTGTTCCTAACTGCGTGTGCCTCTCAAATTTTTAATCACCTGCTTGACATTGTTCTCTTCCACTTGCCTCTTCTCATAATGTTAAAAGTCATCAAATATGGAGGTGGTATGTTTGTAGCTAGCTATGATTCAGAGAACTTGGCAAGCTTTTTCCAGGAGGACCACCTGTCGCTGAAATGATGGGTTTATTAAACTGTGCACGTCCTATTTAAACAATTAAAGGGTGGGTGGGAGAGCCCAAGGACAATTCCATCTTGCACCTCTTTTTTTCCATTGTATTATGTGCTTTTTGGGGCCTAGTATTTAAAACTGACATCATGTCTGCCACTGCAGTGCCACTCTTAGATTGGTCAGGTGTTTGTACTGCCCACTTGTGTCACTTAGCTTAGTCATCCAGCAACCTGGGTGCAACCTTTTGGCCTAAATACAACATTGTGAGGTGTGAGGTGGTCAGAATAGACTGTAAATGAGTGGAAATTAATGTGATTGAGGTTAATAATACTGTAGGATCCCCAAAAAAAATCTGTGATAGCTGTTTTTATGTTTTTCAAAATAATCCAGCTCTAAAACCAAAACGAAAACCTGAAAGGGTGGTTTTGGCAAAACCAATCCAGACCCAAAACACAAAAGGATATCCAGATCCAAAACCAAAACTTTGTGTTTTGTACCCGAAAAGTGTCTGGTGCATATCTCTAGCCTGTAACCTAGGGTTTTGGGGCTTGGGGAGAAGCACAGGAGCAGATTTAATTTCAGTGTGGGAGGTAGGGAGGGCATTCGAGAAGGTGTTCTGCATCTTCATTTATAGAGCAAGTTATCCATCCTTTGTACAGGACATGCAGGCTACATTGGTTGGCCTATTTCTTCTCACTCCAAATCTGTGCTATTGGGCAGTGCCACAGAAAAAGTATATGCATCATGTGAGTAAGACTGGAAAAAGAAAGTGGTTTAATTAAAGGAAGTTAATGTAAGAATTAAGGAGTTAGGATTATTGGGATTTGTTAGAGCAGGTAAAGAGATAAATTATTTTATGGGATTAATTAATATGAAGCAGTAATTAGGGGCTAATGATCATGAATAGAACGGTTGATAATGTGGTGGGTGATTAATAACATTGATGAGGAAGCGAGTGATTATAAATAAGTTTTTTATTTTAACTGAGGTCATTATGATGATGCTGAACTAATATATTTTGGGTAGAAGTTAATTAATGATGAGAGATAATACTTTACAGTAGCAAAAAGATGCTTGCTCTCTGTATTTAGTTATGTTCACTAGGATACCCTCTACTGTATGATGGTTTCTGGGATGCTCTCTGTAATGGATGGCGATCACTAGGATGCTCCTTTTATTGTTTTGTGGTCATTGGGATTCTCTACATATTGGTGTACTAGAGGAGGGGGTGGTACTACAAGTACATACTAGGTAAGTTGTACCCCTTAGTCAGGCCCTGGGACATACAATATAGTATGGCAAAGCAAATAAACAAGAAAATAACTGAACCTTAATAAATCATGTACAGTACTTTCTGAGCCAGGTATTTTTGAACAACAACCAATACTGAGTTACTGTAAATAATTTTTGTATGATTCTCTAACTAATAAGGTATTTGTGGTACTATGAGATACCCACCAAATATTTATTTATTACTCTTTGTTTGAATGTTTTTACTTTTTATTTAAAATTATATTTAGTTTTTGTATACATATGTATTAATGTATATCAATACTGCAATAACCTCTTGTTCACTTTTAAATGTACATCTCTTCTTTTTTAATCATTACAGGTGTTAGTTACACATACAGTATGCAATACAAAAGGAACAAATGGTGGTAACATAAAGCATGGAGACACCTGGGTTTAGCCATTGCCTTGTCTCCATTAAGCCTCAAGGTGGCTTTTGGGGACAGTTGCCAGGCACACTAAAGTCTTTGGAACCAATAATGGATTGTGCCCAATTACAATATGTTCAATTCAGCTTGTAAACACATGAAATCAAAGAAACCAGTGTTTCCCAAAATTGGTATTCGTAACCCTTAATAGTTTGTGTTTTCCAAACTACCTGTGGATCTTTAGAATGTGTCAGGAATTAATTCATAAAGAATGTGCACAAAATTAACTATTGGATGCAGTCCTACCTGGATTCCGGATGCCTTCTGAGGTGTTAAGATTCCATCTGGAGCCCCTATGGAATTAACCTGGTACAGAAGAACGGCCCATGTTCTAGGAAACTAAAAACATTGAACACATTTTCTGATTGTAGTCATCACATACCTCAGTGTAAATGCATCTGCTACCTTTTATCACCTATGTACACTCTAAATGTAAGTTGGTATTGCTAACAGGGTGAGCCTGACAAGAATAGTCCCATATAAGTGTCCTGCCATCCAGCATAGCTCACTCAAGCCTCAATTGGACATGGTCTATTGAGAAGAGAAAAATAGACAGGGGTACAGAGTGTATGCTTGCCCAGAGAACCAGTAGTCACTTTGCTTGAAGATCACTTGGTTCTCTACTTACTGTGAGTGATACACAACCACTGACCAAAACTTGAAAGGTATGAAGAGTAGAGGAATTTGGGCGCTTCACTTTAAATAGTTGGTGCCTGTTAACTTCACTTGTGCAACTATCCCAAGGATTCTAAATGATGTGGAAAGTGTTTGAAAGTGGTAAGAAAGATGGTGCTACTATGTATGTGGGGTCAATTATTAATTGACCACACAAATAGTCCTGTGACTGTGATAGTAGCACAATTTTCCTCAAAAACTTTCTACTAACCAAAGTGCTCAGAACCCTTTCACAGCTGGGGTTAGGTTGGTGCCGTAAATGTTCCTATTGCCTAGATGTTGTCTTGGGACTTGTGCTTAGTCATCAGTGTGCCTAATTACAAGCGGGTATGGACCTAATGCCCATTACTTTAAATTATGGGCCTTATGCCAGGGCTATTATTGGCAGACTAGGGGCCTAGTCCTTTACTATACCCTTCAAAGAATTCCTGGTAATCTAGTGGAAGAAAGTAAAAATACTCCACTGTGGTCTAATCCCATTCATTGTCTCTGGCTGAGCCTGCAGGGATCCCAATAATACTAAGGCCACTTGTTATCCACTCCTTCACTGTCAGCACTGGCATAATTATAATGGATGCAGTGCACACGTGTCACTGAGTCCAAGGGGGGGGGGGGCACACCGCACCCATTTCTTGAATACTTACCCCTCCAGAGTCCCACACTGATCGCTGATGTCAGCAGTGCTGTTGCAATCACAGAGAAACTGGGGTGGCGGCAGCCCTCTGGTGATCAGGCTCCCAAGTGTTGTCAGCAGATAGGAGGGGGCCCAGACTGAGGAGGCTGCACACGGGCCACCTCCTCCCTTTAAAGTGCCCCTGACAGCTTTATTGTAATCTTCCACTTCTTTAGCAGGATTCTCCAGTCTCAATGTCACCTGAAATAAAAGTAAAAGTTGTAGATGGGTCATCATACAACTAGTGTCTTTATTCAATATGGAACAAAACGTTTGGCATCACTAAGATGCTCACACACAAGTAGCGTGCATAGTTATTCGCATAGTATTGCATTTAAGTCACATTACAGCCACATGCAAAGCTGCTCTCAGTGTACCAGAGATGCTAGATTGTCTTAAAGGAATTGGTGCAACCTATGTACAAAGTGGCAGATTCAGCATAACAGAAAGTGGTAGAAGGAATAGCAGCAGCCACTCTTAGCTAACCTTTTTTTTATCAGTTCTGTGACTTAGTGGCACACAGATGTACAAGAACTTCAAGCCCCAGTGGTCAATTTACATTAACAAAGTAGTTTTGTCGCTACTGTATTTATTTTATTTTTATTTATTTACAGTTTCTTAAAATAGCGCAGCAAATTCCGTTGCACTTTATAATTGGAAATAACAGTTATAGAGGTAGGAAGGCCCTGCTCACAAACTTACAATCTGGTGGGAAATAGGAAGGATACACAAGGATAGGCACTATTTATAGCATAGCAGTCCCACCAGATGACAAAGACAGTCCTGATGGGATATAATTAGATATGAATGCTTCTAAAGTTTATTGGGGCAGTTCAGGAATTTGTTAAGTGTGCCTGAAGAGGTGAGTTTTTAGGGAACGCTTGAAAGTTTGTAGGCTAGAGGAGATCCTTATCATTTATGGGATGTCATTCCATATGGTGGGTGCTGTCCGAAGAAAGTCCTGCAATTTTGAAAGGGAGGAAAGAATCCTTTAGATGAGAGACGCAGATCTTGTACAGAGCGGAGAGGTTGAGTTGGGAGATATTTTGAGATAAGCAAAGAGATATATGTTGGTGTAGTTTGGTTAATAGCTTATATGTGAGTAGAAGTATTTAAGATTGAACACGGTAGAATATGGGCAACCAATGGAGGGACTGTCAAAGAGGATCAGCTTCTTGCAGTTCTTTGCTGTGCAAATAAGATGCAGCTTTTGATAAAAAATGATTGCTGGGGATAAGTCACAAACAGAGGCGTAGCTATGTCAATTGGGGCCCCATAACATAATTTATTGCACCTGCACGCTGCCTTGTACATCCCCCCACCCCCGTGGATTACTCAAAGTTCCCCTTCCCCAGTGGACTACCCGCATTACTCACCATTGGCCCACTGCCACCTCATCCGCTCTCCTAGCCGACCCAGCTCCAGACCCTGGGAGGAGGCGTGGCAGTGGTCCTGGGATGTCCCTGAAGACTCAGCCATGCCTCCTCCCAGCACTAGTTAACACTCAGGAGAGGTGGAGTCAGCCGGGTGAGCAGGTGTGGCTGCAGTGCAGCAGCCATATGTGCTGAAGGTAAAAGCTGCCAGCGCCGGGGGTCAGCAACAAGGTGCAGGGGAAGGCTCGGGCCCCAGAGACAACTCAAGCCCCATAGCAGCCGCATCCCCTGCACCTATGGCAGCTACGCCCTTGGTCGCAAAGGACCCTGGGCAACCAAGAGGGGCTATTTGGTACAACTAGAGCAAAGGTGTATGAGTACACATCTGTATGGCACTAAAAATGTAAATAAATGCAAAATTTAGAGGTCTGCTACTACACTTAGTAAATCCTGTGTATTTTACAAGTCAGAAAAGAAACAAGAAACTGGCAGGCTGGCAGAGGCGTAACTTGGGTAGGGCGAGCAGGGCACGTGCCCTGGTCGCCGTGACGGGCACAGCTAAGGGGGGCATCCACGCCGCCATCCAGGACATCGCTCCCGCCCATGCACCCACAGCTGCCACCGCCTGACCGCCTGCAGCCGCCACTGCCTGCACATGTTTTGCCGCCGAGCAAGTCCCGCTGTGGTGCTCGGCAGCATTACTACAGCAGCTCCTAGCCTCCCTCCTAGCTAGGGCTGCTGCCGGGAGCGTGACTGCGATGCCAGCGTCACGCTCCCTGAGCTTCTGAACTTCTGCCTGCCGCTGAGAGGTGAGGAAGGAGAAGGGGGGGGGGGGGGGACACTAGACAGTGACACACATAGAGACTACCCCCCTCTCTCCCTATTCTATGCCTCTCTTTGTTTATAGTATTATAGTATACCCCTCCACCCCTATTCTATGCCTCTCTTTGTTTATAGTATAGTATACCCCCCACTTACTCCTATGCCTAAGAGAGGCATAGAATAGGGGTAGAGGGGTATACTATAATACTATAAGCAAAGAGAGGCATAGAACAGGGGTAGAGGGGTTTACTATAATACTATAAACAAAGAGAGGCATAGAATAGGGGTAGAGGGGTATACTATAATACTATAAACAAAGAGAGGCATAGAATAGGGGAGAGGGGGGTACACTATAAACAAAGAAGCATAAAATGGGGGGTGTACTATACACAAAGAGAGGCATAGAATAGGGGGAGGGGGGTATACTATACACGAAGAGAGGCATAGAATGGGGGAGGTATATAGAAAGAGAGGCATAGAATAGGGGGGGTATACACAAAGCAGAGGCAAGTTGCCCCCGCTACTATTGTTGTAGTAAAACTCTGCATTTACTGTATTTATATCCGAGTGCCACCGCAATTGTTTGTGTGTATATATATATATATATATATATATATATACCGTCTTATAGAACTGGCACTCTCCCTAGAGTGGGTAATATTGCTCCGGTGCCTTCTGGAAGCATACACATATCCTCATAGAACAAACAGCGGCACTCAGAAGTCTCTTTAAAGATGATAAAGTGCAAAGATTTAATCCATATTAAACATCAGGTGACCAACGTTTCGGGGCCGTGGCGCCCCTTTGTCAAGGTGATACAAGTGTAACATAAAAGTGACATACCTTATATGTGAAGGAAGACCCGCGAACGGGACACACGCCGTGGGAGGGGGTTAGGAACTGCATCCGTCCCTCACTCCTCACACTGTGCAAGACGTCAGCGTCCCTGAACCGCCTCTGTCGTCATTTCCTGGAGGCCGGAGATTACTCGGTAACCAAGGTAACCAGCGCTCCTTAGCAACTAGGACTCGGATAGGCGTCAGTGCTGTGGTGAATAAAGTGCATAGGTGGAATAAAAAATGATGTGCCATTACAATGTACATTGAACTTGTGTATAGATTGATACAAGGACTACATAAAAAAGCATTAGATGGTGACAGTAATAGTTATTGTGCGCAAAGCCATCTTAGGGGCTAATGCAGAAAGTCATTAAAACAGTAAAACAACTTAAACTTGGGACTAGGCGTCAGCATATAAATGTTGTGCCCCACTTTGTACCTGAATGTCCACAATGGTGGACACCCATATACAAATAAGTGCACAAGACCATACAGCCTCAGTAGATACGTATTTACAATTGCGTCAGCACCTGTAGAAAAAAAATTCCTTTTTTTTGATTAAACGAAAGCAAAAACAAAACAGAAATACAGTCAGGTCCCATGTAAGTTTCTTTGTTTAGTACGTGAGTGCTATTGGTCATACATGTTCAGTCCGAACAGCTATTGAAAAACACTCCATTGGACCTTGTCATTAAGGCCCTTGGGTTTGATGGTGTCCAAGCTATATATCCATCGTGCCTCTTTTCGTAGGAGTTGTCCACCCCGATCACCCCCCCTGATGGATTTGGGGATATGATCAATAATTTGGAACTTCAGCTCCTGTAGTAAATGTCCTTGGTCTGCAAAGTGTTTTGCTACTGGCTGGTCCGATAATTTTCCAGTAAGGGCACTCTTAATGGCTGAGCGATGCATGGCCATACGTTCGCGTGCACACCGTACAGTTTTTCCCACGTATTGCAGCCTGCAAGGGCACGTGATCATGTATACTATGTGGGTGGTTGTGCAGCTAACTACATGTCTGATAGTGAAGGCTTTGCCTGTGGATGTAGACCTGAAAGTAGGCCCTGGTGTCATGCTGGTGCAGGTCGTACATCCCAGGCACTTGTAGCAACCTGGTGTCTTGGTCAGGAAATTGGTTGACACATGTTCCTCAAAACCTGTAATGTCCGTGTGGACAAGAAAATCTTTAATACTTTTCCCTTTTCTGTAGCAGACCAGCGGGCGTTTGTACCTAAAAGTTGGTAATTTCTTGTCTGAGGCTACTATTGGCCACATCGCTCTTACGGCCCTAGGCAAAACAGGGCTGGAAGTGTTATATTTGGTAACCAGTGGCATAATTTGTTGCTGTGGGCCTATCTCTTTCTCCAATAATGACTCACGGGGTATGTTCATTACCTCCTGTTTGTGCCTTTGGAGCTCAGTCAGGTCATATCCCCTGTCGGAGAAACGTTTCACCACTGTAGACAATGCTTGGTCCAACTTTAGCGGATCGCTTGTGATTCTAGCAGCTCTCATTAGTTGGGATCTGGGTAGCCCCTTTTTTAGTGCCCGGGGGTGGTGGCTACTGGCTCGCAGGAGGGTATTTCTGTCGGTTGGTTTGTAAAATACTTCTGTATTTATTTTCCCTTTTTCCATGGTGACTTTGACATCGAGGTAGTTAAGGGAGGCATGGTCACTTTGTGCAGTGATCTTAATCGTGGAATCTCTGTTGTTAATTCTGGAGACTAATTGATCGAACAGATCCTGGCTCCCTGACCACAATATAAATACATCATCGATGTAGCGTGCATAATATAAGATGTGTCGACTGGTGGTGACATCCGCAAAAAACATCTCCTGTTCCTCCTGGATCATAAAAACATTAGCGAAGGAAGGGGAGACATTGCTTCCCATTGCACACCCGCTGGTTTGACAAAATTTTTTACCATCGAACAAAAAGTAGTTCCTTGTCAACGTAAGTTCCAATAATTTAAGGAATAATTTCACATCAAACGATGTTAGGTTTTCTCTGACAAGGAAATGTTCCATGGCTCTGAGGCCACTCTTGTGGGGGATACTAGTATATAAACTACAAATGTCGATGGTACAAATCAAGGTGCCTTCAGGTATATCCTTGAGTTCTGACAGTTGATTCAAGAAAGAGGTAGTATCCTGGAAAAACTTGGGTTGTCTGGAAATGAGTGGCTGTAGGATGCTGTCCAAAAACATGGAGATAGGTTGGTATATGGATTGATGAGCGGAAATAATCGGCCTGCCAGGAGGACAGGCCGCATTTTTATGAATTTTAGGTACCGTAAACAGTATAGGGACCTTAGGGAATTCCTGTTTGAGAGCGCAACATAATTTGTTAGAAATTAATGACGACTTATGGGCCTGATCCAAAATCTCATCCAGTTCAGATTTGAAAAATTGAAAATTACCAGGGACAAAATACAGGAGCTGGAACGGGAGCACAAAGCCACTTTAACATTGGACACTAACCAGAACTTGGTACAGAAATTGAAAGTCCAGTGTGACAACTATAGAAAGGAGCTGGTTCGATTTAAACGCAATAAATGCGCAATTGTAAGGGAGGATTATGAAACCAACAAGGTATACCGGTGGGTATCCAGTGGTGAACCAGGGAACCACCGTCCTTACAATCAGAGAGCCAAACATTCTTGGCGCAAACGACATGAATCTCGCAGCAGGGATTATGCAACATCTAACAGTGACAACGAATTTAACATAGCTGACTCTGACGGCCTTTCTGACAGCACTAAGGTCCCTTTAGGGGTCTCCCCTGCAGTCGTGGAAGCCACCAAACAAAGAAGGCGGCCACCCGCAGGGGCCAACAGAACCGCAGGCTCCAGAAACAGCACCCCCAGGAAGAAAACTTAATTTATAACCTGTCAGACCGTACGCTCACCAGAGGGGAAACAAAAGTTCTTAATAATGGATTGTCCTTTATACCAACTAATAAATTTGATGGTCTTACTTGGCAGGCCGAACTACATCAGTTTTCCCGTAAGCTACGGTTGCAGGAATATTTTCAAGATCATTCATCAGTTCCCACTAATGAGTCACACCAGGACTTTCTTAAACTAAGACTCAAATCAACGTTTGACCCACAGTCTAACAACCCGTCCATTAAGACGTTCACTAGACTACTTGAAGACTCTGTGACCAAATATACTGCTGCGTCCACAGCTGCCAACTATAATTTATCCAGATCTGACTATGGAGCTTTGAAACAACTGGGTTCATATAGAGATATCATTATCCGCCCCGCCGATAAGGGGGGCGCGATAGTGGTTATGAACCTGTCTGACTATAAGTCTGAAATTTACAAGCAACTAGCCGATAACACGGTTTACATAAGCCTTCCCTCGGATCCTACAGCACGCTTCAAATCCGAACTGGATGAGATTTTGGATAAGGCCCATAAGTCGTCATTAATTTCTAACAAATTATGTTGCGCTCTCAAACAGGAATTCCCTAAGGTCCCTATACTGTTTACGGTACCTAAAATTCATAAAAATGCGGCCTGTCCTCCTGGCAGGCCGATTATTTCCGCTCATCAATCCATATACCAACCTATCTCCATGTTTTTGGACAGCATCCTACAGCCACTCATTTCCAGACAACCCAAGTTTATCCAGGATACTACCTCTTTCTTGAATCAACTGTCAGAACTCAAGGATATACCTGAAGGCACCTTGATTTGTACCATCGACATTTGTAGTTTATATACTAGTATCCCCCACAAGAGTGGCCTCAGAGCCATTGAACATTTCCTTGTCAGAGAAAACCTAACATCGTTTGATGTGAAATTATTCCTTAAATTATTGGAACTTACGTTGACAAGGAACTACTTTTTGTTCGATGGTAAAAATGTTTGTCAAACCAGCGGGTGTGCGATGGGGAGCAATGTCTCCCCTTCCTTCGCTAATGTTTTTATGATCCAGGAGGAACAGGAGATGTTTTTTGCGGATGTCACCACCAGTCGACACATCTTATATTATGCACGCTACATCGATGATGTATTTATATTGTGGACAGGGAGCCAGGATCTGTTCGATCAATTAGTCTCCAGAATTAACAACAGAGATTCCACGATTAAGATCACTGCACAAAGTGACCATGCCTCCCTTAACTACCTCGATGTCAAAGTCACCCTGGAAAAAGGGAAAATAAATACAGAAGTATTTTACAAACCAACCGACAGAAATACCCTCCTGCGAGCCAGTAGCCACCACCCCCGGGCACTAAAGAAGGGGCTACCCAGATCCCAACTAATGAGAGCTGCTAGAATCACAAGCGATCCGCTAAAGTTGGACCAAGCATTGTCTACAGTGGTGAAACGTTTCTCCGACAGGGGATATGACCTGACTGAGCTCCAAAGGCACAAACAGGAGGTAATGAACATACCCCGTGAGTCATTATTGGAGAAAGAGATAGGCCCACAGCAACAAATTATGCCACTGGTTACCAAATATAACACTTCCAGCCCTGTCTTGCCTAGGGCCGTAAGAGCGATGTGGCCAATAGTAGCCTCAGACAAGAAATTACCAACTTTTAGGGACAAACGCCCGCTGGTCTGCTACAGAAAAGGGAAAAGTATTAAAGATTTTCTTGTCCACACGGACATTACAGGTTTTGAGGAACATGTGTCAACCAATTTCCTGACCAAGACACCAGGTTGCTACAAGTGCCTGGGATGTACGACCTGCACCAGCATGACACCAGGGCCTACTTTCAGGTCTACATCCACAGGCAAAGCCTTCACTATCAGACATGTAGTTAGCTGCACAACCACCCACATAGTATACATGATCACGTGCCCTTGCAGGCTGCAATACGTGGGAAAAACTGTACGGTGTGCACGCGAACGTATGGCCATGCATCGCTCAGCCATTAAGAGTGCCCTTACTGGAAAATTATCGGACCAGCCAGTAGCAAAACACTTTGCAGACCAAGGACATTTACTACAGGAGCTGAAGTTCCAAATTATTGATCATATCCCCAAATCCATCAGGGGGGGTGATCGGGGTGGACAACTCTACGAAAAGAGGCACGATGGATATATAGCTTGGACACCATCAAACCCAAGGGCCTTAATGACAAGGTCCAATGGAGTGTTTTTCAATAGCTGTTCGGACTGAACATGTATGACCAATAGCACTCACGTACTAAACAAAGAAACTTACATGGGACCTGACTGTATTTCTGTTTTGTTTTTGCTTTCGTTTAATCAAAGAAAAAAAAAGAAAAAAAAAAAAAGGAATTTTTTTTCCACAGGTGCTGACGCAATTGTAAATACGTATCTACTGAGGCTGTATGGTCTTGTGCACTTATTTGTATATGGGTGTCCACCATTGTGGACATTCAGGTACAAAGTGGGGCACAACATTTATATGCTGACGCCTAGTCCCAAGTTTAAGTTGTTTTACTGTTTTAATGACTTTCTGCATTAGCCCCTAAGATGGCTTTGCACACAATAACTATTACTGTCACCATCTAATGCTTTTTTATGTAGTCCTTGTATCAATCTATACACAAGTTCAATGTACATTGTAATGGCACAGCATTTTTTATTCCACCTATGCACTTTATTCACCACAGCACTGACGCCTATCCGAGTCCTGGTTGCTAAGGAGCGCTGGTTACCTTGGTTACCGAGTAATCTCCGGCCTCCAGGAAATGACGACAGAGGCGGTTCAGGGACGCTGACGTCTTGCACAGTGTGAGGAGTGAGGGACGGATGCAGTTCCTAACCCCCTCCCACGGCGTGTGTCCCGTTCGCGGGTCTTCCTTCACATATAAGGTATGTCACTTTTATGTTACACTTGTATCACCTTGACAAAGGGGCGCCACGGCCCCGAAACGTTGGTCACCTGATGTTTAATATGGATTAAATCTTTGCACTTTATCATCTTTAAAGAGACTCCTGAGTGCCGCTGTTTGTTCTATGAGGATATATATATATATATATATATATATATATAGTCATCCTTGCATTGGCCGGCACTCAAAAGGCCTCTATGGGCTTACTTGCTCAGGTGCCATCCTATGAGGTGTTCCTCCATATATATCCCATAAAGAAGGCGGCACTCAGAGACTTTGTTGAAATCACACCATTTTTAGTGAAAACACTGCACGGTTACATCACATCTACGTTTCGGGGCGTGTAGCCCCTTCACCAGGATAACCCCACAACAAAACATTACAGGTATATATAGGTGCACTCACCCCTCCTTGTTGTCACCCACTGGCTGCCGCCGCCACCGTGTCCCAGTCCCTGCGTCCGTCCGCCCGAGCAGAGTACTTCCGCCGGAAGTGACGTCACGGGTCCCGGTCACGTTGCCGCGGCAACCTGGTAAACAAAAAATCTCTACATGAGAAAAACGATCTGCGCCTCCCCCCTGGGTCAAACTAGAACTGAAATTGCTATTATATCTCCTTCTCAATCTAACATCTATAAAGTGCTGGGTGCATGTGTGTAAATTCCAGGCCTACCACCGCCAGCGGTGTGGACCATGAACATGGACATATCTTTTTTTAAAAACTCGTGTCAGTGATTTACAAGGACCTATTAGCGATGCTTCTAACTACACATCGCGTGCACTCTAGTGCTCAATAATTCCTCCACTTTCTACTCTTAAAAACGCAAAACGTTTTAAGCTATTAGCAAATGTGAAAAAAACATCCACACGTAAAATATGTGAAAAATATGAAAAAAAACGTGGAAAACATGAAAAACGTGCACCAAAGCTAAAACAGAACCATTTAAAATGTATAACTACATCACGACATATTCCCGTTGTTGCCCTACAGCTACCTTAACAGTTCTAGTATAGCCCCCATATGGGTTATGGCGCAGATCGCCCACTCGAGTATACCTAACGACAGCACTCACATGATTTATCACCCTTAGTTATAGTACATAATTCTGTACACAGAAACATCCAACATATATCAAGTATAAAAACAAACTTGGACAAAAGACACATATAAACTCCACACATAAGTTAGCAGCAATTTTCAATGGACATACCCCTCATTGTATCTATTACCTTGTACATTGATCAACCTTGTGACCTCATGTCTCATCAATCTATCCATGTAGGGCATCTGGTATATCCTCCCAATCCAAACTATGCTTAGGGTACTATATTTTACTCCACAACCTTGATGCAGTGCGCAGTCCCCACTAACCTATTACCAGGAAATTATCCCTAATTGATGAACTATGGTGGCTGCTTACAAGAATAAATTGAACATTTATCTACACTGGCCTATAGAAAATTATTTAGACCCAGCGTCTCATTCAACCCCCTAGGTCTAATAGTATCGAGTCTAAAAATCCAACGGGATTCAAGCTGCAGCAATTTCAATGCTCTGTTGCCCCCCCTAATGGATTCTGGCATCTGGTCGATGATGCGGTATTTTAAAGTCGCCATCCCGTGTTTCATTTTGGCGAAGTGACGTGCCACCGGCTGATCACTGTTGCCTGTGGCCAACGCGGCCCTGATGGCCTGTCTGTGTTGAGCCATCCTTGTTTTAAATAAACATTCTGTTTTCCCCACGTAATATAGGCCGCAAGGGCACATAATTACATAAATTACAAATTTTGAATTACATGATAGTGGGTAATTGATGGTGTATTTTTTAGCAGAATGTGGATGTGCAATGCTGGCCCCCGGGGACATGTAACTACAGGTAGTACACCCAATACATCTATAGCAGCCATTCGGTCTGCTTAGAAAATGAGCAGGAGTTGGTTTTTTGAATTTACTAAGGTCTGTCTTCACAACCAGATCTTTAATGTTTCGGCCCCTTCTATAACTGGGCATGATTTGTGTGTTTTTAAGTATGTTCAATTCAGGGTCTGTAGTAATAATAGGCCATAGCCTCTTAGCCTTTCTGCTGGTATGGCGGCTATTCGTATCAAATGTGTTGACCCACGGCAATTTATTCTGTTTATTACATGTCCTAGTTTTAGTAAGCAGGTCCCCTCTATCCTGAGCGCATGCTTTTACTCTAGCTTGTATCAGTACAGGTACCGGGTACCCCCTTTCCACAAACTTGGCCTCCATAATATCAAGTTGTTTCTCCCGATTAGCGGCAGTGCTTGTGATCCTGCACACCCGTAGAAACTGGGAATAAGGTAGACCGTGTATGGTGGGAGCAGGATGAAAACTCTTGTGGCTCAACAGCATATTCCTGTCAGTGGGTTTCGAGTATAGGTCTGTGTCGATCTTCCCTTCATTGATTCGGATAGAGATATCCAGGAAATCAATGTGGGTGTGACTGCTTTGCATTGTGAGCTTAATAGTACTCTCTGTACTATTATGCTTAGTAATAATATCTGTAAGAGACTGCTCATCTCCTTTCCAGAAGATGAGCAAGTCGTCTATATAACGGTAGTACAGATAAATTTGCTCAGCCACCTCCGGATTTTCAAAAAACAGCCCCTTTTCGGTTTCCCACATGAACGTATTTGCAAAGGCCGGCGCCACTGCAGACCCCATCGCACAACCCGTTATCTGCCTGAAGAATTTATCTTCAAACAAAAAGTAGTTGTGCGTGAGGGTGAACTCCAATAATTCAATAAAGAAGTCCACATCTGGGCCAGTGTATATAGCGTTGCCTGTAATCAATCTTTTTACCGCCTGTAGCCCTCCTGCATGCGGAATGCATGTATACAGGCTGGTTACATCTATTGTGGCCATCAGTAGATTCGGTGGTACCTTGTCAATATGCAAAAATTTCTCCAGCAGTACGTTGGAATCTTTTAAGTGTGTAAACGTCTGCTGAATGCATGGCTGCAAGTAAGAATCCAAAAAAATGGCCAGTGGTTCACACAGAGACCCCCTGGCTGACACAATTGGTCTCCCAGGCGGTCTCTGTGCATGCTTGTGTATTTTAGCTTTGGTGCACGTTTTTCATGTTTTCCACGTTTTTTTTCATATTTTTCACATATTTTACGTGTGGATGTTTTTTTCACATTTGCTAATAGCTTAAAACGTTTTGCGTTTTTAAGAGTAGAAAGTGGAGGAATTATTGAGCACTAGAGTGCACGCGATGTGTAGTTAGAAGCATCGCTAATAGGTCCTTGTAAATCACTGACACGAGTTTTTAAAAAAAGATATGTCCATGTTCATGGTCCACACCGCTGGCGGTGGTAGGCCTGGAATTTACACACATGCACCCAGCACTTTATAGATGTTAGATTGAGAAGGAGACATAATAGCAATTTCAGTTCTAGTTTGACCCAGGGGGGAGGCGCAGATCATTTTTCTCATGTAGAGATTTTTTGTTTACCAGGTTGCCGCGGCAACGTGACCGGGACCCGTGACGTCACTTCCGGCGGAAGTACTCTGCTCGGGCGGACGGACGCAGGGACTGGGACACGGTGGCGGCGGCAGCCAGTGGGTGACAACAAGGAGGGGTGAGTGCACCTATATATACCTGTAATGTTTTGTTGTGGGGTTATCCTGATGAAGGGGCTACACGCCCCGAAACGTAGATGTGATGTAACCGTGCAGTGTTTTCACTAAAAATGGTGTGATTTCAACAAAGTCTCTGAGTGCCGCCTTCTTTATGGGATATATATGGAGGAACACCTCATAGGATGGCACCTGAGCAAGTAAGCCCATAGAGGCCTTTTGAGTGCCGGCCAATGCAAGGATGACTATATACTGCTGTACCTCTTCCTGCAATGTGGTGAGCAGAGGCAAGGCACCGAAGATTGAGTTTACCTGGTGTGTTTAAACTTCCTCAGGAACTGTTTTGTCCGTTTTTTTATTATTATTTTTTTTTTTTTTTTTTTTGTATTTTTCTGTCATCATTCTGGTGTCACTGGATGACAGATTATAGACACAGCACTTTATTTATTTATTTATGTGGTTGGGCCTGCACAAAGAGGTTCGCAGTAACTTTAAATGGCTACCCCACAACGGAGGGAGGATGAGGTTTCCTCATTCCTGCTACAGTGTGATACCCACGACACCTTAAGTTTTTCTGACCTGGAGGCTGAAGGCATTTTACATAAAGAATCGGCGTTTGATGATGCACCTATTACAACTAATGAGGATGCATTTAAGGAATTATTAAAGCTGAAGAAAAGGGCAGTGGATTTTTTGTATCATAGTCGGACGTTGTCCGACTATTACCGAGCCAAACAGATCCCCAGGGGGTTTCGTGTGCACAACGCCCCGACAATTGGGAGATTCAACATCAGTTTCTGCAAAAGATGGATAGCAGTACTGAACAAATGCTCGATGGACCTTCTTCTATTGGTCATTGAAGAGACAACTCGGGAACATAATGTGACCATTGAGAAAATTAAGCAGTATGAAGTGGAACACCATGAGCTTCTCGCAGCGGAAGCAGTCAAAATGTCCACACTGACTGAGCAAGTGGAGAGATACCGCAGCGATTTGCTGAGATTCAAACGGGAGAAGTTGCTTAAGGTCCAACAGGACTATGCCCAACACCGGGTATATCCCTGGTTGGGCAACATGAGCAATCAGGGACCCACGTATAATGCACCCAGGTTCCGACGTAGAAGACCATTTATGCGCAGTGGTACGACATCAGCGAGTGACTCGGACGATCAAGGTAGAGCAAGAAGACAAGGGCCATTGGAGGTTACCCCTTTAGGGGCCAGGACTCGGGCTATTCCAACGGCCCGAGAAGTAGACCTACCAGACGGGGGGGGACAAACAAGAAGGCAGGCGAAGGGGTCGCCCACCCAGGGCGAAAAAGACTTGATCTTTAATTTATCCTCAAGCCTGTTGTCATCTGCAGAGGTAAGCGTTTTGGAAAAAGGCCTTACGTTTGTTCCTACCAACAAACCTAACAGATTCCAGTGGAAACTTGACTCTTTTAGACTGCACCGCACTTTAAAACTTAAAGAACATTTCTCCAAAGATTCTGGTCCACCGATTAAGAGTGATGTTCCTGCTAGGGTGTTAAAACTGGGCCCCTCATCCAAATTTGATCCAGTTTCAAATAATGCTTCGGTGAAAACGTTTAGTAGGTTGCTTGAGGCAGCAGGTAACAGCCCCAGTCCCCCCATATATAGTAACCTGTCGAGAGAAGAGCAAGTGGCCCTAAAAGCCCTAAGTAAGAGACAGGATATTATTATAAGGGGAGCGGATAAAGGGGGTTCTATAGTCATTCTTAACACCAATGATTATATTGCTGAATGTTATCGTTTATTGAATGATGCAGAGACTTATTGTGTATTAGAGAGAGATCCTACGGGTATTTATGTGGAGCAATTGGCCGGTATCTTGAAAAGAGCATGTGAACAGGGGGTGTTATCTAAGAATATGTCTCTAAAATTATCAAACACACACCCGGTAGTACCAGTATTTTATACACTCCCTAAAATACACAAGCACGCACAGAGACCGCCTGGGAGACCAATTGTGTCAGCCAGGGGGTCTCTGTGTGAACCACTGGCCATTTTTTTGGATTCTTACTTGCAGCCATGCATTCAGCAGACGTTTACACACTTAAAAGATTCCAACGTACTGCTGGAGAAATTTTTGCATATTGACAAGGTACCACCGAATCTACTGATGGCCACAATAGATGTAACCAGCCTGTATACATGCATTCCGCATGCAGGAGGGCTACAGGCGGTAAAAAGATTGATTACAGGCAACGCTATATACACTGGCCCAGATGTGGACTTCTTTATTGAATTATTGGAGTTCACCCTCACGCACAACTACTTTTTGTTTGAAGATAAATTCTTCAGGCAGATAACGGGTTGTGCGATGGGGTCTGCAGTGGCGCCGGCCTTTGCAAATACGTTCATGTGGGAAACCGAAAAGGGACTGTTTTTTGAAAATCCGGAGGTGGCTGAGCAAATTTATCTGTACTACCGTTATATAGACGACTTGCTCATCTTCTGGAAAGGAGATGAGCAGTCTCTTACAGATATTATTACTAAGCATAATAGTACAGAGAGTACTATTAAGCTCACAATGCAAAGCAGTCACACCCACATTGATTTCCTGGATATCTCTATCCGAATCAATGAAGGGAAGATCGACACAGACCTATACTCGAAACCCACTGACAGGAATATGCTGTTGAGCCACAAGAGTTTTCATCCTGCTCCCACCATACACGGTCTACCTTATTCCCAGTTTCTACGGGTGTGCAGGATCACAAGCACTGCCGCTAATCGGGAGAAACAACTTGATATTATGGAGGCCAAGTTTGTGGAAAGGGGGTACCCGGTACCTGTACTGAAACAAGCTAGAGTAAAAGCATGCGCTCAGGATAGAGGGGACCTGCTTACTAAAACTAGGACATGTAATAAACAGAATAAATTGCCGTGGGTCAACACATTTGATACGAATAGCCGCCATACCAGCAGAAAGGCTAAGAGGCTATGGCCTATCATTACTACAGACCCTGAATTGAACATACTTAAAAACACACAAATCATGCCCAGTTATAGAAGGGGTCGAAACATTAAAGATCTGGTTGTGAAGACAGACCTTAGTAAATTCAAAAAACCAACTCCTGCTCATTTTCTAAGCAGACCGAATGGCTGCTATAGATGTATTGGGTGTACTACCTGTAGTTACATGTCCCCGGGGGCCAGCATTGCACATCCACATTCTGCTAAAAAATACACCATCAATTACCCACTATCATGTAATTCAAAATTTGTAATTTATGTAATTATGTGCCCTTGCGGCCTATATTACGTGGGGAAAACAGAATGTTTATTTAAAACAAGGATGGCTCAACACAGACAGGCCATCAGGGCCGCGTTGGCCACAGGCAACAGTGATCAGCCGGTGGCACGTCACTTCGCCAAAATGAAACACGGGATGGCGACTTTAAAATACCGCATCATCGACCAGATGCCAGAATCCATTAGGGGGGGCAACAGAGCATTGAAATTGCTGCAGCTTGAATCCCGTTGGATTTTTAGACTCGATACTATTAGACCTAGGGGGTTGAATGAGACGCTGGGTCTAAATAATTTTCTATAGGCCAGTGTAGATAAATGTTCAATTTATTCTTGTAAGCAGCCACCATAGTTCATCAATTAGGGATAATTTCCTGGTAATAGGTTAGTGGGGACTGCGCACTGCATCAAGGTTGTGGAGTAAAATATAGTACCCTAAGCATAGTTTGGATTGGGAGGATATACCAGATGCCCTACATGGATAGATTGATGAGACATGAGGTCACAAGGTTGATCAATGTACAAGGTAATAGATACAATGAGGGGTATGTCCATTGAAAATTGCTGCTAACTTATGTGTGGAGTTTATATGTGTCTTTTGTCCAAGTTTGTTTTTATACTTGATATATGTTGGATGTTTCTGTGTACAGAATTATGTACTATAACTAAGGGTGATAAATCATGTGAGTGCTGTCGTTAGGTATACTCGAGTGGGCGATCTGCGCCATAACCCATATGGGGGCTATACTAGAACTGTTAAGGTAGCTGTAGGGCAACAACGGGAATATGTCGTGATGTAGTTATACATTTTAAATGGTTCTGTTTTAGCTTTGGTGCACGTTTTTCATGTTTTCCACGTTTTTTTTCATATTTTTCACATATTTTACGTGTGGATGTTTTTTTCACATTTGCTAATAGCTTAAAACGTTTTGCGTTTTTAAGAGTAGAAAGTGGAGGAATTATTGAGCACTAGAGTGCACGCGATGTGTAGTTAGAAGCATCGCTAATAGGTCCTTGTAAATCACTGACACGAGTTTTTTTAAAAAGATATGTCCATGTTCATGGTCCACACCGCTGGCGGTGGTAGGCCTGGAATTTACACACATGCACCCAGCACTTTATAGATGTTAGATTGAGAAGGAGATATAATAGCAATTTCAGTTCTAGTTTGACCCAGGGGGGAGGCGCAGATCGTTTTTCTCATGTAGAGATTTTTTGTTTACCAGGTTGCCGCGGCAACGTGACCGGGACCCGTGACGTCACTTCCGGCGGAAGTACTCTGCTCGGGCGGACGGACGCAGGGACTGGGACACGGTGGCGGCGGCAGCCAGTGGGTGACAACAAGGAGGGGTGAGTGCACCTATATATACCTGTAATGTTTTGTTGTGGGGTTATCCTGATGAAGGGGCTACACGCCCCGAAACGTAGATGTGATGTAACCGTGCAGTGTTTTCACTAAAAATGGTGTGATTTCAACAAAGTCTCTGAGTGCCGCCTTCTTTATGGGATATATATATATATATATATATATATATATATATATATATATATATATATATATAAATAAAATGTGAATATTGGCTCATTCTGTGTGGTATAATGTGAATTTCGGCTCATTCTGTGTGCTATAATGTGAATTTCGGCTCATTCAGTGTGCTTTAATGTGAATTTCGGCTCATTCAGTGTGCTATAATGTGCATTTCGGCTCATTCAGTGTGCTATAACGTGAATTTCGGCTCATTCAGTGTGCTATAATGTGAATTTCGGCTCATTCAGTGTGCTATAACGTGAATTTCGGCTCATTCGGTGTGCTTTAATGTGAATTTTGGCTCATTCAGTGTGCTATAATGTGAATTTCGGCTCATTCAGTGTGCTATAATGTGAATTTCGGCTCATACCATGTGCTAAAATGTGAAAGGTCTAGTATTATATAGTATAAGGGGTAGTATAAGGATAGTATAAGGTCTAGTACTAGTATAACCAGTACTAGATAGTAAAAGGGGTCCTACTACACTGAAAGACACACCCCTTTTTGTTTGACCACGCCCCCTTTTCCGGAGCACGCGCGCCTTTGGCGCGCACATAATTACACCCTTCACTTTTACATACCCTCACTTCAAAACTTCCACTTCGACCACTGCACCTACATCTATACATACATCCCAGACATCTTTATACACAGTGACACCTATTTGTGTAGGAGATGATGATGATGGTAAGGTGCATGTGGAATTATAAAGAATGTTCCCAGTATGACATGAAACAGCTGGTGTGTCATGTTGGCACATTTTATTTTCAGTGTCCACGCCCCCTCATGCCATTATTGATCTTGCCCTGGGCTCCAAAAACCCTAGTTGCGCCTCTGCAGGCTGGGCTATTTTTTTATTATTTTGCTATTATACCTGCATGTGGATATGTGTTTAGTTATATACAACATAGTAATTAAATTCTGTACAATTGATAGTGACCTCACCGCTAACCACAAAGTTCCCACCATTGGTTACAATGGAGCGCATAGGCGCTACATTGTAACACTGCCGTGTGCCACCTGTCAGACAGCACAGGAGCACACAGCCGATCAGGAGGGTGCCACAACGTGGCGCTCCCTGATTGGCTGAAGAAACCCACTTAGACATCAGTCAGAGGGGGTTTCTTGCATTCGGGGAAAGGGGTCCCATGTGAAAACATGGGTCCCCTTTCAGTTCGTGGTCGGGTGTCCCGTTTTTTTATTTTTACAAGTACGTGGATTACAAATGGATTATCCAAGGAGCCCTCTACACTGGATTTGGTGAGTATGATTTTTTCAACAGGTACACCATGGATTCTACTGGAGAAGGGGACCGACCCTCGTGTGAACATAAGGTAAGTATGTGTATATGGTGGTGTGTATGTATGCATTAAAGTTATACTTTCAAGGTGTTTGTGTAATGTCTTTATTGGGATATTTTTTTAGTAGTAGTACTACAGGTACCAGCGGGCCCGGTTTTCCGCCGCATGCTGGTACTTGTGGTTCTCCAAGTACCAGCTTGCGGGGGAGGCTTGCTGAGACTTGTAGTACTGCTACTAAAAACAATATTCATTACTTTCAACAAAGGCTATCAGCCCCCCATCCGCAGCCCATTGGATGGGGGGGACAGCCTCGGGCTTCACCCCTGGCCTTTTGGTGGCTGGGGGGGACCCCTTGATTGAAGGGGTCCCCACTCCCCCAGGGTACCCCGGCCAGGGGTGACTAGTTGGATATTTGATGCCACGGCCGCAAGGCACTGTATAAAAGTGACCTCCGGCTGTGGCATTATCTGTCCAGCTAGTGGAGCCCGGTGCTGGTTTCTAAAATACGGGGGACCCCTATGCTTTTTGTCCCCCGTATTTTTGGAACCAGGACCAGGCGCAGAGCCCGGTGCTGGTGGCTTAAATATGGGGGAACCCCTGTCAATTTTTTCCCCATATTTTTGCAACCAGGGCCGGCTCAAAGAGCCTGAGGCTGGTTTGGCTTAGGATGGGGGACCCCACGCAATTTTTTTTTTAAGTTTAAACATTTTTTTTTTTTTTTTTTTTACAAGGTGCACAATGAAGCCCAGCATGGATCTCTCAGATCCGGACGAGATTCATTGTATTAAAGTCGGCAGTGTTTTACAAGTCACTCACGTAAAACACTGCCTAAAAAAACGAATGACATCGACATCGGAAAAACCGAAAATGCAGAATACGGCAGCTTAGTAAATTAGTCGTAATCAATTCAAAAAGTTGCATATTTACACTTTCGATGTCATTCGTGATTGAACTTTGACCTCAAACGGAAAAATACGATTCTTAGTAAATTTACCCCATGGAGTCTGCACAGTAGGGCATTCCACTTTCAGCAAGATCTACCACAGTATCCTGAAAATGGTTCTTGAATTTAATAATGAATCTGTGTGACCTGCCTGCTTTTGCTGATATCCAATATTTAAACATGTGTCACTTCACCAAACCATTTGTCTGAAATAGTTAAAAACTTTTGTTATTTGTCTTTTTCAAAATATTCATAAGTGTAAAGCTTACTGTCTCGTTTGCAATATGATTACAACTGTGTATGACATATCCAGAAAAACTTTAAAAAATTGACTAAAAGTATTTTAGTCAATTTTGCCTAAAAAAAAGTAAATTTGTACTAAACAAAAAAATGCTACCCTATAACAAATATGAAAAATCTTCTTTATCTTTGCTAACTTAGACATTAATACATTACCCTCTATAGGGCAGACTCAACTAGCTGTGCTAAGTCGTGCAACTTTTTAGTGTGTGCATTACCATAGCCACAGCATTTTACTATTATCAGTGTTAATTTAGATTTCAGTGGGAGAAATTATGGCTTTTAGTTTGTATCTCCAGACTAGGTGATACTGTATTAATATTTATGAAAACAATCTTTATTTTTAATACAAAAATGCCAGGACATAGGCCCTCATTCCGAGTTGTTCGCTCGCTAGCTGCTTTTAGCAGCATTGCACACGCTAGGCCGCCACCCTCTGGGAATGTATCTTAGCTTAGCAGAATTGCTAACGAAAGATCAGCAGAATTGCTACTAATTCTTTGCAGTTTCTGAGTAGCTCCAGACCTACTCACAGATTGCGATCAGCTCAGTCCGTTTAGTTCCTGGTTTGATGTCACAAACACGCCCTGCGTTCGGCCAGCCACTCCCCCATTTCTCCAGACACTCCCGCGTTTTTCCCTGACACGCCTGCGTTTTTTTGCAAACGCCGGGAAAACACTGAGTTACCACCCAGAAACGCCCCTTTCCTGTCAATCATTTACCGAACAGCAGTGCGACTGAAAAGCGCAGCAGAATCCTCAGCAAATCTGCTAATTTTTTAGTTAAATAACTAAGCGCATGCGCCCTGCATGCCTTGCGCATGCGCAGTTTGCAACAAATCGCAGCATAGCGAAAATCGTCAATGAGCGAACAACTCGGATTCGGTTTTACTCGGTTTTACTCGGTTCTCAAAACCGAATCTTATTGGCTCACTGATGTCACGTGTTTTGGATAGCCAATAAGATTCGGTTTTGAGAACCGAGTAAAACCGAGTAAAACCGAATCCGCTCATCACTAGGAATGACCCCTATAGTCATTACGTCTGTTATACTAATCCCAGTGAACATTAACAGTTATAAGGTGTTTAACAGTAAAATATGGACAATAAAGTTATTTTTCATATAATTTTATAAAGCATTTATAAAGCAATTTAGTGTTGTATTGATGGGAAAGGATTTTTGAAACTTCCACCCATAGTTTACTATTTGTATGGAAACAGTTATAAATCACAGTAGAGACTTATAAATACACCCCCACAATGTACTAAACACTTTTATTTGCAAAACTATACATGCTGGCTATCATTTTTCCTTCATTAATAAGGTTGTCAAGTTCAGACTTGTAATATCTTTTTTCAGCCTCCTATACTTTGCTAATGGCCATTAACAGTCTCTTACACTGGCGGATAATTCAGAGTTGATCACAGCAGCAAATTTGTTAGCAGTTGGGCAAAACCATGGCCCTCAATCTGACCTGATCGCATGCTGCAACTTTTTGCTGCCCGTGCGATCAGGTATACGCCGCCTATGGGGGAGTGGATTTTTGCATAGCAAGGCTGCGTTCGCTTGTGCAGCCGAGGTATGCAACAAAGTTTTGTGCAGATGAGGAGTAGGTCTGGACTTTCTTACCTGTTGTGATCAATTCAGCGTCTCAGGTTCCGGAATTGACGTCAGACATCCACCCACCAAACGCCTCGATAGGCCTGCGTTCGTATCTCCACTGCCTCAAAAATTGTCAGTTGATGCCCCAGAACGCCTTCCTCCTGTCAATCACGGTGCGATCACGGCAGCTATCATTTTCTTCTTTAATTCAGTCGCTGCCCGGCGTTCCCCGGCGCTGGGCAGCTACGCACCTGCGCATTGCACCCACTGCGCATGCGCTTTCCGGACTCGTTCGCATGGCTGCGAAAAAAGCAGTGTGTGAACGGGTCAGAATGACCCCCCATGTGAAATGCAGGGGGGGGGCAGATATAACATGTGCAGAGAGAGTTAGATTTGGGTGGGTAATTTTGTTTCTGTGCAGGGTAAATTCTGACTGCTTTATTTTTACACTGCAATTTAGATTTCAGTTTGAATACACCCCACGCAAATCTAACTCTCTCTGCACATGTTATATCTGCCTCAGACCCCCCCCTTCCGCTCGAGTGCACATGGTTTTACCCAACTGCTAACAAATTTGCTTCTGCTATCAACTCTGAATTAGGCCCACTATCCTGTCATTTTATGTGCTCTACACTTTTTGGGTGTTCAGGATGATTTTGCCACTCTTTAATGCACTTCACATCATACTTGCCTACTTGACCCTCTCCATGAGGGAGAAAATGCTCTGTTCCTGGACTTTCCTGGTAATGTATGATTACCATCACATGTGGTGAGCTAGTTAATTGATAAGAAAGGTGTTTCACCACAGGGGATGGCAATCATACATTACCAGGAAAGTCCTGGAACAGAGCATTTTCTCCCTCATGGAGAGGGTCAGGTAGGCAAGTATGCTTCACATTAATACCCCTTTCACATCGCACTAAAAACCCGGTATCGACACGACATATTGCAGTGTCGAAACGGGTCAGTGTGCGATGTGAAAGGTCCTTTGCAGAATTAGCGGGTCGCCTGACCTGGTAATTCAACCTGGTAAAAAAGAAGGGTTATTACCGGGTTGAATACCGGGTCAGGTGCAGTGTGAATGGGAGCCGTTCCGAGGCTCCCATTCACAGCATAGGGAGAGGCGGCGCAGGAGATGAGCTCATCTCCCAGCGCCGCCTCCACCCCCACCCCTGCTGCTGCTGCGCCCCCCGCTGCTATGGCAACCGACCCGGTATATTGCCAGGTCGGAAAGCCAGCAGAGGAGCGCAAATGCCGGATCCCACCCGGTAAGGACACGTTTCTCTTACCGGGTAGGATCCGGCATTTGCGATCTGAATGCAGCATAAGACTGATTCATGTTTGTAAGTGAAGTATTAAAGCAAGCAACAGGGCAAAATTATGTTGCATGGCAGGTGGGGCAGATTTAACATGTGTAGAGAGATTTAGGGGTTTATTAACTAAGCCTTGGTTGGAGATAAAGTAGACGGAGATAATGTACCAACCAACCATCTACCTACTGTCATTTTTCAACTACAGCCTCTGACATTGCAGTTAGGCACTGATTGGCTGGTACTTTATCTCCGTCCACTTTATCTACATACAAGGCTTAGTACATAGACCCCTTAAGCCATGTACACACTTGTACGACAGGCAATTGGGCCGACGGTTGTACCGAATTCCCTTCAACCCAGACCATGCCCGATTGTCCATACACACTAGCCTGATGTAATGAAGAATGGAACAATCACTATTCAGTCCTTCATTACAAAGTACCAGGTCGCATGTGATATCTTTTGGTTGGCTATGTAGCATGGCCGACCATAAGACGTCGCATATGACCCACTGGAGCACGCAACAGTCGGTACACACTAGCCGATATGGCAAATCATGCTGATATCAGCCTAGTGAATTCTAAATTGCAGTGTAAAAATAAAACTGTCCAGTATAACAGTATTTGTGGGCTACATGTAAAAGCAGCCAGTATTTACCCTACACAGAAAAAATATAACTCACCCAAATCTAGTGATGAGCGGGTTCGGATCCTCGGGATCCGAACCCGCCCGAACTTCACCTTTTTTGTCCCGGGTCCGAGCGACTCGGATCCTCCCGCCTTGCTCGGTTAACCCGAGCGCACCCGAACGTCATCATCCCGCTGTCGGATTCTCGCGAGATTCGGATTCTATATAAGGAGCGGCGCGTTGCCGCCATTTTCACACGTGCATTGAGATTGATAGGGAGAGGACGTGGCTGGCGTCCTCTCCGTTATAGTAGAAGAAAAGAGTAAAGAGACTGAGTGACTTATAATTGTGGGGAGGATTGGGGACGGGGAGCAGCTGTTGGAGTACAGTGCAGGGTTTTGATTATACCACCAGTGAGTTTAATCCTTTGTTTCTCTGCCTGAAAAAAATGCTCCACCATATCTGTGCTCACTCAGTGTGCTGCACTGCTGCATGATATATCTGTGCTGAGTGCACTGCTCAGTGCTCACACTGCCTAATTGTGGGGACTGGGGAGCAGTTATAGCAGGAGTACAGTGCACAGTTTTGCTGACAGTGACCACCAGTCCAGTATACATTTGTCTGCCTGAAAAAAACTCCTGTGGTGGCTTTTTTTTTCTTCATACTAGTTTAGCAGTCTGCTGACAGTGTCCACCAGGTCCGTTATTATTATACAGTATATTTATTATATCTATTAGCAGTACGGTAGGCCACGGCTGTACCTACCTCTGTGTCGTCAGTGCACTCGTCGTCCATAAGTAATATAATACTATACTATCCATCCATCTACATTGAATACCTGTGGTGGCTTTTTTCTTCTTCATACTAGTTTAGCAGTCTGCTGACAGTGTCCACCAGGTCCGTTATTATTATACAGTATATTATATATATATATATAGCAGTACGGTAGGCCACGGCTGTACCTACCTCTGTGTCGTCAGTGCACTCGTCGTCCATAAGTAATATAATACTATACTATCTATCCATCTACATTGTATACCTGTGGTGGCTTTTTTTTTCTTCATACTAGTTTAGCAGTCTGCTGACAGTGTCCACCAGGTCCGTTATTATTATACAGTATATTTATTATATCTATTAGCAGTACGGTAGGCCACGGCTGTACCTACCTCTGTGTCGTCAGTGCACTGGTCGTCCATAAGTAATATAATACTATACTATCCATCCATCTACATTGTATACCTGTGGTGGCTTTTTTTTTCTTCATACTAGTTTAGCAGTCTGCTGACAGTGTCCACCAGGTCCGTTATTATTATACAGTATATTATATATATATATAGCAGTACGGTAGGCCATGGCTGTACCTAACTCTGTGTCGTCAGTGCACTCGTCGTCCATAAGTAATATAATACTATACTATCCATCCATCTACATTGTATACCTGTGGTGGCTTTTTTTTTCTTCATACTAGTTTAGCAGTCTGCTGACAGTGTCCACCAGGTCCGTTATTATTATACAGTATATTATATATATATATAGCAGTACGGTAGGCCATGGCTGTACCTACCTCTGTGTCGTCAGTGCACTCGTCGTCCATAAGTAATATAATACTATACTATCCATCCATCTACATTGTATACCTGTGGTGGCTTTTTTTTTCTTCATACTAGTTTAGCAGTCTGCTGACAGTGTCCACCAGGTCTGTTATTATTATACAGTATATTTATTATATCTATTAGCAGTACGGTAGGCCACGGCTGTACCTACCTCTGTGTCGTCAGTGCACTCGTCGTCCATAAGTAATATAATACTATACTATCCATCCATCTACATTGTATACCTGTGGTGGCTTTTTTTTTCTTCATACTAGTTTAGCAGTCTGCTGACAGTGTCCACCAGGTCCGTTATTATATTATACAGTATATTATATATATATAGCAGTACGGTAGGCCACGGCTGTACCTACCTCTGTGTCGTCAGTCGTCCTCCATAAGTAATATAATACTATACTATCCATCCATCTACATTGTATACCTGTGGTGGCTTTTAGTTGTGCGCATTAAAATATGGAGAACAAAAATGTGGAGGTTAAAAAAATAGGGAAAGATCAAGATCCACTTCCACCTCGTGCTGAAGCTGCTGCCACTAGTCATGGCCGAGACGATGAAATGCCATCAATGACGTCTGCCAAGGCCGCTGCCCAATGTCATAGTACAGAGCATGTAAAATCCAAAACACAAAAGATCAGTAAAATGACCCAAAAATCAAAATTAAAAGCGTCTGAGCAGAAGCGTAAACTTGCCAATATGCCATTTACGACACGGAGTGGCAAGGAACGGCTGAGGCCCTGGCCTATGTTCATGGCTAGTGGTTCAGCTTCACATGAGGATGGAAGCACTCATCCTCTCGCTATAAAAAAGAAAAGACTTAAGCTGGCAAAAGCACAGCAAAGAACTGTGCGTTCTTCGAAATCACAAATCCCAAAGGAGAGTCCAATTGTGTCGGTTGCGATGCCTGACCTTCCCAACACTGGACGGGAAGAGCTTGCGCCTTCCACCATTTGCATGCCCCCTGCAAGTGCTGGAAGGAGCACCCGCAGTCCAGTTCCTGATAGTCAAATTGAAGATGTCAGTGTTGAAGTACACCAGGATGAGGATATGGGTGTTGCTGGCGCTGGGGAGGAAATTGACAAGGAGGATTCTGATGGTGAGGTGGTTTGTTTAAGTCAGGCACCCGGGGAGACGCCTGTTGTCCGTGGGAGGAATATGGCCATTGACATGCCTGGTCAAAATACAAAAAAAATCAGCTCTTCAGTGTGGAATTATTTCAACAGATATGCGGACAACTGGTGTCAAGCCGTGTGTTGCCTTTGTCAAGCTGTATTAAGTAGGGGAAAGGACGTTAACCACCTCGGAACATCCTCCCTTATACGTCACCTGCAGCGCATTCATAATAAGTCAGTGACAAGTTCAAAAACTTTGGGCGACAGCGGAAGCAGTCCACTGACCAGTAAATCCCTTCCTCTTGTAACCAAGCTCGCGCAAACCACACCACCAACTCCCTCAGTGTCAATTTCCTCCTTACCCAGGAAAGCCAATAGTCCTGCAGGCCATGTCACTGGCAAATCTGACGAGTCCTCTCCTGCCTGGGATTCCTCCGATGCTTCCTTGAGTGTAACGCCTACTGCTGCTGGCGCTGCTGTTGTTGCTGCTGGGAGTCGATCGTCATCCCAGACGGGAAGTCGGAAGACCACTTGTACTACTTCCAGTAAGCAATTGACTGTCCAACAGTCCTTTGCGAGGAAGATGAAATATCACAGCAGTCATCCTGTTGCAAAGCGGATAACTCAGGCCTTGACAACTATGTTGGTGTTAGACGTGCGTCCAGTATCCGCCGTTAGTTCACGGGGAACTAGACAATTGCTTGAGGTAGTGTGCCCCCGTTACCAAATACCATCTAGGTTCCACTTCTCTAGGCAGGCGATACCGAGAATGTACACGGACGTCAGAAAAAGACTCACCAGTGTCCTAAAAAATGCAGTTGTACCCAATGTCCACTTAACCACGGACATGTGGACAAGTGGAGCAGGGCAGACTCAGGACTACATGACTGTGACAGCCCACTGGGTAGATGTATTGCCTCCCGCTGCAAGAACAGCAGCGGCCGCACCAGTAGCAGCATCTCGCAAACGCCAACTCGTTCCTAGGCAGGCTACGCTTTGTATCACCGCTTTCCAAAATACGCACACAGCTGAAAACCTCTTACGGCAACTGAGGAAGATCATCGCAGAATGGCTTACCCCAATTGGACTCTCCTGGGGATTTGTGGCATCGGACAACGCCAGCAATATTGTGCGTGCATTACATCTGGGCAAATTCCAGCACGTCCCATGTTTTGCACATACCTTGAATTTGGTGGTGCATAATTATTTAAAAAACGACAGGGGCGTGCAAGAGATGCTGTCGGTGGCCAGAAGAATTGCGGGCCACTTTCGGCGTACAGGCACCGCGTACAGAAGACTGGAGCACCACCAAAAACACCTGAACCTGCCCTGCCATCATCTGAATACAAGAGGTGGTAACGAGGTGGAATTCAACACTCTATATGCTTCAGAGGATGGAGGAGCAGCAAAAGGCCATTCAAGCCTATACATCTGCCCACGATATAGGCAAAGGAGGTGGAATGCACCTGTCTCAAGCGCAGTGGAGAATGATTTCAATGTTGTGCAAGGTTCTGCAACCTTTTGAACTTGCCACACGTGAAGTCAGTTCAGACACTGCCAGCCTGAGTCAGGTCATTCCCCTCATCAGGCTTTTGCAGAAGAAGCTTGAGGCATTGAAGGAGGAGCTAAAACAGAGCGATTCCGCTAGGCATGTGGGACTTGTGGATGGAGCCCTTCATTCGCTTAACCAGGATTCACGTGTGGTCAATCTGTTGAAATCAGAGCACTACATTTTGGCCACCGTGCTCGATCCTAGATTTAAAACCTACCTTGGATCTCTCTTTACGGCAGACACAAGTCTGCAGAGGTTCAAAGACCTGCTGGTGAGAAAATTGTCAAGTCAAGCGGAACGCGACCCGTCAACATCTCCTCCTTCACATTCTCCCGCAACTGGGGGTACGAGGAAAAGGCTAAGAATTCCGAGCCCACCCGCTGGCGGTGATGCAGGGCAGTCTGGAGCGACTGCTGATGCTGACATCTGGTCCGGACTGAAGGACCTGCCAACGATTACTGACATGTCGTCTACTGTCACTGCATATGATTCTCTCACCATTGAAAGAATGGTGGAGGATTATATGAGTGACCACATCCAAGTAGGCACGTCAGACAGTCCGTACGTATACTGGCAGGAAAAAGAGGCAATTTGGAGGCCCTTACACAAACTGGCTTTATTCTACCTAAGTTGCCATCCCTCCAGTGTGTACTCCGAAAGAGTGTTTAGTGCCGCCGCTCACCTTGTCAGCAATCGGCGTACGAGGTTACTTCCAGAAAATGTGGAGAAGATGATGTTCATTAAAATGAATTATAATCAATTCCTCCATGGAGACATTCACCAGCAGCAATTGCCTCCAGAAAGTACACGGGGACCTGAGATGGTGGATTCCAGTGGGGACAAATTAATAATCTGTGAGGAGGGGGATGTACACAGTGAAAGGGGTGATGAATCGGACGATGATGATGAGGTGGACATCTTGCCTCCATAGAGCCAGTTTGTGCAAGGAGAGATTGATTGCTTCTTTTTTGGTGGGGGCCCAAACCAACCAGTCATTTCAGTCACAGTCGTGTGGCAGACCCTGTCGCTGAAATGATGGGTTCGTTAAAGTGTGCATGTCCTGTTTTTACAACATAAGGGTGGGTGGGAGGGCCCAAGGACAATTCCAACTTGCACCTCTTTTTTCTTTCATTTTTCTTTGAGTCATGTGCTGTTTGGGGAGTATTTTTTTGAAGGGCCATCCTGCGTGACACTGCAGTGCCACTCCTAGATGGGCCAGGTGTTTGTGTCGGCCACTTGGGTCGCTTAGCTTAGTCACACAGCTACCTCATTGCGCCTCTTTTTTTCTTTGCGTCATGTGCTGTTTGGGGAGTATTTTTTTGTAGGGCCACCCTGCCTGACACTGCAGTGCCACTCCTAGATGGGCCAGGTGTTTGTGTCGGCCACTAGGGTCGCTTAGCTTAGTCACACGGCTACCTCATTGCGCCTCTTTTTTTCTTTGCGTCATGTGCTGTTTGGGGAGTATTTTTTTGTAGGGCCACCCTGCGTGACACTGCAGTGCCACTCCTAGATGGGCCAGGTGTTTGTGTCGGCCACTTGGGTCGCTTAGCTTAGTCACACAGCTACCTCATTGCGCCTCTTTTTTTCTTTGCATCATGTGCTGTTTGGGGAGTATTTTTTTGAAGGGCCATCCTGCGTGACACTGCAGTGCCACTCCTAGATGGGCCAGGTGTTTGTGTCGGCCACTAGGGTCGCTTAGCTTAGTCATCCAGCTACCTCATTGTGCCTCTTTTTTTCTTTGCGTCATGTGCTGTTTGGGGAGTATTTTTTTGAAGGGCCATCCTGCGTGACACTGCAGTGCCACTCCTAGATGGGCCAGGTGTTTGTGTCGGCCACTTGGGTCGCTTAGCTTAGTCACACAGCTACCTCATTGCGCCTCTTTTTTTCTTTGCGTCATGTGCTGTTTGGGGAGTATTTTTTTGTAGGGCCACCCTGCCTGACACTGCAGTGCCACTCCTAGATGGGCCAGGTGTTTGTGTCGGCCACTAGGGTCGCTTAGCTTAGTCACACGGCTACCTCATTGTGCCTCTTTTTTTCTTTGCGTCATGTGCTGTTTGGGAAGTATTTTTTTGTAGGGCAACCCTGCGTGACACTGCAGTGCCACTCCTAAATGGGCCAGGTGTTTGTGTCGGCCACTTGGGTCGCTTAGCTTAGTCACACAGCTACCTCATTGCGCCTCTTTTTTTCTTTGCGTCATGTGCTGTTTGGAGAGTATTTTTTTGAAGGGCCATCCTGCGTGACACTGCAGTGCCACTCCTAAATGGGCCAGGTGTTTGTGTCGGCCACTAGGGTCGCCTAGCTTAGTCACACAGCTACCTCATTGCGCCTCTTTTTTTCTTTGCATCATGTGCTGTTTGGGGAGTATTTTTTTGAAGGGCCATCCTGCATGACACTGCAGTGCCACTCCTAGATGGGCCAGGTGTTTGTGTCGGCCACTAGGTTCGCTTAGCTTAGCCATCCAGCGACCTCGGTGCAAATTTTAGGACTAAAAATAATATTGTGAGGTGTGAGGTGTTCAGAATAGACTGAAAATGAGTGGAAATTATGGTTATTGAGGTTAATAATACTATGGGATCAAAATGACCCCCAAATTCTATGATTTAAGCTGTTTTTTAGGGTTTTTTGAAAAAAACACCCGAATCCAAAACACACCCGAATCTGACAAAAAAAATTCGGTGAGGTTTTGCCAAAACGCGTCCGAACCCAAAACATGGCCACGGAAGCGAACCCAAAACCAAAACACAAAACCCGAAAAATATCAAGTGCACATCACTACTTAACAGTGATATGTTGAGGGTCCCTTCCATGTGATCAGCACCATTCACTGTACTTTACTGGGTCGAGAGATCTGCCAGTTTCTTGTAGTGATTATTTGATTCTCTCTAATTGAAGTACTTAGGGGATGCGATCATGTGACCGCCACTCGTACTTAGAGCTACTATGTGAGACCTCACCTACTTTAGAGAAAGTTGAGCAACACTGAAGGTAAATGTAAAAACTCACAACTCTACAGTATGTAAGTGTTGGGATCCAGCTAAATACTACAATTTTGCAAAGGACAACTGTATTACGGGGATGGGATTTAGCAAAATGTATTATTAATAGATATGTGCAGCGGACACTTTTCGGGTTTTGTGTTTTGGTTTTGGATCTGAATCCCCACTCGTGTTTTGGATCTGGATTGGTTTTGCGAAAACCACCCTTTCCGGTTTTGGATCTAGATGATTTTTGAAAAAAAAACATAAAAACAGCTAAAATCACAGAATTTGGGGTAATTTTGATCCTACGGTATTATTAACCTCAATAACATCCATTTCCACTCATTTCCAGTCTATTCTGAACACCTCACAATATTGTTTTTAGGTCAAACGGTTTCACTGAGGTCGCTGGATGACTAAGCTAAGCGACACAAACACCTGGCCCATCTAGGAGTGGCATTGCAGTGGCAGACAGGATGGCAGTTTTAAAAAATAGGCCCCAAAGAGCACATAATGCAAAGAAGAAAAAGAGGTGCACTAAGGTCGCTGGATGACTAAGCTAAGCAACACAAGTGGGTGGCACAAAAACATGGCACAGCTAGGAGTGGCACTGCAGTGGCAGACAGGATGGCAGTTTTAAAAACTAGACCCCAAAGAGCACATAATGCAAAGAAAAAAATAAGAGGTGAAAGATGGAATTGTCCTTGTGGGCCACCACGTGGCAATGGCACTGATGGTGATGAGTATACTCCAGACGATACTCTCTGTGACCTGCCTGTGAGAAATTATTTGAACCAGCTCAGGACGGTGCCATCCAGTCCACAAAAATGTATCAGTCCCTCAATCAGAAGCCCATGGTCCACAGTATCAAATGCTGCAGAGAGATCCAGAAGGATTAATAATGAACAGTCTCCTCTGTCTCTTGCCATCAGAAGATTATTTAACACACACACCAGGGCTGTTTCAGTGCTATGTCTTCTCCTGAATCCTGATTAGAATGGATTATAAATATCATGGGTTGTCAGGCGGGTTTCCAGTTGATTTTCAACCACATTCTCAATCACCTTTCCTAGAAAAGGAAGGTTTGATACCGGTCTGTAGTTGGTCATGCAGTCGGGATCTAAATTAGGTTTTTTAAAAAGAGGTCTAACAATTGCTTCCTTTAGGGGTCCAAGAAAAATGCCTGTCTGCAAAGAGCATTGAACAATTTTTGCAAAGACAGGACCAATTATATCCATACAACCTATTAGAAGCTCGGTTGAGGCCGGGTCCAGATCACAGGTGGTAGGACACAAACTCTGATCAATTTCAGCAGTTTCCTTTACATCCACAGGGTCAAAGCTGGTCCATAAAGGCAGGTGGCTTATTTTGGCAGGCTTTGTAGTTTGGCACTCCTTTGATGGCACTGTGGAGATTCCAGCCCAGATGGTGGATATTTTATCTGCAAAGAAGTTTGCAAACTCGTTGCATCTTGCCTGGGAGAGGGTTTCATCAGTCTGCAGGCATGCTGGCTTGCAAAGCATCTCCACTGTGTGGAAAAGTGTTGGCCTATTGTTTGCTGTGATTTCTTATGAGTGATTGTCGATTGATATTTTTCGTTATGCTTTATTAGTTTTATTTTGTCATCCACGAGGTTAGTCTTCCTCCATCGTCTTTCCAGTCTACGCTCCCTTTTCTTGAGCTCACTAATACTGTTGTCGAACTAGGGAGCTCGACGTTGTGGTTTACAAGGTCTTATACGCACAGGGGCAATAATATCAATTGCAGCCATAACATCCCTATTATAATAACAGACTAGGGAACAGGGAACTTCACAGGCACCCAGTATAGCAGAGAGATCCAGATTGGCTGTTGGAGCCTGGGGAGTCATACCCCTCATTGGACAATACTTGGTCAACTCCACGGGCAGAGATCTTATTTGAGGGGTTGCAACTGAGAACCAAAGGGAGTGGTGGTCTGACCAGATGACTGGGTTTATTTTTAGGTCAGTGACTTCTAATCCAATTCGAAAGACAAGATCAAGAGTGTGACCACTTTTATGTGTGGCAGAAGGAATGACCTGTGTGAAGCCCAGACCATTCATTAGGCACAGGAGGTCTTGGCCAAGGCGTGAGAGCTCATCATCCACCCATGCGTTGAAATCCCTGAGGATGAGCCATCTTTGATGTTCCAACACCAGGCCAGCAACAGTGTCTGCAATTTATTGTAGAAATATCTTTCCATCTCCAGGGGGCCGGTAAATGAGAAGTACTCTGAAACCTAATCCTGTCGAACTCCGGGCAGCAATGCACTCGAATGAGCGAGTAATTTCAATAGAGGGGACCCTAAGTTTAAGTTATTTTTTGAAGCAGATAGCCACCCTTGTGGTCCAGTCTTTGGTTGTGGATGACAGAGTAGTTTGTTGGGATCGCAGCCTCCAATATAGGTGCTGCATTTTCATCATAGCCTTTAAACCTACGATCGAGCATGGTGGCCAAAATGTAGTACTCTGATTTCAACAGACTGACCACCCTTGAATCCTGGCAAAGCAAATGAAGGGCTCCATCCACAAGTCCCACATACTTAGCTGAATCGCTCCATCTTAGCTCCTCCTTCAATTTCTCCAGTTGCTTCTGCAAAAGCCTGATGAGGGGAATAACCTGACTCAAGCTGGCAGTGTCTGAACTGACTTCACATGTGCCAAGTTTGAAGGGTTGGAGAACCTTGCACAATATGGAAATCATTCTCTACTGTGCTTGAGTCAGGTGCATTTCCCTTCATTTGTCTGTATGGATGTATAGGCTTGAATGGCCTTTAGCTGCTCCTCCATCCTCTGACGCATATAGAGTGTTGAATTCCACCTCATTACCACCTCTTGCTTCAGGTGATGGCAAAGCAGGTTCAGGAATGTTTGCTGGTGCTCCAGTCTATAGTACACAGTTGTTGAGTGAATGTCGAAAGTGGCCTGCAATTTACAGCATACAGGAGGACATTGCCCCTACCCCCTGTACAACACAGTGACAGCCAGGACAGCAACACCCATGTACAGCTGCAGCACCCACAACAGCACATGAAACACCAGTGACAGCCAGGACAGCACCCCTAACACAGCACAGGTACACCACAGTGACAGTAGCAGCACCCCTACTGAGCACACACTGACCCCACCCGACACCACCACCCACAGAGAGACAGAGGTCTGTCTCCCTCACTCTCCAAGTCTGGAGTGAAAATGGCGGCAACGTGTGGCTGTTTATATGGAAACCAAAACCAGCAAGATTCCGACAGTGGTATGATGACGTTTTGCCTCGTTCTGGTTTCCGAGTCTGGTGGGAAGTCCCGAGACGGATTCGGATCTGGGCTCAGAGCATGGAGTTCGGGGGGATTCGGTTCTCTGGGAACCGAACCCGCTCATCTCTAAATATTAAAGTGGAAAACACTTTTAAGATTTAAGCAATGGTTTGTATAATGATAGTGGACTAAAAGGAAGATATTAGGAACTATCAAACTTGTTTTACCAATTAATCATTAACCATCACATTAGGATAACACATGTGCTTGTCTAAGGTTAAAAAGGCACAGAATATTTGTTGGCTTTTATTGAGGCACTGAGTCTCTCCAATCAGTAAACGTGTCTTCCTTTCGAGCGCCGCAAATGGAAGCTACTGCGGCAGTTCAGTTGCTTAGAGACTCCCTGCAGTCAGAAGATAATAACCAACTTATTGCTTTCCAATAATCTTGCCACAAAGCATTTTCCTTGAAGAAAGTCAATGAAACCTGCTGCTCTCTCATTTTGTTGTTTTCATTTTGGTTTGTTTGCTCAAATTCCTCTCAGCATCTTTATCTAGCACTTGGGCCATGTCAGTAATTGAGTTGTGCAGAGCCACAAGACTATGTTAAGAATAATCATTAAATGTGGATATTTTATTTTTTTCCACTACAGTTTCCTCATGGAAAAAAAGAACTAAATTAAATGAAAAGTGAGGTTTGAGAAGTGTAAAGCTGCATCAAGGCAAGAGATTTCTATGTTAATTCCAGATTTACTTTCCTGCTGATATCTTGGTAATGTTCCTTACAGCCAATCTTCTAATTTTCTTGTTACATTGTTAAGCAGCTGACATACAAATAAGGAGCACAGTTGCATTGTGCATTACCAACTGTTATGCATTCAGAGGAACCATGCTGACCTGACCATTTTTTTTAAGAGGATGTGTAAACAACATATAATATGCTCTGGGTAAGCTTTAATGCTAATGTCCTGGATTTACCAGAAATACTGTAACAACTGGCAGATGTTAAGATTTTTTTCACTCTCTACAACAGTTTAACATGTTATTGTAAAAACTTTAACAATATGAATACATAAATTACATGTCGTACTTTAAAGTCAGAGGAACCAAAAATCCATACTGTATTCAAATTGTCAGGTAAGGTTGGGTATGAATGACTGGCGGTAACCATACCGATGCTGGGATCCCAGTGTTTAGTTAGCGGGAGCGGGGTAATTGGGGGCCAGTGCAATTAAGTCCCTTGAGGGCCCGCTGCGATCGCCACGCAGAGGACTCCGTGGCTCACTGCACTCGCCACAGGTTCCATCCCCACTCTATGGGTGTCATGGACACCCACGGGTTTGAATAGTCCCTGTCATTCGGCATGCCAATTGTCTGGATTTACAACGGGGGGGAGAGGGGGGGGGGGGGGTACTGGCATCGGTATAGCATAACAGCATCCTGTCAGGTAAACTGGACCTGAACTGTAAAAATGTATATCCTGGGCTGTACAGGGGCTTTGGAAGGAGTGGGGGTTGCTGCTTTCCATTACCAGTGCTGCACACAGGGGTACCCAGAATCACCCCCTGATGGACCTAAAAAAAAATTCAGAGACGGAGATACCCTTGTCTCCGTCTTTACAACACCCTTGGGACAACCACGGTCAGTACACACACATACATAGTATATAACAGGAAGTGCTGTAGTGATTTACTACTGTGAGGGGTCAGAGAAGTGCACCCAGGCATTATTGTAATTATATATATATATATTAAATACAGAGCCCCCCCTCAAAAAATCCTGCATTTGCCCCTGACCACTGAGTGGTACTGAGACAGAGATTGGCAGCCTGTGTATTTCCTGGAGCTGTGGGACTAGAGGTTCCAGGATGTCATTTACTGGAGAGAAAGCACAGAAAACATTTAGCACTGCTACCAGTTGTTTATATTTGTAAAATATAACACAGTTCGAAATAAAACACAAACAAGTTTTCTGCTTACTAAGATATTGCAATATGGTGAAATAATACCTATATTGAGGCACACTAGCAAAGAATTTTAAATTTTTTTTTTTGCATAACTTTTCAGGTGCGTGAAAGGAAGTGTGTGTGTGTGTGTGTGTGTGTGTGTGTGTGTGTGTGAGGGGGGGGGGGTTATTCTAAACAATAAAAGAAAAAAAGGGGTTTTTCCACAGTACACCAAAAAGTATCAGCAATACTACATGAGCATTGCATGACAATAGAAATTTCAGATGCATATATATGCAAAGCTATGGTTAAGCTACAAGGCTGTGTCAAAGCTTCTCTAATACTGATAGATAATACATGATAATACATACTACATGATAATAGCACATACAAAAATATATCTAAATTGAGAGCCAACTCACCTGGAGTCACTCCTAGATCCTCCAAATGGCACTACCGGAACTAGCATGCCCTCCAAATACTGCTCCATCTATGCCTCTCAGATCAGCAATATAAAATGGTAGCTGCTCAAGCAATTTAGTAATACCTATCGGTTATACCATATACAGTATTTGCAAATATATGCAACTGAGACCTCTGAACTTTCAATGACCATGTAGTCTTTAAGTCTTATTGCTGTTACTTTTTGGTGTACTGGGGGAAAACCTCTGCTGTGTATGATCAGTTTATTACTTCACACTTGGTTCACTATATCTTCTGCTGCAATCTTCTCTCCCTCCTGCTACTGAACCCATTTGTGTCATAAGCTATCAGGTAGCATATGCTACTGTATGGATGTAGGAAACCAGTGAACCTGCATTCTTCTTCTCGATCTGACCCATCTGCATACTTGTATCCCATGCTGATAGCAGTTCATTAGAGTAATCTTGCTTCTACTGTATGTTTTCATAATCTGTCCTGCACTCACCTCCAGGTATGAGAGACATGTCAGTGGAATAGTCTGTGCTTGTAAACTGCTCTCTACACCATTGCTCTATTACCTTCACATAGTGAGATATTAATTTAAAATAAAACAGTCATACAGTGCATCTGGAAAGTATTCACAGCGCTTCACTTTTTCCACATTTGGTATGCACCTATGGCAGCAATTACAGCCTCAAGTCTTTTTGAATATGATGCCACAAGCTTGGCATGCCTACCATTGGGCAGTTTCGCCCATTCCTCTTTGCAGCACCTTTCAAGCTCCATCAGGGAAGCGTCGGTGCACAGCCATTTTCAGATCTCTCCAGAGATGTTCAATTGGATTCAAGTCTGGGCTCTGGATGGGCCACTCAAGGACCTTCACAGAGTTGTCCTGAAGCAACTCCTTTGATATCTTGGCTGTGTGCTTAGGGTCGTTGTCCTGCTGAAAGATGAACCGTCGCCCCAGTCAAGAGCGCTCTGGAACAGGTTTTCATCCAGGATGTCTCTGTACATTACTGCATTTTTCTTTCTCTATATCCTGACTAGTCTCCCAGTTCCTGCTGCTGAAAAACATCTCCACAGCATGGTGCTGCCACCACCATGCTTCACCGTAAGGATGGTATTGGCCTGATGATGAGCGGTGCCTGGTTTCCTCCAAACATGATGCCTGGCATTCACGTCAAAGAGTCCAATCTTTGTCTCATCAGACAAGAGAATTTTGTTTCTCATGGTCTGAGAGTCCTTCAGGGGCATTTTTGCAAACTTCAGGCAGGCTGCTGTGTGCTTTTTACTAGAGATGTGCACTTGAAATTTTTCGGGTTTTGTGTTTTGGTTTTGGGTTCGGTTCCGCGGCCGTGTTTTGGGTTCGACCGCGTTTTGGCAAAACCTCACCGAATTTTTTTTGTCGGATTCGGGTGTGTTTTGGATTCGGGTGTTTTTTTCAAAAAACCCTAAAAAACAGCTTAAATCATAGAATTTGGGGGTCATTTTGATCCCAAAGTATTATTAACCTCAATAACCATTATTTCCACTCATTTTCAGTCTATTCTGAATACCTCACACCTCACAATATTATTTTTAGTCCTAAAATTTGCACCGAGGTCGCTGGATGACTAAGCTAAGCGACCCTAGTGGCCGACACAAACACCGGGCCCATCTAGGAGTGGCACTGCAGTGTCACGCAGGATGGCCCTTCCAAAAAACACTACCCAAACAGCACACGACGCAAAGAAAAAAAGAGGCGCAATGAGGTAGCTGTGTGAGTAAGATAAGCGACCCTAGTGGCCGACACAAACACCGGGCCCATCTAGGAGTGGCACTGCAGTGTCACGCAAGATGGCCCTTCCAAAAAACACTCCCCAAACAGCACATGACGCAAAGAAAAAAAGAGGCGCAATGAGGTAGCTGTGTGAGTAAGATAAGCGACCCTAGTGGCAGACACAAACACCGGGCCCATCTAGGAGTGGCACTGCAGTGTCACGCAGGATGGCCCTTCCAAAAAACACTCCCCAAACAGCACATGACGCAAAGAAAAAAAGAGGCGCAATGAGGTAGCTGTGTGAGTAAGATAAGCGACCCTAGTGGCCGACACAAACACCGGGCCCATCTAGGAGTGGCACTGCAGTGTCACGCAAGATGGCCCTTCCAAAAAACACTCCCCAAACAGCACATGACGCAAAGAAAAATGAAAGAAAAAAGAGGTGCAAGATGTAATTGTCCTTGGGCCCTCCCACCCACCCTTATGTTGTATAAACAGGACATGCACACTTTAACCAACCCATCATTTCAGTGACAGGGTCTGCCACACGACTGTGACTGAAATGACGGGTTGGTTTGGACCCCCACCAAAAAAGAAGCAATTAATCTCTCCTTGCACAAACTGGCTCTACAGAGGCAAGATGTCCACCACATCATCATCCTCCGATATATCACCGTGTACATCCCCCTCCTCACAGATTATCAATTCGTCCCCACTGGAATCAACCATCTCAGCTCCCTGTGTACTTTGTGGAGGCAATTGCTGCTGGTCAATGACTCCACGGAGGAATTGATTATAATTAATTTTAATGAACATCATCTTCTCCACATTTTCTGGAAGTAACCTCGTACGCTGATTGCTGACAAGGTGAGCGGCGGCACAAAACACTCTTTCGGAGTACACACTTGTGGGAGGGCAACTTAGGTAGAATAAAGCCAGTTTGTGCAAGGGCCTCCAAATTGCCTCTTTTTCCTGCCAGTATAAGTACGGACTGTGTGACGTGCCTACTTGGATGCGGTCACTCATATAATCCTCCACCATTCTTTCAATGGGGAGAGAATCATATGCAGTGACAGTAGACGACATGTCCGTAATCGTTGACAGGTCCTTCAGTCCAGACTAGATGTCAGCATCAGCAGTCGCTCCAGACTGCCCTGCATCACCGCCAGCGGGTGGGCTCGGAATTCTGAGCCTTTTCCTCGCACCCCCAGTTGCGGGAGAATGTGAAGGAGGAGATGTTGACAGGTCGCGTTCCGCTTGACTTGACAATTTTCTCACCAGCAGGTCTTTGAACCCCAGCAGACTTGTGTCTGCCGGAAAGAGAGATCCAAGGTAGGTTTTAAATCTAGGATCGAGCACGGTGGCCAAAATGTAGTGCTCTGATTTCAACAGATTGACCACCCGTGAATCCTTGTTAAGCGAATTAAGGGCTCCATCCACAAGTCCCACATGCCTAGCGGAATCGCTCCGTGTTAGCTCCTCCTTCAATGTCTCCAGCTTCTTCTGCAAAAGCCTGATGAGGGGAATGACCTGACTCAGGCTGGCAGTGTCTGAACTGACTTCACGTGTGGCAAGTTCAAAGGGCAGCAGAACCTTGCACAACGTTGAAATCATTCTCCACTGCGCTTGAGACAGGTGCATTCCACCTCCTATATCGTGCTGAATTGTATAGGCTTGAATGGCCTTTTGCTGCTCCTCCAACCTCTGAAGCATATATAGGGTTGAATTCCACCTCGTTACCACTTCTTGCTTCAGATGATGGCAGGGCAGGTTCAGGCGTTTTTGGTGTTGCTCCAGTCTTCTGTACGTGGTGCCTGTACGCCGAAAGTGTCCCGCAATTCTTCTGGCCACCGACAGCATCTCTTGCACGCCCCTGTCGTTTTTTAAAAAATTCTGCACCACCAAATTCAAGGTATGTGCAAAACATGGGACGTGCTGGAATTTGCCCAGATTTAATGCGCACACAATATTGCTGGCGTTGTCCGATGCCACAAATCCACAGGAGAGTCCAATTGGGGTAAGCCATTCCGCGATGATCTTCCTCAGTTGCCGTAAGAGGTTTTCAGCTGTGTGCGTATTCTGGAAACCGGTGATACAAAGCGTAGCCTGCCTAGGAAAGAGTTGGCGTTTGCGAGATGCTGCTACTGGTGCCGCCGCTGCTGTTCTTGCGGCGGGAGTCCATACATCTACCCAGTGGGCTGTCACAGTCATATAGTCCTGACCCTGCCCTGCTCCACTTGTCCACATGTCCGTGGTTAAGTGGACATTGGGTACAGCTGCATTTTTTAGGACACTGGTGACTCTTTTTCTGAGGTCTGTGTACATTTTCGGTATCGCCTGCCTAGAGAAATGGAACCTAGATGGTATTTGGTACCGGGGACACAGTACCTCCAACAAGTCTCTAGTTGGCTCTGCAGTAATGATGGATACCGGAACCACGTTTCTCACCACCCAGGATGCCAAGGCCTCAGTTATCCGCTTTGCAGCAGGATGACTGCTGTGATATTTCATCTTCCTCGCAAAGGACTGTTGGACAGTCAATTGCTTGGTGGAAGTAGTAAAAGTGGGCTTACGAGTACGACTTCCCCTCTGGGATGACCATCCACTCCCAGCAGCAACAACAGCAGCGCCAGCAGCAGTAGGCGTTACACGCAAGGATGCATCGGAGGAATCCCAGGCAGGAGAGGACTCGTCAGAATTGCCAGTGACATGGCCTGCAGGACTATTGGCATTCCTGGGGAAGGAGGAAATTGACACTGAGGGAGTTGGTGGGGTGGTTTGCGTGAGCTTGGTTACAAGAGGAAGGGATTTACTGGTCAGTGGACTGCTTCCGCTGTCGCCCAAAGTTTTTGAACTTGTCACTGACTTATTATGAATGCGCTGCAGGTGACGTATAAGGGAGGATGTTCCGAGGTGGTTAACGTCCTTACCCCTACTTATTACAGCTTGACAAAGGCAACACACGGCTTGACAAATGTTGTCCGCATTTCTGTTGAAATACTTCCACACCGAAGAGCTGATTTTTTTGGTATTTTCACCAGGCATGTCAACGGCCATATTCCTCCCACGGACAACAGGTGTCTCCCCGGGTGCCTGACTTAAACAAACCACCTCACCATCAGAATCCTCCTTGTCAATTTCCTCCCCAGCGCCAGCAACACCCATATCCTCCTCATCCTGGTGTACTTCAACACTGACATCTTCAATCTGACTATCAGGAACTGGACTGCGGGTGCTCCTTCCAGCACTTGCAGGGGGCGTGCAAATGGTGGAAGGCGCATGCTCTTCACGTCCAGTGTTGGGAAGGTCAGGCATCGCAACCGACACAATTGGACTCTCCTTGTGGATTTGGGATTTCGAAGAACGCACAGTTCTTTGCGGTGCTTTTGCCAGCTTGAGTCTTTTCATTTTTCTAGCAAGAGGCTGAGTGCTTCCATCCTCATGTGAAGCTGAACCACTAGCCATGAACATAGGCCAGGGCCTCAGCCGTTCCTTGCCACTCCGTGTGGTAAATGGCATATTGGCAAGTTTACGCTTCTCCTCCGACAATTTTATTTTAGATTTTGGAGTCCTTTTTTTACTGATATTTGGTGTTTTGGATTTTACATGCTCTGTACTATGACATTGGGCATCGGCCTTGGCAGACGACGTTGCTGGCATTTCATCGTCTCGGCCATGACTAGTGGCAGCAGCTTCAGCACGAGGTGGAAGTGGATCTTGATCTTTCCCTAATTTTGGAACCTCAACATTTTTGTTCTCCATATTTTAATAGGCACAACTAAAAGGCACCTCAGGTAAACAATGGAGATGGATGGATACTAGTATACTTATGGATGGACGAGCGACTGCCGACACAGAGGTAGCTACAGCCGTGGACTACCGTACTGTGTCTGCTGCTAATATAGACTGGATGATAATGAGATGAAATCAATATATATATAATATCACTAGTACTGCAGCCGGACAGGTATATAATATATATTTATTATGTAATGACTGATGACGGACCTGCTGGACACTGTCAGCTCAGCAGCACCGCAGACTGCTACAGTAAGCTACTATAGTAGTATGTATAAAGAAGAAAAAAAAAAAAACCACGGGTAGGTGGTATACAATTATGGATGGACCAGCGACTGCCGACACAGAGGTAGCTACAGCCGTGGACTACCGTACTGTGTCTGCTGCTAATATAGACTGGATGATAATGAGATGAAATCAATATATATATATATATAATATCACACTAGTACTGCAGCCGGACAGGTAGATATATTTATTATGTAATGACTGATGACGGACCTGCTGGACACTGTCAGCTCAGCAGCACCGCAGACTGCTACAGTAAGCTACTATAGTAGTATGTATAAAGAAGAAAGAAAAAAAAAACCACGGGTAGGTGGTATACAATTATGGATGGACCAACGACTGCCGACACAGAGGTAGCTACAGCCGTGGACTACCGTACTGTGTCTGCTGCTAATATAGACTAGATGATAATGAGATGAAATCAATATATATATATATAATATCACTAGTACTGCAGCCGGACAGGTATATAATATATATTTATTATGTAATGACTGATGATGGACCTGCTGGACACTGTCAGCTCAGCAGCACCGCAGACTGCTACAGTAAGCTGCTATAGTAGTATGTATAAAGAAGAAAAGAAAAAAAAAAACCACGGGTAGGTGGTATACAATTATGGATGGACCAGCGAATGCCGACACAGAGGTAGCTACAGCCGTGGACTACCGTACTGTGTCTGCTGCTAATATAGACTGGATGATAATGAGATGAAATCAATATATATATATATAAAATCACACTAGTACTGCAGCCCGACAGGTAGATATATTTATTATGTAATGACTGATGACGGACCTGCTGGACACTGTCAGCTCAGCAGCACCGCAGACTGCTACAGTAAGCTACTATAGTAGTATGTATAAAGAAGAAAGAAAAAAAAAACCACGGGTAGGTGGTATACAATTATGGATGGACCAGCGACTGCCGACACAGAGGTAGCTACAGCCGTGGACTACCGTACTGTGTCTGCTGCTAATATAGACTGGATGATAATGAGATGAAATCAATATATATATATATATAATATCACTAGTACTGCAGCCGGACAGGTATATAATATATATTTATTATGTAATGACTGATGACGGACCTGCTGGACACTGTCAGCTCAGCAGCACCGCAGACTGCTACAGTAAGCTACTATAGTAGTATGTATAAAGAAGAAAGAAAAAGAAAAAAACACGGGTATGTGGTATACAATTATGGATGGACCAGCGACTGCCGACACAGAGGTAGCTACAGCCGTGGACTACCGTACTGTGTCTGCTGCTAATATAGACTGGATGATAATGAGATGAAATCAATATATATATATATAATATCACTAGTACTGCAGCCGGACAGGTATATAATATATATTTATTATGTAATGACTGATGACGGACCTGCTGGACACTGTCAGCTCAGCAGCACCGCAGACTGCTACAGTAAGCTACTATAGTAGTATGTATAAAGAAGAAGAAAGAAAAAGAAAAAAAACGGGTAGGTGGTATACAATATTATATATATATTATATACAATTATATATATATATTATATATATTAAACTGGTGGTGATTATTAAACTGGTGGTCAGGTCACTGGTCACACTATCAGCAACTTGCAAGTAGTACTCCTAAGCAGACAATCACAATATATATTATACTGGTGGTCAGTGTGGTCACAATGGCAGTGTGGCACTCTGGCAGCAAGTCCTGCTCTCAGACTCTAACTGCTCCCCACTGTCAGTGTCTCCCCCACAAGTCAGATATACATTATACAGTCACACTATCTATCTATCACTTCAGCAAGTAGTAGTACTCCTCCTAAAGTACTCCTCCTAATGCTCCCCAAAATTACTACTGTGTCTCTCTCTACTCTAGTCTCACTCTCTTCGCTATAAACGGAGAGGACGCCAGCCACGTCCTCTCCCTATGAATCTCAATGCACGTGTGAAAATGGCGGCGACGCGCGGCTCCTTATATAGAATCCGAGTCTCGCGATAGAATCCGAGCCTCGCGAGAATCCGACAGCGGGATGATGACGTTCGGGCGCGCTCGGGTTAACCGAGCAAGGCGTGAAGATCCGAGTCGCTCGGCCCCGTGTAAAAAAAACTGAAGTTCGGGCGGGTTCGGATTCCGAGGAACCGAACCCGCTCATCTCTACTTTTTACTAAGAAGTGGGTTCCATCTGGCCACTCCACCATACAGGCCTGATTGATGTTAGCACCAGAGCCAGATTTACATGCAATATATGATCCAAAGCGTACATCTGGGCATTATACACAGGTGCAGCAGGATAAACTACTGGAAATTTGTTGAGTTTTGATCAGAGATGTGCCAAAAAGTTAGCCAGGTGAGGCACTGCCTCACCTGCCATAGACTTTTTACTCAAGAGTTTTGGCTATAATAATTATTAGAATAATGCAAAGAAGATATTTCAAACATATTTTTTGTATTTTTCATATACTTTATACAGTCAAAACTCTGGCACAAACGTTAGTATGGCAGGGAAGGCTCTGCCTCGCCTACCTAACCCCACCGCACCTCACTGGATTGCTGCAGAGATGGTTGTCCTTCTGGAAGGTTCTCCTCTCTCTACAGAGGAATGCGGTAGCTCTGACAGAGTGACCATCGGGTTCTTAGTCACCTCTCTGACTAGTGCTCTTCTCCCCTGATTAATCAGTTTAGATGGCCAGCCAGCTCTAGGAAGAGTCCTGGTGGTTCCGAACTTCTTCCATTTACAGATGATGGAGGCCACTGTGCTCATTGGGACCTTGTCACAACTGAGGGCCTGAGCTGACGGGAGGCAGCCTCAGTTGTAGGGGCTGAGATGTACCGGAACCTGGGAGGTTGTATCAGACCCCTGGACATGTAAGTAACATGAATAATAACTGCCCGAAGGCGTGACCACGACAACTTGGATAAAAGTCAATGATGTTTATTATGACAACTCCGCAACACAGCAGCAGTAAAAGAAAACGTAAAAGTCAGCAAAGAATAAATACAGTTCCTGGGTACTACAGGATGGCAGGAGCCACAGGGCACTGGTAGTGTGAGATAGTTCTTATGATCTTCTAGATGGAAAGTCCTTACCAGGCCCGACTGTAGCAATGGAGATAACCCAGGATTGTGCCAGCTGGTGTTCCAGGAAAAGCTGGGTTGCTGAAGATAAAACAGCTGCTGTGGATACTGGCTGGAACCAGACTGTTGTTAGCACAGAGTGGATACTGGCTGGAACCAGTTAAATAATAAATGAACTTGGGAGCGATGAAATATGAACTGAAATGTAGAACTTGAGAGCGGAGAAATAATAATACCGGTGGAGAGTGGTAAAGTGTAGAAAGGACACCGGCCCTTTAAGAGAAGCTGTACTCTGCTGGAAGCTGAGCTGGAAGCAGGTAATGTTGTAGCTGGAAACAGATGAATCCACAATGGATTGGAGAGTCAGGCTACACCGCAGGTGGAATGCTGGTGCGGGTCTCTATGGTGGAAGTCTTGAGACAGGAGCTGGAACCTGGAAGACAATCACAGGAGAGAGACAAACAGGAACTAGGTTTGACAACCAAAGCACTGACGCCTTCCTTGCTCAGGCACAGTGTATTTATACCTGCAGCAAGGAAGGGATTGGCTAGGCAATTATGCAGATTATCAATACTGAGAACAGATTGGTGGAAATGATCAGCTGACAGAATCCAAGATGGCTGCGCCCATGCAGACACTTGGAGGGAAGTTTGGTTTGTAATCCATGTGGTAATGAAAACAGTAATGGCGGCGCCGGCCACCGGAGACAGGAGGCGCCAGGCTGACAGATGCACATCCAACCACGCGGACACAGCGGAGGCCGCGGCTGACGTAATCGCCACTCAGACACTCTGCATGCAGAAGTTCAGGGACGGCGGCGGAGGCCGCGGGAGACGCCATGCCAGGTGTAATATGGCGTTTACTGTGACAGCGTCCCAGAGTGACAGGAGAGGATACAGGAATGTACACATCAGGATAACAGATGGAATCCGGTCCTGGAGCGCTGAGCCAGCCTTAGGAGGCATCTGATGGGTAAGAAATGGCGTCCAGATACCCGGATCGTGACAGCACCCCCCCCTTTAGGAGTGGCCCCAGGACACTTCTTTGGCTTTTGAGGAAACTTGGAATGGAATCTCCGGACCAAGGCAGGAGCATGGACATCAGAAGCATTGGTCCATGAATGTTCCTCAGGACCATAACCCTTCCAGTCAATAAGATATTGTAGTTGACCGTAACGGTGACGTGAGTCCAGGATCTTGGCCACTTCATACTCAACGCCTCGTTGAGTTTGGACTTTCGGAGTTGGAGGAAGTGAGGAACGAAACCGATTCAAGATCAGCGGTTTCAACAGGGAAACATGGAATGTCCTGGGTATTTTTAAGAAGGGAGGCAACTGGAGTCTGTAAGCAACAGGATTGATGACTTGTTCAATCTTGAAAGGACCGATATAGCGAGGTGCAAACTTCATACTGGGAACTCTTAACCTCAAATTCTTCGTGGATAACCATACCCGATCACCCACCTTGAGAGCAGGAACTGCTCGACGCTTCTTATCCGCAAACTTCTTGTACCTGAACGATGCCTTGAGCAGAGCTGATCGTACGCTCTTCCAGATATTGGCAAACTGATGCAAGGTGATATCCACTGCGGGAACAGAAGTTGCTGGAAGCGGTTGGAACTCAGGGACTTTAGGGTGGAATCCAAAGTTAGTGAAGAATGGTGTTGAAGCAGATGAAGAATGATACTGGTTGTTATGACAGAACTCGGCCCAGGGAAGTAATTGAACCCAGTCATCTTGAGAGGAGGACACATAGATGCGGAGGAAGGCCTCCAAGTCCTGATTCACCCTCTTGGTTTGACCATTGGTCTGAGGATGGTAAGCCGTGGAAAACTTTAGCTTGACTTGGAGGACTTGACATAAACTTCGCCAGAATTTGGCTGTGAATTGAACTCCTCGATCTGAGATAATTTCTTCAGGAAGACCGTGGAGTCGGAAGATCTCTTGTATGAATACTTGAGCCAACTTGGAAGCTGACGGAAGACCGGAGAGAGGAATGAAGTGTGCCATCTTGGTGAACCGGTCAACTACCACCCAGATGGTATTGAACTTGTTGCACATGGGTAAATCTGTAATAAAATCCATCGACAAATGGGTCCAAGGTCGACGGGGAACAGATAGTGGAACCAGTTGCCCCGCAGGCGACTGGCGGGATACCTTATGTTGAGCACACTTTGGGCAAGATGCAATAAACTCCAAGACGTCCTTTTTCAGAGTTGGCCACCAATAGGACCTAGAGATAAACTCCAGGGTTTTTTGGATACCTGTATGTCCGGCAAAACGGGAAGCATGGGCCCAATGCATGAGCTTCTTCCTTAGCATCGGTTTCACAAAACTTTTCCCTGATGGGGGCGTAGAGTCCATCCCTACCGTGGAGAATGCCAACGGATTTATAATAGGATGCTTGTCTGAAGACTCTGACTCATTTTCTTGCTCCCATGAGCGGGAAAGGGCATCGGCCTTGCGATTCTGAGAGCCCGGACAGAACTGGAGTTTAAAGTCGAACCTGGAAAAGAAAAGTGCCCATCTGGCCTGACGAGGGTTGAGACATTGTGCGCCTTTCAGATATAAAAGGTTCTTGTGGTCTGTAAGTATGGTGATTGAATGAGAAGCTCCCTCCAACAGATACCTCCACTCTTCTAGAGCGAGCTTGATGGCTAGCAACTCCTGGTCGCCAATGGCATAGTTGCGCTCAGCTGGGGAGAACTTCCGGGAGAAGAAACTGCAAGGGTGTAAATGGCCATCTTTAGCCCTCTGAGATAACACCGCTCCTACTCCAACGGAGGAGGCATCCACCTCTAAGATGAAAGGAGAGTCGATGTCAGGCTGTTTCAGAACAGGCGCAGAGATGAACCTTTGTTTTAAAAGATGAAATGCTTGCATGGCTTCTTCAGACCACTTGGACGGGTTAGCACCCTTCTTAGTGAAAGCAGTAATAGGCGCCACAATGGTGGAAAAGTCTCGTATAAACTTTCGGTAATAGTTGGCGAACCCTAAGAACCTCTGGACCCCTTTGAGGGTTAAGGGTACCGGCCAATTTTGGATTGCTTGTAGTTTCTCAGGATCCATCTCTAGTCCGGAACCGGACACAATGTACCCTAGAAACGGAATGGACTTGACTTCAAAGACGCATTTTTCTAATTTGCAATAGAGATGATTGACACGGAGACGGGACAGAACCTCTTTAACCCAAAAACGATGTTCCTCTAAATCGTTGGCAAAAATGAGGATATCGTCTAGATAGACCACGACATGACGGTATAGAATGTCTCTGAAGATCTCATTGACAAAATGCTGGAAGACAGCTGGAGCATTGCTCAATCCGAAGGGCATGACGAGGTACTCATAATGTCCGTCACGGGTGTTAAAGGCGGTCTTCCACTCGTCACCCTCACGGATCCGGATGAGATTGTATGCACCTCTCAAGTCCAGCTTTGTAAAGATGGTAGCTCCGCTAACTCTGTCAAAGAGCTCAGTAATCAGGGGTAAAGGATAACGGTTCTTGATGGTAATGTCGTTCAAACCTCTGTAGTCGATGCACGGCCGCAGACCACCATCTTTCTTTTTTACAAAAAAGAAGCCTGCGCCGGCTGGAGAAGAAGAAGGTCGAATGAACCCCTTTGCTAGGTTCTCTTTAATATATTCCTCCATAGAATGCGTCTCAGGCAGAGACAACGGATAAGTTCGGCCTCGAGGTGGAACCTTCCCTGGAACGAGATCAATCGGGCAGTCCCATTCTCTATGAGGAGGAAGGATATCAGCAGAAGCTTTACTGAACACATCCGTGAAATCTTGATATGGAGGAGGTGGAACATCAGACGACCTGGGGGAGGAAGAACAGACAGGCAATACTTTAAACAAACATGTCTCAGCACAGGAGGAACCCCATGCCAGGATTTGCGTAGTCGTCCAATCAATTGTAGGATTGTGAAGACGGAGCCATGGAAGGCCCAGGACCACAGGATGTGTGGCTCTTGGAATCACTAAAAAAGAAATAAGTTCGGAATGAAGAACTCCCACTCTCAGACGAACTGGTAGAGTCCTTAAAGAAATAACTGCATCAAAAATTTTGCTGCCATCCACGGCAGTTAAAGAAATGGATGAAGGAAGTCTCTCGGTGGGTAGGGACCACCGTTTAACATAGGCTTCGGTAATAAAGTTCCCAGCTGCTCCGGAATCAAGGAGGGCAATGACGTTCCGATAACGTTGAGCAACTTGAAGCGAGACTGGGAGATTACAATCTTGAGGAGATGGAGAGGAGATCATTACTCCTAGCCGGCCCTCTCCTTGGCGAGCTAGGATTTGGAGTTTCCCGGACGTTTGGGACAGGCATTAATGGTGTGAGACGGAGCTGCACAATAGAGACAGAGAGACTCGGAGAGACGTCTTCGGCGCTCAGCAGGAGTTAAACGGGAACGGCCGAGTTGCATGGGCTCATCTTTAGATGGTGACAGTTGACGAGGAGGAGGAGCAGAAGATTTTGGAGCAGATGATCTTCCACGCTCAGTTGCTCTCTCTCTGAAACGTAAATCAACTTTCGTGCAGAGTGAGATTAGCTCATCTAACTTAGAAGGTAAGTCTCTGGTAGCTAACTCATCTTTAATACGCTCAGATAAGCCATGCCAGAATGCAGCATACAGGGCCTCGTCGTTCCATGCCAGTTCGGATGCCAGGATCTGGAACTGTATCAGATATTGTCCTACAGTACGTGACCCCTGGCGTAAACGGAGAATCTCGGATGAAGCTGAGGTTACCTGGCCTGGCTCGTCGAAGATGCGCCTGAATGTTGACACGAAGGCAGTGTAGGAAGATAGTGTAGGAAGATAACGTTATCGGACCTCTCCCATAACGGTGATGCCCAATCAAGGGCTGAGCCACTGAGAAGAGAAATAATGTAGGCAATTTTTGTACGGTCACTGGGAAAATTGCCAGGTTGTAGCTCAAACTGAATCTCACACTGGTTGAGAAATCCCCTGCAGAATCTTGGAGATCCGTCAAATTTTGCTGGCGTTGGAAGATGAAGACGTGGAGCAGAAATGGGTAAGGTGGGTGGGGTTATAGCTGGAGTCACTGTGGTTGACGCACCAGACGCGCCTGATCCACGGAGAGTTGTCTGAATCCCATCCAGCCGAGTAGAGAGATCCTGGAGACAGCGGATGATGTGGCCCTGTGCAGCCTCCTGATGTTCTAGTCGGGCTGCCAGTTCTTGCATCGGCCTGGCCGCTTGATCCTGGTCTCCGGCTGGATTCATTAGGTCAGTGCTTACTGTCACAACTGAGGGCCTGAGCTGACGGGAGGCAGCCTCAGTTGTAGGGGCTGAGATGTACCGGAACCTGGGAGGTTGTATCAGACCCCTGGACATGTAAGTAACATGAATAATAACTGCCCGAAGGCGTGACCACGACAACTTGGATAAAAGTCAATGATGTTTATTATGACAACTCCGCAACACAGCAGCAGTAAAAGAAAACGTAAAAGTCAGCAAAGAATAAATACAGTTCCTGGGTACTACAGGATGGCAGGAGCCACAGGGCACTGGTAGTGTGAGATAGTTCTTATGATCTTCTAGATGGAAAGTCCTTACCAGGCCAGACTGTAGCAATGGAGATAACCCAGGATTGTGCCAGCTGGTGTTCCAGGAAAAGCTGGGTTGCTGAAGATAAAACAGCTGCTGTGGATACTGGCTGGAACCAGACTGTTGTTAGCATGGAGTGGATACTGGCTGGAACCAGTTAAATAATAAATGAACTTGGGAGCGATGAAATATGAACTGAAATGTAGAACTTGAGAGCGGAGAAATAATAATACCGGTGGAGAGTGGTAAAGTGTAGAAAGGACACCGGCCCTTTAAGAGAAGCTGTACTCTGCTGGAAGCTGAGCTGGAAGCAGGTAATGTTGTAGCTGGAAACAGATGAATCCACAATGGATTGGAGAGTCAGGCTACACCGCAGGTGGAATGCTGGTGCGGGTCTCTATGGTGGAAGTCTTGAGACAGGAGCTGGAACCTGGAAGACAATCACAGGAGAGAGACAAACAGGAACTAGGTTTGACAACCAAAGCACTGACGCCTTCCTTGCTCAGGCACAGTGTATTTATACCTGCAGCAAGGAAGGGATTGGCTAGGCAATTATGCAGATTATCAATACTGAGAACAGATTGGTGGAAATGATCAGCTGACAGAATCCAAGATGGCTGCGCCCATGCAGACACTTGGAGGGAAGTTTGGTTTGTAATCCATGTGGTAATGAAAACAGTAATGGCGGCGCCGGCCACCGGAGACAGGAGGCGCCAGGCTGACAGATGCACATCCAACCACGCGGACACAGCGGAGGCCGCGGCTGACGTAATCGCCACTCAGACACTCTGCATGCAGAAGTTCAGGGACGGCGGCGGAGGCCGCGGGAGACGCCATGCCAGGTGTAATATGGCGTTTACTGTGACAGCGTCCCAGAGTGACAGGAGAGGATACAGGAATGTACACATCAGGATAACAGATGGAATCCGGTCCTGGATCGCTGAGCCAGCCTTAGGAGGCATCTGATGGGTAAGAAATGGCGTCCAGATACCCGGATCGTGACAGACCTTCAAAGCAGAAGATATTTTCTGTACTCTTCCCCAGATTTGTGCCTTGAGACAATCCTGTCTCAGAGGTAAACAGACAATTCCTTTAACTTCATGATTGGTTTGTGCTCAGACATGCACTATCAAGTGTGGGACCTTATGTAGACAGGTGTGTGCCTTTCCAAATCATGTCCAATCAACTGAATTTACTACAGGTGGACTCCAATTAAGCTGTAGGAACATCTCAAGGATGATCAATGGAAACAGGATACAGCTGAGCTCAATTTTGAGCTTCAAGGCAAAGGCTTTAAATACTTATGTACATGTGATTTCTTAATTTGCTATTTTTAATAAATTTGCAAAAAAAAAAAAATTCACATTGTCATTATGGGGTATTGCATGTAGAATTTTGAGGGAAAGATATATATTTATTCCAGTTTGGAATAAGGCTGTAAAATAACAAAATGTGGAAAATGTGAAGCGATGTGAATACTTTACAGATGCACTGTACAATTTGCCCAACAAATACATAACTAGGACACATGTGGTATATTATCACACATAAATCTACACACTTCAGAGAGAGATAAAGTGGAGAGAAATAAATTACCACCCCATCAGCTCCTAACTGTCATTTTGTCACTGACCTGGATTGGGAGTGTTGTGAACTCGGGGGCTCCTCCGGTGGTCGGGAAGAGGAACCACAGCTGGGTCGGAGCAGAGAAGGCCGGATATAGGTTTTCCTCATACAGGACTCTGACAATTATGTTTGATGAAAAAAATGCTGAAGAACTTTATTTAGGGAAGGGAGCAATACAGCAACACATGGAAGAAAGATGACTTGTGGGCAATGTCTAAGGCTACTGAAGAATTTGTGAGCGATGTTTAGAGATACATGAATAAAGAACTTGTGAGCGATGGTGAAAGACACTAAAGAATTTGTGAGCGATGTTTAAAGTCACTGGTGAATGAAGAGCTAGTGAGCAATGTTAAAAGACACTGAAGAATTTGTGAGCGATGTTTTAGAGACACTGATGATTGAAGAACTTGTGAGCGATGTTTAAAGACACTGATGATTGAAGAACTTGTGAGCGATGTTAAAAAGACACTGATGATTGAAGAACTTGTGAGCGATGTTTAAAAAGACACTGATGATTGAAGAACTTGTGAGCGATGTTTAAAGACACTGATGATTGAAGAACTTGTGAGTGATGTTTAAAGACACTGATGATTGAAGAACTTGTGAGCGATGTTTAAAGACACTGAAGATTCTGTGAGCGATGTTTAAAGACACTGATGAATGAAGAACTTGTGAGCGATGATAAAGACACTGATGAATGAAGAACTTGTGAGCGATGATAAAGACACTGATGAATGAAGAACTTGTGAGCGATGATAAAAGGCACTGAAGATTTTGTGAGCAATGTTCAAAGACGCTGATGATTGAAGAACTTGGGAGCGCTGTTTAAAGACACTGGAGACTTGGCGAGCGAGCAGAACGATATGCTGGGAAAGTTGACTGGATGCTGGAAACTCTAGGCGATAGCACAGCGGTCACAGTAGCACTGGAAATCACCTCTGGAAAAGCGACGATACTCAGGTGCCGGAGCTCTGCCCGGCGTCTGGTTTTGAATCTCCCGCCCTAACAGGATTGGTGGAGCAGTTCTGTGACGCCACCCGCTCCCAGACCATGTGACGCCGGGTGCAATGGCGGCGCCCACACTCCGGGGAACCGCCGGGAGCAGCGCCAGCCAGATGCCGGGACCCGACGACCATCGGAGGCCGCCAGACGGACCAGCAGACACGCAGGGGTAAGCGCGGCGGCCGCTGCCTCTGGTGTGTGATAGTACCCCCTCCTCCAGGAGTGGCCCCCAGACACTTCCCGGGCTTTGTTGGATGTCTGAAATGGAAGATCCGCACTAGTCGGGGAGCCGTGACTTCAGCAGCTTTGACCCAGCTCCTCTTCTCAGGACCATAACCTTTCCATTCTACCAGATACTGTAGATTCTTGTGAAGATAACGAGTCAAGAATAGCTTTAATTTCAAATTCCGTTCCAGCTTCAGTCTCTACAGAGGTTGGCCTAGGAGATTCTGAATGGAATCGATTCAAAACAAGAGGACGAAGGAGAGAGACATGGAAAGAATTTGGTACCTGAAAGTGGGAAGGCAATCCAAATTTGCAGACAACCGGGTTCAGGACTTGCAACACGGGGTAAGGACCAATGAACCTTGGAGCAAACTTCATAGCAGGCACTCTTAAACGGAGATTGCGGGTAGAGAGCCATACCCTGTCACCCACTTTGTATTGGGGAGCTGCCCGTCGCTTCCTATCTGCAAAGAATTTGTAGCGGCCGGAGATTTTCTTGAGGTTAGCATGAACCCTACTCCAGATTTGACTGAAGTGCCGGAGAGTAGAGGCTGCAGAAGGGACATCTTCCGGAGGACAGATGGGTAATTCTGAAACTTGAGGATGGAATCCATAATTAATGAAGAATGGAGACTCACCAGTGGAGGAGTGGTACAGATGATTATGGGCAAACTCGTCCCAGGGTAACAGTTCCACCCAATTGTCTTGCGAAGGAGAGAGATAAAAGCGGAGAAAAGTCTCTAAATCTTGATTGACACGTTCAGTTTGCCCATTGGTTTGAGGATGGTAAGCAGATGAGAACTTGAGCTTTATTTGTAAGGCAGAACAGAGGGCCCTCCAGAACCTTGCCGTGAACTGCACCACCCGATCAGAGACTATCTCCTGAGGTAACCCGTGCAGGCGGAAGTGTTCACGAATAAATAATGAAGCCAACTTGGGAGCTGACGGTAACCCGGTCAATGGAATAAAATGTGCCATTTTAGAAAAGCGGTCAATAATCACCCAGATGGTATTATGACCCTTGGAGAAGGGTAATTCGGTAACAAAGTCTATCAAAATATGGGTCCAAGGTCTCTTAGGAATGGACAGTGGATGAAGCAACCCCGCAGGAGGCAGACGAAGAGTTTTGTGCTGAGCACATTGAGGACATGAGTTGACATAATCCTGTATATCCTTCTTCATATTGTCCCACCAGTATGACCTTCGTAGAAATTCCCACATTTTTTGAACTCCAGGATGACCGAAAAACTTGGAGATATGAGCTCACTGCAACAACTTCGGTCGAAATTTAGCTGGTACAGACATTCTCCCAGGAGGAGGACCCAGAGTGGTAGGAGCTGCTGAAATAGAGACTGGACTGAGAATCAAAGCCTTTTCAACTAAGTTTTCTTCATCCGAGGCCGTTAAGGAACGAGATAGAGCATCAGCCTTAGTGTTAAAAGTCCCGGCCCGGTACTTAATGATGAACGAGAAACGAGTGAAGAAGAGCACCCATCTAGCTTGACGGGGATTCAAGCACTGGGCCGTCTTGAGATACAGCAAGTTCTTGTGATCGGTGTAAATCGTAATTAGATGTTTAGCACCTTCCAATAAGTACCTCCATTCTTCTAGGGCAGATTTTATCGCCAAAAGTTCCTGGTCTCCAATGGTGTAGTTTCGTTCAGCGGGAGAGAACTTGCAAGAATGGAAACCACATGGATGTAACTTCCCATCAGAGGAGTACTGGGAAAGTACGGCACCGATGCCTACCGAGGAAGCATCGACCTCCAAGAAGAATGGTTTTGAAAAATTTGGTTGCTGGAGTACCGGAGCGGACATAAAGGCTGCTTTCAACCGGGCGAACGCTGCTACCGCTTCAGAAGACCAGTGACTTGGATCAGACCCCTTTTTGGTTAGGGCAGTAATAGGTGCCACAATGGTAGAGAATCCCTTTATGAATTTCCGGTAGTAATTTGCAAAACCCAGAAATCTTTGTACCGCTTTCAAGGAGAGAGTCTGAGTCCAGTCCCGAATGGCAGTGAGTTTTTCCGGATCCATGCGGAGCTCCACACCTGAGATGACATAGCCAAGAAATGGAATTGAAGGGACCTCAAAGGTACATTTGGAAATCTTGCCGTAGAGATGATACCTTCGTAGGCGAAGAAGTACTTCCTTGACCTGTGCTCTGTGCTCTGTGAGATTCTTAGAAAATTTCAGAATGTCATCCAAATATACCACTACACTTAGGTATAACATATCTCGGAATATCTCATTCACAAATCCCTGGAAAACGGCAGGGGCATTGCTGAGGCCAAACGGCATTACCAAATATTCATAATGCCCGTCCCTTGTATTAAAGGCCGTCTTCCATTCGTCCCCCTGTCGGATGTGTATCAAATTATAGGCTCCCCTTAAATCGAGCTTAGTGAAGACGTGGGCTCCGCGAACCCTATCAATTAGCTCCGTGATAAGCGGCAAAGGGTATTTGTTCTTAACGGTGATATCGTTTAAGCCCCGATAGTCAATACATGGTCTTAACCCTCCGTTCTTCTTCTTCACAAAAAAGAAACCTGCTCCCGCCGGGGAGGTAGAGGGGTGAATGAATCCTTTCAGCAAATTAGACTTGAAGTAGTCCGACATAGCTTGGGTCTCGGGTAATGACAAGGGGTAAGTACGTCCCCGGGGTGGCATTTTCCCTGGGACGAGCTCAATGGGACAGTCCCAGGGTCTATGGGGTGGTAACTGATCGTCCGCCTGTTCCGAAAAGACGTCTGTGAACTCCCGATAGACCTCCAAAATGAGCTCTTCATCCGAATTGGAAGATACCCGGAGCAGGTAGACAGGAGTCAGACAATTAGAATGACAAAAAGAACTCCAGGACAGTATTTGTGACGATTTCCAGTCGACGTGAGGGTTGTGAATTTTAAGCCAAGGAAGACCTAGAACCAGATCGTGGGGCACCTCCCGAATCACTAGGAACTCCAGATGTTCTTGATGCAGAGCTCCCACCTGCAGCTTGATTGGCACTGTGCGACTGGCAATAAGACCATTAGAAATTTGGGTTCCATTGATGGCGGTCAACGTAATAGGCCGTTTGACAGACTGTAACTGTAAACCTAAGTTCTGGACACAAGAAAGGGAAACAAAATTCCCTACAGCCCCAGAGTCCAGCAAAGCTTTAACAGGTTTGGCTATTGACTCAGGAAACAGAGACACGGAGAGTAAACAGTCCACTGTCGGAGAAGGTTTAGATGTAATTTCTAACTCGACTCCTCCGGAACAAGCTAGGACTGCCCGTTTCCCGGACGGGACTTGCAGAGCTTGAGAAAATGATCTGCGGCTCCACAGTAGAGGCAGAGTCTACCCTCACGACGTCGCTGTCGTTCTTCCGGGGACAGCCGAGATCGATTGATTTGCATAGGTTCGTCTGGACCTGGAGTAACCGTTTGCTTAGACGGGAGAGACCGGAATCTGGATCGATCTGACCGACTACGTTCGCCACCTCGTTCCTGCATGCGAAGATCCACCTTTACACAGAGTCAGATCAACTGTTCTAAGGAATCTGGCAGATCCCTAGTGATCAGTTCGTCCTTTAGGCGGTTGGAGAGCCCGTTCCAAAAAGCAGCCCGGAAAGCATCATTATTCCAGCGTAGTTCTGAAGCTATGGTCTGGAAATAAATCACATACTGCCCCACTGAACGGGAGCCTTGTCGTACTCAGAGCAAGTCTGAAGAAGCAGCGGTCATTCTGCCAGGCTCATCAAAGATCCTTCGAAATGACGCAATGAAATTGGTGTAACTAGAAACCAAAGGGTCAGATCGCTTCCCCAATGGTGACACAAAATCCAACGCTGAACCTTCCAGCAAGGAAATAATGTACGCCACTTCCGTGGGGAAGTAGTGCGAAAGAAGTTCAAAATGCACCTTGCATTGGTTGAGAAAACCACGGCAATTCTTTGGATTCCCATTATAGCGAGACACTGATGATTGAAGAACTTGTGAGCGATGTTTAAAGACACTGATGATTGAAGAACTTGTGAGTGATGGTTAAAGACACTGATGATTGAAGAACTTGTGAGCGATGTTTAAAGACACTGAAGAATTTGTGAGTGATGTTTAAAGACACTGATGATTGAAGAACTTGTGAGCGATGATAAAGACACTGATGAATGAAGAACTTGTGAGCAAAGATAAAGACACTGATGAATGAAGAACTTGTGAGCGATGATAAAGACACTGATATAATGAAGAACTTGTGAGCAATGTTTAAAGACACTAATGAATGAAGAACTTGTGAGCGATGATAAAGACACTGATGAATGAAGAATTTGTGAGCGATGATAAAGACACTGATGAATGAAGAACTTGTGAGCGATGATAAAAGGCACTGAAGATTTTGTGAGCAATGTTCAAAGACGCTGATGATTGAAGAACTTGGGAGCGCTGTTTAAAGACACTGGAGACTTGGTGAGCGAGCAGAACGATATGCTGGGAAAGGTGACTGGATGCTGGAAACTCTAGGAGATAGCACAGTGGTCACAGGAGCACTGGAGATCACCTCTGGAAAAGCGACGATACTCAGGCGCCGGAGCTCTGCCCGGCGTCTGGTTTTGAATCTCCCCCCTAACAGGATTGGTGGAGCGGTTCTGTGACGCCACCCGCTCCCCGCCCATGTGACGCCGGGTGCAATGGCGGTGCCCACCCTCCGGGGAACCGCCGGGAGCAGCGCCAGCCAGACGCCGGGACCCAACGACCGCCGGAGGTGGGGGCCGCCAGACGGACCAGCAGACACGCAGGGGTAAGCGCGGCAGCCGCTGCCTCTGGTGTGTGACACATTTATTAAACACAGCCTGTGACATAGCAGTAAGGAGCTGATGGGTTTTTACTTTATCTCTCTCCACTCTTTCCAAGGTTTGATCTTATGCTGGGTACACACTGGCCGATATATCTTGTCCGTTCTAATATTTTGCTGGCCTATCGGCCACTTTATACCAAAGCTATGTCTGTGAACATTGTTGTTCACAGACATGTTGCATCGGCCCTGCAGCACACACGATGACCAATATACTAGAGATATATTGGGGCATATTTAAGTGTGAATGGGCGGTCAGCCGATGGTGATTGACAGCTCAACTGGGCGGGCGCATGTAAATGTTCACCTAGAACGTGACGTCAGTCACGATGGATCGGACAGTGTGTATGCACAACACACTGCCCAATCCGACTATAGATATATCTGCAAATCCATTGATGTGCAGATATATCTATCAGTGTGTACTCAGCTTAAGGGCCTGATTCAGAGATGGACGCTATTCCCATCACTGCTCAAAATGAGTAAAGTGGCAGGATCATCTTCTGCCAAGCTATTGACAGAGTAGAAATTGGGATGTGGTGTGGAAGTGGGCGCTGTGGTTTTGATCAACCTGGATAGTGGGGGGATGTGATGAGGACCAGTAGAGTGTTTACCAACATTAGTAAGGAAAAAGTGAATTTATACTTATCCCAAAATAATAGATGAGTTCTGCTGTCCTTTTTCTTATTTTCTGTTGTCTTGGTGAGATTTCACATAGAGGATCCCTGGTACACGTAAAAAAAAGTTGGGGATGACAATTGTGTTATAGTGCAAAGTTTTTCCCTCAAAGGGGATATGCTTCAGATTTGATATGCAATCTAGTTAGTGTACCCCACTCACATAGATGGGGTGGGAATGAAATTCATAAAGGTATCTATCACATTACACAAAATTGTCACCGTATTGGGGAAAACTGTGTGTACTTTATGCCAAGTGAATACCTATCTTACACAGTATAGCGGTAATAGCAGACTTATCAAGGTTTCTTTAAGTCAGAATACAGATGTCATAAAGGATTATTGTAGCCAAATGATTGGAATGATTCTTATTATGCCATGGTGCATACATTACTTACACATAACAAAGCAAGAAAAAACTTATCAAGGTTTTTTATGCATGCAGTGGTGCGTACCAGTACTCACGGGAGAAGGAGATTGGTCAATCTTATCACGGTATCTTTACCAAAAACTAGATCCAAAACTATCATTTTATAAATAATAAAAAATAAATTAGTAAAACATATCGCTTAGGATATACTAATAGGATATAATAAACTTTGAGAGTGGGAGGCTCACACTCGCTAACATAGGCAAACGCAGGGGGGGTTTCCAGGCCTCCTCTTGGCCAGTAACTCAGATTATGACAACAATAGCAATAGAATATAATACGATTACGACAGCTGTCAACACAACCTGCAGTTTAAGGGACAGAGCTGCTGCACGTGCCCATTTGTAGCTGCTGCTTCTACCAATTTTCTGTGTGTGTGGATCTGAACCCTCAATCACTACAGTGGACCAGAGAGTAGCTACCAGGAAGAAGAGACAGGCACCTTATCATGAGGTGGAAGAATGTGTGCTTAGAAAGTACAGTTCTGTCTCCTACTGGTTCTCTAATGTTTGTGTATTTATTCATTATGGAATGTTTAACCTTTACCTGACCACTTATTTTATTTATCTTAGTTAAATATGTTTGATACAGCTTTTAAAATAGACCACCTATAGTGTTAAATATTAATATTGTATTCAACACGGTATCCAGTGTATAAAAAGACCAATGTGTACATTAATGTCCAGGGTTGGTACTAGGTCCTTCTACCACTTGCCCAAACTCCCGCACTTGCTCCAATGTTCTGCAGAGTGGGAGATTGTGGATTGTATTTGGAAACCCCCCTCTAGAAATCCTGCGTTTGCCACTAGCTAAGGGGACAGGAATGACCCACTGAATAACCAAACAGGTTCAGTTCCTGATGAGGTTAAATAAAAAAGTAGGGGTCATACCTTCCTCCAGACATGAAAAGCAGAGCCCCAGCAGGCAAAGGTTCCTCCAGAGAAGAGTGTCAGAGGGAGAAAGAGAGGCAGACAAAGGGTATAGGAGAGAGATGGGAAAGTCAGATGAAGAAAAGAGGGGAGAGGCAGAACATGAGAGAGCATGAGAAATACAATGGGGGGGGGGGGGGTGATTTGAGCAGCAGAAGGAAGAAAGAGTGCAGGATAGAGGAAGTAGAAAACAGGAGCAAAATGTTGGCTGTCATCCGATCATCTTACAATATGCTACTTAAGGATTCAAATCTTTCTGATGCATATATATATATATATATATATATATATATGTCTATGTTAACTCTATGTTTTTCATAATGTATATGTAATTGCAACCCCATTCATGTTTTTGAAGCTTTTAAAAGCTAGATCATAATAGCAGAAATATTGCAAATCTAACTGGGTCAAGCAGAGTTTGTGTATAACAATACTATTAGTTTCTTGGTAGTGATGTGATGGCAAGCGATAAAATCACTCTGTCAGTCTAATAGTGTGGGTATACTAACTCACAGCATATTACATGCCACCTCACACTTGAACTGTATTTGTCACTGTGTTGCTTTAGCCACCCTATAGTGTGCTATGCATTGCAATTTGGACACCAACCAATAACATGGCATATGACTGTATCTGTTTCCTATGCACAACACAGAGAGGTCATTAGTGAGATTTGAGCAACAGTAACTTATGGCACATCTGTATTTACGGTAGTCAGAATTTAAGAAAAAATTCTATGTCCAAGAGCTAGCAGTTAGTTCTGATTAATTCAAAGGCTGATAATAACCTCTGTATACCATTCCTCATTTTACATAGGCAAAGAAAGAAATAATGAAGTGCTTAGCAATAGCAAGTAGTTAGAAACTATATTTTAGCTTCCTTTGTGCTACAAGTAGCAAACAATAGTTTCCAATTAAGGTGATAAAATATATGAGTACAGATGGTAGCTTTTTAAATCAAAGTTTTATTGAAGTTTGTACCAATTGAAAGTAAATGATAATAGCACAATAGTAAATTATAAGGAAAGGAAACAAAAGCAGGCTGGAAGTGATAGAGGAGACAAAGGTGGAAGCCTTGGGAGAGGGAAAGATGTGAGGGATGGTATTATAATAGATATGGAAGAGAAGCAGCAGTATACAATACACTGAACAAGATCATAATAATAAACATGAGGAATCTGGAAAATTCAAACTACTGTACATTAGAGATGAGCGCCTGAAATTTTTCGGGTTTTGTGTTTTGGTTTTGGGTTCGGTTCCGCGGCCGTGTTTTGGGTTCGAACGCGTTTTGGCAAAACCTCACCGAATAATTTTTGTCGGATTCGGGTGTGTTTTGGATTCGGGTGTTTTTTTCCAAAAACACTAAAAAACAGCTTAAATCATAGAATTTGGGGGTCATTTTGATCCCAAAGTATTATTAACCTCAAAAACCATAATTTACACTCATTTTCAGTCTATTCTGAATACCTCACACCTCACAATATTATTTTTAGTCCTAAAATTTGCACCGAGGTCGCTGTGTGAGTAAGATAAGCGACCCTAGTGGCCGACACAAACACCGGGCCCATCTAGGAGTGGCACTGCAGTGTCACGCAGGATGTCCCTTCCAAAAAACCCTCCCCAAACAGCACATGACGCAAAGAAAAAAAGAGGCGCAATGAGGTAGCTGTGTGAGTAAGATTAGCGACCCTAGTGGCCGACACAAACACCGGGCCCATCTAGGAGTGGCACTGCAGTGTCACGCAGGATGGCCCTTCCAAAAAACCCTCCCCAAACAGCACATGACGCAAAGAAAAAAAGAGGCGCAATGAGGTAGCTGTGTGAGTAAGATTAGCGACCCTAGTGGCCGACACAAACACCGGGCCCATCTAGGAGTGGCACTGCAGTGTCACGCAGGATGGCCCTTCCAAAAAACCCTCCCCAAACAGCACATGACGCAAAGAAAAAAAGAGGCGCAATGAGGTAGCTGACTGTGTGAGTAAGATTAGCGACCCTAGTGGCCGACACAAACACCGGGCCCATCTAGGAGTGGCACTGCAGTGTCACGCAGGATGTCCCTTCCAAAAAACCCTCCCCAAACAGCACATGACGCAAAGAAAAAAAGAGGCGCAATGAGGTAGCTGTGTGAGTAAGATTAGCGACCCTAGTGGCCGACACAAACACCGGGCCCATCTAGGAGTGGCACTGCAGTGTCACGCAGGATGTCCCTTCCAAAAAACCCTCCCCAATCAGCACATGATGCAAAGAAAAAGAAAAGAAAAAAGAGGTGCAAGATGGAATTATCCTTGGGCCCTCCCACCCACCCTTATGTTGTATAAACAAAACAGGACATGCACACTTTAACCAACCCATCATTTCAGTGACAGGGTCTGCCACACGACTGTGACTGATATGACGGGTTGGTTTGGACCCCCCCAAAAAAAGAAGCAATTAATCTCTCCTTGCACAAACTGGCTCTACAGAGGCAAGATGTCCACCTCATCTTCACCCTCCGATATATCACCGTGTACATCCCCCTCCTCACAGATTATCAATTCGTCCCCACTGGAATCCACCATCTCAGCTCCCTGTGTACTTTGTGGAGGCAATTGCTGCTGGTCAATGTCTCCGCGGAGGAATTGATTATAATTCATTTTAATGAACATCATCTTCTCCACATTTTCTGGATGTAACCTCGTACGCCGATTGCTGACAAGGTGAGCGGCGGCACTAAACACTCTTTCGGAGTACACACTTGTGGGAGGGCAACTTAGGTAGAATAAAGCCAGTTTGTGCAAGGGCCTCCAAATTGCCTCTTTTTCCTGCCAGTATAAGTACGGACTGTGTGACGTGCCTACTTGGATGCGGTCACTCATATAATCCTCCACCATTCTATCAATGTTGAGAGAATCATATGCAGTGACAGTAGACGACATGTCCGTAATCGTTGTCAGGTCCTTCAGTCCGGACCAGATGTCAGCATCAGCAGTCGCTCCAGACTGCCCTGCATCACCGCCAGCGGGTGGGCTCGGAATTCTGAGCCTTTTCCTCGCACCCCCAGTTGCGGGAGAATGTGAAGGAGGAGATGTTGACAGGTCGCGTTCCGCTTGACTTGACAATTTTGTCACCAGCAGGTCTTTCAACCCCAGCAGACCTGTGTCTGCCGGAAAGAGAGATCCAAGGTAGGCTTTAAATCTAGGATCGAGCACGGTGGCCAAAATGTAGTGCTCTGATTTCAACAGATTGACCACCCATGAATCCTTGTTAAGCGAATTAAGGGCTGCATCCACAAGTCCCACATGCCTAGCGGAATCGCTCCCTTTTAGCTCCTTCTTCAATGCCTCCAGCTTCTTCTGCAAAAGCCTGATGAGGGGAATGACCTGACTCAGGCTGGCAGTGTCTGAACTGACTTCACGTGTGGCAAGTTCAAAGGGCATCAGAACCTTGCACAACGTTGAAATCATTCTCCACTGCACTTGAGACAGGTGCATTCCATCTCCTATATCGTGCTCAATTGTATAGGCTTGAATGGCCTTTTGCTGCTCCTCCAACCTCTGAAGCATATAGAGGGTTGAATTCCACCTCGTTACCACTTCTTGCTTCAGATGATGGCAGGGCAGGTTCAGTAGTTTTTGGTGGTGCTCCAGTCTTCTGTACGTGGTGCCTGTACGCCGAAAGTGTCCCGCAATTTTTCTGGCCACCGACAGCATCTCTTGCACGCCCCTGTCGTTTTTTAAAAAATTCTGCACCACCAAATTCAAGGTATGTGCAAAACATGGGACGTGCTGGAATTTGCCCATATTTAATGCACACACAATATTGCTGGCGTTGTCCGATGCCACAAATCCACAGGAGAGTCCAATTGGGGTAAGCCATTCCGCGATGATCTTCCTCAGTTGCCGTAAGAGGTTTTCAGCTGTGTGCGTATTCTGGAAAGCGGTGATACAAAGCGTAGCCTGCCTAGGAAAGAGTTGGCGTTTGCGAGATGCTGCTACTGGTGCTGCCGCTGCTGTTCTTGCGGCGGGAGTCCATACATCTACCCAGTGGGCTGTCACAGTCATATAGTCCTGACCCTGCCCTGCTCCACTTGTCCACATGTCCGTGGTTAAGTGGACATTGGGTACAACTGCATTTTTTAGGAGACTGGTGAGTCTTTTTCTGACGTCCGTGTACATTCTCGGTATCGCCTGCCTAGAGAAGTGGAACCTAGATGGTATTTTGTAACGGGGGCACACTGCCTCAATAAATTGTCTAGTTCCCTGTGAACTAACGGCGGATACCGGACGCACGTCTAACACCAACATAGTTGTCAAGGACTCAGTTATCCGCTTTGCAGTAGGATGACTGCTGTGATATTTCATCTTCCTCGCAAAGGACTGTTGAACAGTCAATTGCTTACTGGAAGTAGTACAAGTGGGCTTACGACTTCCCCTCTGGGATGACCATCGACTCCCAGCGGCAACAACAGCAGCGCCAGCAGCAGTAGGCGTTACACGCAAGGATGCATCGGAGGAATCCCAGGCAGGAGAGGACTCGTCAGACTTGCCAGTGACATGGCCTGCAGGACTATTGGCATTCCTGGGGAAGGAGGAAATTGACACTGAGGGAGTTGGTGGGGTGGTTTGCGTGAGCTTGGTTACAAGAGGAAGGGATTTACTGGTCAGTGGACTGCTTCCGCTGTCACCCAAAGTTTTTGAACTTGTCACTGACTTATTATGAATGCGCTGCAGGTGACGTATAAGGGAGGATGTTCCGAGGTGGTTAACGTCCTTACCCCTACTTATTACAGCTTGACAAAGGGAACACACGGCTTGACACCTGTTGTCCGCATTTCTGGTGAAATACCTCCACACCGAAGAGCTGATTTTTTTGGTATTTTCACCTGGCATGTCAACGGCCATATTCCTCCCACGGACAACAGGTGTCTCCCCGGGTGCCTGACTTAAACAAACCACCTCACCATCAGAATCCTCCTGGTCAATTTCCTCCCCAGCGCCAGCAACACCCATATCCTCCTCATCCTGGTGTACTTCAACACTGACATCTTCAATCTGACTATCAGGAACTGGACTGCGGGTGCTCCTTCCAGCACTTGCAGGGGGCGTGCAAATGGTGGAAGGCGCATGCTCTTCACGTCCAGTGTTGGGAAGGTCAGGCATCGCAACCGACTCAATTGGACTCTCCTTGTGGATTTGGGATTTCAAAGAACGCACAGTTCTTTGCGGTGCTTTTGCCAGCTTGAGTCTTTTCAGTTTTCTAGCGAGAGGCTGAGTGCTTCCATCCTCATGTGAAGCTGAACCACTAGCCATGAACATAGGCCAGGGCCTCAGCCGTTCCTTGCCACTCCGTGTGGTAAATGGCATATTGGCAAGTTTACGCTTCTCCTCCGACAATTTTATTTTAGGTTTTGGAGTCCTTTTTTTACTGATATTTGGTGTTTTGGTTTTGACATGCTCTGTACTATGCCATTGGGCATCGGCCTTGGCAGACGACGTTGCTGGCATTTCATCGTCTCGGCCATGACTAGTGGCAGCAGCTTCAGCACGAGGTGGAAGTGGATCTTGATCTTTCCCTAATTTTGGAACCTCAACATTTTTGTTCTCCATATTTTAATAGGCACAACTAAAAGGCACCTCAGGTAAACAATGGAGATGGATGGATTGGATACTAGTATACAATTATGGACGGGCTGCCGAGTGCCGACACAGAGGTAGCCACAGCCGTGAACTACCGCACTGTACTGTGTCTGCTGCTAATATATAGACTGGTTGATAAAGAGATAGTATACTCGTAACTAGTATGTATGTATAAAAAAAGAAAAAAAAACCACGGTTAGGTCACTGGTATATACAATTATGGACGGGCTGCCGAGTGCCGACACAGAGGTAGCCACAGCCGTGAACTACCGCACTGTACTGTGTCTGCTGCTAATATATAGACTGGTTGATAAAGAGATAGTATACTCGTAACTAGTATGTATGTATAAAAAAAGAAAAAAAAACCACGGTTAGGTCACTGGTATATACAATTATGGACGGGCTGCCGAGTGCCGACACAGAGGTAGCCACAGCCGTGAACTACCGCACTGTACTGTGTCTGCTGCTAATATATAGACTGGTTGATAAAGAGATAGTATACTCGTAACTAGTATGTATGTATAAAGAAAGAAAAAAAAACCACGGTTAGGTGGTATATACAATTATGGACGGGCTGCCGAGTGCCGACACAGAGGTAGCCACAGCCGTGAACTACCGCACTGTACTGTGTCTGCTGCTAATATATAGACTGGTTGATAAAGAGATAGTATACTCGTAACTAGTATGTATGTATAAAGAAAGAAAAAAAAACCACGGTTAGGTCACTGGTATATACAATTATGGACGGGCTGCCGAGTGCCGACACAGAGGTAGCCACAGCCGTGAACTACCGCACTGTACTGTGTCTGCTGCTAATATATAGACTGGTTGATAAAGAGATAGTATACTCGTAACTAGTATGTATGTATAAAGAAAGAAAAAAAAACCACGGTTAGGTCACTGGTATATACAATTATGGACGGGCTGCCGAGTGCCGACACAGAGGTAGCCACAGCCGTGAACTACCGCACTGTACTGTGTCTGCTGCTAATATATAGACTGGTTGATAAAGAGATAGTATACTCGTAACTAGTATGTATGTATAAAGAAAGAAAAAAAAACCACGGTTAGGTCACTGGTATATACAATTATGGACGGGCTGCCGAGTGCCGACACAGAGGTAGCCACAGCCGTGAACTACCGCACTGTACTGTGTCTGCTGCTAATATATAGACTGGTTGATAAAGAGATAGTATACTCGTAACTAGTATGTATGTATAAAGAAAGAAAAAAAAACCACGGTTAGGTCACTGGTATATACAATTATGGACGGGCTGCCGAGTGCCGACACAGAGGTAGCCACAGCCGTGAACTACCGCACTGTACTGTGTCTGCTGCTAATATATAGACTGGTTGATAAAGAGATAGTATACTCGTAACTAGTATGTATGTATAAAGAAAGAAAAAAAAACCACGGTTAGGTCACTGGTATATACAATTATGGACGGGCTGCCGAGTGCCGACACAGAGGTAGCCACAGCCGTGAACTACCGCACTGTACTGTGTCTGCTGCTAATATATAGACTGGTTGATAAAGAGATAGTATACTCGTAACTAGTATGTATGTATAAAGAAAGAAAAAAAAACCACGGTTAGGTCACTGGTATATACAATTATGGACGGGCTGCCGAGTGCCGACACAGAGGTAGCCACAGCCGTGAACTACCGCACTGTACTGTGTCTGCTGCTAATATATAGACTGGTTGATAAAGAGATAGTATACTCGTAACTAGTATGTATGTATAAAGAAAGAAAAAAAAACCACGGTTAGGTCACTGGTATATACAATTATGGACGGGCTGCCGAGTGCCGACACAGAGGTAGCCACAGCCGTGAACTACCGCACTGTACTGTGTCTGCTGCTAATATATAGACTGGTTGATAAAGAGATAGTATACTCGTAACTAGTATGTATGTATAAAGAAAGAAAAAAAAACCACGGTTAGGTCACTGGTATATACAATTATGGACGGGCTGCCGAGTGCCGACACAGAGGTAGCCACAGCCGTGAACTACCGCACTGTACTGTGTCTGCTGCTAATATATAGACTGGTTGATAAAGAGATAGTATACTCGTAACTAGTATGTATGTATAAAGAAAGAAAAAAAAACCACGGATAGGTGGTATATACAATTATGGACGGGCTGCCGAGTGCCGACACAGAGGTAGCCACAGCCGTGAACTACCGCACTGTACTGTGTCTGCTGCTAATATATAGACTGGTTGATAAAGAGATAGTATACTCGTAACTAGTATGTATGTATAAAGAAAGAAAAAAAAACCACGGTTAGGTCACTGGTATATACAATTATGGACGGGCTGCGGAGTGCCGACACAGAGGTAGCCACAGCCGTGAACTACTGCACTGTACTGTGTCTGCTGCTAATATATAGACTGGTTGATAAAGAGATAGTATACTCGTAACTAGTATGTATGTATAAAGAAAGAAAAAAAAACCACGGTTAGGTGGTATATACAATTATGGACGGGCTGCCGAGTGCCGACACAGAGGTAGCCACAGCCATGAACTACCGCACTGTACTGTGTCTGCTGCTAATATATAGACTGGTTGATAAAGAGATAGTATACTCGTAACTAGTATGTATGTATAAAGAAAGAAAATAAAACCACGGTTAGGTCACTGGTATATACAATTATGGACGGGCTGCCGAGTGCCGACACAGAGGTAGCCACAGCCGTGAACTACCGCACTGTACTGTGTCTGCTGCTAATATATAGACTGGTTGATAAAGAGATAGTATACTCGTAACTAGTATGTATGTATAAAGAAAGAAAAAAAAACCACGGTTAGGTCACTGGTATATACAATTATGGACGGGCTGCCGAGTGCCGACACAGAGGTAGCCACAGCCGTGAACTACCGCACTGTACTGTGTCTGCTGCTAATATAGACTGGTTGATAAAGAGATAGTATACTACTAATATTATATACTGGTGGTCAGGTCACTGGTCACTAGTCACACTGGCAGTGGCACTCCTGCAGCAAAAGTGTGCACTGTTTAATTTTAATATAATATTATGTACTCCTGGCTCCTGCTATAACCTATAACTGGCACTGCAGTAGTGCTCCCCAGTCTCCCCCACAATTATAAGCTGTGTGAGCTGAGCAGTCAGACAGATATATAATATATATAGATGATGCAGCACACTGGCCTGAGCCTGAGCAGTGCACACAAATATGGTATGTATGTGACTGAGTCACTGTGTGCTGTGTATCGCTTTTTTCAGGCAGAGAACGGATTATAAATAAAAGTGGTGGTCACTGGTCACTATCAGCAAAACTCTGCACTGTACACTACTGAGTACTCCTAATGCTCCCCAAAATTAGTAAATCAAGTGTCTAAACGGAGAGGACGCCAGCCACGTCCTCTCCCTATCAATCTCAATGCACGTGTGAAAATGGCGGCGACGCGCGGCTCCTTATATAGAATCCGAGTCTCGCGATAGAATCCGAGCCTCGCGAGAATCCGACAGCGTCATGATGACGTTCGGGCGCGCTCGGGTTAACCGAGCAAGGCGGGAAGATCCGAGTCGCTCGGACTCGTGAAAAAAAACATGAAGTTCTGGCGGGTTCGGATTCAGAGAAACCGAACCCGCTCATCTCTACTGTACATATGAAAATGCAGTATCAGAGCACCGAAGTAACCCCACAAAAGGGTGTATGAAGAGAAAGGGAGGGATGAGAGAAATATACAGTAAAAGTGTAGAATTTTTATATATATATATATATATATATATATATATATATACATACATACTGTACGTGTCTTTTTTTTACAACTGTTACAATGTGTAAAAAAGATATATAGAATGCCAGTGGGCACTGATCAAAGGTCTGGAGGAAACAGTGCTGCTGTCTAGAGAACAGCATATGCAGTGTCCTACAAATGCAAAAATAGATAGGGTTAAAGAGATTTTATACTTATAACTCACCATAGTTTATGGTTTTACTTCATTGGTCTGTGATTTAACAGGAACGTACAAGTGACACCATATATTGACCTTTCTACTTTAGTAGTACTGTACATCTACAGTATGTAATGTTTATTATCAGTGTCACCTAACTTCTAATTTTTATTTTCATGTGTTTTATTGTGTATTTAATATCCTTTTAGTCTTATGCATTAATACATTTATATTGGTGACTATTTAAACCATAATGTAGTTTGGTAACAGCTGTGCAGTTTTAATCCCTATTGACTGTTACAATGCATGTAAATGTTCTCACATTGGAGGTCATTCCGAGTCGTTCGCTCGGAAAATTTCTTCGCATCGCAGCGATTTTCCGCTTAGTGCGCATGCGCAATGTCCGCACTGCGACTGCGCCAAGTAAATTTGCTAAGAAGTTAGGATTTTTACTCACGGCTTTTTCTTCGCTCAGGCGATCGTAGTGTGATTGACAGGAAATGGGTGTTTCTGGGCGGAAACTGGCCGTTTTATGGGCGTGTGGGAAAAAACGCTACCGTTTCCGGAAAAAACGCAGGAGTGGCTGGAGAAACGGGGGAGTGTCTGGGCGAACGCTGGGTGTGTTTGTGACGTCAAACCAGGAACGACAAGCACTGAACTGATCGCAGATGCCGAGTAAGTCTGAAGCTACTCAGAAACTGCTAAGAAGTGTGTAATCGCAAAATTGCGAATACGTCGTTCGCAATTTTAAGGTGCTAAGATTCACTCCCAGTAGGCGGCGGCTTAGCGTGAGCAAATCTGCTAAAATCGCCTTGCGAGCGAACAACTCGGAATGACCTCCATTGATCAAGACACAAAAGTTTGTTTTCATTTTTATGTGTATCTGTTAATAACTGTTTTAGGACTTTGGGAGTAATTCAGACCTGATCGTTAGGGTGCTGTTTTTGCATCCCTGCGATCAGGTAGTCACCGCCTACAGGGGGAGGGCATTAGATGTGTGTAGGTGTGCAAACACTTGTGCTGGAGAGCTGCACAAACAGCAGTTTGTGCAGTCTCTGCACAGCCCAGAACTTACTCACCCGCTTCGATGATCGGGACCGGAGCTGACGTTAGGAATCCTCCCACAAAACGGCGGGTCCCTCTTGCTTTTTTTGGACACTCCCTAGGAACGGTCAGTTGCCGCACACAAACGCCCTCTTCCTGTTAATCTCTTTGCATTCACTGGTGCATTCGGATATTTTGCACCATCCTGTTGCTGACCGGTGCTCCCGGTTACTGCGGACCGCTGCGCCTGTGCATTGTGGTGCATGCGCATGTGCAATTCAGACCTGTTCATCCGCGAAAACGCACAGCAGCGATCAGGTCTGAATTAGCCCCTTTGTTCCTCATGAGGAAAGAAGTGAATTTTAATTATTTTCCTATTATAACCATTGTTTTTATAACCTCTGAATTTATTTATATTTTTTAAATAAAAATCTATAATTTTTAAGCTATATCCAATGGCAATGGTAATATTTCCAGACTGATAGGATTTTTTCTATTATATGGAACTAAAATATATGTATATTATATTCCTTGTCCTATTGCAGCACCAGAATTTATGTGTTGATAACCAGCTGTGTTTTGATATACAGTACATTTCATAATAGAGTACATTGCAACACGCAGTAATTGAATACATTTATACAGTACATGTGTACACTGTACTTGGAACAGGTTGTATGTACAGTAATAAAAGCAATCCACACTGTCCATTTTTCATTCATTTTTGCAGGGTCCATGCATTTACAGTACCGTAAGAAAGAAACATATATGTTACCTATTGTTAATAGTTATGGACCCTACCTGAGTAATAAGCAATCCCTTAGAAATTAATTTTATTTTGTCAGAGGTGATTAGTTTATTACTGAAATGTTTGTTGCTACAATATAATGGTATTGCTATATTCCAATAACTTAAAACTAATGTTTTATATTTTATTATATACTATTTTTTTTAACTGTCTTAATTGTTTATTAAGGATATTTTTCATGAAAAGGGGACAGGGGTACACAAAAAAGAGGTGTGAGGAGTGGGAACACAATGTAATGTTCAAAACTACATCAAATTTATAATTAGCCAGAAATATATATCACATATACTTTACAAATCTTTATACAAGGTAGAATGCATATCTGTGCGTATACACATAAACATGAAGCAAAAAGGCCCAAAGCAAGCCACCCTTACTTCTACATCAGAAAGTTCAATGGTGAAGCGATAAAAAGTTTAATTTAATCAGGGATACCAGCTCCAGCTTCATTATCTTTATTAGTGTATAATTGGCAAGATAGCAATTTCAATACTGTAGAAACAGGCTTCCTAATGTATGGGATTTAATATGTTTCCATTTCCAAGTTATATTGAATTTTAGTAATAACTTTCGCTAAAGTAAGGATAGTAGGAGATTTTCATTGTTGCGCTTATGTGGCTCTAGTCACTAATAGACTTTGACCTGTCAAATAATATTCAGAATAAGGTATGGAGGGAGGGCAACACTGGAGGAGAGCTATAGCTCATCCTTAAGTACTTTCGACAAAAAAATATTATGGTCCAGAATTAATGGAGGAAAGGACAGTCCCATAAAATGTGTAGGAGTGTACCCTTCTTTGCACACTGGTGCAAACAATATTTCAAACATGATGGACACATTTTATGGAGTTTAGCTGCTGTAAGATAAAGCCGGTGTAGTAATTAAAAATGCATCTCAACATGGTTAGTACATGTAGATATGTGGGCTGAGTTAATATATATTTTCTTACTGTAGAGATGTAAAAGTACATTGTAAATCTGATTCCCAGTGCTGTTGAATTAGATTTATCAGTGGATAACATCTGGGTGTGCTGGCACCAGTAGAAGATATTGCCCCGAGAGGATCCAGAGGTCAGTTTTCTTAAAAATTGAGAGGGCCTTATACAGTTTAGACATGGCCTTCAACCAATGAGCAATTTAATAATACTGATACTGAGAAGTAACCCTGAGCTGGGGGAATAGTTGCAAGACATCTCCTTAAAGGAGGTCCTGGAGTGTGATTAAGCCTTTTGATATCCTTATGCAGAAATGGTATTGAATGGTTTAGCACCCAGAGGGATACATTTCTAGGAGGACGCTCCCAATCTACTTGTACAGAATCACAAGTGTCTGATACCTTAAGAACATCTATGATAGCTGAGAGAAATTTATTAGGAAGCAGAGGAATCATGCTTGGAAGCCAAAGCAAATCAGCTGCTGGAAATCCTGATAAGGTGTCTGTTGGAAAGAACCAATTTTTAAGATCTGCCAATATACATGTAGTTTGGTGAAGTGGTCTAGGAGCTGAAGCACTCCATATCTTTTAGGTAAAACCATCCTATGAGTCACCATATGTGTCAGTTTTTGTTTCCAAATATATGTGACCATGAGTTTTTTTTAAATTGCACTAAATACTGAATATGAAAAATATAGGGAATTGTCCAAAACAAATACATTAATTTGGGAAGAACCATCATTTTAAAGTTGGCAATACAGCCTAACCATGAGATCTCATGTAGGCTCCATAGCTCAATAAGGAGTAAAAACTGTTTAAGGAGTGTGGTCAAATTCACCTCATATACTGTACATCTTTAATTAAAGTAGGGATTGGAACACTTATATAGGAGAGATGTAATCTATGTATACTTAAAGTTATGTTTGAGAGGCTCAATAGAGAGAGAGAGGAATATTGATTGGTAAACCTTCAGATTTCAAGGTGTTAAACTTATAATAGGAAATTTTGCTAAAGCTATCTGTAATTAAAAGTAAAACCAGTAAGAAAGTCACTAACTCGGTAACAAAACGTAAAACATTGTTTGTAAAGAGACATATTTTATGAGCACCACAAGTGGTGGGATAGCCTGGAAATTAATCAGAGAGTCTAATTTTTTGAGCCAAATTTGAGCTCCATTACAAGTACAAATGGGAGAAAACGGGCAACCCTGCTAGTTCTATTTGTGATTGGAAATGTGTTTGAAAAAAAGCCGTTGCTAAAAACCCGAGCATGTTGATTGAGTCTAAGGTGCTTCCTTGAAATCCAAATATAGAAAGGGTATGTCACATATAATACCAATAAAGCTTGTCGAAGGATTTCTCAGCCTCTAAGAAAGGAGCACACATTGTTCTCTGGTATATAATTGAAGTTTAAAGTACATTAAACACCCTATGTATATTGTCTGAGGCTTCCCTAGCCATCACAAATCGAACTTGGTCTGGGTGTACCAAACATATGAGAAAGGCAAAAAGTATATTTGCTGTAATTGTATCATACATTTTTACATCTGTATTCAATAATGCTATCAGTTTAGAATTTCTATAGTCAGAATTATCCTTACCTGGTTTAAGAATGGTAACAATTCAGGCTTAAAGAATTATAGAAGAGATGATGCAGCCATTGGCCCATGTGCAGCGCCAGCTCCAGGCACGTTACTTAGGAGCAGCCATGCTGGGCTCTGACTCCTAAGTGCAGCTGGTAGCCAGCCTCAATTTTAAATCAGCTTTTGCTGTCAGCCAAATAAAGCTCATGGACCGGCAGCAGTAGCTAATGCCAGACCACGAGCTTTGACTGGCTGATGGACCTGCAGCTGAATTCAGGCAGGCGGCCACCAGAGAAGGGACTGAGGGGCAGGAGAGGTGCACGCTGTGCTCTCCTCCCCTAACACAAAAGCAGTATCAGAGGTGGCGGCAGCAGTGGGAGCAGCGGGAGAGGCCAGCGGCGGTGAGCAGCACTACAGGGGGCATGTGTGTCTGGCACTGTGGGGGAATATTATGTGTATCTAGCACTGTGGGGACACATGAGTATCTGACAATGTGGGGGCATATTATGTGTATCTGGCACTTTGTGGGCATATAATGTGCATCTGGCACTGTGGGGCATATTATGTATATCTGGCACTGTGGGGGCATATAACGTGTATCTGGCACTGTGGGGCATATAACGTGTATCTGGCACTGTGAGGGCATATAACGTGTATCTGGCACTGTGGAGGCATATAACGTGTATCTGGCACTGTGGGGGCATATAATGTGTATCTGGTACTGTGGGGGCATATAATGTGTATCTGGCACTGCCCTGCTTTGGCATATGTGTATCTGGCACTGAGGGGGCATATGTGTATTTGACACTACTGGGGGCGTATATGTGTATCTGGCACTGCACTACTTGGGTCATTATGTGTACCCATAGTTTGTCTAGTCATGTCTCTTTGTGTCAGAAGGGTAATGTTAGTGGTTTAACCATCAGAGCAGTTGAACATGTGAAGTTAACCATGAGGGGAGGGGATAGATACAGAAGGCTATGCATACACGAAGCCTTTTGGATTTTTCAACTGCATACATTGAGCCCACATGGTCTTAATGACACTGTGGAGCTTAATGCTATCTAATGAGTTTCATTGGGCACTCTCAGTAGTTTTGTTCCAGTGAATATAGGCAGGGTCACCCTTATTCCCAGGGGGTCCTTGCCTGGCCATTCCTCATGATTAATTATCTTGGTTCAGTAATGTTTTTGGAAGGATCGAGTGAAGGGATTGGTATCTGTCCCATTGGGGGAGATTGAGTTTAAATATATCTCTCTGCCCTCTGTGGGTGCGGATCCACCCACTGCCCGGTCCAGCCTTGCCCCCCCCCCCCTCCTCCTTTTTCTCCATCTTTGGTCTTCATCCCTGATCATTATATTTATGTATTTATTTATAAATCTCTTATGTTCATATATTTTTATCGAAATGAGTATGAATAGGGCTAGTCTGAAATTTAGTGAATGGGATGGGTTGTTACCCGCCCCTTCCTATGCCCCCCCTCTTTCTTCTCTTCTTCTCTTTTAACCTTATTGTATTTTTAATTTATTTGTTCTTTTTTTTAGTATCCGAGAGATACAATATAAATGGATATTTGCTATTTGCATATTTTGTTCTTTGCACAGTTATGTATTCATCAATGTAATTTTTTGTTTTCCCATATGTCTCCGCTATTGTGAACAACATTACCATTATCACTACCACAAGTGATGATGGGGTTAATATAATGTTGGTTGTAATTCTATACTATTAATATTAATTATCTTAGCTTATTATTATGTATTTATGGAATGTTTTATATTTATATATTGCTCATTTATGAGTGTATATGTGTGTTATTTTTATATACATATATATGCACTATTTATATATTGCTGTCTCCTCTCTTAGAAATGTTTATTTATTTATTTTTATTTTTGTTTTATTCATTATTAATAAGATATGCCTTCTGCCATAAGAATATTTATTCATAATCTCCGTTGCAGGTATTGTTTATTTAATGATCATCTCCTGGTCTCTATAAATACGGGGACTTGGAAGGAAAGAATTATTCTCTCCCTCTGAAGAAACGACCAGTGTGTGCCGGTCGAGAAACGCGTCAGGGCTGCATCAGGATCCCAGCACTTCCACAATTTTTTCAGCCTCCGCTTCCTTTCACCCTCCAGTGTACCACGCTGTCCGGCGCATCTGATTTGGAGCCACCTGCATTGGTCCTCTCTGCAATACGGGGACCGTGGCCATCAGTTAAATCCTCTGGAGCCAGCGGCGCATGTTCAATTGTAATGTTGCCAATCTGAACACTCCTGGAAGCGGTAAGCGATCACCGCTCTGACACACCATCTTAGTGTCACAGTTAGAGAACGGCAGACGGAGCCGCTGTGGTGAGCTTTGAGCACAGGCAGCACATGCTGTGTTACGTTTTGAGGCTAAAGCATTGGAGGTAGCAGAGCATTTGCTACTTACGGTAACAGTTTTAACTTTATAAAGGGCAAAGTGACTTTATTACCCCGGAACTGGTATATGGAACACTATTTGGAAATTTCTCCCTACAGAGCCAATTATTTGTTGTTATCATCAATTACAAATTTATGAACATATTGGTATTGCTTTAAGGATTATCACATCATCCAAATTGGTATTTAATAGTGCACTAGTTCTGTGGGACGTTTTATGGATTTTAAGTGTGGAGGATCCTCTTTGAATTAATAATAAGTTTATTGTTGTTTTATGTGATATATTATTGGTAAATGATAAGACACTGAATACATGTAGATAGTGTCTGTGCTAATTTAGGAATAAACTGTGTCCAAATTCAGTCTGTCTGCGCTCTCTTCCTCCCTTCCTATTTTCATTTATTCTTATAGGGTCTGCTAATACCCTATTCATTGAGAGCAGCAGGCAGCATATCAACATAGGCTCAATTGGGCGCCTTTTCTCTGTTAGATATTGATTATGTGTATCTGACACTATACTGTAGACATTATGAGTAATGAACACTACTGTGGGTGTTATGTGTAAGGCTGCTAATTGTGTGTGTAGAGGGGGTGTGAAAATATATTTATAGTTTATTTATTTATAATTTGACAATATAAAGTTGTGAGGCCACGGCCACTTTTCCAAGAGCACATGTGCCTTTGGCGCGCATGGGGGGTGGGGCGTTTCAAAATACACTAGTAGTTACCCTTAGAAAGAGTTTAATGGCTACTTAAACTTCCTTGACTGACCATATGGCATTTAGTATGGGTAAATCATTGTTAGATAGGGAGGGCAGTTTTAAATCTGAAAGAAAGAGGTAATATCTTCCATTGTTGGTTGTGCTATTGTAGAATCAGTAGATAAGTTATATAACTGAGAGTCCTATTCAGCAAATAAATTAGAAATATGGGCAGGGTAATCAACTTTTTGAAATAATGAATTCTATTCTGAGCCCCTTGACCTCTTAATTTATAAGCTAGCATCCTACTGGATTTATTACCTGAGGTGTAGAACTTATAGTGAATGTTAGCAGAGCAACTTGCATTAAATCCATAAAGAGCTTCTGGAGTTCAGATCAAAGCTGTCACTTGTTTTTTTAGTGTTCATTAAGGGAGATTTTTATTTTGGTACCCCAGGTTTGGAAAGTTGAGTCTCCAGCTCCCTCTGCAATGATTATATTGCTTTCTCATATGAGTCCCTTGTTGAATAGCAGTACCCCTCAACATGGCTTTTAGGGCACACCAAAAAGTAAATATCCTCAGGGAAGTTAGTGGTAATTTATTGAGAAAGGAAAGCTGAGAGTGTTTGGACCTCTTCAAGTGACTGAAAGAGATGCTCAGAAAGTGTCCAAGGCCTAATAGAAGGGTTAAAATGTGAGGGGTCCCAGTCCCACAATAGTGGTTCATGGTCTGACCAAGCAATGGGAAATATTTTTGTAAAATTGGTGTGCTGTAGAGACCATTTGTCAACTAAGGTAACATTATACACCAAAGTTATTTGTGATTTGTATCCGGGTGGAGTGTAGCAGAGGAGAATTCAGCTAAGGAAGTGGCCTGAGGACAGGACGGGGCAGTTGGAGAAGATTTATTAGGTGACTACTAAATGTTTAAAGGGCCCCATGGTTGTAACTTAATTGGGAGAGTTAAAGGAATGGCTTTTGGTGGTTTCTTAGGAGCGACGGTCCCATACGAATCAAGGCTTAGTTAGGTCAGTACAGATCAGTATGGGGGAGGGATGTACTTTACTCCAGAGACATCAATCTTCTCTGAAGAGTAATAATAGAGATATAATTGTTACCTTAAAAAGGGAAGGTAAACTTAGGCCTCTCCTTAACTGAAGAGGAGTGGAAGACTTTTTTTGTTAAGGGACTATTTGTATTACTGTAAAAGAGACACAATATAAGATCTTAATGCAATGGTACAAGCATCCCTCTCTGCTCCACACCATTTCTGGCTCTTGTTGGAGTTGTTCTTCTGCTATAAGTTCTCTGTATCATGTTTGCTGGGATTGTCCTACCTTATCGAACTTTTGGGCTGAAGTTATCACCATCTCCCAGCAAATTTAGGGGACTAGGTTTCTTACAGACGCTGCATTTTGGGTCCTCAGCCATGCTCTGATGCCACTACATAAATCTAAAAATTATTTATCTGCCATCTTGGTAACGCAGCACGCTGAGTTGTTCCGGTCTTGTGGAACTCTACCAGTCCCACACGCAAGGACTGGTTCAATTGATTATTTTATGTCAAAGGAAGATATCTTGGCCTCTTCAGCAGATAAACCTTCCAATTTTACTTGCACCTGATTACCTTCATTGGAATATAAGTCCACATTTGTCTACAAGAACTACATGTCTGTGATCCCACAAGGCACGTAATCTGAATTCCTGTACCTCGCTTTACAGTGGCTGACCAGTTCCTTATTTCCTCTCCCAATATACCCCTTTTCCATCCTTCCTACTTCCCTTCCTGCTCTCCTTTTTCTTTTTTCTCTTCATAATTCTTGTTATTCATCTGCTTTTGATCTCGCTCCTGATAGATTGTTGTTTATGCTTATTTAGTAATGCTCCTGTGCCAAAGCGGAATGTTTGCAATGTTTGTCTATACTTGAATGTCTCAATAAATACAGAATTAAAAAAAATCAAGGTAAGAACATCTGCATATCCATTGGGAGCTCTTTCAATACACATTTTGCAGATACCTCTGGGCATCTAGGACCAGCCGGTGCTATACAGGTTGCAAGTCATAGACCTGACTAATACTGCAATGATTTTTACTAATACTGTAGTAACAGATGGGTGAATTGTCCTGAGATTGCTATTGCAGCAATTCTCAGTTCACAATTCCCAGTGTAATGCACTTTAGTCAGTTAAGTCAGTTAATGTAGAGCATTATAAAGCAATATATAAGGCTGTATAGTACAATATAGAACAACATATAACAGTTAGAGGCAGTTTGGTTTACAACCATATAAAGCAGCACTAGTGACTCTATACATCTATAGCTCTAAACTAGCTCTGTACTGGTTCTATTATATACAATATGCAGTATGCAGTTTGAGTCAATCTAATGTCTAAGGTACAGTAACTTCTGTATTGAATTTATATCCAATAAAATCTGTTTGGCTCTTTTTGGCTCTGTTAGCACTTTTTGACTCTGTTATGCTCTAATATGCTTACCACTTAAGTGTAGCAGCAGAGGTTCCAGGACGATACATCAGAGGGCTCTCTTTTTACCTCCAGCAACCATAGGGTGGTAACAGGAATAAACGGTGACCTTCAGAGTATCCCAGGAGTTGGTTCTGGGGCTGGTTAGCAGTGGAGAAATCTACAGCACTTGCGTTGTGCTGATGGAGCTGTATACACTTACGACTAACTGAGCAGAGATAGGCCAGTCAGTAGGGTTTCTGTAGAGGTCCCAGATCAACAGATGACATCCCAGGGTCCTTTCTCCATGGGCAACTATGGCTATTACTGCAATTGCATGCAGAAATTATTCAACCTTTGTGGCTTGTTCATTGGAAACGGTCCCAACATCTGCCCCTAAGGTGCAGCCTCTGATAACTTCTGAATGGTCTATGGTCAGGTAGGAGTACACAAACCATAAATCCAGGATATACTGTATACCTAGCTTGTATTAAGTGTCTCTGAACTGCAAAGTCCTGATATAATCAGAAAATAACTTGTGACTTAGATTATTCATGGCTACACTGTTACTATATCTTAAAATGTAATTTCATTTTTAATTTTTTTTTTTAAATAATATTACAATATCAAAAGGGCTTTGAAACTGCTGCCCTTGGAATATTTAGAAAATGTCACCAGGGCAACTGGAAAACTTAACATTATATTAAGTTCCTTATACATTTTGACTAGTATGATCTTAAGCTCTAATTAAATCTGTCATTCTATAGTACAGGTTGAGTATCCCATATCCAAATATTCCGAAATACGGAATATTCCGAAATACGGACTTTTTTGAGTGAGAGTGAGATAGTGAAACCTTTGTTTTCTGATGGCTCAATGTACACAAACTTTGTTTAATACTAGAGATGAGCGGGTTCGGTTTCTTTGAATCCGAACCCGCACGAACTTCACTTTTTTTTCCACGGGTCCGAGCGACTCGGATCTTCCCGCCTTGCTCGGTTAACCCGAGCGCGCCCGAACGTCATCATGACGCTGTCGGATTCTCGCGAGGCTCGGATTCTATCGCGAGACTCGGATTCTATATAAGGAGCCGCGCGTCGCCGCCATTTTCACTCGTGCATTGAGATTGATAGGGAGAGGACGTGTCTGGCGTCCTCTCCATTAGAATAGAGATAGATAGATTAGATAGAGAGAGATTGTGCAGAGTCGCAGACAGAGTTAGTTTACCACAGTCAGTGACCAGTGCAGCAGCTAGTTAACTTTTATTTAATATAATATATCCGTTCACTTCTCTCTGCTATATCCGTTCTCTGCCTGAAAAAAAAAACGATACACAGCACAGTCAGTCACACAGTGTGACTCAGTCTGTGTGCACTCAGCTCAGCCCAGTGTGCTGCACAGTCATCAATGTATAAATTAAAAGCTTATAATTAATTGTGGGGGAGACTGGGGAGCACTGCAGGTTGTTAGCAGGAGCCAGGAGTACAATTATATTAATTAACAGTGCACACTTTTGCTGCAGGAGTGGTGACCAGTGCCTGACCACCAGTATAGTATTGTTGTATACTACTAATATCTCTTTAAATATCAACCAGTCTATATTAGCAGCAGACACAGTACAGTGCGGTAGTTCACGGCTGTGGCTACCTCTGTGTCGGCACACGGCAGGCAGTCCGTCCGACCAGAATTGTATTATTTATTATTATATACCTACCACCTAACCGTGGTTTTTTTTTCATTCTTTATACCGTCATAGTGTCATCCTAATTGTTACGAGTATACTACTATCTCTTTATCAACCAGTGTACAGTGCGGTAGTTCACGGCTGTGGCTACCTCTGTGTCGGCACACGGCAGGCAGTCCGTCCGACCAGAATTGTATTATTTATTATTATATACCTACCACCTAACCGTGGTTTTTTTTTCATTCTTTATACCGTCATAGTGTCATCCTAATTGTTACGAGTATACTACTATCTCTTTATCAACCAGTGTACAGTGCGGTAGTTCACGGCTGTGGCTACCTCTGTGTCGGCACACGGCAGGCAGTCCGTCCGACCAGAATTGTATTATTTATTATTATATACCTACCACCTAACCGTGGTTTTTTTTTCATTCTTTATACCGTCATAGTGTCATCCTAATTGTTACGAGTATACTACTATCTCTTTATCAACCAGTGTACAGTGCGGTAGTTCACGGCTGTGGCTACCTCTGTGTCGGCACACGGCAGGCAGTCCGTCCGACCAGAATTGTATTATTTATTATTATATACCTACCACCTAACCGTGGTTTTTTTTTCATTCTTTATACCGTCATAGTGTCATCCTAATTGTTACGAGTATACTACTATCTCTTTATCAACCAGTGTACAGTGCGGTAGTTCACGGCTGTGGCTACCTCTGTGTCGGCACACGGCAGGCAGTCCGTCCGACCAGAATTGTATTATTTATTATTATATACCTACCACCTAACCGTGGTTTTTTTTTCATTCTTTATACCGTCATAGTGTCATCCTAATTGTTACGAGTATACTACTATCTCTTTATCAACCAGTGTACAGTGCGGTAGTTCACGGCTGTGGCTACCTCTGTGTCGGCAGTCGGCAGGCAGTCCGTCCATCCATAATTGTATTATTATTATAATATATACCACCTAACCGTGGTTTTTTTTTCATTCTTTATACCGTCATAGTGTCATACTAGTTGTTACGAGTATACTACTATCTCTTTATCAACCAGTGTACAGTGCGGTAGTTCACGGCTGTGGCTACCTCTGTGTCGGCAGTCGGCAGGCAGTCCGTCCATCCATAATTGTATTATTATTATAATATATACCACCTAACCGTGGTTTTTTTTTCATTCTTTATACCGTCGTCATAGTGTCATACTAGTTGTTACGAGTATACTACTATCTCTTTATCAACCAGTGTACAGTGCGGTAGTTCACGGCTGTGGCTACCTCTGTGTCGGCAGTCGGCAGGCAGTCCGTCCATCCATAATTGTATTATTATTATAATATATACCACCTAACCGTGGTTTTTTTTTCATTCTTTATACCGTCGTCATAGTGTCATACTAGTTGTTACGAGTATACTACTATCTCTTTATCAACCAGTGTACAGTGCGGTAGTTCACGGCTGTGGCTACCTCTGTGTCGGCAGTCGGCAGGCAGTCCGTCCATCCATAATTGTATTATTATTATAATATATACCACCTAACCGTGGTTTTTTTTTCATTCTTTATACCGTCGTCATAGTGTCATACTAGTTGTTACGAGTATACTACTATCTCTTTATCAACCAGTGTACAGTGCGGTAGTTCACGGCTGTGGCTACCTCTGTGTCGGCAGTCGGCAGGCAGTCCGTCCATCCATAATTGTATTATTATTATAATATATACCACCTAACCGTGGTTTTTTTTTCATTCTTTATACCGTCGTCATAGTGTCATACTAGTTGTTACGAGTATACTACTATCTCTTTATCAACCAGTGTACAGTGCGGTAGTTCACGGCTGTGGCTACCTCTGTGTCGGCAGTCGGCAGGCAGTCCGTCCATCCATAATTGTATTATTATTATAATATATACCACCTAACCGTGGTTTTTTTTTCATTCTTTATACCGTCGTCATAGTGTCATACTAGTTGTTACGAGTATACTACTATCTCTTTATCAACCAGTGTACAGTGCGGTAGTTCACGGCTGTGGCTACCTCTGTGTCGGCAGTCGGCAGGCAGTCCGTCCATCCATAATTGTATTATTATTATTATAATATATACCACCTAACCGTGGTTTTTTTATACCACCTAACCGTGGCAGTCCGTCCATAATTGTATACTAGTATCCAATCCATCCATCTCCATTGTTTACCTGAGGTGCCTTTTAGTTCTGCCTATAAAATATGGAGAACAAAAAAGTTGAGGTTCCAAAATTAGGGAAAGATCAAGATCCACTTCCACCTCGTGCTGAAGCTGCTGCCACTAGTCATGGCCGAGACGATGAAATGCCAGCAACGTCGTCTGCCAAGGCCGATGCCCAATGTCATAGTACAGAGCATGTCAAATCCAAAACACCAAATATCAGAAAAAAAAGGACTCCAAAACCTAAAATAAAATTGTCGGAGGAGAAGCGTAAACTTGCCAATATGCCATTTACCACACGGAGTGGCAAGGAACGGCTGAGGCCCTGGCCTATGTTCATGGCTAGTGGTTCAGCTTCACATGAGGATGGAAGCACTCAGCCTCTCGCTAGAAAACTGAAAAGACTCAAGCTGGCAAAAGCACCGCAAAGAACTGTGCATTCTTTGAAATCCCAAATCCACAAGGAGAGTCCAATTGTGTCGTTTGCGATGCCTGACCTTCCCAACACTGGACGTGAAGAGCATGCGCCTTCCACTATTTGCATGCCCCCTGCAAGTGCTGGAAGGAGCACCCGCAGTCCAGTTCCTGATAGTCAGATTGAAGATGTCAGTGTTGAAGTACACCAGGATGAGGAGGATATGGGTGTTGCTGGCGCTGGGGAGGAAATTGACCAGGAGGATTCTGATGGTGAGGTGGTTTGTTTAAGTCAGGCACCCGGGGAGACACCTGTTGTCCGTGGGAGGAATATGGCCGTTGACATGCCAGGTGAAAATACCAAAAAAATCAGCTCTTCGGTGTGGAGGTATTTCACCAGAAATGCGGACAACAGGTGTCAAGCCGTGTGTTCCCTTTGTCAAGCTGTAATAAGTAGGGGTAAGGACGTTAACCACCTCGGAACATCCTCCCTTATACGTCACCTGCAGCGCATTCATAATAAGTCAGTGACAAGTTCAAAAACTTTGGGTGACAGCGGAAGCAGTCCACTGACCAGTAAATCCCTTCCTCTTGTAACCAAGCTCACGCAAACCACCCCACCAACTCCCTCAGTGTCAATTTCCTCCTTCCCCAGGAATGCCAATAGTCCTGCAGGCCATGTCACTGGCAAGTCTGACGAGTCCTCTCCTGCCTGGGATTCCTCCGATGCATCCTTGCGTGTAACGCCTACTGCTGCTGGCGCTGCTGTTGTTGCCGCTGGGAGTCGATGGTCATCCCAGAGGGGAAGTCGTAAGCCCACTTGTACTACTTCCAGTAAGCAATTGACTGTTCAACAGTCCTTTGCGAGGAAGATGAAATATCACAGCAGTCATCCTACTGCAAAGCGGATAACTGAGGCCTTGGCATCCTGGGTGGTGAGAAACGTGGTTCCGGTATCCATCATTACTGCAGAGCCAACTAGAGACTTGTTGGAGGTACTGTGTCCCCGGTACCAAATACCATCTAGGTTCCATTTCTCTAGGCAGGCGATACCGAAAATGTACACAGACCTCAGAAAAAGAGTCACCAGTGTCCTAAAAAATGCAGCTGTACCCAATGTCCACTTAACCACGGACATGTGGACAAGTGGAGCAGGGCAGGGTCAGGACTATATGACTGTGACAGCCCACTGGGTAGATGTATGGACTCCCGCCGCAAGAACAGCAGCGGCGGCACCAGTAGCAGCATCTCGCAAACGCCAACTCTTTCCTAGGCAGGCTACGCTTTGTATCACCGCTTTCCAGAATACGCACACAGCTGAAAACCTCTTACGGCAACTGAGGAAGATCATCGCGGAATGGCTTACCCCAATTGGACTCTCCTGTGGATTTGTGGCATCGGACAACGCCAGCAATATTGTGTGTGCATTAAATCTGGGCCAATTCCAGCACGTCCCATGTTTTGCACATACCTTGAATTTGGTGGTGCAGAATTTTTTAAAAAACGACAGGGGCGTGCAAGAGATGCTGTCGGTGGCCAGAAGAATTGCGGGACACTTTCGGCGTACAGGCACCACGTACAGAAAACTGGAGCACCACCAAAAACTACTGAACCTGCCCTGCCATCATCTGAAGCAAGAAGTGGTAACGAGGTGGAATTCAACCCTCTATATGCTTCAGAGGTTGGAGGAGCAGCAAAAGGCCATTCAAGCCTATACAATTGAGCACGATATAGTAGGTGGAATGCACCTGTCTCAAGTGCAGTGGAGAATGATTTCAACGTTGTGCAAGGTTCTGATGCCCTTTGAACTTGCCACACGTGAAGTCAGTTCAGACACTGCCAGCCTGAGTCAGGTCATTCCCCTCATCAGGCTTTTGCAGAAGAAGCTGGAGGCATTGAAGAAGGAGCTAAAAGGGAGCGATTCCGCTAGGCATGTGGGACTTGTGGATGCAGCCCTTAATTCGCTTAACAAGGATTCACGGGTGGTCAATCTGTTGAAATCAGAGCACTACATTTTGGCCACCGTGCTCGATCCTAGATTTAAAGCCTACCTTGGATCTCTCTTTCCGGCAGACACAGGTCTGCTGGGGTTGAAAGACCTGCTGGTGACAAAATTGTCAAGTCAAGCGGAACGCGACCTGTCAACATCTCCTCCTTCACATTCTCCCGCAACTGGGGGTGCGAGGAAAAGGCTCAGAATTCCGAGCCCACCCGCTGGCGGTGATGCAGGGCAGTCTGGAGCGACTGCTGATGCTGACATCTGGTCCGGACTGAAGGACCTGACAACGATTACGGACATGTCGTCTACTGTCACTGCATATGATTCTCTCAACATTGATAGAATGGTGGAGGATTATATGAGTGACCGCATCCAAGTAGGCACGTCACACAGTCCGTACTTATACTGGCAGGAAAAAGAGGCAATTTGGAGGCCCTTGCACAAACTGGCTTTATTCTACCTAAGTTGCCCTCCCACAAGTGTGTACTCCGAAAGAGTGTTTAGTGCCGCCGCTCACCTTGTCAGCAATCGGCGTACGAGGTTACATCCAGAAAATGTGGAGAAGATGATGTTCATTAAAATGAATTATAATCAATTCCTCCGCGGAGACATTGACCAGCAGCAATTGCCTCCACAAAGTACACAGGGAGCTGAGATGGTGGATTCCAGTGGGGACGAATTGATAATCTGTGAGGAGGGGGATGTACACGGTGATATATCGGAGGGTGAAGATGAGGTGGACATCTTGCCTCTGTAGAGCCAGTTTGTGCAAGGAGAGATTAATTGCTTCTTTTTTGGGGGGGGTCCAAACCAACCCGTCATATCAGTCACAGTCGTGTGGCAGACCCTGTCACTGAAATGATGGGTTGGTTAAAGTGTGCATGTCCTGTTTTGTTTATACAACATAAGGGTGGGTGGGAGGGCCCAAGGATAATTCCATCTTGCACCTCTTTTTTCTTTTCTTTTTCTTTGCATCATGTGCTGATTGGGGAGGGTTTTTTGGAAGGGACATCCTGCGTGACACTGCAGTGCCACTCCTAGATGGGCCCGGTGTTTGTGTCGGCCACTAGGGTCGCTAATCTTACTCACACAGCTACCTCATTGCGCCTCTTTTTTTCTTTGCGTCATGTGCTGTTTGGGGAGGGTTTTTTGGAAGGGACATCCTGCGTGACACTGCAGTGCCACTCCTAGATGTGCCCGGTGTTTGTGTCGGCCACTAGGGTCGCTAATCTTACTCACACAGTCAGCTACCTCATTGCGCCTCTTTTTTTCTTTGCGTCATGTGCTGTTTGGGGAGGGTTTTTTGGAAGGGCCATCCTGCGTGACACTGCAGTGCCACTCCTAGATGGGCCCGGTGTTTGTGTCGGCCACTAGGGTCGCTTATCTTACTCACACAGCGACCTCGGTGCAAATTTTAGGACTAAAAATAATATTGTGAGGTGTGATGTGTTCAGAATAGGCTGAAAATGAGTGTAAATTATGTTTTTTGAGGTTAATAATACTTTGGGATCAAAATTACCCCCAAATTCTATGATTTAAGCTGTTTTTTAGGGTTTTTTTAAAAAAACACCCGAATCCAAAACACACCCGAATCCGACAAAAAAAATTCGGTGAGGTTTTGCCAAAACGCGGTCGAACCCAAAACACGGCCGCGGAACCGAACCCAAAACCAAAACACAAAACCCGAAAAATTTCCGGCGCTCATCTCTATTTAATACACAAAGTTATTAAAAATATTGTATTAAATGACCTTCAGGCTGTGTGTATAAGGTGTATATGAAACATAAATGAATTGTGTGAATGTAAACACACTTTGTTTAATGCACAAAGTTATAAAAAATATTGGCTAAAATTACCTTCAGGCTGTGTGTATAAGGTGTATATGTAACATAAATGCATTCTGTGCTTAGACTTAGGTCCCATCACCTTGATATCTCATTATGGTATGCAATTATTCCAAAATACGGAAAAATCCCATATCCAAAATACCTCTGGTCCCAAGCATTTTGGATAAGGGATACTCAACCTGTACTATATATTTATAAACCTGTAGCACTGTAACTAGTGTAACTGTGCCCTGTAGAAGCAGCAGAACAATAATGTCTAGGTTAGTAATTAATTTTTAAATACCCTTCTCTGGCAATATTTGGGTGAAAGAACAAACATGCAAACTGCCTACAAAATTAATTCAGAACAAGGCAGACCACAGCATGTCTGATTCTGGCATGTTTACAGAGGATAATTGTTCAACAAGGGAATAAAGATATACTAACAAATATAACATTTTATATTGGGAAATGTGTTGCTATATTGTTCCTGTCATAATTAGGGCAAAGACGAAGAGGACACAGCAACAGCATAACAAGCATTGATCCTAGTTGTGAATCTTAAAATAGCTGGATTTTTACTCACTAGAGAAAGCAGAAAAACACACGCACGCACACAAATGTAGCATTACTCTTGTTAGTTGAATACACAGCAAACAAAATCCCTATTGTGAAGAAAGTAAAAAACAGAATTTGACCATCTCTTTGGAGTTTAGCAAAAGTATAAACTTGTGATAATTTGTTTATTTTCATATTAAATATATATATTTGTTATTTTATTTTAAAAGTTGGTTGAAGAGTTTGCATAACTAAGACAATTGTGTTCAACACATACACATTATATATCCCACCAGGCATCATTTTGTGTTAAACTAAAACTGATAGTTTACAAGTTATAGAGAATTTGCATAATACTAACCCACATGGGAAAATCAGCCCGGATAATTTCTTGAAGCATCCCTAATGAGGGCAGGTCTGTTGAGGGAGCAGGGTCTGTGAAGGGGGTGGGATACTCTCTTCTCATAGGGCCTGATTCTGAGCAGGAGGCAGTCACAGCCTCCCTTTTGTATTTTTTTATACTAATGGTACAGCCATGCTTCCGAATGTGCGAGGACTGAGATGCCCACTTTTAGTGTCCACAGACGCTGCAGCCATCCTTTATTGTCAATGTGCCCTGTGCCAATTCTATTTCTGGCACAGGGCACCAAAAGGTCTAGTTACCGCTCTGCATAAAAGTTGCTAATGAATATTCATACAGAACCTTATTCAGGGACCTAACCATTCCGTTGGCACTAATAATCATGCATATCAAGTACTTTCTGCATGATTTTTATTAGAGATGTGCAGCGGACACTTTTCAGGTTTTGGTTTTGGATCTGGATCCCTGCTCTTGTTTTGGATTTGGATTGGTTTTGCCAAAACCACCCTTTCGGGTTTTGGTTTTGCATGATTTTTGAAAAACCCCCCATAAAAACAGCTAAAATCACAGAATTTGGGGTCATTTTAATCATATGGTATTATTAAACTCAATAACATTCATTTCCACTCATTTCCAGTCTAGAAGAAATATCCAATGCGCTGCCAATAGCAGCTGGTAAAGGGGTGTCAATCCCTAATAATGAAGCACAAGAAAAAGGAAGAAAACCAGTGCTGTTGTTTATCCTATAACCTTAATCAAAACACTTATACCATTAGTGGTAACAACAATAGTGAGACGGTATATTGGAGCACTTTTTCACCCATTTTATAGTTTTAATAAAATTTGTGAATCTTTTACCTGTCCGTCTATTCACTGTTAATATAATATAAAATATTCTAATTTATATATATTGTGACAAGAACACTGGAATAGTGTTTGAGGGCAGGTATGTTTGTCCCAGGTTCTTGTCTTACCTGTATTAGGAAAATGTTTTGTTTTGTCAGAACCTTTTCAGTTTATTGGAAAAGCTGGATAAGGGCCCTGAAAGAAAGATAGGGCAAGTTCCAGACGTTGGGCCCAGTGCGGGTCTTTGGCCTCACAGAGGGCTAATCAGGGTTTCAGCTGTGTAAGTGGGTTATAGGGCTGCTAGCCTGATTAGTGTGTGCAGACTGCCTGGGAAGACTGCAGGATCTCTGTGAGAGAATTACGCTTCCTTATACTGTACATGTGAGCCATACAGTGTTGACTGGAAAACTCTGTGTTTTTTTGTTTAGAGACAGTTAGGAACGTTTTGTAGAATACAAAAAATGAATAAAACCAGTGGCGCAAACAAAAGAGGAGCATGCATAGGTTAACAACACCACAACCTGATTCACTTCTCGATGGGTGTTATTGTCGCTTCCTTAGTGTTAATGTATCCACTCCCGATATTGACCTCAAAAGAGAAGGATTATAGTGCAACACTGTTTGGTAAAAAGGAATACTAATTTATTAATATTCCACTCACATGAAGGAATCAGAACAATGCATATGTAGAATTTAACAATGCAGCCAGAACAGTGGTCCCTTCCCATATTTCTTTGGATCAACACCTCAGGAGAAATATATTTAGTGCAACACTGTAGGATTTTTCATACAGTTTTAATTTTAAAATCACACTCACATTCAACATAAAAAATCACAGCATAAAGACATAGGGGATTTCTGGTCCTCACAAACAGCGGAAATGAGTCCTAAAATGTCCTGGATATCCACATCCGATGGTCGAGTTCCAGTTCCACCCCTCAAAAGTTCCACGGTAAAAAAGGTACCTTGCTTAACGTGTTTCGGACCTCCAAGTTTATGGTCCTTCCTCAGAAGCATGGTGCACCTTATGTCCAACTAGGTATTTATACCCTAAAACAAATTAGTTACTCCTCCCGGTTCCTGTGTTTCTGGGCACCAAAAAACGAGCCGCCCAGAAACACAGGAACCGGGAGGAGCAGAAATCCCCTATGTCTTTATATTAATAAACTAGGATTCCTTTTTACCAAACAGTGTTGTCCGGATTTGTGGAGAGAAAAATCCACACAGAAGAGGTGGCTTTTTTGGTATTTTGCCCAGGAATGACAATAAGCTTTTTCATCCCATGGCCAACAACTGTCTCCACTGGTGCCTTAGTCAAACAAATCACATCACCATCAGAATCCTTATCATCAACTTCCTCCGCAGCACCAGTTTTACCTATATCCTCCTCATCCCAGGGTACTTCTACAGTGACATCCTCAATCTCAATATCAGCAACTGGACTGGCTACAGTACTTGCAGAGGGCATGCAAATAGTGGTAGGAGCCTCCACTTCCCATACAGTATTGTGAAGGTCAGGCCTAGACAGTGTCAGCACGTTTTATTTTCACAACACCACTGTAATTTTACAGCATACAAGACAAGGCCAGTGTACATTTATTTTCAGTACACCCCTGTATTTTTGCAGCATACAGGACCAGTGTACTTTTCATTTCAAAAGTATCACTCCAAGATTTTTACAGCATACAGGACCAGTGTAAATTGATTTTCACTGCACCCCAGAATATTTACAGCATACAAGACAGGGCCAGTGTACTTTTATTTTAACAACAGCACCCCTGTATTTTTACACCATACATGACCAGTGTGCATTGATTTTCACTGCACCCCAGAATTTTTGCAGTATATAAGACAGGGCCAGTGTACATTTATTTTCACCGCACCCCAGAATTTTTGCATCATACAAGACATGGCCAGTGTACATTTATTTTACTGCACTCCTGAATTTTTACAGAATTCAGGGCCAGTGTAATGTTATTTTAACAGCAGCAGCCCTATAGTTTTACAGCATACAGTACCAGAGTCATTTTAATTTTTAACAACTTCACCTCTGAATTTTTACAGCATACAGTGCCAGTGTAATGTTATTTTAACAGCAGCACCCCTATAGTTTTACAGTATACAGTACCAGTGTGCTTTTAATTTTTAACAACTGCAAGTGTTTTCAAGTTCTCCAGTTCTTAAGTACCGTGTGCCATTGGTTAAACATCGTTTGTTTCTTCAAGTGTTTTCAAGTTCTCAAGTACCGAGTGCCATTGGTTAAACATTGTTTGTGTCTTCGTGTTTTCAAGTTCTCCAGTTCTCAAGTACTGAGTGACATCAGTTAAGAATCATTTGCTTATTTAAGCATTTTTAAGTTCTCAAGTACCGAGTGCCATTGGATAAACATTGCTTGTTTCTTAAAGAGTTTTCAAGTTCTCCAGTTCTCAAGTACTGAGTGCCATAGGTTAATCAAAGATTGCTTCTCCAAGTGCTTCCAAGTTCTCCAGTTGCCAAGTACCGAGTGCTATTGGCCACCATCGATTATTTCTCCCAGTATCTTCAATCTCCAGTTATTCTTTGGAGTGTTTCTATCCTCTTCAACCCTCAAGATCTTCTCAGTGATTACTCTGAGTGCTTAGCTTCATCAAAGAATCTCTCATTATTAGTCTGCCACTAGTTATTTCTCTTTATGATTCTTCAGCTATTTCTGGATACCTGTCCAGGGTGTCGCGACCTGCCTATCGGAAGCAGCGAAACCCAAATCCCCATAGGAGGGGGTCACTGGTGAAAACCTTCCAGTGGGTTAGACTCCGTGCATCTGGGCAGGTCTCATCAACAGTTCTAGCGGTATAAGAGGTAGTCCTATATTCATCCCCCTCATTTAGTGTGGTATTCTGATCCAGTAATCACATCTCAGGAATCACCAGTTGAGTACACAAAATAGATCGGAATATTTCACATCAAATATCATTATCATCATTAGCAAGCTGTTAAAATAAGCCAGGCTGATTAAGAAGGTGCAAATATATGCACCCATTTTGGGGAACTTAACTGAGGATGGGAAATTAAAAAACACCTGCAGTGTGTTTTTTCCCCCCCCGCAGCTGCAGGGTTTTTCTATTCAATTAGTGGACTGAAAATGGGACACATCTTTTTTCACGCACCTCCAGAGCAAGTCTGATTTTTCCTAAAATCAATATTTTTAGGAAAATTACTGGGACACTTGCTCTGGGATCCCGGCCACACTACCTCCTGAGGATTAATTAAGTAATTGGAAGTTTCCAATTACCATACTTAGTCAGTAATTACTCACCTTCCGAAGTGGTGTTTTCTGCATCCAGCATCGGGAACTGGTATCCTGCAGCAGCGGTGGGTATGTAAGTGTGATTGAGTGTCTGTGAGAGGGTGTTAGTGTGTATGAGTGAAGATGTGTGTGCATGAGTGTGTGTGACCCCCTTCCCCCATGTCATTCCCTGGTAGTTGGCTGCTGGGAGAACTACACCTCCCTGCAGCTCTTATGCCTCCCAGCAGCCCCTCCCTAGTGCAGAGTTGAAGGGTAGACCACCGGGAGCCACGCAGACCACCAGATACCACCTGAGGGATGAGTACCATTTTTTTTTATGTTTTTTTCAACACTGAAAACCCAGTAATCCAAATTTGAGCATGAGGTATGCAAGGTTTTTTACCTCACTAAACCTCATGCCCAGTTGAATATCTCCATTAGAGTGGATCTCCTGAAGGTTTAGAACCTGTCAGTATTGATTGACAGGAGTTATGGTTATTATTCAGTTAGTCCAATTAGGTTTGTTATAGGTGGACTTTACAGAAGGTTATGTTTTATTCCCCTCAACACAGGAAGTCATATTAATTTCCATTTGGGTTCCTGATGGATAAGTATCAGTGCACCCAGTGCAATCTTCATTGTGTTCATTTTCAGTTTTCTTTTTCCTATTTATTGCTTTCTAGATTACTTCTATAATTTTCCTTCTCTTTCCTTATACTTTCTTTTGTTTTTTTCTCCAATCCACTTTCTTTTTTCTTTTAACCCTCTCTTTATTTTCTGTATCATGCTTCAGCCAAATGGATCGTCTCACCCTCCCCAGTGACTAGCTGATGTTGCCTGCCCTTTTCGCCAGGGTCCAGGGTTTCCTTGAGCAAGTGCGCATGCTCATCCAGAGGCTGCGACTTCCCAGGCTGTCACTTCATTCTGCCCTCCTGCATTCCATCCTGGTCTCATGGCTTTCTGGTGCCATGGGGTGCTACAGATCATTGCCCTTCATCCAACTCTACAATCAGAACTCTCCCTTCTGCTTTTCATCCTGCCATTCCTCCCCCTCTAGCAGTTTCTTCACCAAAGTTGTCATCTCCTGATGCTTCCTTTTCTGCACAAGTGTTCTGCCCACTAAGACAACTTAAATGGTCTCTTGTCAACACCTCAGTCATCTGCAGTCCTTCTCATCTTCTCTGTATTTTCTTAATCTAGCATTTCCAGCAAATTTTCTGTTTCTGGTGAGCATCTGAATAGGATTGAATGTTTGCTTGCTTAGTACTTTTAGTAGAAAAGTAAAAACCAATGCAGTAGTTACACATGTAACAACTCGGGAAGATCCCGCTTCCATTGCTTATTGCGCAAACAGCAATTTTCAGTGTTCAGAGGATGTAGGAATACAACTGTCAAGTCATTACAGTATGTGGATATTTTTGTCTATATCAAGGAAGCCAAGAATGGTTGGATGAGGCTAGAAAGACTGTAGGCATCGGAGAGGACTCTTTTAACTTTAAAACAAATGGCTTGTCAGAATGCTGGTCTTTGCAGCATGCTACCTTGAATCCATACCTTCAGAGAATATGAATGCGTTCAAGTACTGTATATGCACTTGATTCATGCTATATATGTTAGCTCAAAAAGCAACATCCTGCATTATCATGATGTTGTTTTTCATCATAAGCACGACAGACTGCCTTCTATCAAAGTTGGTATAAATGACAATGAAGTTGGCTGAATATTGTGCAGCTTTGACAACCTACCTTTGACACAGATTCTTAATGTCCAAGAGGGACATTGAGTAGGCTTTTTGGATTCTCTCCCTCTCTCCTTCCTGAATCTTTCAAATATACAGTATGTATTTTTGTGCTGGAAGGAATTTTTATACTGACCAGTGCTTGCCGATGGGTTGCTTAATCCATTGTGCTTTGTTTGAAAGTTTTTGTTTATTCCAGCATTGGTGTATTATAGCTGGCACTGGGTATGAATGGATAGCATATTATCTTAATTCCTTTTTGAATGCAGGTCCTCATGATACCGGGTTTTGCTCTGATATCCATTCTTCGGTTTGCTGTATTTTTCATAGTTCATGGGGGCTACAGTGCTTGTGATAAAACAGAGGGCTCCATGGCCTGTCTTGTCTAATTTAGGCAGAACAAGAGGCTCAGTGAAGGGGGGGGGGGCAAGTGAGAACACTAAGTGGACTCTTGGTACCTGTATGTATGGAAAAGGTGTTGCCTGTGGGCTGTAGTGCCAGTGAGATCCTGTCTGTGTACAAACAAGATCCCCAGTTAAATGTTTAATGAGACATGGAAGCACGCCATACACCATTAGACTAAAAGTTTGGACCCACAATTGAACTGGTGACATTTGCTGCTAATCCATTTTTTTGTTATAGGGATTCCTAATATCTTTTTTAGGTATGACTTTTTAACCACCTCTTGTGAATAATAAATTAAAAATACTAATACGATTGACTTGAGTGTATTTGAATTTGAATTTGAATCTAATTGCAGAAACTAAGGTTCTAATCATTTAAATGTTTTATGAAAGAGGAGTGCCATTTTGAGATACGCTTTAAATAAGTTAATTTATGAAGAACTGTTTTATGAAGAACTGTTATAGTTTTACTCAAAAATGTTGAATAACTATTAAATTATAAGTGTTATACTGTATAGTAATAAAATAATAATGCACATTTAAAATGGATTTTTTTTTTCTAATACTACTGTACACAATTCAAATAAGACTAAGTTGTCTATTTACTAAGTCTTAAATGGAGATAAAATGGATGGAGATAAGTACCAGCCAATCATCTCCTAGCTGCCATGTTACATACTGTGCTTGAAAAATAACAGTTAAGAGCTGGTTGGATAGTACTTTAACTCTGTCCACTTTGTCTCAGTCCAAGGCTTTTTTAATAGACCCTTAAATACTTACATGCAAAACTTAAAACATGTACGCATACCCTGTATAACTTCTAGCAGCTAGTTAAGGATTACAAGAAAAATTAAATTGAAATATATATATTTTTTTGTTTTGTGAATTTTGTCATAATTACATTTTAATTGAATTTGAACTGTCAAGAGATAGAAATTATTGCATTTGCAAAATACTATTAACAAAACTAATAACTTTCAAATTAAGTATGTGTGAAGCTATTTTAACTTCTACTTATGTTCTTTATGATTCAGAAAAAAAGAACAAAAAATTAATGCACAATGCTTATAATATGCTTAGAAATATTTAGTTACCATGCCTTTCAAATGTACTGTGATAATATACATTTGGAATTTAAATAAAATTCAACATGTTCAATGTTTTATCACCTACTGTTATTGATTTTAATGTAAAGTCAAAGAGCTATAAGATATCAATAAGTTCTTAACAAATATACATGACTATTTATTATAAAGACAATATAATATCATGCATATATAGAGTGACATAAATAGTTATACCAAAATTGTATAACAGTAAAGAAATTGAAAAAACAAGCTAAACTTGGGTAGTTGTTCAACAAGATTTAATATATAATACATGTCACAATAAAAAGGAAAAAGAGTTATTATTTATAGGGACACAAGCGGCTGTTGACCTGTGTGTGCCTGTCAGCAGTGAACACCTAGGCCAGTATTTACTAAAATTTTGAGTTTGGCCGATTTGTGTTTTTTTTTCTAAGTCCCAATCCGGGAATTCACTAAGCACCAATCTCGGCAGTGTCTGGTCTATTCGTAATGGTTTGAATGACAACGTTCCGAAATACGAATGAATAGACCATCGGTCAAACGCGGCTGTTATTTCATAGAATACGGGAATTCACTATTCATTCGTATTTGGGTGTTAGTCTCTGAGTGCTCAAATGCGGTCGTATTTTTTTGCGATTCGTTAAAAAAAGCGGCAAAAAAATAGACCTGCTTTTTTCAGTCGTATTTACATGTGTTACAAATTAAAAATCACTCACACCTGAATTAGGATGCCTATAAAAGGATGTTAGGCCCATTTCACTACACCTACACTCAAGAAATGGCAGCAGGACTGTGGGCCAGTGATCTTTTGTGTGCTGTGGGATTTCTCAGACTCAGACATCAGCCTGTAAGTAACCAGGGCCAAGAAACTGAACATGGTCAGCAGGTTGTACAGGTTCCGCGGAGGCTGCGCAGGCCTCGTTTTTTTAGAGGGCGTTTAAACTTGAACGCATTGTCCGATGATAAGGTCATACAGATGTTCCGTCTAAATCGTAACAACATTTTCCGTCTGTATGACCTTGTCAAACTGGGCCTAGACCCTGAGACAGCACGCTCTCGCCCTGTCTCAGGCCTGCACAAACTCCTGGCTGTGTTGCACTTTCTGGCTACTGGCAGCTTTCAGGCTGTGTCTGGGGATGTCATAGGAATCTCACAGCCCTCATTTTCCAGAATCTTAACCCAGGTGATGTAAACCTAACGACCTCTTCTGTTTTGTGTTTGTTTTAATTTCTCGGTGGCCAGTTCTGTCCTAAAATCTCATGTTTATTGTTCTTTAAAATGTACACACAGGTGTTGGCTGTTTTGCAGCCCCACATCGAGGCCTCAATCTGCTTCCCTACCCAGGAGTCTCAGTGGCATGCCATCAGGGTAGATTTCTATGAGCTGGCTGGCATGCCCAATGTGCTTGGAGCCATAGATTGCACACACATTCAGCTGAGACCACCTAGGGGCAGGCAGCACATATATACAAACCGCCATTTTGAACACTCCACAAATGTGCAGGTGGTTTGTGATGCAAATCTCAGAATAATGAGTGTTGTTGCTGGTTACCCTGGGGGCTGCCATGACTCCTTCATCCTCAGTCAGTCATCCCTCTTTGACAAGTTTGAGGACGGACAAATGCCAGATGGATAGCTGCTGGGTATGTAATTTGATATGTGTAGGCCTGCGTATACTTTGTCCAAATACAGGTGCAGATGTATTAACCTGTAGAAGGCATAAGGAAGTGTGAAACCAGTGATCTGTGCAAGGTGATAAAGGCACCAGCCAATCACCTCCAATAAGTAAATTAACATTTAGGAACAGATTGTCTGCTGCCTTTATTACCTTGCACATATCACTGGTTTTTCACTTCCTTATGCCTTCTTCAGGTTAATACATCTGCCCCACAGTGTGTTACTTATGTGTTGCTGTATCTTAATATGAATCACGTTACTATATCTGTCTTTTAGGTGATGGAGGATATGGCTGTTTCTCTTGGCTTCTAACTCCATTGTCCCGACCTGATACCCCTGCTGAACACAATTACAATCATGCACATAAGTCCACACGGAATGTGATAGAAAGATGTTTTGGTGTGCTGAAATCTAGTTTCGGTGTCTGGATAACTCTGGTGGCCTTTTGTTGTATAGTCCCTCCAAGGTGACTCAAATTGTGATCTGCTGCTGCTTTCTTCATAACATATGTTTGCAACAACATCTGCCACATGTTGAGGAGGAGGAGGAGGAGGAAGAAAGCAGCCAGCAAGCAGAGGAATTAGAGACATCTGGTGATACTTGGAGTACTGATGTAGGGAGGCAGGTTAGGCAACAGATCATCAATCGCTATTTCTAAGGTAAGTTTGGTTTGCTTATTTCTTTTTTTGTGTAATCATAAATAGATGTTTTGTTTTTTATCACCAAAACCATTACTCAGAATGTGTCTGTCTCCTTGACACATACAAACATACCCTCGCTATATGATAAACAAATGTCGCATGTGTATTGTGTGTATTTTTAATCTCAAAACAACAGATTATGAGTGGCATGCATTAAGTCTGGATAAGTGATCGTAAACTTGCAGTGCTAATTTCTTACAAGTCCACATCATCCATTTAGTATTTCACTTTATCATTGTGTGTAACGTCCTAATGCACAGGTTCACAAACTCGGCCCTCAGGACCACACACAGTGCATGTTTTTCACGAAACCCAGTAGAAGCACAGGTGTATGAATTCCTCACAGACATATGTTAAAAGGTTCACAGGTGGAGCTAATTATGTCACTTGTGATTCTGTGAGGAGACCTGCAAAACATGCACTGTGTGGGTTCCTGAGGGCCGAGTTTGCGAACCCGTGTTCCCAAAAAACACTCCTCAACATATAATATGTTAGCCTTGAGGAATACATGTGTCCCTATGTGTGATGCACCATCATATTTAAGACACACAAACTTACTGTAATCAGGAATATTTTATTTCCTAATGTTTGATGCTGTAAACTTGATGGTGTGTAAGTAAATACACAGTTTGCCACACATATACATTATTATACACAGTTTGTGCTTTTTGTTGTTAAATTACATATTTGTTTGTTTCTGCATCACGTGTCAAAACATTCTTAATAATTTTAAACACACACAAACATGTCCCAACAATACTGACATTCATTTGGACAATGTTTTTCAAACAAAACAAAGGCAACATATTACAAGCTTTTTACGCAACTCAATTGTGTTCTTCTTGTAATGTTGTATAGATAAGATAGCTAAGATATGTATCACTAACATTTTATTTTGGATTGTCTGCAGGCAAAGAGAATGATTGGAATCTAGAAAGAGTAATGATTAGAAAAAAATCAAGTGGTCAGTTTACTTCCTGCTAAAGACATTCTGCCTGGCTGGCAATTATTGTATCTGCAGGCAAAGATAATGATTGGAATCTAGAAAGAGTAATGATTAGTAAAAAATCAAGTGGTCAGTTTACTTCCTGCTAAAGACATTCAGCCTGGCTGGCAATTATTGTATCTGCAGGCAAAGAGAATGATTGGAATCTAGAAAGAGTAATGATTAGAAAAAAATCAAGTGGTCAGTTTACTTCCTGCTAAAGACATTCTGCCTGGCTGGCAGTTATTGTATCTGCAGGCAAAGAGAATGATTGGAATCTAGAAAGAGTAATGATTAGAAAAAAATCAAGGGGTCAGTTTACTTCCTGCTAACATGCATGTGTGGCTCCATCAACATTTCCTGCCTCCAATACAAAAAAAAAATGGTTTTGAATAAATGTTCGTCCAAAATTTAGAATAATTTTTGTGCCACTTATAATTAATGATGTTGAAAAAAGGGTCAAGGACCTAAGTGTTATATTATTTTAGCAACAAAAACACTTGCTAACTTTTTTGAGTTACTTATCACAAATGTCTAACTTGTTTTTTTTTCCACATTTTTTTTGGTGGCTGCTTGTCCTGCCCTTTGCCTTTAGCACTGTCATGTTGTCGTGCTCTGGTGGAGCGTCTTGGTGGTGATGAGACTGGCGTGACATTTGGAGTAGTCGTACCAGAACTGCTGCTTGTTTGCGGTTGGTGCATGCACCTGAGTGTTTAATTCAGGTTAGTGAGGGTGGCATTGAGTTCATGTGTAGCAGCATTTTGATTGTCTACTATTCTGAATAAACTTTCATTAATCTTTTGATTGTTTTGGAAAATGCTCATGTAACTTTGCTGCTGTCTATGCTGTTCTTCCATTATGCGCTGTAAGTTGCCCATGACCTGTGTAATGTCTGTACGTATGAGTTCCATGGTATTGCCTATTCTGGTTGTTTGCTCATTTTGTCTACTCAGATTTCTTGATATTCTTCTGAGGTGAGATGGTAGGCTTGCAAACATTTGTGTCTGCTTACGTAGGCAATCTTCATTAGTGGCCTGCTGTCTAGCCCAAATGGTCCAAAACACCTGATCAGGGCCTTGTGTTCCTGGTGTTGTTGGGCTGTGTTGTGGTGGTTATGTGCTTTGCTGTGGTGGTGTACTCACAGGTGCTGGGGGGCTCATTCCTTGCATTAATGGCTGCATTTCTAAGATGTTTGTCTCCTCCATGTCACTGTGTTGCTGTTGTTGCGGAGGGATGCTGTTCCCAGGACTCGAAGCTGAAATGTTAATTAAATCTCCATTAGCTAGCCATATGTTTGAGAAATGTAAACAAATCACTACACATGGGGGCAATTTACTAAGATGGGAGTTATATTTAAGATGGGATGTTGCCCATAGCAAACAATCAGCTTCTACTTCTCATTTATCTAGCACCTTCTAGAAGACAATACCTGGAATCTAATTGGTTGCTATTGGCAACATCCCATCTTCAATAGAATGCCTATCTTAGTAAATTTACCACATGGAACACATGTGATTCACTGTTGCTTTCAACTATTCTGGCTAGCAACATCATCACTCATAGCTCAAATACATACATATGCCTGTTTGTGGCAAATGTGTCTGGTTACTTAATTGTGAAAGCAAACACTTTATTTTTTTTGTAGCTCACACATACTCCACCATAAAAACACATTGGAATACATAATGTCTTACCTTATAGCTTTGTTCAAACAAACATAGTAATGTTTTTATATGTATTTTGCAATGTTACCTCAAACACACATGTGAAATGTTGAAAAAAAACCTTACTTTTTTCATAAAAACAAACATGCTTTTTTGTTGCAGCATCTTACACACAATGTCATAATGTATGGCTCAAGTGGACATACATATCTTTACTGGATGTGGACAAGGACATTTAGATTGGATTACATTTCAGCTTTTACTTACTGTGGTAAGTATTTAATTTTTGATGTGTTTTGACTTAATGCGGTTATGAATTTTTTAGATTACGTACTGAATTTTTACACATTTTTTCAGTTTGATACTCACAATCAAGATGAGGGGAGTGTGGATGACGCCTTGGAGGTGTGTCCTAAATTTGGAGTGAGGGGACAGAACATACGGACGATAATCTTCGTGGAGGGGTAGCCTGCTGTGTTTGGGCCGGGACATAAGACCTTGCTTTCTTTTCGGCCACAGGTTTTTTGTGGTGATGTCTTTCAGAAGTGCCACTTCTGCTGCTCCATACTTCTTTTGATGGACCTTTTAATGAAAGTGCAATTTGGTTATGGCCATTCCTTTACAAGCATACCCTATACTACAATGGACACTTTACCTGCTTCCGCAGCGTCATCATCATCAGATGTGATAGGAGTTACTGGCCGACGAGGAGTGCTGCTTTTTTCAGACACTGTATAAAATGAATTATAATAAAAAATCATGCTATTGTGTATACATCCGCCCATTATGCTTATAAACATTTTTTCTTTTAGAAATGCTTGGCTTTAAAAAAAAAAAAAAAAAAAGGAACAGAAAAAAATAAAAAAACAACAATGACCAAAACACATATGCACTATGGCAACATCAACACAGGAAAACATGTACAGGACACTGACATAGGCCACAAGTTCAAGGAAAGGTTTTTAAAAATTCTAAAAAAAAAAACAAATTCATTTTGTATGGGTAGGAAAAATATTACAGATGCAATATCTAATTTGCTCTGTGATGTGGCACTCCAAAGACACATTACCACTATATGAGCAAAAACAAAATGCAGCAATTTGTTTAATAAAAAACACTGCAGTGTGGTGTCACGGTACAAATACAAGCAAACAACAGAAATTTTAAAAAAATATTTTAAAAAAAACATAACATTATCTAAAGATGACATTACACATGTAAGTGGTTCCCAAACCACTTTCCAGCACTCCAGCCTCTAACATCACAACCACTTTTTTTAAACAAAACCACATGGATCACTTAAATATAATACATAGTCACAATTTTAAATTCCAAAAAAAACAACAGGAAAACATTATTGCAGGACAATTCAGAGACACACCAAGTCCAAACTACACATGCAAAAAAACTGCCTGAAAAACACATGATATACAAAAAAGTAAGAGGTTACATTGACTTTTATATAAAACATTAACCAAAACAATGTATTTGCTGACACACACTAGAAGATGGGAGTAATATGCAACGTCACATGACACACATTCCAAAAAAAAACCAAATAATAAAAAAAAAAAAACACACATGCTCACCATTCTTCCTGGGCCTATCTGAATCCCGGACATGGGTTGCAGAGACAACTTCTGGAGGGATTACACTCCGCATGGGCTCCTCATACTCCAGATAACTTGCAATATAGGGCTGCCCACCACCGGTTTTCCGAGCCGACTTGGCCTCCTTGGCCATTTTGGACTTGACACGTTGCTTTATGTCATAGTACCGTTTGCGGCACGTGTCCTCAGTCCGCTTCACCACCCCCTCACTATTGACAGCAGCAACTACTTTTGCCCACAACACCATCTTCCTCCGTGTTGGCACCTTGGTGGACTCCGGGCCAAATAGCTGCCTCTGATACTTCATCAGCTCACGCACCAATGCCACATTTTCCGCAAAACTATACTTAACATTCCACCCAGTCTTAGTAGTGGTGCGTGGCTGCGGAGCATTCTGACTGTCACTATCACTTGAGGCTGCTGCAGCAACCTCACCCACCTCCTCCACCTCACTAACCTCACTAACACTCACCTCCTCCACCTGACCAACCTCCTCCCCCTCACTCACACCCTCCACCTCTGAGTCACACATAATTGTGTGTGTAAACAGTTAACACAGGAAAAAAAAAGACAAACAATACACTCCTCCACTACCACTACACAACTCACACACACACACACACACACACACACACACACACACACACTGACAAGGGACTATAAAGAAAAATAACTTGGACTAAAAATGAGACAAAACCACAAAATACAAGACAACAAGAATGACAAGATGACTTTCAAACACAATACCACACTCAGAAATCGCTACCACCACTCCTCTTCAAACCACAAATTCAACTACCTCCACAGCACGACCTCCCTCCTCCTCACCACTAACTAAACCCACGAGGTGCGGACGGTTTGGGGCTTATTTATTTGGTTGCGCACAGACACTCCTACCATCTGAAACACAACCAATCACGAACGGGGATGAAAATCGAAACTGAAAGTGAAAATGCGGCCGCGAATGAAAAAAAACCCTGCCGCGTTTAACTTAGGGAAAAAAACAGCAAATACATCAAAAACACGTACGCAAACGACAATGACGGCCGTAAATGTACAAAAAAAAACCGACTGGCATCGACATCGGAAAACACGAAAACAATAAAGTCGACTGCTTCGTAACTTTGCGTATATGGATTCAAAAAGTTGCATGAAAATGCATCCGATACAAAACGAGTTTAAACACTACACAAACCGACTCAAACACGAATATTAGTAAATATTGGCCCTAGAGAGCAGACGTGGATCTCCTACTGATACTGTAAGTTGGAACAGAGTAAAGTACTGTATCTGTGGTAGGCCACTCTAGCACAGTCTCTACATTTGAGGTTCATGCTATTTACCTCTTCCAACCTGTTCACCTTCGAGTAGCTGTCATTTACCATCTCCCTGGCACTTCCACCAAATTTCTCGATCACTTTGCTTCTTGGCTTCCTCACTTCCTCTCTTCTGACATTCCCTCCATTATCTTAGGTGATTTCAATATCCCACAAAACCCTCTGCCACTAAACTCGATCATGATGTTTTTCTAGAGCAGGAGGCTAAGTGAAGGGGATGCAAATGAGAACACAGCAGTAGAGTATGTTGGTGGAGTGTTGCGGTGTCGGATAGGGATGTTAGTCCAGGATGATTGGTTTATTCAGATAACAAATATAACAGCTTGTATTATATAGAAGATGTTCTGCAGCAGCAGGAACTCACAGTATACATGTGAAGCAGTAAAGCAGTGACACAGCGATTTAGTACACACAGGCTGTGGCTGCATACATACAGGGTGATGCTGCAGGGTAGACTAGGTCACACACTAAGAAGAGCAGAAGCTGCACAGCAGTGCAGTTGTCTCTCCCAGGAAGAACTTTCTCTGACTGTGCACTAAGCACCTCATCCTACACTGAGCTAACACTAGGAGTGAAAACACTAGAGCAGTGAAGCTGCCTCTAATGCTGGGAATGGATACAGACAGCAGAGTGATCCACTGTCTAACACCCCCTTCAAGGCTGTCTTCGGTCACATACATTTCTCAATAAAGTTTTCCTGAAACCAAAAACACATTAATAAAGCATGGTAAGCAAACAGTAAAACAAATCAACATTTTTCAAAAGTATTCTAGTCCACATTTTGTCATGAACATATTCAGCAAGTGTGATGACAGTCCCTTTGTCAACATATCAGCAGCATTGCTCTCGCTTGCTATGTAATCCACATTGACAGACTTATTTTACACTAACTCACGGGTAAAGTGATGTCTAATAGCAATGTATTTGGAACGCCCATAATGCTTGGTGCTGGAAGACAAATCAATTGCTCCCTTGTTCTCACACACAATGTTAATAGTCTCACTGTGATAAAGAAGGCTAAGTTCACATAAAGTCTCCTTCATCCATAAAGCTTCTTTTGCAGTTTCTGTAAGTGCCATGTACTCCACCTCAGTGGTGGATACGGCAACATTGGGTTGTTTTCTGCTCACCCAGCTGATGGCTGCGCCTGCCAAAATGAAGACGTATCCTGTATAGAAACATCTGTCATCCTCATCTGATCCCCAATCGGTATCACCTAAAACTTCCAAAACCGTGCCGTTTGACTTTGTAAACACCAACTTTAATGAATTTGTACCTTTTAAGTACCTTAAGATTCTTTTGACTGCAAACCAGTGTTGCCTCCCAGGGTTATTTGCAAACTGGCTTGCCCGGCTCACTGCATGTGTGATGTCGGCGCGAGTCCCAATACGTAAATACATTAAGCTACCAACTGCATTTTGATAAGGAACCTCTTTCATTTCCTTTATCTCCTTCTGGCTGGTTGGTGACATGGCCTTTACCATCTTTAAGCTTTTGTCAATAGTTCCATACTTGCAAAGTATTGCTTCAATATATGTTTGTTGATCAATTGTAACAGTCCCATCTTTCAGGTTTTGTACAATTCTCATGCCTACCAAATGATTTGCAGGGCCTAAATCCTTTAGCTTGAATCTTTGTTTCAGCTGCTGTTTTACATCAGTAATGTTCTCTTCTTCCCCTGCTAGCAATAGATCATCCACATACACAACTATTCTGAACTGCTTTTCTTCTATAGTTTTGTGATATAAGCAGTGATCAGTCTCTGACCTAACAAAGTTCATCTCTAGCAGCTCAGCATCCAGCTTTACATACCAACAACGACCACTTTGCTTTAGGCCATACAAAGATTTCTTTAAGAGACAAACTTTTCCCTCTTGGAACATACTCTCATCATAATGTTCAGGTGGTTCCATATAAATCTCCTCAATTAGATCTCCATTCTGGAATGCAGAATCAAAGTCTAACTTGTATAACAATAAATCATGAAGTGTAGCAATGGCAATAAATAACCTAGAGGTGCTTGTACCTTGTGATAGGCAAAAAGATCTCTCCGTAGTTATCCTGGATTTTTGTGTGTATCCTTTAGCAACAAGGCAGGCTTTATAATGAGCAATAGTCCCATCTGCATTAAGCTTTCTGCAAAAGACCCACTTGTTCTTGATTGTATTACAGTTATTCGGCCTGTCAACTGCAGTCCATGTACTGTTATCATCCAGAGCTGACAGAGCTGTATCTACTGCTGGCTTTCATTCTTTCCAGTCACTACTTGATTTTGCTTCCTGTATTTTTTGGGGTTCACAGTAAGCTATATTTGCATATTCCTCACTGTATCTTTTGATATGGACACCTTTATTGCTCCTCATGGAAATCCTGTTTCCTGATTGGGTATCCGCATTAACACTTTCAGGTTCAGGCACGCTTTCTACTGCCTTGTACATCCAGTGATACATATTGTTGCTGTGATTCTTGTTCCACTGTTCCAGTGATTGGTGCTGTCTCATTGAACACCACATCTCTAGACTTTAGAAGATGTTTGTTTGTAATATCACAAAGCCTGTATCCTTTGCTTTCTTCACAGTATCCTAGCATAATACATTCCACTGACTTTGGATCTAATTTCCAAATTTACCTTCTTAGGTACATATATGTGCATAAGCTTTACAGCCAAACACACAGATGATTGACAGGTGGCCTTTTCTTGGACCACGCCTCCAGTGATATTTTACCTTTTTTATGGCTACTGTGGGCACATGGTTTTTAAGATATACTGCAGTAGACACTGTCTCTGCCCAAAATCTTTTCTCCAGGCCTGTGTCACTCAAGTGTCACTCAACATAGTTTGTGCTCTCACAACAATTGTACGATTTGCATGTTCACTCACACCATTTTGTTCTGGCGTGTAAACATTTGTTAGTTGATGCTGTATGCCATATTTTTCAGGAACTGTGCTTAAACTCTGTTGTCATATTCTCCGCCATTGTCGGATCTCAAGACTTTAATTTCAGACCCGTCTGAGTCCCCACCAGGTTCTTGTATTCCACATTTGTTAACATATTCAACATATTTTATTGATAACTTCACTTTTAGCTTTCATGAAATATACATGTGTCATCCTTGTGGTATCATCAATAAATGTTATAAAATACCTGTAGCCACTCATTGATTCCATCTCCATCGGACCACATACGTTAGTATGCACTAGGGCTAGTGGTATTTCTGCTTTACTAGTAGACCTAGGAAATGGGGTGTGAGTCTGCTTTCCTTTTATACAACTCTCACACACAGGTCTCTCAGTATTACTCACAGTGATTCCAGTTGCCATTCCATCGAGTAGTTTCTGGACGTTGTCACATCCCAGATGACCTAGGTGCCTGTGTCCCAGCTCTACTGACTGTTTTGAATCAGAGGCCGCCATTTCTGATCATTGCTCGGTGTCCAGGACATACAGTTGGTTGCACCAGGTTGCTGAAGCAATTACAGTTCCTTTCTCATTTTTCACCACACATTTGCCCTTTGCAAACTGGACTTTGTAACCCTTTTTCTCCATGACTCTTATATCAATGAGATTGTTTCCCAAATCTGACACAAACAAAACATCTTGGATGTCTGTAATAACTGTTTCACCTTTAATTCATAGATGCACTGTGATTGTCCCAAACTTTGAAGCAGTAAGGGCATTGTCTCCAATCCCTTTTACTGTAATGGATTTACATGCAGTCAGTGAATTGAACCATTCTTGATTACAACTGAAATGCCTCGTGGCCCCCAAGTCCATGTACCAGCAATCCTTATTGTGACTATCTGCTACATTCAATGCTGACTCATTTGGTTTGTCATGCTTCTTCTGTGTACCATTGCAATTTCTCAGTCTGCAATCTGAGACCTTGTGCCCCACATTGTGACATATATAGAACTTTAACTTGAGCTTTCTGGACTTACCAACTTTAGTGAATAAGGCAGAACCCTCAGCATGTGTCTTGACAGGTATACATTCTTGGAACTGCAGCAGCTTGGCTCTTACAATTTCTGTTGTCGGCTTGGTATCGTTAGACTCTAAAGTGAATGCCAGGAAATTTAATTCTGGTGTAAGATTTTGTAACATCGCCACCACCACTTTCTCATCGTACACCTGTGCCCCCACAGATGCCAACTGCTGAGCTTTTGACAGTATTTTATCAATATAATCGCTCATGTCTTTACAGGCACTTAACTTTGTCAGTACAGAATTTTTCTTCTCATCAGACCTTTATTCTCATATGCCATTGGCAGAGCTGCCCACATGTCTTTGGCTGACACTTTTCCACTGATAATGGAGTAGATGTGGTGTTCCAAGGGAAAGCCTATCGTCCTGATGGCTCTATCCACTTCAACTGGGTTTGGGTCTGCTCCTGGCTCAGTTGTGACTTTACACAACTTTTCCCACTTAAGCTGCATCTCCATGGAGAATTTTCACATTGTGTAATTCTCTGAGCCTTTTAGCTTTGTTAAGTTCATGGTGTTCCCTGTACTGTACATTCTTCTCTATATTTAATAAAAGTACCTCTTCTTTAATCAGCTGCATTTCTTATGTACCTCTGTTTTAGAATGCCTTTCTGACGTGGGGTCCTGGGCCCATAACCTGTTGGCAGAGTGTTGCGGTGTTGGATAGGGATATTAGTCCACACAACGGCACTTAATCAGGATGATTGGTTTATTCAGATAAAAGAGATAACAGCTTGTAATATATAGAAGATGTTCAGCAGCAGGAACTCACAGTATCGGGGCCGTTGCAAGGTTTCTCAGCATCCTAGGCATATAGTCAGTGCCAGACGCCCCCGACCCCCCCCTTCCCCCCATGCAGACATGCCATTTTATAAGATCCATAGCCACCGCCTGATAAAAATGTTTACGATACGGTATTAACGATAGGATATTAGGGCTGATTTACCAGTGTGGGTTAAGGTTAGGGGTTATTATTAGGGAGAGGTGTATGTATATAAATATATATATATATATATACATATATGCAGTTCCTATGGGATCCGGCACTCACTAATAGAAGCTTTACTGTCCCTGTTGCCTTCCGATAAACGCAGCAAAGCTGCCAGACATATGTGGGTGTTCGGCGGCACTCAGGAAAATAAATCACACAGACGCAGCCACTTGAAGCAAGCCAACGTTTCAATGCTGTCGCATTTTCGTCAGGGCATAGACGAAAATGCGACAGCATTGAAACGTTGGCTTGCTTCAAGTGGCTGCGTCTGTGTGATTTATTTTCCTGAGTGCCGCCGAACACCCACATATATACATATATGTATATATATGTATATATATACACACACACATATACTGTATGTATGGATTAGATACAATATCCCAGCGACTAGGGTGCCAGCTGTCAAAATACCGACAGCGGCATACCCTAGATTAAAATCCCTTACTAATTAAGTAAACTAACCCTGATCCCTATCCCCCTAACCCTTCCTCCCCTTGCAGCCTAACTCTGGAGGTGTCTAACCCTAGCTCCCCCTACCGATAGCCTAACCCAAACCCTCCCACCCCATCAGACTAACCCTAACCCTCCCACCCCGCAAAATAACCCTAACCCTCCTACCCCTGCATACTAACCCTCACACCCCCCGTAGTCTAATCCTAACCCCCCCTACCCGCAGCCTAATCCTAACCTCTTCCCTCCAAATAGTAATCTGAAGCCATCCTACAATGCTACACTAGTTCCCCCAAGTCCCGCTGTTTATAATGGAGATGCACAAGACTATACTGCATTTATATATACTGTACATATATCTATACACAGGTAAAAACACCATCCTCCTGCTTGTATATCTGAGTCTATCATCTCTTTCTGGCTACACTTTTCACACGCCAAGAAAATTTGTCTGCAAATGTCTGTGATCTTTCTTCAATGCATAATCCCCTCTGTTAATTAGCTGAACTTCTGATTGAATACCTCCTCCTTTTCCAGCTGACATAGTTGTAGCATTTAAGAACAATATTATCAAGTCCTGCAGGACTTGGCCTGCTTGCATTTGTAAAGAATGCATTTTTTAAGGATGTATTTTAAGGATGAAATTAGAACTGGAGTTTGAACTGGATTTGGACTACGCTAAAATCTCTAATTAAACTAGTTCCCCAAATACTGCAACTCAGGACTACTATGTGGCCACTCCTCACCTCTGCCATGAGAACACTAGGACCAATGCCTACTACTCCTCTGTCCAAGAACATCATGACTGCCCCCGGGACTACCCCTCAAGCTGAGCAGGGAACTGGGGGATGTGCACACCAAGACCAGACTTTACTGGGTCATTTCCATTGGACGTTAGTGTGCACCCCACATTCTCACACCCACCCGCACTGCTCTCATGAGACCAGGACATTTATAATTTTCATTAAAAAATAAGGTTAGTACAGTTTTCCGGCAAACGTGTTTTTCTCTTCTCTTTCTTCTTACAGCGTACTTCCACCCCACTGTGTGCTGTTCCTCTAATGTTTACCTTCATTCGTTGTACACCCTGCCAGCAGTAACCTATGCAGTGTGCCCCACATGGCTGCCTTGAACGGCTCCCCCGTGGGCAGAGTGCGCTTCATTTGGATCTTCCCATGCAGGGTATAGCATACTCCTACACACGTGTCAGTTTTCCAATACATGCATTTGGCTCTTGTATGGTTCATCTCCCACTGTGTAACCTTCATAGTGCGCTCAACATGGATGACTTATCTGGTGCGCTTGTGGGTGGGATGAAAAATACATGGACCTGATGGTTTTGTTGGAACCCTACTCTGAACTTAAGGACTCTGCAATCTTCTCTTCTAGGGGTGGACTTTTCCACCCTGGGTAATCCTACGCAGTGCACCTAAGATGGCTGCCGCACCTGGTACCTTGTGAGGATGGAATGCACAACCCTTGGAGGTTATTACCCAAAATGGCTACACCAATCATGCATTATGCTTTCTCTGTGCTCAAGGTTTTTTTTTTATTGGCTGTGTGGTTTATCTTTTGCTGTATTACTTAAATCTTCTGTATTATGTGCATTGTTTAAGTTCTAGTTGGTGCCGCAGATGGCTGCATCGGTGCTGCTCTATTAAGCTGCCTTAATTTTTAGTCTTACATGTATAATATGTCCAATATATCAAGTCTATCGTACAGTTGCAATGTGCAGTATGAACTCATACGTGTAATGTTTGAAATGTATGCTACGTCTTTCCCTCTTCTTATGCTATGTATTCCTCCTTCATGTTGCTGCTTGGCAATGCACTGTACCACAAAAATTCCTAGTGTACATGAGTACACCTGGCCAATAAAGCTGATTCTGATTCTGGTATATGTATGTATATATATATATATATATATATATATCTCGAAACAATCAGCCCGGCACTCCCACAAAAGTAACGACATGCCCCGGTGCCCTGAGCATACAATGGCATAAAACAGAAAAAACTGCGGCATACATGATGTATGATATGTATTGTCTAATACATTAATTCTCTCACCAGTCCCCGAGTGCCACAGTTTTTTCTGTTTTATATATATATATATATATATATATATATATATATATACATAGACTTAATCCGGCACTCAGTAAATAAAGAGGTATCTTACCCCGGTGTCCATGTCCTAGGCAGGTACCCGCCAATTTAGAAATACAGAGGGGATGGCACTCAGAGGGTTTTTCAATGTTGTATTCAAACGTTAAGCATAAAATTATCCATCAACGTTTCGGTGCTAGATAACACCATCTTCAGGATGTACAAGACATAATAAAGTGAAAAAATGACAATACAAACATACCTCAACATACCATGCTTATATATGCACCCCCTACTGTGAATTGCAATCGAACACGGCGGGCTTGTGGCGCGTGCACAGGCGCCGGGACGCACAGTGGTAACGTCACCTGGTATCCCGTGAATCGAGAGCCAGCGTGCGCTCCACCTCCCATAACGTATACCCATTGCCTTTGGAACTGCTAGACAGAGCCGCATGGGTTACTAGGGACGATGTCCGCATCCTTCTAGCGCATCAGCTGTGTTTTAGAAAGACCCATCGGTAACCACTTTGTCCAGCCGTGTTAGAAAAACAAAAACTAATACATAACCTAAAAATGTGGCAGACTATATCCACATACAGTCTCCACGTGAATATACTTGCAACCTACAAGCAAATATCATATTACAACAATGTATGAAGAATTAAAGCCTATCCCTTAAAAGGCATATCTATTTATCCAAATGATAAAGCTATTAGTCATACTGCATAGATAGAGAAAACCATATATAGGAATTTTATACTAAAGAGTTCCAACAATTTTTGTCATTAAGACCTCTGGGCCAGACAGTGTCCAATCTTGTGATCCATTTAGCTTCCATAATTAAAAGTTGTTTATTATGGTCTCCGCCTCTTTTGTTTTCCGGTAGGTGGTTTATGATCATGTATTTTACACTAGCCATACTGTGTTCCCGCTCAGCAAAGTGTTTAGCAGCCGGCTGGTCACTGCTTCCCATTTGTAGGGTTGCATTGATTGCAGATCGGTGTTGTGTTGCCCTCTCCTTGAAAGGGCATATAGTTTTACCTACATAATAGTGCCCGCATGGGCATCTAAATATGTATATCACAAATGGCATTGTGCATGTTACAACATGGTTAATGGGAATATATTTCCCACTATGTGGATGTCTAAATGCAGCACTTACATCCATATGGCTACACGTAGCACAATTTATGCATCTATGGCATCCTTTTTCCTCTGGCCGAAAAAGGAACTGATAGGTTGTTTAAAATCAGAAATGTCAGTGCGGACGATCATATCTTTAATATTTCTCCCACGACGGAAACTAGCCATAGGGGTTTGATTCTTAAAGCTTTGTAGCTCCGTATCTGTACTGACAATTGGCCACAAGGCTTTAGTTGCAGATTGTATAATACGGATACTGGTGGAGTATGTAGAAGTCCAAATGATATGGTCACTTTTCGATTTGTTGCTGCTCTGTTTATTGGCCGATGATTGAAATAAGAGTTCACAAGGTGTGTTCAGTACTTTTAATTTATGTTGTTGTAACAGTTGTATAGGGTATTCCCTAAGAGAGAATTTTCTAACCATTTCTTCTAATTGCTCTTCTAATAACTCTCTGTCGTTGTTAATCCTCGCAACCCTCAACACTTGCGAGTAGGGTAGTCACGATCTTAATGCCACTGGATGGTGGCTAGAGAATCTCAACAACGTGTTACGATCTGTACTTTTACTGTACATAGAACTGATCAACCGCCCTTCGCGATTAATTAGCTTAACGTCCAAATACTCAATCTCCTGGAAGCTACTTTTACACGTGACCTTAATCGGACCATTACAGGCATTGATAGAATTAACTAGACTTACAAATTCCAGTTCCATTCCACCCCAAAAGATTATTAAATCATCTATATACCTTAAGAACAGTCTAGCATGTTGTTTAAAGAAAGGATTATCCAAAAATAGAATCTGTTCCTGTAGGTACATATACTGTAGATGTTAACGTATGTAGGTGAGACATTAGACCCCATGGAGAAACCAGACTTCTGTAAATAATATTGTCCATCAAATAAAAAATAATTTCTATGTAGTACTAATGTTAATAATTGCATAATGAATGAAATTGGGGGACCACAATAGTGTTGGCTTTTACCCAGGAAATCCTCTACTGCTCTCAGACCTTCTGAATGGGGTATGGAAGTGTACAGACTTTGTACATCTAGTGTGCACATTAGTAAATCAAATGGTGCACTACAGAATTTCTGAATCTGTTCCAAAAAACTAGTAGTGTCTTTTACATATGATTTCTCTTATAGTATACACGGCTGCAACAAAGTGTCTAGATACTTGGATACAGGTTGGTACAACGATCCCATTGCTGATATAATTGGGTGACCCGGTGGACTAATAGGGTCCTTATGGATCTTGGGAGTTGTGTATAATTGCGGGGTGACTGAATATGTTTGGGTTAAAGCTGTTTACTACTCATTGTGAAATGACTCCATTGGTCATGGCGGTCCCTATTACAAGATCTGATTCTCGCTTATACACTACTCCAGGGTTTCTTGGATGTTTTTTATACACAGATCACTCAATTGTCTCAATATCTCGTTACGGTAAGTAACAGTATTCTGTATAACAATTGCCTCGCCTTTATCCGCGGGGCGTATTACCACATCATGATATCCAGATAGGTTTTGGAGAGCAGTACATTCCCCTTTCGTAAGATTATGCCGGTAACCTGGATTTTCTCTATTGTATTTATGGACGGAGTCATCTAAAAGTCGTGTAAAGCATTTGAGTGATTAATTTAACACTGGCGGATCGTAAGTTGATTTAATGGAGCTCCTACAGAATTTTTCAACTGGATTTGCAGCGGGCGTGGTGGTATTATTGGCCACAGGTGTTTTATAGAAATGTTCATGGAGCCTAAGTTTCCTCCCGAATTGGTGCATGTCTTAATTCCACTCATATTCCGAATGAGAGTATGTCGGTACGAAGGCTAACCCTTTATTCAATACCGCTATTTCATCAGGAGTCAAAATTCTGTCTGAGAAATTGAAAATCAATTGGTGATCTTTTTCCAAGGGGGGCGGCCTACCCCTCTTCGTTTGGCCACCTCGCCTCGTGTATGTGCGCTTGGATTGCGGTTTCCAGTGCGTGTGCTCACCCCTAAAGGGACGCCCAGCATGTTGTGAGTGTCTTCACCCTCAGATACAACAAAATCACTGTCACTCTGTGACGTACCCGGATCGGTGCCTGGCCTAGATGCGCGTGCCCCTCTGTAATTCCTCTGGTGCCTCCTGTAATTTTTAGATGGTTCGTTTCCATTAATCCATCTATATATGCAATTCTCCTCATAGTCTTGAACCACTTTAGTGAGTTCGAGTTTTTTAAACTTGATAAGATCAGAGCTGTATTTATCACATTGTACTTGTAATTTATTGAGCCAATTGTTTGACGTATCTTGTAGCAGAGTGTCTTTGTGGGTTGTGTCAAAATGTAGAATTTTAGACTTAACCAGCTCTAACTCTTTGGATGCTTCCTCAATGACTAAGATCATTAAATCAAAGGCACTTTTATTGAGGATCGCTATCCACAGAACTCCTGACTTTGTCTGCCTATTGCGGGTGTGTTTCTGACTCTAAAGCCCCGTGGTATAGATTTGTCACGGTAGTAGTCTGAAAGAGTTAATCCGTGCATGGTATAGTCTATTTCTTGTAAGCGGTAAGATACCTCTTTATTTATTGAGTGCCGGATTAAGACTATATATACATTGGATGGACACTAGTCTATCACCTTCAAGGCACCATGGAACAGGTATATATTTTATAAATGACTTACGCTGCTATTTACTGGCATCTATGAGAAAATATTGTTATCTTTGACTGTTTATAACTGTTTATTGAATTGAACAATTTGAGTTAAATCACTTGCACTTTGTGGTATACAACAACATGGCACACAAAATATCTGTACCACACCAAATGCCAATAGGGGAAATTATAAGCTTTACAGATGATCAGATTAAAAACATATTGTTCATAGAAGATCCTCAATATGCAGAGCAAAGTGATACATGCGAGGAGTTGTATCAAATGATATATAAATTGAAGAAACGAGAAATAGACTATACCATGCACGGATTAACTCTTTCAGACTACTACCGTGACAAATATATACCACGGGGCTTTAGAGTCAGAAACATACCCACTATAGGCAGACAAAGTCAGGAGTTCTACCCGTAAGTGGATAGTGATCCTCAATAAATGTGTCTTCAATTTAATGATCTTAGTCATTGAGGAAGCATCCAAAGAGTTAGAGCTGGTTAAGTCTAAAATTCTAAAGTTTGACACAACCAACAAAGACACTCTGCTACAAGATACGTCAACCAATTGGCTCAATAAATTACAAGTACAATGTGATGAATACAGGTCTGATCTTATCAAGTTTAAAAAAACTCAAACGCACTAAAGTGGTTCAAGACTATGAGGAGAATCGTGTATATAGATGGATTAATGGGAACGAACCATCTAGAAATTACAGGAGGCACGAGAGGAATTACAGAGGGGCACACACATCTAGGCCAGGCACCGAACCGGGTACGTGACAGAGTGACAGTGATTTTGTTGTATCTGAGGGTGAAGACACTCACAACATGCCGGGCGTCCCTTTAGGGGTGAGCACACACACTGGAAAACGCAATCCAAGCGCACATGCATGAGGCGAGGTGGCAAAACGAAGAGGGGTAGGCCGCTTCCCTTGGAAAAAGATCACCAATTGATTTTCAATTTCTCAGACAGAATTTTGACTCCTGATGAAATAGCAGTATTGAATAAAGGGTTAGCATTCGTACCGACAAACTCTCATTCGGAGTATGAGTGAAATCGAGACATGCACCAATTCGGGAGGAAACTTAGGCTCCATGAACATTTCTATAAAACACCTGTGGCCAATAATACCACCACAACCGCTGCAAATCCAGTTGAAAAATTCTGTAGGAGCTCCATTAAATAAACTTACGATCCGCCAGTGTTAAATTCATCACTCAAATGCTTTAAACGACTTTTGGATGACTCCGTCCATAAATACAACAGATAAAATCAAGGTACCCAGCATAATCTTACGAAAGGGGAATGTACTGCTCTCCAAAATCTATGTGGATATCATGATGTGGTAATATGCCCCGCGGATAAAGGCAGGGCAATTGTTATACAGATAACTGATGCTTACCGTAATGAGATATTGAGACAATTGAGTGATCTGTGTCTGAAAAACATCCAAGAAACCCTGGAGTAGTGTATAAGCGAGAATTAGATCTTGTACTAGGGACCGCTATGACCAATGGAGTCATTTCACAATGTGTAGTAACAGCTTTAACCCAAACATATCCAGTCACTCCACTATTATACACAACTCCCAAGATCCATAAGGACCCTATTAGTCCGCCGGGTCACCCAATTGTATCAGCAATGGGATTGTTGTACCAACCTGTATCCAAGTATCTAGACACTTTGTTGCAGCCATGTATAATACATGAGAAATCATATGTAAAAGACACTACTAGTTTTTTGGAACAGATTCAGAAATTCTGTAGTGCACCATTTGATTTACTAATGTGCACACTAGATGTACAAAGTCTGTACACTTCCATACCCCATTCAGAAGGTCTGAGAGCACTAGAGGATTTCCTGGGTAAAAGCCAACACTATTGTGGTCCCCCAATTTAATTCATTATGCAATTATTAACATTAGTACTACATAGAAATTATTTTTTATTTGATGGACAATATTATTTACAGAAGTCTGGTTGCTCCATGGGGTCTAATTTCTCACCTACATACACTAACATCTATATGTACCTACAGGAACAGATTCTATTTTTGGATAATCCTTTATTTAAACAACATGCTAGACTGTTCTTAAAGTATATAGATGATTTAATAATCTTTTAGGCTGGAATGGAACTGGAATTTGTAAGTCTAGTTAATTCTATCAATGCCTGTAATGGTCCGATTAAGGTCACGTGTAAAAGTAGCTTCCAGGAGATTGAGTATTTGGATGTTAAGCTAATTAATCGCGAAGGGCGGTTGATCAGTTCTATGTACAGTAAAAGTACAGATCGTAACATGTTGTTGAGATTCTCTAGCCACCATCCAGTGGCATTTAGATCGGGACTACCCTACTCGCAAATGTTGAGGGTTGCGAGGATTAAAAACGACAGAGAGTTATTAGAAGAGTAATTAGAAGAAATGGTTAGAAAATTCTCTCTTAGGGGATACCCTATACAACTGTTACAACAACATAAATTAAAAGTACTGAACACACCTCGTGAACTCTTATTTGAATCATCGGTCAATAAACAGAGCAGCAACAAATTGAAAAGTGACCGTATCATTTGGACTTCTACATACTCCACCAGTAGCCGTATTATACAATCTGCAACTAAAGCCTTGTGGACAATTGTCAGTACGGATACGAAGCTACAAAATCTTTAAGAATCAAACCCCTATGGCTAGTTTCCGTCTAGGGAGAAATATTAAAGGTATGATCGGCCGCACTGACATTTCTGATTCTAAACAACCTATCAGTTCCTTTTTCGGCCAGAGGAAAAAAGGATGCCATAGATGCATAAATTGTGCTACGTGTAGCCATATGGATGTAGGTGCTGCATTTAGACATCCACATAGTGGGAAATATATTCCCATTAACCATGTTGTAACATGCACAATGCCATTTGTGAAATACATAATTAGATGCCCATGCGGGAACTATTATGTAGGTAAAACTATTCGCCCTTTCAAGGAGAGGGCAACACAACACCGATCTGCAATCAAGGCAAGCCTACAAACGGGAAGCAGTGACCAGCCGGTTGCTAAACACTTTGCTGAGCGGGGACACAGTATGGCTAGTGTAAAATACATGATCATATACCACCTACCGGAAAACAAAAGAGGCGGAGACCGTAATATAAATAACTATAATAGAGAGCGCAAACATACATAATAATAAAAACAATTTATTATTGTGAACAGCATTAAAATTCAATTAGTATAATCATGTACAACGGAGCTAGAGAGCCATGTGCCAATATTAAGAGACACTAGATCATATCATAACATATATTCATGATGAATTGGGATAAATATATTCATGTGATCCCTTTTTAACTCCTAAGATGGTTGATCCAGTAAAAAAGGGAGAAAAAAAATTCCTTAATATTCAAGACAATTATTATTCAGCTGAATCCCTGTTATTATATGCAGTGCCTGTAGTATAGTAAATTGCCTCATTAGATGGTGCCAGTATTCATGCAGTGGTGCGCAATGATTCTCCAACAATGCAGTGATTTAAACTCCTTTATCAATGTAATGATGACACCCCTCTGCCGTTAATAGGGTAAAATCTCACCATACATGCCGTTCTTAATGCCGTGTCCTATTGCACAAGGACGAAGTGGCTGCAGCGGCAGTGGATGTTTGGTGTTGGTGCCGGGTCCTATCGCACAAGGACCAAACGGCACATGCAAAAGTGGCAGCAAACCAAGCTGGAAATCACAACGGTGAGACGCACCTGGATGGGCCCTACAGGTCTTAGATGCAGCTGGGTAGAGATGTCCTGGATATAAAGAGTTATTAGTGCGGCTCCGTAACTCCGCAGCACAGCCCCTTGACGCGTTTCTCCGACGTAGCTCGTGTCGGTTTCTTCAGAAGACCGTAATAAACAACTTTTAATTATGGAAGCTAAATGGATCACAAGATTGGACACTGTCTGGCCCAGAGGTCTTAATGACAAAAATTGTTGGAACTCTTTAGTATAAACTTCCTATATATGGTTGTCTCTATCTATGCAGTATGACTAATAGCTTAATTAATCATTTTGATAAACATATATGACTTTTAAGGGATAGGCTTTAATTCTTCATACATTGTTGTAATATGATATTTGCTTGCAGGTTGCTAGTATATTCACGTGGAAACTGTATGTGGATATAGTCTGCCACGTTTTTAGGTTATGTATTAGTTTTTGTTTTTCTAGCACGGCTGGACAAAGTGGTTACCGATGGGTCTTTCTAAGACACTGCTGACGGTGCTAGAAGGATGCGGACAGCGTCCCTAGTTACCCGTGTGGCTGTGTTAAGCAGTTTCCAAGGCAATAGGTATATGTCATAGGAGGTGGAGCTAGGTTTTAATTTTGAGACTCTGTGATAGTGTAGGACCTGCATGAAGATGGGATACCTTTGCGAGCGGTTTGCAGGCTTCCGTGCATTGGCCAATTCACTAACTAAACCCCCATCATTTATTTATTGATGTTGTGAAAATAAGTGAGCTTGCTTTGGTGAGTGCTGAACTTTCTGTTTGTATATTTTTAAGTAGGTGGCCATGGGCTACATGCACCCCACCCTATGAGTGGTGAGTGCAGACACTGCACCCCGCTTCTGGGGTGGTGAGTGCTGTGGTTTTACATTTGTTGGCATTTTGTAGGGTTAATCTTTGGTTAACTCATATTAACTGTGGCCACAAGCTTTGTTCATGCACCCCTATGCAAGCCCAATTATCTTAAACCTGAGTCAGCTGTTCTTTAGTAATTTATCAGCCAGTGTCAGGTGACTAGTGTACCTTTAAAAGCCATGGAGTATTTGGCAGATACACAGTAAACCAAGTGGGCATATTTGCAGTTATATTATGTGTGACACAGTTGCTAGGTTTTAATTTTGAGACTATGTGATAGTGTAGGACCTGCATGAAGATGGGGTTCCTTGGCGAGCTGTTTGCAGGCTTCCGTGCATTGGCCAATTCACTAACTAAACCCCCATCATTTATTTATTGATGTTGTGAAAATAAGTGAGCTTGCTTTGGTGAGTGCTGAACTTTCTGTTTGTATATTTTTAAGTAGGTGGCCATGGGCTACATGCACCCCACCCTATGAGTGGTGAGTGCAGACACTGCACCCCGCTTCTGGGGTGGTGAGTGCTGTGGTTTTACATTTGTTGGCATTTTGTAGGGTTAATCTTTGGTTAACTCATATTAACTGTGGCCACAAGCTTTGTTCATGCACCCCTATGCAAGCCCAATTATCTTAAACCTGAGTCAGCTGTTCTTTAGTAATTTATCAGCCAGTGTCAGGTGACTAGTATACCTTTAAAAGCCATGGAGTATTTGGCAGATACACAGTAAACCAAGTGGGCATATTTACATTTATATTATGTGTGACACAGTTGTTAGGTTTTAATTTTGAGACTCTGTGATAGTGTAGGACCTGCATGAAGATGGGATACCTTGGCGAGCGGTTTGCAGGCTTCCGTGCATTGGCCAATTCACTAACTAAACCCCCATCATTTATTTATTGATGTGAAAATAAGTGAGCTTGCTTTGGTGAGTGCTGAACTTTCTGTTTGTATATTTTTAAGTAGGTGGCCATGGGCTACATGCACCCCACCCTAATAGTGGTGAGTGCAGACACTGCACCCCGCTTCTGGGGTGGTGAGTGTTGTGGTTTTACATTTGTTGGTATATTGTAGGGTTAATCTTTGGTTAACTCATATTAACTGTGGCCACAAGCTTTGTTCATGCACCCCTATGCAAGCCCAATTATCTTAAACCTGAGTCAGCTGTTCTGTAGTAATTTATCAGCCAGTGTCAGGTGACTAGTGTACCTTTAAAAGCCATGGAGTATTTGGCAGATACACAGTAAACCAAGTGGGCATAGTTGCAGTTATATTATGTGTGACACAGTTGCTAGGTTTTAATTTTGAGACTCTGTGATAGTGTAGGACCTGCATGAAGATGGGGTACCTTGGCGAGCGGTTTGCAGGCTTTCGTGCATTGGCCAATTCACTAACTAATCCCCCATAATTTATTTACTGATGTTGTGAAAATAAGTGAGCTTGCTTTGGTGAGTGCTTAACTTTCTGTTTGTTTTTGTATATATATATATATATATATATATATATATATCTGCTCAAAAAAATAAAGGGAACACTAAAATAACACATCCTAGATCTGAATTAATGAAATATTCTTATTAAATACTTTGTTCTTTACATAGTTGAATGTGCTGACAACAAAATTACACTAAAATTATCAATGGAAATCAAATTTATTAACCCACGGAGGTCTGGATTTGGAGTCACACTCAGAATTATAGTGGAAAAACACACTACAGGCTGATCCAACTTTGATGTAATGTCCTTAAAACAAGTCAAAATGAGGCTCAGTAGTGTGTGTGGCCTCCATGTGCCTGTATGACCTCCCTACAATGCCTGGGCATGCTCCTGATGATGTGGCGGATGGTCTCCTGAGGGATCTCCTCCCAGACCTGGACTAAAGCATCCACCAACTCCTGGACAGTCTGTGGTGCAATGTGGCATTGGTGGATGGAGCGAGACATGATGTCCCAGATGTGCTCAATTGGATTCAGGTCTGGGGATCGGGCGGGCCAGTCCATAGCATCAATGCCTTCATCTTGCAGGAACTGCTGACACTCCAGCCACATGAGGAGACATGCATTGACATGCATTGTCTTGCATTAGGAGGAATCCAGGGCCAACAGCACCAGCATATGGTCTCACAAGGGGTCTGAGGATCTCATCTCGGTACCTAATGGCAGTCAGGTTACCACTGGTGAGAACATGGAGGGCTGTGCGGCCCACCAAAGAAATGCCACCCCACACCATTACTGACCCACTGTCAAACCGGTCATGCTGGAGGATGTTGCAGGCAGCAGAACATTCTCCTTGGCGTCTCCAGACTCTGTCACGTCTGTCACATGTGCTCAGTGAGAACCTGCTTTCATCTGAGAAGAGCACAGGGCGCCAGTGGCAAATTTTCCAATCTTGGTGTTCTCTGGCAAATGCCAAACATCCTGCACGGAGTTGGGCTGTAAGCACAACCCCCACCTGTGGACGTCAGGCTCTCATACCACCTTCATGGAGTCTGTTTCTGAACATTTGAGTAGACACATGCACATTTGTGGCTTGCTGGAGGTCAGTTTGCAGGGCTCTGGCAGTGCTCCTCCTGTTCCTCCTTGCACAAAGGCGGAGGTAGCGGTCCTACTGCTGGGTTGTTGCCCTCCTACGGCCTCCTCCACGTCTCCTGATGTACTGGCCTGTCTCCTGGTAGCGCCTCCATGCTCTGGACACTACGCTGACAGACACAGCAAACCTTCTTGCCACAGCTCGCATTGATGTGCTATCCTGGATGAGCTGCACTACCTGAGCTACTTGTGTGGGTTGTAGACTCCTTCTCATGCTACCACTATAGTGAAAGCACTGCCAGTTTTCAAAAGTGACCAAAACATCAGCCAGAAAGCATAGGAGCTGAGAAGTGGTCTGTGGTCACCACCTGCAGAACAACTCCTTTATTCGGGGTGTCTTGCTAATTGCCTATAATTTCCACCTGTTGTCTATTCCATTTGCACAACAGCATGTGAAATTGATTGTCAATCAGTGTTGCTTCCTAAGTGGACAATTTGATTTCACAGAAGTGTGATTGACTTGGAGTTACATTGTGTTGTTTTAGTGTTCCCTTTATTTTTTTGAGCAGTGTATATAGTAATGGTCATTCCGTGGCACTCAGTAATAAATCACAGCATAGACAGCAGTTAAACTGCAATGTGTATATATATATATATATATATATATATATATATATGTGTATGTACAATATATATACATATATATATATATATATATATGTACATATATGTTTATATACATATGTACAGTAGATATATATGTAGATATATATATATATATATATGTACATCAACAAAAGGTAGGGTGATGCAGTGTCACACAGAAACCTAACCTCATTCCCCCAACCACATAGAGGCTCCCCTGCGTGACCATGGAAATGGTGGCAAGACTGGTGGGGATAACAGTCCCACACAGCGGTCACTGTGTGAGAAGATGCAACTCACTCCTCACTGCACACGGAGCACATCGGGGCAGACGCCGGTCACTGCCAGGGAGCCATGTACAGATGTACGGTGCGGCGCTGTCAGTGAGTTACCCACCGCCTGCACTGTTCACTGTGATGCTGCTCATCTTTACCCTTTGCTGGGCTAAGACAGGGAGTCAGTGAGTTGCACCATGTAAAGGTCCCACCCCCAGCCTCCTCCTCAGGCTCCAGCAGCTCCGTGCCGTGGCCTCCATTGCTTGGTAGACCCAGCGGAGGGAGCAGATCATTTACACGGTCACCGGGTCGGGAGGGCAGGGGGTAAATGAGCGACACAGTCACTTCCCTCATTTTTTTTAGTTGAACTTTTTTTGTAGTTGAACTCAGCACCGCCCTTTAAGTGCTTCTACCCTAAGTCAGCTGCCTAAAGCTGCCTAATGGTGGCACCGGCCCTGCACAGTATACATGTTAAGCAGTACAGCAGTGACACAGCTATTTAGTACACACAGGGTGTGGCTGCATACATACAGGGTGCAAATGTGGGGTAGACAAGGTCACACAATGAGGAATGCAGAAGCTGCACATCAGTGCAGTTGTCTCTCCCAGGAAGAACTCTCTCTGGCTGTGCACTAAGCACCTCCTAACACTAGGCGAGAAAACACTAGAGCAGTGAAGCTGCCTCTAGTGCTGGGAACAGAGACAGACAGCAGAGTGATCCACTGTCTAACAAAGTAAAGGTACCTGTATGTTTGGAAAGAAGGTGCTGTGGACCAATGAAATGTGTCAGATGGTTCCTTCTATTACACCATTGGAAGCAGCCATAACCAATGGATGGAAACTGGTGACCACTTCTCTTTTCCAAAGTTTTCGGACACTAAAAATTTTCTATATACTGGATGTAGTAATAAAATAATCATGCACATTTTAAAAGGAAAAATGGCACCAATACCACAGTACATATAACTACATACTTACAGTACATGCAAAATTTAAATATTTACACATATTATTTCTAAACGTTAGTTAAAGATTACAAGAGAATTAAATCTGAAATATAATACATTTTTTAGTTTTCTAAACTTTGTCATCAGTAAATTTTAATTGAATCTGAATTGTCAAGAGAAAGAATATTATTCTCGCATTTGCAAAATACTATTAACAAAATGAATAACTTTCAATTTAAGTATGTGTGAAGCTAGATTTTGTTTCTACTTATACTCTTTATTATTCAGCAAAAATGAACAAAAAATGAATGCACAATGCCTATAATGAGATTTTTAAATAACTGGTTTCCATGCCTGCCAAATGTACTCTGAAAATGTACATCTGCCATTTTTTAAATAAAATTCTACATGTTCACTCTTTTATCACCTAATTGATTTTAATGTAAAGTCGTTCTATGTTAAGCATCAGAAAAGTAATTGTGATTGTTGACAGAAGTGTAAAGCCCCAAACAGTATGAAATGACATTTATTACAACTATACCTGACATGGAACAAATTAAAAATGTCTTACAGGCTTCCCAAATGCACTTAGTGTGACTTGTTTGTTTTTTTTCTTTTAATACAATGAAACAGTGGAGATTTAATTTCCAATTTCATTTGAGAATTGTATTATATGTACTGAATGCAGCATTTCTTTTAGATAGTTTTTCATGCTCTAGTGTTAGATAACAGTTATTTTGTATCTTCTAAAAAGAAAACTTTGAGCACTTGAATTATGTTATTACCATTTTGCATTTATTTGTTTTTTTGTTGCTCTTTTTTAGCTATTAAACAAATGTTTCATAGAACCATCACTTTAAAAACAAAAAACACAAACAAATGAAAACAAGGCACCCAATAATTCATTAATTTTTCATTGACCTCTCTGACAGCTGTATACTGCATACAGAGGAAAGAGATCCACACAATGCAGTAGAATTTCCAGGTGCTCCTTTCATGTGAAAGGTAAAACATTTTTGATTCTCTCTGTATGTATTTATTCTACTATACTATATTAGCATATGATTATTGACAATGTAAAATTAAATTTTCTTGCCATCTCTAATAGGTTTTTAAGGAGTGAGAAGTGTTATCAGGATGCTAGATATGTGTTATTATACAGGAATATATGGATGGAGAATTTATTTTTAACTAAAACAAGATTAGTCAAACATAAAGGCCCAGTGGCCAATTTCTGCATTGGAGACTTTGGCAAAGATTACATTTTATGGCATTGTGAAAAATATACTGTCGTCATCTATCACTGTTAATTAACAGTTTACAGGTTGATCATTATTGCTATCATAAATTTCCAAGTTGTAGATTAAAACACTAACATATTATGTAGCACGTTATCCTGAGGGGATCATGATACAAATAAATCATGTACAGTAAAGATATAAGGTAAAGATGACTGTGCCCTAATGAGCTTACATTCTTAGAGATAGTGACCACTTGATACTGACAAAGGTACAGTATGGAGAAAAGACAAGTTTACTACTGACTATAAAGTTGGATAGGATCTGAAGAAAACAATACACAGAGGGACTCATTTAGAATTGAATATGTGTGTTTTTTCCTCATAAAACAAGCTTTTTTCATAGTGTGCATGAGCTCCAAGGTCAGGCACCTGTGCAGAGGCATCACTGTTTCTGAGTGTTGGAACACAGAAACCAGATGTACGGGTGCCTATGCAGTGGAGTCAGCTCAGACAGGTGAAGGCTGTTTGAGTGTACTTACTGTAAAGGCACCACACTCAACAGTGGGGCAGATGTATTAAGCCGGTAGAAGTGATAAAGCAGTGATAAGTGGAAGGTGAAAACGCACCAGCCAATCATTACGAGTTTGAAAAATTGAGCTGATTGGCTGGTGAGTTATCACCGTCCACTTGTCACTTCTTTATCTTCTTGCTTAATACATCTGCCCCAGTGATTGTTAGGTGCTTAGTCTTCTCACAGATGTTTGACTTTTTATCTCCAGTGCCTGTTAACTGTGCTAATACTTGGACACCTTGGACACCTTTTACCAGACCATGGATTGAACCTGACCTGTCTCTGTCTATGCCCACTAATATTTAGATATCTGTTACCAGTCATTGGCTTGAAGCTGACATGCCTCTGTCTTTGCTTATTAATATATGGATTCCTGTTACCAGACCTTGGATTGTACCTGACCTGATTCTGACTTTGTCCTTTATTATTTGGATTCCTTTTACTAAATCTTGGATTGTATCTGACCTGACTGAGGTGTTTGCATTCACATCACATTCTCTGCTGTGAACTTGCTAAACTCATAAAACCTTGACAGTGGATGAGAGACCTAATTAAAAGTTTCATTAATGTGTAATTGTATCATATCACTGAATATTTCTGCTATTAGAATTCAGTATTTGTAATTACAGAGTATAAACTGTGGTATCCATGTGACAGTAAATAACTATAAGATGACCAACAGTTCATCAATAAACAGTTATACAATGTGGACACTGGTGCACTTTGTTTAGCCTTTTTTGTTTAGACTTTTTTGTTGAAGGACCTGAGCCTTCCAAGAAACTAAAGACCAGGCATCACATAAAGGTTAAACATGTGTGCAGGCTTTCAGACCTCCAAACCTCTGCTCAACTAGTATCAGACTGACCGTACAAAGCTGCTTTCTTTTAAAAAATCTCTCAAACCACCACTGCCCTGCAGTTACTGCTCTTATGCCTCTCATCAGGGTCTTTCATTTGAGTTCCCAGTTTTGATGTCTACCCTAGCAAATAATCTGAGCCACAAGTATGGCCTACCTCACCTTTCATTCCCAGACTGCCAAGGAATGCCCTCTCTGGAAGTTCATGATGTATGCATCTGTAGCCTGAAACCTCTGACTGGGCATTCATGTCTCAAATCTTGATGTCCTGTTCTGCCCTACTGCAGCTGATTCCTGACCCTGGCCTTGTCCCTGTTCATTCAGACTCTGGACCTGTTCCTGTTTTCTCAACTCAAAGTATCCTTCAACCTCAAATACCTGGATCAAGTTGGCTTAACCAACCCCCATTTTGTTAATCCAGGATCAGAACTTTCCAGGACACAATACCACTCAGGGTTTACCACAGTCCAGTCACCACCACTGCCAAGGCCTACCCACCTTTCAAATCTTATTATCAGGGAACGAATATCAAAAAAAGAAGAAGTGTGGGTGCACTCTTGTTTACTTTAAAATGCAAAAGGTTAGTATTAGATTGTTAAAACATAGCTTTTATTATTTTCCACATAAAATTGATTTTGTATCCAAAAACTAACAGACTTAACATACATCAATAAAATGTAGTTAATTAAAAAAGGGGGTGTGTTCTGGTTTGTCTATATCAATGATAGATTTACAGAATAATGTAGACAGCAACAGAACTACATCTGTGTTCTGCCACACCAGAGCTTTTATATTCTTAGGACCTCATGTGCCCAATTCACATTTTCCTCATTGTGTATTTTTTGATACAATATGTCCACACTTGAAGGTCAAGAAATTGTCAAACCTACTTACTTAGTATTACTTTAATCCCTCACACGTTATTGTTAGTGAATTTAGAGGATTACCATATAAGTAAGAAGGAAGAAGAGGTGGTGATCCTGCTGTTAGTGTTATGCCAGAATAATTTGGGCCGTGCTACTACACTTGGTATTCCCTGGAGGTCACCCTTCCAGGTACTGACCCAGCCCAACACCGTTTAGCTTCCAAGATCAGACGACATTGGGCATGTGTGGTGCGGTATGGTAGTAGAACATTTTATATATATCTCTGACACACTGATGAGAGTGCACCTTATTTAGTTTCAGAAGAGATATCTGCAATGATGCAGTTCGCAAAAAATACAGATTGTGGATCTGCTGTCTGCGTTAGACAGAGGATAAATGGATTCGCCCCTCTGAATTGCAGATGAGAGTCCACTGAATAAGTGAAGATTTGAGGAGAAATTATGTGTAGCAGTTCAAGATGTAGCGGTGTTAACTGCAATGTTAGATATTGCTACATATGAAAAGACAAGCTTAATTTCCAAGGATTCCTACTCGGATTTCTTAAGTATATTGGATTAGTATATTCTTTGCAGAAGGTGTTATGTTTGTCAGAGCATAAGTTTATTCCTAAATTGTTACCATGACACAGAAATGGATGTACCACCTCAAAAGAAGTTGTGTAGATAATGTCAGGTATCTATATATTTCTGCTAGGGTTTCTGGCATAAAGTTGCAGAAGTGCGTGTATGAGATCAGTCAGTGCTTACATAATAATTAAAGGAAGGTTGTTCTATCACCTCAAGTCTGAAATTGGGATCACCTATCACCTAGGTTTAGTATCCAGGTATTGAGTCAAATGACAGAAATGTATGTCAAGACTTGTAATTCAATTTCACTTTTGTGCTAGGCTTCACAAGCAGTCCATATCCCAAACATACTGTACAACTGTGGTGATCATACATGCATGTCTGACAGTGAGAAAAAGGAAAATATCAAAATAAATTGTTGTCCAGGTCCCTAGGTATGTCAAAGACTGGATGTAAATGATTGGATGACAAATATAGATACACGGGTAACACAACCTGAGAATCCCATGAATGGTGCACTACACGTACATTGAACAGTTATATCCAATGAAGTTATTAAGGGTACATAGGCTTAGGAAGCAGATCAGCATTCCGTCCCTGATAAGTGAATATAATACATCACAGCTGTGCATACATATTTCTAGAAATACAAAAGAAAAGATAAGATAATACCGGTTGCTGCCCAGGTCCCTGGGTCAGCCTATTTGCCAGTGATTCAGTGTGGGTAATCATAACATTAGAGGTCCATTTGGTGAGGAAAACGTGTTTCACCCATTAAAACGGGCTTGTTCACTTCCAATGGTGAAAGAGATATTAACATGTGTGGTTTAAATATCCTGTGAGAAGTTGTCAGCCAATAGCTGTGGTATGGATCTCTAATATATAGCTCCGTGCTCCTGATTGCTGCTGCTGGCGGAAGTGATCATCTTCACTTCCGCCGCATTGCTAGGTGACCGATCGTGTTCATGATCGTATATAACATCTAGCACTGTGAGGCGCTTGCATTGTCTCTTCTTTTCCGGCTGCTCCATATTGCTATCGGAGGAGATGATCTCTGCTGCATTGTATGTTGACAGATTGCGTCCATGATCATATGTGTTACCTTTGGTAGAAGTATGCATCTCCACTTACACCCTGTTGCCTAGTGACCAAATGCGTCTTTGGTCTGGTGACAGAACGCATCTTTGGTCATAGTATTGATATGTGTGATAATGTTGGTGTAGATACCTCCGCCCCATTACCAGGCACCCGGGTGCAGAATGTTTTGATACTCAGGTTGTCAGGTAAGCTGGTTTCTATATACAGATGCTGTGCCGTCCGGCTCCAAATCACATACTTAATCTTAACACTGTTATGTGTGGTGATGAGGGCAGAGGTCCCATCTGCCCCTATGCTATGCACCCGGTCCGGCAGTGTTTTGACGATCTAGTTGCCAGGCAACCTGGGTTCAAGTTTGGATCAAGACATGGAAGGTTGTGGGTCTGGTTGCCTGGCAAGCTGGGTTCAAGTGTGAATCCAGGCACGAAAAGTTGTGGACCAAGCGTAGGGATTTTATTTTCTTTTGATTATTTTTAGATGACTACAGTTTTGCCATTTTAGCAAGGTTTATTAGAGTTAGAAAGGGAGAGCCATATACTCATGGAGGTTATGAGGGGTAATGGGACTGGGATAGGGATGGGGATTCTAAAAGGGGTGACACTCAGTGATTTTATTATCAACTTTGTGTGGTCAGTATCTGCCTGATCAGTTAAATTGTCCTTTGCACCTTTTATTCGTTAGTCTGGGGGAGGCTGTGTGGTCAATGACTGCCTGATCGGTTCAGCTACACTCTGCATCTTTTATTTGTTAGGCTAGAAGATAAGGTTGATGATGTGGTAAAAGATGAATGTACTGTATGCCTAAGGTACTGTATATGTGAAAAGTGAGCGGTGTTTAAATCATGATTGGTTTGTGTGGGTGTTGTTATGGAGAACTGCGATTTTTTTGTGAGGATTATTATGTGAAGAAAAATAACGTGGCTTGTTGACCTGTGTGTGTATGGATGAGTGCTAAATTAACTATTGTTTGAAAGAAAACCCAAACGTGTGTAAATGTGAGTTTAAAAATTCTACACAAAGTGAAGAGGACCTAGCGAGTACAGTGAGTGGATAAGTGTTGGGCATGAAATATGTCTAAAATGCCAGTGTGCATGGGTCACATTGTGAATGATTGATGTAAAATCATGGTTAGGTGCGATGTGGGTCTTTGGGATAGAGTAGTAATTGAGGTTATGGTGTGGGTGAAGTGGAAGACATAGAAACCGTAATAATTAGAATTCCTTGGTGATATATACCTCGATGCACTTAGTATGTAAGAGGTATAGTGGTAAATTTTTGGTTGTGCTGTTAAGTGAGGGTGAACAAAGGGGAGGGAGGAAGAATGAGTACGGGGAGGAGGGGAACATAAATACCTATTGGTAGATGTGAGAAATGCACTCTGCATTGTTTGGGTTTATTATCATACAGATGTCACAGCCATACAGGGCTTACCTGTCCCCACTATGCCTACTGTCTTTTTAGCCCCTCCTTTTAAAATGTAATCTTTCGTGGGAAGGATACTCTACTTTATGTCTCTTGTGTGTCCACTCCCAGTCTTCCTCATATGTCCCTATCATGTTTATGCTGACTTGGTCCTGTGTGTGTTTTTTCTGAAGCTGAACTCTTTCATAATTTGGATACCTGTTATGTTCATGTCTGCCGTATATAACTTCCATGTTTACTGTCCTCTGTCTGCCATGTAATTTGATTGCAATCCATTCATTTTATAATGCCTACTTGTTGTTGTCATTAGGGACCTGATTGTTCATACACAGTGGATCTAAGAAGATATGGAAATGTCACAGGGGCCATCTTTTGTACAGAGATGCCTACAGCCGGCTTCTCAGATCCGCTTGAATAGAAAGATGCAGCATCAGTCAATCTTCAGTCACACCAGTGGACCTGTGGGCAACCCTATGGTTGCTCAGAATGTCAATAGTAAGATACATGGGCAAGTCAACCTGCATCGAAATATAGACTCACTGGCTGAGACACGTCCGCAAAAAGTTTGCAAAATGCCTGCATTTTATTTGCCACTCTCCCATTACTTCCCCCAAACGGTCACTGTCTGTCTTTCACTCTGTGTCCTAATCCACACTATGACTGCCATCGTAAAACCATTATGACACAAGCATGGTACAACTTAGGCACATCTGCAGTAGACAAAAACATTGTCCATTTGTGAAAATATTGTAATTTCGTCTACCTCTGAATCAAGCCCTATGCCATCTTGTAAGCCCCTGTCTCCCACCATCTGTGTGATGACACTGTAATGCTTTGACTTTTGCGCTGTACTTACTCTATGGCTAGCCATCATGTATTGTTCTCAGGCTTTGTAATTCTGATAAATTCTTAAGTTTATACCTTGTACGGCACAATGGACACTTTGTGGCACCTTAATAAAACATTGCCTTGTGTCAGCATTTTCACTGTGCATCCAAATGTTTATATGCATGTGTACAGCATGTCTTATTCCTAATGCTGCCATCTATGAATATGTGTGCCTGCAGTGTATGGTGACAATAATCCACCTGTTCCCTGAACTGCAGTATACCGATCTCATGTGGTACGGACATAAATAGAATGCAGCTCAGAGACATATCTGAGGGGAGGAATATATAAGTAAAACAAGGTCTATAGGAGTTGTTAGTTCAACATCGAAAGTGCCTTATTAGGGAAAAATACAAATGGTACAAGTGTCCTTATGTGGAAGCATCAACTATACCCAACATAGCTACATAACTGATTCCAACAGTTTATATGAAGAGCACAATAGGATCATTATTAACCACAAGACTAATTAAACATGCTTACAGATGGAGCCCTGCTCATCTATCCCTTTAATAGGATTGAGCCAGTGCTGTCAGACTTAATCCCCTGCTGGAATGACTTAATCCCCTGCTGTATTGTTCGCTCTGTATTGTATTGAGAACAACAGATGAAAGGCTTATGCTAATAAACCTTGGTGCACCATGGCGCACCAGAGAAGGTTAGATGAGCAAGGCTCCATCTGTATTTAAACAGATTGGGGAGTCATTATAAAGCAACATAAGGTGGATAAGGAGTTCATATACATTTTAAACCAGGAATCAAACACTTGGTAACCTACTGCATTTGCAATAATATGGGATACAACATAGAGAGCTTGTCTCCGGTGTCCATCTCTGCACCTGCCTGATATGGAATCCTAGATTAAATTGAAAAGCTACCATTGTCTCTGACACTGGTACTGATTTACAGAAAGTGTTTCAACTTTCTAGTGTCTGAATTTAATACAAAAGTAACCAATATTCATACACTCACTCCTTGAACCATAACACTTACAAGGGATTATTAGATCAAATATGTAAATGTGTAAAATCTCTACATACAGTACACCAGGTACCTTATAGTGAGCATTGACTCCAGTGTCTAAGGGTGAAATGTACTAAGCAGTTATAAAAGTGGAGAAGTGAGCAAGTGGAGAAGTTGCCCATGGCAACCAATCATCATTGACGTAAGATTTATAATTTGCATACTATAAAAGTATACAGAACAGCTGATTGGTTGCCATGGGCAACTTCTCCACTGGCTCACTTCTCCACTTTTATTACTGCTTAGTACATGCCCCCCTTAGTGTATATACTGAACACTCAACAAGCATATAATTGTGGGTAATTGTGGGATTTATCCTTAATGCGTACTGAATCCAACAATGCAGCACGAATTACAAAACCCCAGTGCCTGTTGAATATAATAACAAAATATGGAGTGTGATACTCCTGAGAGATATCTGAACATAATTGGCAGACATTTGAATAACTGCCTAACTATGCACCCATTGTGAGTGATACTGGTCGTGTCAAGGAGTGAAGTGTAAAGTAATGACATTATTCAACTATTTGAAACCTGGTAAGAATAATTAGACATGTTATAGTGAGTACCATCTACATTGTCTACTTGCATTGAACGATAAATACTTTACGGGATCCAAACAGCAGGTATAATAGCTATATAACAATCATCATATTCCTGGTATTGATAGCTATGTACAGCCTAGATTAAATGAAATCAAATACCCCTAACACTCATACTGTAACTATACAGTGGCTATTTATTTAGAAAGCACTGACCTACCATTGCCTAGAACCTGGCAAGAATAATAGACATATTATTGTGAGTACCATCTCCATTGTCTGCTTGCTGACAATGAATAACATTCTACAGTATAGGACTTAGATAACAGGCTATTAACTACGATATCCCTGGTATTAATATCCATGTATAATACACAACAAATTATTGCAAATACCCCCCATATACCTATATTTCAACCATATAGTGCCTATATTTATAGTAAGCGCTGTATAGAGAGAAACCTCTTCTCCCCACCCGGGAATCATTGAAAATATCTCAATAAATAATACACGACAGCTAACCATAACACTGTAGGAGGATTTTTTTCTCCCAACAGAGTATCTAGGATAGGCAAAATCATATTGAATCTGAACAATAATTAAACATACTGTACAGTAGAAACATAGAATTTGACGGCAGATAAGAAGCACTTGGCCCATCTAGTCTAGCCCTTTTTTTTTACCATATATTTACCTCAAACATTATTTGATCCTTATTTCATTGTAAGAATATCCTTATGTCTATCCCATGCCTGTTTAAATTGCTTTACTGTTTTAGCCTCTACCACCTCTGATGGGAGGCTATTCCATTTGTCCACTACCCTTTCTGTGAAGTAATTTTTCCTCAAATTTCCCCAGAACCTTCCTCCCTCCAGTCTCAGTGCATGACCTCATGTCCTATTAATTCTCTTCATTTGAAGAATGTTTCCTTCCTGGACTTTGTTAAAACCCTTGATATATTTGAAAGTTTCTATCATGTCCCCCTTTCCCTTCTCTGCTTCAAACTATACATACAGTATGGAGATTTTTTTAGTCTATTATAGGGACAGAAAAAAATTGGATGCAGTTGAGTTTTTAATACACAAATTATTTCCTTTATTCACTTGTATATTTTTTAAACAATATTTTGCTGTTCTTACCTATGATGATACATGAATCAAATGTTTTTAACATTGAATAATAAAAGGTAAATTTTAAACAGATTTTGTCTGTCCAATGCACCAGAATCAGACACTATTCTTTTCGTCTTTATGTTCTATGGCTGATGTGAATGACCAAATATTCTCTGTAAAGTGCTGCGAAATATGGGGGTTATTCAGAGTTGTTAGCAAACCAAAATAGTAAGCAATTGGGAAAAACCATGTTGCACTGCAGGTGGGTCAGATGTAACATGTGCAGAGAGATTTAGCTTTGGGTGGGATATATTGGTTCTGTGCATGGTAAATTCTTTTTTTTTACACTGCAATCTAGATTTCAGTTTGAACTCACCACACCCAAATCTAACTCTCTCTGCACATGTTACATCTGCCCCACCTGCAGCGCAACATGGTTTTGCCCATTAATGTCCTTTTTTGGTTTGATAACAACTCTGAATAATCCCCTATGTGTGTGTGCTATATAAATAAATGTAAATAATAAATCAATTACATTAAATTAATTGTTTTAACAACCAACAAGTGATTATGTGGTTTTCTTCAGAGCCCACAAACATTTTAATAAGTGTGAGACTTGTGAATTGTGCCACTACCAATTGGCTACTGGACAAATTCCAATTGAACTATGCATACTTAACATAACAGTATTTGTTTTTGGAATATTAAAGAACGACCCTAAGAAATTGTTTGACCTAACAAAGATTAGTTTCAAAATAAAGGTAGCTTTGTTCTCCTTATCCAGAATTCAAGCTGAGACTTGGTTTTATCTTTTAATTAGACCACCATTTTAAATAAATGTGTCTGTCACTAAAATGTATAAGATACTTTTAATGTGTCTAATTAGTATTCAAGTGGAAACTTAACACATTTGTTGTTGCATCTCAAAAGCTGTAAATGGACTTTTCGGGTTTCCTGCTTATTCATATATTTACATTTCACCTCTTAGATAGGTGTGTTCATGTGAAGATGTGGCTGTGGGCACAAAAATAAAATATAATTCAGTATAACATAAACATAAAGTTGTTACTTGAGCACATGGTAGTCATCCAAGTTTGATTTATTATGTATCTTGTAATTTGTTTAGTTGACAAAATAGATAAAATACATTTAAAATCATGAATGTGTAAAGAGCAAATCGTTGTGCTTGTTAGGCTGGGTACACATCAGGGCAATGTGTTCCTGGCCGAGCTGTCGACACGCGGGCCAACAAATCATACCACTCATACACACTGCACAATGCAATGGTATGACGCTGTGACGTACCATGTCTTGCTGCGTTTGGCAGCATGGCATCGTACACTATATCTTCTGATTGACCATGCAGCATGGCCAAAATGAAGATATTCTGTACGACCCATGGGAGACTGCATTCGGGCGTATATACTGTATGTATGTATGTATGTATGTATGTATGTATGTATGATCCAACCAATATGTTGTTCTTTTTTAGCCGTAATGACATATCATGCCGAGATCGTCCCGATATGTACCCAGTCTTAGGCTTTGCATTTAAAATAAAGGAAAAACAAATCTGTACTGTGCAGTAAAATTTCAAATTGACATATTTTTATTTATGCCTCTCCAAAGCAAATATGCAGTACTTATCCTTCATAATTGTGCTGCCTGATTAAGTTATAAACAGTGGCGGCTGCAGCCCCTGAGATGCAACGATGACTACCTAGTGCAGGGGGGCCTCTAAGCACATATAAACATATGGGTGACGTTTGATGTAATATCTGTGATGGCAGTATATCTGGGATCGGCAGTGGTGCTGTATACCACAGCCGCCATGCTGAACCCAAGACTCAGCATTAGGCATCAATCTCCTTAGCCTACAGCAGCGCACGCAGGGGGGGGGGGGGGGTTCTGGTTACGCAGAAACCCCCCCTGATAGGCCAAATTGTATTTTTTTAGAGACGGAGACAGCTTTGTCGTTGTATCAACACAAACCGTGATCGCGACCGTTACCGCAATCGCGATCACAGCTACTGTTGCTACAGCAGGGAGTTCTCATCTACTGAGCACATGGGACTGAGCTCCATCAGCTTCTTACAGTACCGTGGCCACCAGTCTCCTTTTTACAGCCCTGGGTATGTGTACTTGTATATGTATGTATCATGTACGTAAGTTTGTATTGTATGATATCTATAGTATGTATGCAGAATGTTAAACATGCATATATGTATGTATGTATGTATGTATGGGGAAAGTGTGTATGTGCGTGTGTGTGTGTGTGTGTGATATACTGTATAGTGGCAATTTTTTTTTTATACATATATATATATATATATATGCATACACATACAGTGGTATATATATACACACATGCTGTATATATAGACATATAGAGACAGACATGCATACATATGCACATATATATGTGTGTGTGTGTGTGTGTGTGTGTGTATATATATATATATATATACACATATACAGTATACACACACACACACACACACACACACACACACACGGAAACCCCTCCCGATAAATCCTGCGTTTGCCCTTGGCCTACCCCCCAGACTCTCATTGGCTAGTTTCACAGAGGCTGGGGTTGGCGTAGGAGATTAAAGCCTAATGCAGAATCCCAGGTTCGGCATGGTGGTTGTGGTATACCGCACCACTGCTGATCCTGGATATGCTACCACCACATATATATATTAAATACATCTACACATGTATGTTTATATGTGCTTACTGCCCCCACCCCCTGCACTAGGTAGTCAGCGCTGTGCCGCTTGTTCTGTAACGTCGTGTTTTCACTATAGTGAAGTTCCCATTTTACACATTTAATTTACATGCTCAAGTTTATGAGGAGAATTTCTGACTGTATGACGCAGATCCAAACATATTTCTCTACACAATAATTACTGGTAATGAATTATATGCCCATCACCAGGAAACTGATATTTATTAACACCCCACAAAATGAGAACAAAAGGATTTTTATACTATAAACTTTCTGGACAACTACTCTCTTTGGAGGAAGTTCTCTTGCTGGAATATGAAGAATGCAGTAAAATAGGCGCTGCAGCATATAGAGGTCCCCATAAAGAAGAAAATTGTGTAAACTTTCTCTAAGCCTGCTTTGTTCTGGAATAATTGGTGTGTCTAAATCAGCAACAGAAAAGAAAAGTTAATTTATCTATAACTTGTTTCAAATATACCCTTTGGTTTAAAGAGAAGTAATTGGATATAATAATAACTGAAATAATTTAGACTCTGTTCATGAACTCATTATAATTTCTGGATCACACTCAGAATTGGATAGAAGAGAAAATAAAATAAAAAAACAAAAACAAACCTGCTTGCTCCCCTTCTCTCATCATCAAATGCAGTTCATACTTACAGTACTCTGTCAGTATTAAACCAATGTATACATATACCTCCAGCTTCATTCTCTCACTCTGCCCACCATTTGCTTCAGTTCCTATTACACTCTCACAGGCCTCTATTTGTCAATACTTTTTTGGCATTTAAAAAAAAAACACACAAAAAATAGACGCAGTCATGGGAAGCGAGCAGGCCGGAGACTTCTTTTCTCCTGTAACCATCTAAGGGGGAAATTTACTAAGAAGTGATAAGAGCCGAGAAGTGAGCCAGTGGAGAAGTTGCCCTATCAACCAATCTGCAGCTCTGTATCATTTTATAGTATGCAAATTATAGATGTTACTTCAGTGCTGATTGGTTGCCATGGGCAACTTCTCCACTGGCTCACTTCTCCGCTCTTAGTAAATGTCCCGCTTAGTCCCTTGCCCAAATGCTCACCTCCAGTTTCAAAAAGGGAAACAAACAGAAGTGGTACCCAACAGACATGGAAGAACAGAACTGTAAATTCTCATTTTGTGACTCCCATCCCCTGAGCCCTGCACTTAACATAATGAAAACTGCATGCCCTCTGGTATGCCCAATCAGGTCCATCCTTTGAAATACAGTTTGTGGCAGAAAAGTAGACTCTATAGGGGTCATTCCGAGTTCATCGCTCGCTAGCTACTTTTAGCAGCCATGCAAACTCATAGTCGCCGCCCATGGGGGACTGTGTTTTCGCTTTGCAAGTGTCCGAACAGTGGGACTAAAAAGTTTTTTGCGGTTTCTGAGTAGCTCTGGACTTACTCAGCCCTTGCGATCACTTCAGTCTTTTTGGTCCCGGAATTGACATCAGACACCCGCCCTGCAAAAGCCTGGACATGCCTGCGTTTTTGCAAACACTCATTAAACACGGTCAGTTGAGACCCATAAATGCCCTCTTCCTGTCAATCTCCTTGCGATCGGCTGTCCGAATGGATTCTACGTTAAATCCATCGCCCAGCAACGATCCGCTTTGTAACCGTACGACGCGCATGTACATTGCGGTGCATACGCATGTGCAGTACTAACCTGTTCGCTGCGCTGCGAAAAACGTCAGCGAGCAATCAACTCGGAATGACCCGCCTATGTGCTGGGGCACTCTTATATGATAAATTTATTCTTTATTTGCATGCATTAAAAATAAGAAAACACTATCTCTCTGTTCACACATTACAAAATAAAAAGAACTGGGTCAACATATCACATGCATATTATTTGTCCAATTAATACGACTCTTGAGAGTGCATAAAGTCTTGTGTTGTAAATAACAGGATTTATTTTTCATCCAGATATAATGTTATGGATGGAAGTGCTCAAGAATGTACTTGTGCAAGTTATGGTTTAAATAATATACCATTTGGAAAATATATGCAGATAAGTCCATTATGGATGTATTTATTAACAACATCATTGAGGCAAAATGTATTTGCCTAAACAAAGTATTGAGGCACATATTCACAGTAATAGATATTAGTGATGAGCGGGTTCGGTTTCTCGGAAACCGAACCCACCCGAACTTCACCCTTTTTACACGGGTCCGAGCCATACTCGGATTCTCCCGTATGGCTCCGTTAACCCGAGCGCGCCCGAACGTCATCATCCCGCTGTCGGATTCTCGCGAGATTCGGATTCTATATAAGCAGCCGCGCAACGCCGCCATTTTCACTTGTGCATTGGAAATGTTAGGGAGAGGACGTGGCTGGCGTCCTCTCAATTATTGTTGAACTTGATTGTGCATTATTGCTTAATTGTGGGGAGGGCTGGGGAGCAGCTGTATAATATAGGAGGAGTACAGTGCAGAGTTTTGCTGATCAGTGACCACCAGTTATCCGTTCTCTGCCTGAAAAAAACGCTCCATATCTGTGCTCAATGTGCTGCATATATCTGTGCTCACACTGCTTAATTGTGGGGACTAGGGAGCAGCTGTATTATATAGCAGGAGTACAGTGCAGAGTTTTGCTGACAGTGACCACCAGTATAAGTTGTCTGCCTGTAAAACATTCCATATCTGTGCTCAGTGTGCTGCTTTATTGTGGGGACTGGGGACCACCAGTATAATATTATATAGGAGGAGTACAGTGCAGAGTTTTGCTGACCAGTGACCACCAGTATATAATATATAGCATTACGGTACAGTAGGCAACTGCTGTACCTACCTCTGTGTCGTCATTAAGTATACTATCCATCTAGATTCTATACCTGTGGTGCATTTCAGTTGTGCAGTTTGCTGACACAGTGACCACCAGTATATATAGCAGTACGGTATGGAAGGCCACTGCTGTACCTACATCTGTGTCGTCATTAAGTATACTATCCATCTACATTCTATACCTGTGGTGCATTTTAGTTTTGCAGTTTGCTGACACAGTGACCACCAGTATACTATATATAGCAGTACGGTACGGAAGGCCACTGCTGTACCTACATCTGTGTCGTCATTAAGTATACTATCCATCTACATTCTATACCTGTGGTGCATTTTAGTTTTGCAATTTGCTGACACAGTGACCACCACTATACTATATATAGCAGTACGGTACGGAAGGCCACTGCTGTACCTACATCTGTGTCGTCATTAAGTATACTATCCATCCACATTCTTTACCTGTGGTGCATTTTAGTTTTGCAGTATGCTGACACAGTGACCACTAGTATACTATATATAGCAGTACGGTACGGAAGGCCACTGCTGTACCTACATCTGTGTCGTCATTAAGTATACTATCCATCTACATTCTATACCTGTGGTGCATTTTAGTTTTGCAGTTTGCTGACACAGTGACCACCAGTATACTATATATAGCAGTACGGTACGGAAGGCCACTGCTGTACCTACCTCTGTGTCGTCATTAAGTATACTATCCATCTACATTCTATACCTGTGGTGCATTTTAGTTTTGCAGTTTGCTGACACAGTGACCACCAGTATACTATTTATAGCAGTACGGTACGGAAGGCCACTGCTGTACCTACCTCTGTGTCGTCATTAAGTATACTATCCATCTACATTCTATACCTGTGGTGCATTTTAGTTTTGTAGTTTGCTGACACAGTGACCACCAGTATACTATATATAGCAGTACGGTATGGAAGGCATCTGCTGTACCTACCTCTGTGTCGTCATTAAGTATACTATCCATCTACATTCTATACCTCTGGGGCATTTGAGTTTTGCAGTTTGCTGACACAGTGACCACCAGTATACTATATATAGCAGTACGGTACGGAAGGCCACTGCTGTACCTACATCTGTGTCATCATTAAGTATACTATCCATCCACATTCTTTACCTGTGGTGCATTTTAGTTTTGCAGTATGCTGACACAGTGACCACTAGTATACTATATATAGCAGTACGGTACGGAAGGCCACTGCTGTACCTACATCTGTGTCGTCATTAAGTATACTATCCATCTACATTCTATACCTGTGGTGCATTTTAGTTTTGCAGTTTGCTGACACAGTGACCACCAGTATACTATATATAGCAGTACGGTACGGAAGGCCACTGCTGTACCTACCTCTGTGTCGTCATTAAGTATACTATCCATCTACATTCTATACCTGTGGTGCATTTTAGTTTTGCAGTTTGCTGACACAGTGACCACCAGTATACTATTTATAGCAGTACGGTACGGAAGGCCACTGCTGTACCTACCTCTGTGTCGTCATTAAGTATACTATCCATCTACATTCTATACCTGTGGTGCATTTTAGTTTTGCAGTTTGCTGACACAGTGACCACCAGTATACTATATATAGCAGTACGGTATGGAAGGCATCTGCTGTACCTACCTCTGTGTCGTCATTAAGTATACTATCCATCTACATTCTATACCTCTGGGGCATTTGAGTTTTGCAGTTTGCTGACACAGTGACCACCAGTATACTATATATAGCAGTACGGTACGGAAGGCCACTGCTGTACCTACCTCTGTGTCGTCATTAAATATACTATCCATCTACATTCTATACCTGTGGTGCATTTTAGTTTTGCCATTTGCTGATACAGTGACCACCAGTATACTATATATAGCAGTACGGTACGGAAGGCCACTGCTGTACCTACATCTGTGTCGTCATTAAGTATACTATCCATCTACATTCTATACCTGTGGTGCATTTTAGTTTTGCAGTTTGCTGACACAGTGACCACCAGTATACTATATATAGCAGTACAGTATGGAAGGCCACTGCTGTACCTACATCTGTGTCTTCATTAAGTATACTATCCATCCACATTCTTTACCTGTGGTGCATTTTAGTTTTGCAGTTTGCTGACACAGTGACCACTAGTATACTATATATAGCAGTACGGTACGGAAGGCCACTGCTGTACCTACATCTGTGTCGTCATTAAGTATACTATCCATCTACATTCTATACCTGTGGTGCATTTTAGTTTTGCAGTTTGCTGACACAGTGACCACCAGTATACTATATATAGCAGTACGGTACGGAAGGCCACTGCTGTACCTACCTCTGTGTCGTCATTAAGTATACTATCCATCTACATTCTATACCTGTGGTGCATTTTAGTTTTGCAGTTTGCTGACACAGTGACCACCAGTATACTATATATAGCAGTACGGTACGGAAGGCCACTGCTGTACCTACCTCTCTGTCGTCATTAAGTATACTATCCATCTACATTCTATACCTGTGGTGCATTTTAGTTTTGCAGTTTGCTGACACAGTGACCACCAGTATACTATATATAGCAGTACGGTATGGAAGGCCACTGCTGTACCTACCTCTGTGTCGTCATTAAGTATACTATCCATCTACATTCTATACCTCTGGGGCATTTTAGTTTTGCAGTTTGCTGACACAGTGACCACCAGTATACTATATATAGCAGTACGGTACGGAAGGCCACTGCTGTACTTACCTCTGTGTCGTCATTAAATATACTATCCATCTACATTCTATACCTGTGGTGCATTTTAGTTTTGCAGTTTGCTGACACAGTGACCACCAGTATACTATATATAGCAGTACGGTACGGAAGGCCACTCCTGTACCTACCTCTGTGTCGTCATTAAGTATACTATCCCTCTACATTATATACCTGTGGTGCATTTTAGTTTTGCAGTTTGCTGACACAGTGACCACCAGTATACTATTTATAGCAGTACGGTACGGAAGGCCACTGCTGTACCTACCTCTGTGTCGTCATTAAGTATACTATCCATCTACATTCTATACCTGTGGTGCATTTTAGTTTTGCAGTTTGCTGACACAGTGACCACCAGTATACTATATATAGCAGTACGGTATGGAAGGCATCTGCTGTACCTACCTCTGTGTCGTCATTAAGTATACTATCCATCTACATTCTATACCTCTGGGGCATTTGAGTTTTGCAGTTTGCTGACACAGTGACCACCAGTATACTATATATAGCAGTACGGTACGGAAGGCCACTGCTGTACCTACATCTGTGTCGTCATTAAGTATAATATCCATCCACATTCTTTACCTGTGGTGCATTTTAGTTTTGCAGTATGCTGACACAGTGACCACTAGTATACTATATATAGCAGTACGGTACGGAAGGCCACTGCTGTACCTACATCTGTGTCGTCATTAAGTATACTATCCATCTACATTCTATACCTGTGGTGCATTTTAGTTTTGCAGTTTGCTGACACAGTGACCACCAGTATACTATATATAGCAGTACGGTACGGAAGGCCACTGCTGTACCTACCTCTGTGTCGTCATTAAGTATACTATCCATCTACATTCTATACCTGTGGTGCATTTTAGTTTTGCAGTTTGCTGACACAGTGACCACCAGTATACTATTTATAGCAGTACGGTACGGAAGGCCACTGCTGTACCTACCTCTGTGTCGTCATTAAGTATACTATCCATCTACATTCTATACCTGTGGTGCATTTTAGTTTTGCAGTTTGCTGACACAGTGACCACCAGTATACTATATATAGCAGTACGGTATGGAAGGCATCTGCTGTACCTACCTCTGTGTCGTCATTAAGTATACTATCCATCTACATTCTATACCTCTGGGGCATTTGAGTTTTGCAGTTTGCTGACACAGTGACCACCAGTATACTATATATAGCAGTACGGTACGGAAGGCCACTGCTGTACCTACCTCTGTGTCGTCATTAAATATACTATCCATCTACATTCTATACCTGTGGTGCATTTTAGTTTTGCCGTTTGCTGATACAGTGACCACCAGTATACTATATATAGCAGTACGGTACGGAAGGCCACTGCTGTACCTACATCTGTGTCGTCATTAAGTATACTATCCATCTACATTCTATACCTGTGGTGCATTTTAGTTTTGCAGTTTGCTGACACAGTGACCACCAGTATACTATATATAGCAGTACAGTATGGAAGGCCACTGCTGTACCTACATCTGTGTCGTCATTAAGTATACTATCCATCCACATTCTTTACCTGTGGTGCATTTTAGTTTTGCAGTTTGCTGACACAGTGACCACTAGTATACTATATATAGCAGTACGGTACGGAAGGCCACTGCTGTACCTACATCTGTGTCGTCATTAAGTATACTATCCATCTACATTCTATACCTGTGGTGCATTTTAGTTTTGCAGTTTGCTGACACAGTGACCACCAGTATACTATATATAGCAGTACGGTACGGAAGGCCACTGCTGTACCTACCTCTGTGTCGTCATTAAGTATACTATCCATCTACATTCTATACCTGTGGTGCATTTTAGTTTTGCAGTTTGCTGACACAGTGACCACCAGTATACTATATATAGCAGTACGGTACGGAAGGCCACTGCTGTACCTACCTCTGTGTCGTCATTAAGTATACTATCCATCTACATTCTATACCTGTGGTGCATTTTAGTTTTGCAGTTTGCTGACACAGTGACCACCAGTATACTATATATAGCAGTACGGTATGGAAGGCCACTGCTGTACCTACCTCTGTGTCGTCATTAAATATACTATCCATCTACATTCTATACCTGTGGTGCATTTTAGTTTTGCAGTTTGCTGACACAGTGACCACCAGTATATTATATATAGCAGTACGGTACGGAAGGCCACTCCTGTACCTACCTCTGTGTCGTCATTAAGTATACTATCCCTCTACATTATATACCTGTGGTGCATTTTAGTTTTGCAGTTTGCTGACACAGTGACCACCAGTATACTATTTATAGCAGTACGGTATGGAAGGCCACTGCTGTACCTACCTCTGTGTCGTCATTAAGTATACTATCCATCTAGATTCTATACCTGTGGTGCATTTTAGTTTTGCAGTTTGCTGACACAGTGACCACCAGTATATATAGCAGTACGGTACGGAAGGCCACTGCTGTACCTACCTCTGTGTCGTCATTAAATATACTATCCATCTATACCTGTGGTGCATTTCAGTTGTGCGCAGTATATATAGTAGTAGGCCATTGCTATTGATACTGGCATATAATTCCACACATTAAAAAATGGAGAACAAAAATGTGGAGGTTAAAATAGGGAAAGATCAAGATCCACTTCCACATCGTGCTGAAGCTGCTGCCACTAGTCATGGCCGAGACGATGAAATGCCATCAACGTCGTCTGCCAAGGCCGATGCCCAATGTCATAGTAGAGAGCATGCAAAATCCCAAAAACAAAAGTTCAGTAAAATGACCCAAAAATCTAACTTGAAAGCATCTGACGAGAAGCGTAAACTTGCCAATATGCCATTTACGACACGGAGTGGCAAGGAACGGCTGAGGCCCTGGCCTATGTTCATGGCTAGTGGTTCAGATTCACATGAGGATGGAAGCACTCATCCTCTCGCTAGAAAAATGAAAAGACTTAAGCTGGCAAAAACAAAGCAAAGAACTGTGCGTTCTTCTAAATCACAAATCCCCAAGGAGAGTCCAATTGTGTCGGTTGCGATGCCTGACCTTCCCAACACTGGACGGGAAGAGCTTGCGCCTTCCACCATTTGCACGCCCCCTGCAAGTGCTGGAAGGAGCACCCGCAGTCCAGTTCCTGATAGTCAAATTGAAGATGTCACTGTTGAAGTACACCAGGATGAGGATATGGGTGTTGCTGGCGCTGGGGAGGAAATTGACAAGGAGCATTCTGATGGTGAGGTGGTTTGTTTAAGTCAGGCACCCGGGGAGACACCTGTTGTCCGTGGGACGAATATGGCCATTGACATGCCTGGTCAAAATACAAAAAAAATCAGCTCTTCGGTGTGGAATTATTTCAACACAAATGCGGACAACAGGTGTCAAGCCGTGTGTTGCCTTTGTCAAGCTGTAATAAGTAGGGGTAAGGACGTTAACCACCTCGGAACATCCTCCCTTATACATCACCTGCAGCGCATTCATCATAAGTCAGTGACAAGTTCAAAAACTTTGGGTGACAGCGGAAGCAGTCCACTGACCACTAAATCCCTTCCTCTTGTAACCAAGCTCCTGCAAACTACACCACCAACTCCCTCAGTGTCAATTTCCTCCTTAGCCAGGAAAGCCAATAGTCCTGCAGGCCATGTCACTGTCAAGTCTGACGAGTCCTCTCCTGCCTGGGATTCCTCCGATGCATCCTTGAGTGTAATGCCTACTGCTGCTGGCGCTGCTGTTGTTGCTGCTGGGAGTCGATCGTCATCCCAGAGGGGAAGTCGGAAGACCACTTGTACTACTTCCAGTAAGCAATTGACTGTCCAACAGTCCTTTGCGAGGAAGATGAAATATCACAGCAGTCATCCTGCTGCAAAGCAGATAACTCAGGCCTTGGCAGCCTGGGCGGTGAGAAAAACGTGGTTCCGGTATCCATCGTTAATTCAGAGGCAACTATAGACTTGATTGAGGTACTGTGTCCCCGGTACCAAATACCATCTAGGTTCCATTTCTCTAGGCAGGCGATACCGAAAATGTACACACACCTCAGAAAAAGACTCACCAGTGTCCTAAAAAATGCAGTTGTACCCAATGTCCACTTAACCACGGACATGTGGACAAGTGGAGCAGGGCAGACTCAGGACTATATGACTGTGACAGCCTACTGGGTAGATGTATTGCCTCCCGCAGCAAGAACAGCAGCGGCGGCACCAGTAGCAGCATCTCGCAAACGCCAACTCGTTCCTAGGCAGGCTACGCTTTGTATCACCGCTTTCCAGAAGAGGCACACAGCTGACAACCTCTTACGGAAACTGAGGAAGATCATCGCAGAATGGCTTACCCCAATTGGACTCTCCTGGGGATTTGTGACATCGGACAACGCCAGCAATATTGTGCGTGCATTACATCTGGGCAAATTCCAGCACGTCCCATGTTTTGCACATACATTGAATTTGGTGGTGCAGAAAATTTTAAAAAACGACAGGGGCGTGCAACAGATGCTATCGGTGGCCCGAAGAATTGCGGGCCACTTTCGGCATTCAGCCACCGCGTACAGAAGACTGGAGCACCACCAAACAGTCCAGAACCTGCCCTGCCAGCATCTGAAGCAAGAGGTGGTAACGAGGTGGAATTCAACCCTCTATATGCTTCAGAGGATGGAGGAGCAGCAAAAGGCCATTCAAGCCTATACATCTGGCCACGATATAGGCAAAGGAGGGGGAATGCACCTGACTCAAGCGCAGTGGAGAATGATTTCAACGTTGTGCAAGGTTCTGCAACCCTTTGAACTTGCCACACGTGAAGTCAGTTCAGACACTGCCAGCCTGAGTCAGGTCATTCCCCTCATCAGGCTTTTGCAGAAGAAGATGGAGACATTGAAGGGGGAGCTAAAACAGAGCGATTCCGCTAGGCATGTGGGACTTGTGGATGGAGCCCTTAATTCGCTTAACCAGGATTCATGGGTGGTCAATCTGTTGAAATCAGAGCACTACATTTTGGCCACCGTGCTCGATCTTAGATTTAAAACCTACATTGTATCTCTCTTTCCGACAGACACAAGTCTGCAGAGGTTCAAAGACCTGCTGGTGAGAAAATTGTCAAGTCAAGCGGAACGTGACCCGTCAACATCTCCTCCTTCACATTCTCCCGCAACTGGGGGTGCGAGGAAAAGGCTAAGAATTCCGAGCCCACCCGCTGGCGGTGATGCAGGGCAGTCTGGAGCGAGTGCTGACATCTGGTCCGGACTGAAGGACCTGCCAACGATTACTGACATGTCGTCTACTGTCACTTCATAGGATTCTCTCACCATTGAAAGAATGGTGGAGGATTATAAGAGTGACCGCATCCAAGTAGGCACGTCAGACAGTCCGTACGTATAGTGGCAGGAAAAAGAGGCAATTTGGAGGCCCTTGCACAAACTGGCTTTATTCTACCTAAGTTGCCCTCCCTCCAGTGTGTACTCCGAAAGAGTGTTTAGTACAGCCGCTCACCTTGTCAGCAATCGGCGTACGAGGTTACTTCCAGAAAATGTGGAGAAGATGATGTTCATCAAAATGAATTATAATCAATTCCTCCGTGGAGACATTCACCAGCAGCAATTGCCTCCACAAAGTACACAGGGACCTGAGATGGTGGATTCCAGTGGGGACGAACTTATAATCTGTGAGGAGGGGGATGTACACAGTGAAAGGGGTGAGGAATCGGAGGATGATGATGAGGTGGACATCTTGCTCTGTAGAGCCAGTTTGTGCAAGGAGAGATTGATTGCTTCTTTTTTTGGTGGGGGCCCAAACCAACCAGTCATTTCAGTCACAGTCGTGTGGCAGACCCTGTCGCTGAAATGATGGGTTCGTTAAAGTGTGCATGTCCTGTTTATACATCATAAGGGTGGGTGGGAGGGCCCAAGGACAATTCCATCTTGCACCTCTTTTTTCTTTCATTTTTCTTTGCATCATGTGCTGTTTGGGGACAATTTTTTTGAAGTGCCATCCTGCCTGACACTGCAGTGCCACTCCTAGATGGGCCAGGTGTTTGTGTCAGCCACTTGTGTTGCTTAGCTTAGTCACACAGCGACCTTGGTGCGCCTCTTTTTTTCTTTGCATCATGTGCTGTTTGGGGACTATTTTTTTTAAATGCCATCCTGCCTGACACTGCAGTGCCACTCCTAGATGGGCCAGGTGTTTGTGTCGGCCACTTGTGTCACTTAGCTTAGCCATCCAGCGACCTCGGTGCAAATTTTAGGACTAAAAATAATATTGTGAGGTGTGAGGTGTTCAGAATAGACTGGAAATGAGTGGAAATTATGGTTATTGAGGTTAATAATACTATGGGATCAAAATGACCTCCAAATTCTATGATTTAAGCTGTTTTTTAGGGTTTTTTGTAAAAAACACCCGAATCCAAAACACACCCGAATCCGACAAAATAATTTCGGTGAGGTTTTGCCAAAACGCGTCCGAATCCAAAACATGGCCGCGGAACCGAATCCAAAACCAAAACACAAAATCCGAAAAATGTCCGGTGCACATCACTAATAGATATATACTAGAAATGAGTGGGTTCGAGTTTTACTCAGATTTACTTGGTTCTCTAAACGGCATCTTATTGGCTATCCAAAACACGAGACATCCATGAGCCAATAAGATGTCGTTTTGTGAACCGAGTAAATCCGAGTGAAACCGAGTAAAACCGAACCCGCTCATCTCCTATATAATAGCCCAGATCTGTGACTCTGTGCCTGCGTGACTAATGCTGGGCAGAGTCACAGATCTGGACAATATAAATATCCTGACTCCCGCGTAACTGTGAGACCCCCTTATCACTGACCTGGTTTGGGAGTGTTGTGGACTCAGGGTTTCCTCTGGTGACCGGGAAGAGGAACCGCAACTGGGCCGCAGCAGAGATAGCCGAATATAGGTTTTCCTCATGCAGGATTTGGTCGGCAGACAGGAGGCACATGTGGACGCTGAGGGTCTCCTGAAAGACAAAACTTGAAAAGTTTTGAGTCAGAGAAGAGTACCGGATGCTGGAGGCACAGACTGCGCTTGGGAGCACTGGGTGCTTGGAGGCACTGAGATGCTTGGAGGCGCTGTGGTGTTTGGAGGCACTGAGTTGCTTGGAGGCACTGAGGTGCTTGGAGGTACTGAGGAGCTTGGAGGTGCTGAGGTGCTTGGAGGTACTGAGGTGCTTGGGGGCAGTGAGGTGCTTGGAGGCACTGAGGTGCTTGGAGGTACTGAGGTGCTTGGAGGCGCTGAAGTGCTTGAAGGCACTGAGGTGCTTGGAGGTACTGAGGTGCTTGGAGGTGCTGAAGTGCTTGGAGGCACTGAGGTGCTTGGAGGTACTGAGGTGCTTGGAGGCGCTGAAGTGCTTGGAAGCACTGAGGTACTTGGAGGTACTGAGGTGCTTGGAGGTGCTGAGGTGCTTGGAGGTACTGAGGTACTTGGAGGTGCTGAGGTACTTGGAGGCACTGGAAACCGCAGGAATACCGGAGCTCTGAAGATCACAACTCTTAGATAGAATAGATGAAACTCAGGTGCCGGAGCTCTGCCCGGCATCTGAATTTGAACTTCCTGCCAGTGTCTGATTGGTGGGCAGTGTAGATGACGTCACCCGCACCTTCAGTGGACGCCGGGCGTACCCGCGACGTTCACACTTACAATCGCTGGACGGAGCGCCGGGAGCCGGAGACCGCCAGCGAGGACAGCCGCCCGGAGACCCATCGCGCCCGGACAGGTAAGTACGGTGGCCGCGGCGGCTTCATGACAGTACCCCCTCCTCTAGGAGTGGCCCCTGGACACTTTCCTGGTTTCGTAGGATGTCTAGAATGGAAAATCCGGATTAGTCGAGGAGCTGAGTCTTCAGAAGCTTTTATCCAACTTCTTTCCTCAGGAACATAACCTTTCCACTCCACCAGATATTGCAGATTCTTATGATGGTAACGAGAGTCTAGAATAGTTTTGATCTCGAAGTCTGTTCCGGTTTCAGTTTCTACTGAGGTGGGGCTAGAAGACTTTGAATGAAAACGATTAAGGACGAGAGCACAAAGAAGAGAAACATGGAAGGCATTTGGTATACGTAGGTGAGAAGGTAAACCCAACTTACAGACCACAGGATTCAGGACTTGTAGCACAGGATAAGGACCGATGAACCTTGGAGCAAACTTCATAGTGGGTACCTTTAACCGGAGATTACGTGTGGAAAGCCATACCCTATCACCAACCTTGTATTGAGGAGCGGCTCGCCGTTTCTTATCCATGAAGAACTTGTATCGGACAGAAACCTTTTTAAGACTAGCATGAATCTTACTCCAAATTTGTCTGAAGTGTAGTAGAGTGGAAGTCACAGCTGGTACCTCTTCTGTCGGAAGGATTGGTAATTCCGGATCTCGTGGGTGGAACCCATAGTTGATGAAGAACGGAGACTCGCCAGTGGAGGAATGAAATGAATGGTTATGGGCAAACTCCGCCCAAGGTAACAACTCTACCCAGTTGTCCTGTGAAGGGGAGAGATAAATGCGGAGGAAAGTCTCCAAATCTTGGTTGACTCGTTCCGTTTGTCCATTCGTTTGGGGATGATAGGCAGATGAAAATTTAAGTGTAATTTGTAAGGCTGAGTAGAGGGCTCTCCAAAACCTTGCGGTGAACTGTACCCCTCGATCAGAGACTATTTCTTGAGGTAAACCATGCAACCGAAAGTGTTCCCGGATGAATAATAGAGCCAATTTGGGAGCTGTCGGCAGACCTGTCAATGGAACCAAGTGCGCCATCTTTGAAAAATGGTCGATAATAACCCAGATGGTATTGTAACCCTTGGAACAGGGCAACTCGGTAATGAAGTTCATGGAAATATGAGTCCAGGGTTTCATAGGAATGGACAGAGGATGAATCCACCCGGCAGGAGGCAGACGAGGAGATTTATGCTGCGTACACTGTGGACAAGAATTAACATAATCCTGTACATCCTTCCTCATGGTGTCCCACCAGTAAGATCTTTGCAAAAACTTGAGCATCTTCTGGACGCCGGGATGACCGGAGAACTTGGAGATATGGGCCCACTGCAGTATTTTTGGCCGGAATTTAATTGGTATAGACATTCTCCCAGGGGGAGGGCCCGGAGTAGTGGAAGCAGCGTAAACAGAAATTGGATTCAGAATCAAACTCCGTTCAAAAGAATCCTCTTCATCTGTGGGAGTTTGTGAACGAGAGAGCGCATCAGCTTTAGTATTGAAAGTCCCGGCCCGGTACTTGATAACAAAAGAAAATCGAGTAAAGAAAGGCGCCCATCTAGCTTGACGAGGATTTAAACACTGTGCGGTTTTAATGTACAACAAATTTTTGTGATCGGTGTAAATAGTAATCACATGTTTGGCCCCTTCTAAAAGATACCTCCACTCCTCCAAAGCGGATTTTATTGCCAAGAGTTCTTGATCACCAATAGTGTAATTCCGTTCGGCCGGAGAGAACTTTCGAGAGTGGAAGCCACACGGATGCAATTTCTTATCCGAGGAATACTGGGAGAGAACGGCTCCGACTCCGACCAAGGACGCATCAACCTCCAGGAAAAAAGGTTCCTCGAAATTTGGTTGTTGAAGTACCGGGGCTGACATAAAAGCTGATTTCAAGTAGGTGAAAGCTTCCATGGCTTCGGAAGACCACAAACCCGGGTTAGAGCCCTTTCTGATCAAGGCGGTCATGGGTGCAACTATAGTGGAGAAACCCTTAATGAATTTCCTATAATAATTCGCAAAGCCCAGGAATCTTTGTATTGATTTCAAAGAGAGGGGCTGAGTCCAGTCACGAATAGCGGAGAGTTTCTCCGGATCCATGCGAAGCTCCGTCCCCGAGATGATGTAACCGAGAAATGAAATTGATGTTACTTCAAAGGTACATTTGGAGATCTTAGCATAGAGATGATTCTTTCGTAAACGGTGGAGCACCTCTTTGACCTGTGTCCTGTGTTCAGCAAGATCTTTGGAAAAAATCAGTATGTCATCTAAATATACCACAACACTTCGATATAACATGTCTCGGAAGATTTCGTTGACGAATCCCTTGAAGACGGCAGGGGCATTACTAAGGCCGAACAGCATCACCAGATATTCATAATGCCCATCCCTGGTATTGAAGGCGGTCTTCCATTCATCCTCTTCTCGGATGCGTATAAGATTATAGGCTCCCCTCAAATCGAGCTTGGAGAAAACGTGGGCGCCACGAACCCTATCAAATAACTCTGTGATTAGTGGCAAGGGGTATTTATTCTTGATGGTGATATCGTTTAGGCCGCGGTAATCGATACATGGTCTCAACCCCCCGTCCTTCTTCTTCATGAAAAAGAAGCCCGCTCCAGCTGGGGAGATAGAGGGGCGAATGAATCCCTTGAGAAGATTGGACTTAATATAGTCCGACATAGCTTGAGTCTCAGGAAGTGACAGGATACGTGCAGCCACGGGGCGGCATCTTCCCTGGGATAAGGTCAATGGGGCAGTCCCAAGGCCTATGGGGTGGTAACTGGTCAGCCGCCTGTTCCGAAAACACATCCTTGAACCTTTGACACGCCTCCGGAATAAGCTCTTCATCCGACTTAGAAGAGGCACGGAGCAGACAGACAGGAGTGAGACAGTTAGTGTAACAAAAAGAACTCCAACACAGAATTTGAGAAGACTTCCAATTGATGTGGGGATTATGAATTTTGAGCCAAGGCATTCCGAGGACCAGATCGTGATGCATTTCCGGAATCATTAAGAATTCCAGACATTTTTGATGTAGAGCTCCGACCTGCAGCTTAACTGGCTCAGTGCGCCACGTTATGAGACCCTTGGATATTCTAGTACCATTGATAGCCGTCAAAGAAATAGGCCACTCGATAGGCCGTACCTTTAAATCCATGGTTTGGACACAGGAAGAAGAAACGAAGTTCCCCACAGCTCCGGAGTCCAACAGGGCCTCACAAGACTTGGAGACACAGGAAGCAAACAATCCAAAGTCGGAGAAGATTTGTCGTGACCCCCAACTTGACTCCTCCGGAACAAGCTAGGCCTGCCCGTTTCCCGGACGGGATTTCCAGAATTTGATGAAGTGATCTGCCGCCCCACAGTATAGACAGAGTTTGCCCTCACGACGACGCTGTTGTTCTTCCAGAGACAATCGGGACCGGTTAATCTGCATGGGTTCGTCCGGACTTGGTAACACCGCTTGCCTAGAGGGAGGAAGCCGGAACCTGGAACGATCCGAACGACTACGTTCACCTCCACGTTCCTGCATCTGGAGATCCACCTTGACGCAGAGAGAGGTCAGTACCGCCAACGAATCCGGGAGTTCCCTAGTGACCAACTCATCCTTCAGGCGATCAGAGAGACCGTTCCAGAATGCAGCTCTCAGGGCGTCATTATTCCAGTGAAGTTCAGAAGCAATGGTCTGGAAATGAACCATGTACTGGCCCACGGATCGGGAGCCCTGACGGATGTGCAGCAAGTCAGAAGAGGCCGTAGTCATCCTGCCGGGCTCGTCGAAAATTCTTCGAAAAGACGTGATAAATTCAGTGTAATTGGAAACCAATGAATCAGATCGTTCCCATAGTGGAGACACCCAATCCAATGCAGATCCTTCAAGCAAAGATATAATAAAGTATATGCCACCTTGGACCGGTCTGTGGAAAAATTATGTGCGAGTAGCTCAAAATGAACTACGCATTGGTTTAAAAAACCTCAACAATTTTTTGGATTCCCATTATAATGGGAAGGAGTAGGAAGTTGAAGGCGCGGACTAATACCAGCCGATGGTTGAACATTGCTGGGAGCGGCAACCGGTGCGGCTACGGGAACTTGGGCTGGAATTACAGAAGCTAAGGATGCTTGAATCTGATCCAAACGACCGGACAACTCCTGGAGGTACTGCATCACCTGGCCCTGTGCTGCTTCCTGACTTTGCACGCGGGAAGCCAAATTCTGGATGGCACTTGAGTCCGTGTTCCGATCCCCCGGGTCCATGAGGCCTGAGTATACTATCACTGACCTGGTTTGGGAGTGTTGTGGACTCGGGGTTTCCTCCGGTGACCGGGAAGAGGAACCGCAACTGGGCCACAGCAGAGATGGCCGAATGTAGGTTTACCTCATGCAGGATTTGGTCGGCAGACAGGAGGCACGTGTGGACGCTGGGGGTCTCCTGAAAGACAAAACTTGAAAAGGCGCTGATGAGTCAGAGAAGAGTACCGGATGCTGGAGGCACAGACTGCGCTTGGGAGCACTGGGTGCTTGGAGGCACTGAGATGCTTGGAGGTGCTGTGGTGTTTGGAGGCACTGAGGTGCTTGGAGGCACTGAGGTGCTTGGAGGTGCTGAAGTGCTTGGAGGTACTGAGGTGCTTGGAGGTACTGAGGTGCTTGGAGGCACTGAGGTGCTTGGAGGCGCTGAAGTGCTTGGAGGCACTGAGGTGCTTGGAGGCACTGAGGTGCTTGGAGGTACTGAGGTGCTTGGAGGCGCTGAAGTGCTTGGAGGCACTGAGGTGCTTGGAGGTACTGATGTGCTTGGAGGCGCTGAAGTGCTTGGAGGCACTGAGGTGCTTGGAGGCACTGAAGTGCTTGGAGGTACTGAGGTGCTTGGAGGCACTGAAGTGCTTGGAGGCACTGAGGTGCTTGGAGGCGCTGAGGTGCTTGGAGGTACTGAGGTACTTGGAGGCGCTGAGGTACTTGGAGGCGCTGGAAACCGCAGGAATACGGGAGCTCTGGAGATCACAACTCTTAGATAGAATAGATGATACTCAGGCGCCGGAGCTCTGCCCGGCGTCTGAATTTGAACTTCCCGCCAGTGTCTGATTGGTGGGCAGTGTAGATGACATCACCCGCACCTTCAGTGGACTCCGGGCATACCCGCGACGTCCACACTTACAATCGCTGGACGGAGCGCCGGGAGCCGGAGACCGCCAGCGAGTACAGCCGACCGGAGACCCAGCGCGCACAGAGAGGTAAGTACGGCGGCCGCGGCGGCTGCATGACACCCCTCTCCCCCTGCTGAGTACATACAGGGAATGCAGGGAAGGGCCCCAGGACAGAGTACCCTGCACACCTACTCACCTGCCACACACCGAGAGGACACAGTCTGCCTACAGAGAGCTGGCCTGTAATGCGCTGTCCCACAACTGTGTGGTTCACCTGAGCAGAGGGACTAGCGGTCAGAGACTACAACTCCCAAGAACCCGTGCGGCCGCAGCTATAGCCTGGCAGACATAGCCTTGCTGAAAGCTGTGCTATCCACTGGGATCCCTGAATGACGCCAGAGAGCAGCGTCTATTTCCGTCCTGCCCAGCACACCAGTCTCTCGCCTACCCACGTCAACCCCGCACCTGTCCCTCACCCACCCGCTGCACCATCGCCCATAGCCCACCGGCGGTAACCCCCAGCCCTCCTGCGGCACCGTCGCCCCCACCCCTTGCCCACCCGTGGCACCCCCGCACCCGCCCCTCCCTCACCCGCCACAACACCAACCGCAGCAACCCCGAACCCCTTCCCCACCTGCGGCACCCCCGCAACTGCCGCTCCCCCACCCACGGCAACCCCACAACCACCCCTCCCTCACCCATGGCAAACCCACATTCCGCCCACTTCCTCACCCGTGGCATCTGCGCCCCTGCCCTACCTGCGGCATCCCCTGGCCCTGCCCCTCCACCACCTGCGGCATCCCCGGACCCCCTCCCCAATCCGCGTTACCCCTACACCCGCACCTCCCCCACCCGTGGTGCCTCCGGACCCCATAACCCACCCGCATAACCCCCATCCCTCCACCACCCACAGCGCCTCCAGACCCCCTCCGCCATCCATGGCGCCCCCTCACCTGCCCCTCACACATCTATGGCACCCCCACAACTGGCCCTCCTCCACCCACAGCACCCCCACCCCATGCGCCTCTGGATCCCCTAACCCACTTGCAGCACCCCCACACCCACCCCTTAGCCATCCACAGTGCCTCCAGACCCACACCCGCATTCGCAGCCCCCACTCCCCTGGCCCTGCCCCACCCGCAGCACCTCCTGACCCCCTCTCCCTTCTGCACAATATGCCCCTCCTCCAACCATAGCACCTCCGTACACCCTCCCCATCCGCGTCTCCCCCGCACCCACCACTCCCCAAACCACAGCACTTCCAGCCGCCTCCTCCCATCCACCCCTCCTCCACCCACAGCATCAACAGACACCCTCCCCCATCCACGGTCCCCCCGCACCTGCCCCTCCCCCACCTGCAGTTTTTCTGGACCCCCTCCCTCATCCATATCTCCACCGCACCCGCCACTCCCCCAACCACAGCACCTCCAGACCCCCTCTTGCACCCACGGTGCCTCCAGGCCCCCTACCCCTCCCGCGGCAACACCTCCCAACCCCCTCCCCCATCCATGGCAGCCTCGCACCTGCCCCTCCCACACCCGCAGTGCCTCTGGACCCCCTCACCCATTTGCGGTTCCCACTCCCCCTCCCCAACCGCAGCACCTCCTGACCCCCTACCCCATCTGCAAACACACCCCCATATGCCCTCCCCCAACTACAGCACCTCCGGACACACTCCCCCATCCGTATCTCCCCCACACCTGCCACTCCCCCAACCACAGCACCTCCAGCCCCCTCCCCATCCACGTCCCCCCCACACCCACCCCTCACCTACCTGCAGCACTTCTGGACCCCCTCCCCACCTCCCTCGCACCTGCCACTCCCCCAACCACAGCACCTCCAGACCCCCTCCCTCGCCCGCGGCACCCCCGCACTTGCCCCTTCCATGCAATCGCACCTCCCCCACCCACAGGACCCCTGATCTCACCCACCTGTGGTGACTCTGGACCCCCACCTCTGCACCCAGCCCTCCACCGCCCACGGCACCACCGCACCCGCCACTCCCCCACATTACCCCCGCAACCTCCTTCTCCTCCCCGCAGCACCCCCGGACCCACTCCCCCATCTGCAACTCCCCATACCCACCACTCCCACACCCACAGCACCTACTAGGTGACACATCGTGCCCTGTGTGTGCTGTTCACGCCATCACAAGGGGCTACTGCCCCTTAACCATTGCACGCCCTTTGTCCATGCAATATTTAACCACTCACAAAATTATGTTTAGAGGTAATACTCCATATAATCAAAATATTGCACACCCCAAAGGCCTGCAAGGGTTAAGGGGGCATAGCCCCTTTGCGACAGGGTGAAGAGCGCCCGTAGGGCGTGATTAGTCACCTAGTAATATATAACAGCCTTAAAGTATCAATATAAATCTGGACACATCTACATTACTATGTAACAGAATTAAATATTCCATAATAGAGCTTATAGAAAAGGTGATTAACATATAATTCATAGCTGGGGATTTTGCATTATCATCGATTTCTAAATGAACTTTATGCCATAAGGTCTGTGAGGCTTAACGTGGATATAATGAGCAGGGGTGTAGAGAGCTATGGTGGACCTAGGTACGGTGACGTTTCCTAATCATGGGAGGCATGTGCACACCTCCTTATGCAAATATTGGGGGGAGTAAATCTTTTCAAAATAGACAGCCCCCCCCACAAAAAAATAGATTCTGCAGCACCACTCCACCCCTCTGTGATGTCAAACATTGTGACGTTACAAAGAGGAGGAATCGTTGCAGACCTGCAGGAATTATTCATAGAGAGGAAATGCACAGGGAAGGTTTGTTTTAAGAAGTCTCATCAGCCTGCTGTTGTTGCGCAGCCTGGTGAAGCTCTTCAGATATTGGCGGTAGGAGCCAGGAGTGGGCCCCCGTCTCTGTAAGGGCCCAGGACTCTAGTCCCCACAGTCCCCCATGATGGCTGCCCTGCCCTCAGCCAGGGGCAAGTCGAGAGGCTGACGCAATCAGTGTAATCGCTCCCCCCTACCACCCTGCACAGGCAGAAGAGACTGCTGCTGCTAAGCTGACTGGAGAACAAAGCTGCTGCTGACAGGAAAGGGGTGCAGGGGGGCAAGGTGTATCTGGGCCTCCTACTGGCCCCTCCATCAGCCCCAGCCACAGGTAATTAGTATGTATCTCGGAGTCAAGTCAGTTGAAATACCCACGCTGGAATCCTGACACATGCCAGAACACCAACACCAGAATTCCAACCAGGTCCGCATCACGACACCAGAATACCAACAGCCGGTATCTTGAAGGTAAGTATAGCCAGGAGGGTTAGGCTGTGGTGGGGGGGGAGTTTAGGTCTAGGCACCACTCGGTGGGGGGTTAGGGTTAGGCTGTGGTAGGTGGGGGGTAGGAGGTTAGAGTCAGGCTGTGGGGAGCGGGGGTTTGGGTTAGGCACTACCAGTAGGGGTCAGGTTTAGGCACTAAGGGGTGAAGGTTAGGGTTAGGCTGCGGAAAGGGAGGGGCTAGGTTTAAGCACTAAGGGGGAGGTTAGGGTTAAGCTGTGGTAAGGGAGAGTTAAGGGTAGGGGGAGGTAAAATACTTACTTCACCCATTTTGGGACCATGACCATCGGTATGCTGGAGTTGGTATTGTGACCGCTGACATCCTGTCCACCAAGATCGCTTCCCCCCCTTGAAGTGAGTGATGTGAATCATATGACCTGTGTCATTTGTGGATAAATAAGTAAATATCTACAATTTATTTATTTATTAACAGTTTCTTATATAGCGCAGCATATTAAGTTGTGCTTTACAATTAGAACAACAGTAATAGAACAAAACTGGGGAAAAACAGACAGACATAGAGGTAGGAAGGCCCTGCTCGCAAGCTTACAATCTATAGGGAAATAGGCATTGATACACAAGGATTGATGCTACCTATTGCATAATGGTCCACCAGATTGCTAGGTTCTTAATGGGTTGTATATGATATGATCACCCAGCAATGTTGGCCAAGTGTCAGGAGGGTGTGAGAGTAAAGAAAGACAAGATATGTGTGGTTATGTGTACTGTACAGAGAGAATGTATTTAGATAGGGAAGCACTGAAAGTTATGTGGGTAGGTCTGGAATTTGATAGGCTTGTCTGAAGAGGTGAGTTTTCAGGGAACGTTTAAAGGTTTGGAGACTAGAGGTGAGTCTTATTGTGTGTGGGAGGGCATTCCACAGTGTGGGTGAAGCCCGGATAAAGTCCTGTAATTTTGAGTGTGAACAAGTAATGCGTGTGGATGAGCAACACAGATCTTGTGCAGAACGTAGAGGTCGGGTAGGGAGATATTTTGAGATGAGTGAAGAGATGTATGTTGGTGCTGTTTGGTTAATGGCCTCTACAATATGTTGAGCTGACGGCTGAAACCTCTGCTATTGCCTGAAATATTTCAATTTAATTGAAGTATTTTTTTGGATTTTTGTGTTTAACCAGAAATATATGTTTTTGTCTAAACACTTTTTATTTATTTAGTTTTTTGTAAACTAAAATAAATTATTCCATGTTCACAAATAAGAATAAGTGACCTTTAAGATGTATGTATTAAAAATGACAAATATGCACTAAGGAAAATAGATGTAAGAATAAAAAGTTAATGAACAATGCAGGTACTATTAACATTATCAAGATAATATAAAGACATTTAAATAAGTATAATAATAAAGACTGCCATTTTAAATACAATTTGCAATGTAGATAAATGCATAAATGGAAATCTTTTAAAGTAGATAACTGAACTTTTCTGTGGCATTTATAGTTGTAAATCTAACTAAATCAGAGCCGACGCAACATGCTCAGCAAGGGGATGCAAAAGCAGGTTGGCGCCAAGCTGCAGAGGCATTCTACCTCCTCTGTATCCCTGTGCTGTACAAGACTGTTGCTGCCAGCTGCCGCTGCACCTATCAGACTGTATGACAGTCAGTGGCGCTGGCAGCTGCGTGGACACGGGGCGGCATACACTTCATTCCCTAACCTCCAACGAGATTGAGCAAGCACTTCCCCCTCATGTTGCTGCTCCGCGGCCGCCAGCCAAGTCCCCAGAGTAAATGCAGCTGCGTTATCCGACCCTCATTCAGTCACCAACTAAACAAGGCAGCATTGTGGATACCGTGAGCAAAGAAGGGCAGCGCCGGAGCCACAAACCAGGCATCCTCCAGTGGAGCGGTCGCGGCTTTCAGCGCTGTGCATCAATTCAGGTCACTGGGCAGGGGGAGGGCATGAGGGGGGAAGCGGGCAGGTTTGCATACACACTGAGACTCCGGGATATTGCAGACACCCAGAAGTCTTGCTGTTATCAGGTTACCAGGCCAGTCTGTACTTCAACATGCACCGGATTATGAGGCAGCTGGAAGTGGGATTAGGAGGCAGCAGCAGCAGTGGAGAGTGGGATTAAGAGGCAGCAGCAGCGGTATCCATTTGGATTCCGGGAGGTGAGGTTACAAGGGACTCACTGTTAATTGTGAATGGTGTGGGTCCCCTTTCCCCTTGGACAAAGTAACTTCTTACTGTATCATACCCCTGCCCTCTGTGTTCTGTCCCGCCCCCCAATGTTCTGCCAAAGTCACTGCGTAAACTAATAAATCCCCCGTGTTCAGTCCCACCCACTGTATCAACCCCTTTGGTTTATTGTCCCAGTCACCGTGTCACCCCCCCTCTATGTTCTGTTACTGTGTCACCCCCCCCCCCCCCTTTGTTCTGTCCCAGCCATTGTGCCAACCCCCCATGTTCTGTCCCAGTCACTGTGTCGCCCACCCTCTGTGTTCTGTCTAAGTCAATATGATACCCCCATCTGTGTTCTGCCCCAGTCACTGTATAATCCGACCCCCCACATCTGTGTTCAGTCCCAGTCATTGTGTCATAATCAGATGCATGCCATGAGACAACTGGAGCTTGTTCACCGGCAGCCAATCAGGAGTGGCTGCAGGGGTTCGAAAACAGTGCAACAATGTTTAAATGGCATTACTGTGTGTGACATAGGGTATAGGGGGTATTATTGTTTGGCATAATGTGTATAAGGGGTACTACTGTGTGGCATTACGTGAATAAAGGGCTCTATCGTGTGACATAATGGGAATAAGAGCCACTACTGTGTTACCTAACGTGACTAAGGGGCACTAATGTGTGGAATAATTTGAATTGGCTGTACTATTGTGTGGCCACGCCAATTCCTTGTGAGACCATACCCCTTTTTTTCATCGTGAAGTATGGGAGGGAGGGCGCAAATTTATAATTTGAAGGGGGGCGCTGTACACCCTAGCAACGGCCCTGAACTAAATGTACAGGAAACTTGCATTGTTTATTTGTTTAAAGCCAAGGGGCCAGATGCATCATCGCTTGGAAAGTGATAAAATGGAGAGTGAAAAAGTACCAGCCAATCAGCTCCTGACATTTTTCAAACACAGCCTGTGACATGGTAGTTAGGACCTGATTGGCTGGTAATTTTTCACTCTCCATTTTATCACTTTCCAAGCAATGATGTATCTAGCCCAACATCTCTTACCACTGATAGTTTTCCTTTTGTGCTACAATACCAAATATTACTATAAAGATTATTGCAACTGGCATAAAAATTCCTGTGACTGGCATAAGGAAGCAGTCTTTAAAAGGGCTATGATGAGCAAACTAATTATACCGCCCAAAGATGTATGACTATATAGATGTATTTTCACAAGACTTCTTATAACAGTAATTGACATGTTGTTAGATCAACAGCAGAATATAAAGAGTTGTTATCCCACACCCAGTCCCAGAAATTGATTACCAGTCACATGGTTGACAGGTACCATGTTGACATACATAATGTCTACATCACAATATCAACACTAGTATGTTGACATGGTTTAACATGTCACCAGGCACCATATCAACATCCTCAAAATGTTGGCATGTACTCAGTGTTGACATCTTAAATGTCACCATGTGAAATGTCAACATTCTCAGAGGGTTAGGGCTAGGTTGCAGGGAGAAGTTATGATTATGCTGCCAGGGGAGATGTTAGGAGTAGGAACTAGGGGAGGGTTAGGGATATGCAATACATACTTACCAAATCTCTAGATGATAATAGGTCTGCACCGGAAGTGATAGTCACATGACTGCCAGGACCTGGAAGCAATGCTGGTACTGCTGCAGTCAATAGGAGCAGGTAAGTGATCACTAGGCCACCAGGGATGTTAGGTAAACACTTTATCAAGTTAACATATCATCCATGTAGATGTTGACATGGTCACTGTTGACACGTTAAGCATGTCAACATTCTGAAGTTGACTTTATGCATTTCGACATAAGAGTTGATTACCTAAAATAATACACCGGCAAAAATTTGGGTTTCTACTCCCTTCCTGTAGACTTCTGAGAATAGATTTGGTTTCTATCGTGGCTTCAACTTTCACATGTCATATTCACCAGTGTGTCCGGAGCTCGGGACAGGTAGAATATTTCATCACCTGCTCCGTAAGCCATACATAGGGATTCTACTTACTTCTACACCAATCAGGATATTTATCTATGTGGACATTTAGAGGTGAGATCCGGTTCCTGGCAATCTATAACTCACTATAATACATTGCACATTTTAAGTAGTCTGATTGAATTGTGGTTACATTGTATCAATATTTAAATTGAGAGCTGCTTCAAATCACACTGTTACCATAATTATTCTTATTTTCTAGACACTTGCCTTTTCATATAGAACATGACTATAATTATGTATTTATACCATAGTACTTATCTATAATGTGAATATCTGTCTAATTTGTTATATATGGTTGTTTTTAATAAACAGTATATACATTTTTTACTAATACAGATTTTTTATTTATACCATATTGGAGCACTGTGTGTCTCCATAAATACTGTAGTACACATAGGGCACCAGTCAGCATGGTTTCCTGTGGGCACAATGCACACATTCCCCACATGAAGAACACCTTTAAAGAAGGCGTAGCCCACATATTAATATTGTATAGTACAACCTTTTAGGGCAATATATTTATATTACCTGCATTAGAAAAAAGGAGGCAGAGCACGCGGACGTGTATATCAAATAAGAATATTAATAAAAAAATTGAGAAATAAGATAAAAAGATTTTATATAAGCAATATAACACTGTATCAAACACACACACACACACACACACACACACACACACACACACACACACACACGATGAAAAATAAACAACTGAAGGCAAAACAGACATACACCCATATACACCTAACCCCATGCCCAAATAATAAATAAATGCATGCAAAAAAAAAAGGTAAAATTTGTGAAAAAAGGAAAAAAGTCTATCACTCTGGGTTTCAGGATCATAACAAGTATTTAAGTTTATTATTTTTGTTCAGTCATTTGGGATTCATGGTGTTTAAATGGGTCAGGTCTGAAATGCCAGTGTCTGGGATGCCGGCAGTCAGAATACAGACTGCGGCATCCCTATGTTTAGCAATCTAAACCTAACACCCCCCTCCCCCGCAGCCTAACCCTTACCCTCCCCGGTGATGCCTAACCCTAACCCCCCCTTCGTGTAGCCTAAACCTAACCCTCCCTTCCTCATAGCCTAACTCTAACCAGCCCCGGGGTTGCCTAAACCTAACACCCCCTCCCCACAGTGTAAACGTAACTCCCCTTCCCCCAGCCTAACCCTCCCCTTGCTGCTTAAACCAAACCTCCCCCTTCCCCCCAGCTTACCTTTCTGGTGGCCCGTCAGTCACCTATTTTGGGATGCCGGCATCCCAATTTAGATCACAATCCACACACTGGCATACCAACTGCCATGGCTGTTGGGATGCCAGCGCCGGGATTGTTATCTCAATTGGGATGCTGGCATTCCAAGCAGTGTCAGGATTCTGGCATCTGTATTTCGACTGCCAGGGTCCCGACAGTCGGGATCCTGACCAAAACCCATTTAAATTATAATCCATTATACATCCATTTAGCTTTCCTCTGTAAAAGGTATTCATTTTTATCACAATTATGTTCCAATTATGGGACAAAATCAATGATCATTGATATCAATGATGATGAGTGTTGTGCTTCTCGAAAATGTCTAGCCACAGGCTTATCTATCTGTCTTGCGGTTATAGCTGCTTGGATAAATGATTGGTTATGGACTGTCTGATCCTTAAAACTACATATTTCAGTCCACATAAGTCAGACCACATGAGCAATAAAGTAAATATTTCATGTGATCTGAGCTGCAGGTGAGCCTATGTTAGATCTTAATGTTGGCACCATGTCAAAAAGTGGAAACCACAGCATGTAGTACCCAGGTTTAAATAACAATGATCTATTCTTTTCTGCAACACCCACAAAGAACTCATTTATCACTGTGTGCAAACCATGGGAAGAGAGAGAGAAAAAAAGAGAGCTACTTTGAAAATTAGCTTAAGAGAGTAAGCATTTATTTAAACCCCTTGATGTGGTGGTTTGGACTTTGGACTTGGGCACATTTCCGGAGTGTGTATATGCAATCCACATTAGTGCCACGGTGATACAATTTTGTTTATACTCTGGTGGTTTAAACCACAATGGTATTCCAACTTTCCTCTTAAAAGTCAAAGTAGGTTGCATTAGCAAATAACACAAGTATGCACCTCTCCTATAGGTGAGTTGATGTTTCCTATCCATCAAATTAAATTATACATCACTATTCACAAAATCTCAATATTTCAGGATGATCCTTTGAATGCTGAAGAGTTACTGTAGTTCCATAAATTATTGTATCTTTGCTCTGTAGCATGAGTAGATATTATTTTCTTCTTATTCTGCCATATGTACAGTATGTTGGCATATGGTGAAGCAAAATTGGATCCCCTTGCAGTGCCTGACCACGGCGTATAGCAAGTTTCCATTTATTGAAAATGGTTTTTAATCAAGAAATCCTCGGTCAAGCAACACACAAAGTCGGTTAGAGGTACGTGGCAGGAATATCTCCTTAACCTGTTGTGAACAGCATCGTTATCTGCTGAATGAGGTATAATGGTGCGGAGCAATGTAACATCTTGAGTAACCAACCACAATTCAGTAGGTAATGTTTTAATTAAAGACTCACATTGTGCACACAGACTAATTGCAGATATTGATCTACAGTAAATGCATGCATCTTTGACTGTATAATAGACTTTAACATCTGTCAACATCTTGGACTTAGATCCAGAACTTGAGCACAGTGAGTACTGATTTATATCAAGAAATGTAAAGACTTTCTTTGAAGCTTGAATGTATTTTTGTTTCACCAATGTTTTTTTGAAATTATGGCAACTACAGTATATGAACAATGAGAATCACCTTTGAGTTGTAGTGGATGTGTTTTTGTGAACATCATCGGTTATAGTACTCATTAATGTCAGATACAAATTATTGAGCTTGAAATGAAAATAACCTCCTGACAAGCTAGGTTATGTGAAAGACATATTGTGTATTTATTGCTACAAAAACTGTGGAAAACATTTAGAGAATCGCTTGAAATAACATGAATATAAGCATATTTTTCAAAGCCGGACTTCAGTATTAACCATATACCAAATGCATTAGAAAAAAACTAAAATGTATTAGTAAAAATATAATAAGCATGTTTGTTTCAGGTTATTATTACACATAATGAATGCAAATAAAATATAGACTTGTTGCTGCATTTTATTATATGGTTTATAACTATTTTAGAGACTAGCCAAATTTTAAAAACTTCTGTGCAACATTACTGCATCATAATGTTCATTTAACCAGTGCAATTTGTACTTAAGAGGGAAATTTATTAAACTTCAAATTAGCAATCCCAGTAGTATTGTATCTCGCAGAATTATAAAGCTTGTAAATGCCACATAAAAGCAAAGATCCATACTTCAGAACAGAAATCACCATACAGATATTTCTTTGTGGAGTGCGGCACAGATCCCAAGAATCTTTGCAGCTTTCTCTGGCTGATGATGATAAAACATGGATACTTGGGTAACTTAACCAGCACTAGGCTTTACTAGCCAGGAATGTTAGTACAATAGCATTGGGACCCCAATCTTAATGCCAACCAGAACCAGACCGGTCAACATGGAGCTGGGAATACGGGGCTGCAAAAGAATACAGCCTCCCTCCCTAGGAAGAACCAGCCTGTGCTGACAACAGAGCATTGCCCTACAGTATTCCGGACAATCCTGGTTGGCAGTGGGGTTAATACATATTGTAAATACAGAATGTATATTATTTTGTTCATTTACTAGCACACTACAAGTCTCAGCTAGCCCTATCTTGGCAAATGTAGATGTCTGCCAGGGTATGCTTGGCCAGTCTCATATTCCCTTAGTGATCACCCTTAACTCACTCCACTACTGGCTGGCTACTGCGATTGGAGCTCAGCTCCGATTAGGCAGCATTACAGAATGGCTGACAGGGGAGCTGCTGCCTATGGGCAGCCACAGCAGCTCATTCCACACCACCATCACCTGGCCCATCACTGCTTGGGTTGGCCCTGTGATAGTGCCTACGTACTGCTGTGGGTATTATAGGCAATGAATTACCAATGATTGATGATATATATATATATATATATATATATAATTCACATACCAGTGCGGCACTCAGCAATCAGAAAACGGTTGTTCGCTTCCGTTTTCTGATTGCTGAGTGCCGCACTGGTATGTGAATTATGTGAATGTTTCTGTGAAGGCACCGGCGTGATTAATACACTAGTTTTCATGAGTGCCGGACTGATGCTCTACTATATATATATATATATATAAAAACAGAAAATTCAGTACTCACCATAGCAAGCTTACTTATCCTCACAACATCAATAAATAATTGATGGGGGTTTATGTTAGGTTCCTGGTGCTCAGAACAAGGGAGATGTTAAGAAGCGAGTCCAGAGCACCAGGACGTAATGCTGGGAAAGGGGAATGGAAAGGGAATAGCCCCTGGCGCCCTATCTCCGTTGTCTCGCCCGTGCTGTCAGTACACTCTTGCGAGACTATGGTTGCTTGAGCCCATGGCAGCCGCGTTTGAAGGGCGGATTACGTCTGCCCAACTTCGATGCCCCCTCAGGTCTTAATGAGAGACAAAGAGTGAACCGAGACAGGGTGATAACAAGGGGCCCTCTGACTAAATAACAAGGCCAGGGGCTACTAACAAACCTAAAACCAAAGTATGTGCGGCTTGCCGCCAAAGGAAAAGAACAACAAAGGAAATGCTGACCACACGCCGACACAATACTTTTGTGTACCGGCGGTGACAGCATAAGCAGAACCCTCTGCAAAACACCAGTGACAGAAATAGTAACGGAATACAGCGGCCTAGGCCGACGGACGTGGCAGAGCCGTTACTCACGGAACCGGTACGAATACTGGCAAATGGACAGGAACCCCCAATGCTGCCGACACAGACTCTCAGAACTGGAGGACAGGCAGAATCCCAAACGACAGACCGGTGGACACCAAGAAGCCAGAAACTCGACCAGGCATAGGCAAAGCCACCGGACTTCTGGACAGGAACGCTTCACGGCAGGACACGGGATCAGACACAGGAATCGACACAGGGCCTGACACAGGAATCGACAGACACTGCTACACAGGAGCTCAGGAACTGGCAGGTACAAGCTCAGAACACAAGCAGACTGGAAACCTAGGAATATCACCAGCGTCTGTGAATTGCACTGAGCCAGCATATAACAGAGAGGCCTAATTAATAATATCATGCAGCTGCCCTGTTGCATGACTCCAAAATGACAAGATGCAATTAGCAGCCAGGTGAGGCTGAACACATGGGAACAAGCTGCAATTACACAGACTAACCAGCGGCAGCAACCAAAAGTATTCTTAAACAGAGCAACGGGAAATCCTGGCCTACAAGACAACTTATAAACATAAAATAGGAATGAACCACTACCTGTGGTTCATAACAGTATCCCCTCCTTAAGGGTGAGCTCCGAGCACCCCATGACACCCACGGGGAACATGAACAGAAGAATAACATAAAATACCTAACTGACATGCAAAACAGGAATAAGCCACAGCCGTGGCTCATAACAGTTTAGTTGGTGAATTGGCCAATGCATGGAAGCCTGCAAACTAATCGCCAAGGTACCCCACCTTCATGCAGGTCCTACACTATCACAGAGTCTTAAAAATTAAATCCTGGCAACTGTATCACACATAATATAACTGTAAATATGCCTACTTGGTTTAATGTGCACCTGCCACATACCTTATGGCTTTTAAAGGTACACTAGTCACCTGACACTAGCTGATAAATTACTAAGTAACAGCTGACACAGGTTTAGGACAATTGAGTTTACATAGGGGTGCATGAAAAAGCTTGTGGCCACAGTTAATAAGAGTTAACCAAATATTAACCCTGCAACATACAAACAAATATAAAACCACAGCACTCGCCACCCCAGAAGCAGGGTGCAATGTCTGCACTCACCACTCATAGGGTGGGGTGCATGTAGCCCATGGCCACCTACTTAAATATATACAAACAGAAAATTCAGCACTCACCATAGCCAGCTCACTTATCCTCACAACAGCAATAAATAAATGATGGGGGTTTAGTTGGTGAATTGGCCAATGCACGGAAGCCTGCAAACCGACCTTCATGCAGGTCCTACACTATCAGAGTCTTAAAAATTGGAGACGAATTGGAAACCAGATGGATACATACCTTGACTACCATAGCCCCTTTGGGTCTTAATGAACAAATCAATTGGCAATGTTTTATGTAGTGCTATACTATATATTTATTTTGGTTTAGAGTATTGAGGTATATATTAAGTGGTATCACGTTTTGTGACCCTTCCGTATATAATTATTTGTCCCAGTACTGAATTTCATGGGTCAGGTAACCTTTATATGCTGACTAGATGTTAATCTCTTTGGGGCGCTTTAAACAGGATGTTCTGCTGCTCGTACTTTCATATGTTATAAGATATGTATTTGTTTTAGACTGTCATGTCGCTAATGCGGTGTACTATTGACTGTAGCATTTTTCCTTCTCTGGATTACGGCACTGTTTGTTTATTTTTACTTGTTGCCAGGAGACGCCGGGACTGGAACTGGCGCTGAAGAGCGCCCGTCGCAACAGTGCGACGTCACCAACCTGGCGTCCCGCACGTGGAAATGTATTTATTAATTTTTTTGGCACTATGCAGTATATCACATACACAAGCACACGCATATACACACTTTTCCCATACATACATGCAAACATGCTTAACATTCCACATACATACTATAGATATCATACAATACAAACTTACATACATGATACATACATATACAAGCAGACATACCCAGAACTGTAAAAAGAAGACTGGTGGCGACGGTACTGTAAGATGCCGATGGAGCTCAGCCCCATGTGCAGGGAGCTCAGTAGATGAGAACTCTCTGCAGTAGCAGCAGTAGCTGTGATCGCAATTGCGGTAACGGTTGCGATTGCGGTTTGTGTTGATACAGAGACTACGCTGTCTCCGTCTCTACAAAAAATACAATTTGGCTTATCAAGGGGGGGGGGGTTCTGGGTAACCAGATTCCCCCCCCCCCTCCCCCCCTGCGTGTGGTACTGAAGACTGGAGCACCTAATACACATTAGAAATCACCATGTAAAAGAAGTTAAAACAGTGGAAAAACACTATACCTACAATGTAGCCACTGAAAAAAGATACTTAATGACAATAAGCAATAATTCTTATTAGACATATACATGCACTTAATCATAGGTTGTTGCAAAAAATGTCCAGTCCACAGTAACCTGTCATAAATATGCAACAAAGAAGGCTAAGACATAAACATGTTTGAATACTAGAAACTACCAGATATATTGTATCTATAAAAAAACAGAAAGGCCAGAATGTTCATTTAAACCACGAAGAGATAGCGTGTCTAACAAAAAAATCCATTTAGTCTCTGCCTTCATTATTAGAAATCCACGATCACCACCTCTCTTGAGTGGTGGGATGTGGTCAATAATTCAATGCCAAAGAACTGTTAATGAATGATGTGCATTTAAAAAGTGCCTTGCTACAGGGTAGTCACTATGTCCTGCCAAAAGGGCAGCTTGAATGGTGGACGATGCCCCGCCATTCGTTCTTTGAAAGTACATTCTGTTTTGCCCACATAATGCAGGCCACAGGGACAACTCAGTACGTAAATGACAAATACAGGCAGATAAGAATCTGAGTAAATTAGCAAAAATACGTATTATGCCAGCATATAGAAGAGGCAAGAATATATGAGATTACGTGGTTAAGACTACTGTAAATGTTTCCAACAGTACCAATATGTGAAATGGTAGTTTCCTCAACCCCCAGTGCCCAGGCTGCTTCAAGTTCCTGGGTTGCACAACATGTAGATACATATTAGTAGGTGACACTTTCTGCCATCCCTATACGGGTAAGAAATTTAAGATACGTCATCGTCTAACATGTTCCACTAAATTTGTCATTTACTGAGTTTTCCCTGCGGCCTGCATTATTTGGGCAAAACAGAATGTACTTACATCATTCATTAACAGTTCTTAGGCATCGAATTATTCACCATATCCCACCACTCAAGAAAGGTGGTGATCGTGGACTTCTATTAATAAAGGCAGAGGCATAATTAATATATATATATATATATATATATATATATATAAACTTCCGTCGCTAGGGAAACAGCATTGTTCCGGATTGCTACCATCCTAACCACCATACTTTTTCCTTCCTGCCGTCGAAAAGATGGTTTATGTGCATCAAAGCTAGGACATCCTAACTAAAGAATAGGCTCTTATATTTTTTCTGATTACATTTGTATATGACAGCTACTGAATAGCGCCATTTTTGTTACCTACTATTCTGTTTCTGCCTGCAACTTCTTGAGGTTTTAGGGTTATCACTTTTTGGTAACAAGGGCTATCTAATATTCAGAGACGCTCCCACGGGCGTCTGTCACCAATTTTGTTGTAACCATAAGTGGCTGTCTACCTGAGCTAAAGAAGTGGATGACAACCATTTAGTTGCAACTGCGAATCTTGATAGAACAGAGGGCCTTATAATAGGTCCTCAATATCAAAGGACAAGAGTGCAGAAAAACACAAGTCTCAGCTAGCCTGTTTTGGCAAATGTAAATGTCTGCCAGGATATGCTTGGCCAGTTCAGAATCTTTGCATTGTCTTGGATGGTAGCTTGACATTTAAATGTTAGGTATAAGTCACAAGCAAACCTCATTCTTTCACCTAAAGAACATAGCTAGAATCAAGCACATCTGCCAAAAAAATCATACATGCATTTGAATCATCTCAATTAGACTTCGTAAATGCCCTATACCTCGGTTTCCCAGCAAAAGAATTGCCCAGCTTACAGCTGGTAGAAAGCTGCCAGACTGTTAACCAACCATCACTGTTCCAACCACATAACATCCATTATCTACACCATTTACTGGCTGCCTATAAGATGGAAAATCTATTTCAAGATTGGCTTACAGACATTCAAAGCCCTACATACAGTAATCAGGGCCCAAGGTACCTGAAGCAGCTTCTGATTCCATACTGCCCCCTCAATACTGTGATCTGTAGATGAAGGACTTTCAGCAGTACCTAAACTCTCCCATAATTAATCTGGAGGTAAGCTATTAGCCAGGCGGCTTCAACTCTATGGCACTCGCTTCCCGCAAAGGTCAAAAGGCCCCCACTCTAGAATCCTTCAAAAACAGACTCAAGACTTTCCTGTTTATGCAAGCATTCCCGCAATGTCCCTTTAGTATCTCCATGCTCTCTGTATTTTATGAAAAGCTTTTCTGTGTTTTATTGTTTATGTACTATATTATATACATTATATCTGTTAAGCACCTTGCGTCCTATTGGAGAAAGAGAGCAGTATAACTAAAATACTTATATTATTATTATTATTATTATTATTATTATTAGAATGTGCCTTATTTATAAGGCTGGGTAGGTAATTACTAATAAATGTTAATTAACTGAACAGCATTTTAGCATTCAAATATCTCTTTTCTTATGAAAACTTAATAGTAGTTACAGGGCAAAATAAATGTGAAGTTTAGTTTATAACAAGAAAGTTGATGAGTTTATTAAGAGTATGCAGTTTTAGGGGGGTATACAATTAGCCGCGATATTGCAGTTTTACAACAAATTATCCCAAATGTGATAATTCGGTATCCTATTAGCGGTGCTAAATTATAGGGGATAAGTCCCCATAGGGCTTATCACGGATTTCTATTCACCATCTCTGAGCAGGTGTTAAGTAGTGCAAAATCCATATTTTAAGGTACAAAATGTTGTGATTTGGTTCAGAACCTGTATGACACCCCCTCCACCAAACTGCAATGTGATGGAAATTGGGGTACAAGGTATGGGACAGGTATATTGCGGTGCTTTATAAGTAGGACATGCAGGTGTTAGTAACTGATCTATTTCCACTTTTTTTAAATACCCTAAAATGACTCAAAAATACACCTACATACATTTTTATGCACCCTCAAATTTAATGAGAGCACTTCTTTTGCTAGATAAAAATAGCTTTCTATCATTTTTTCACATTTAAAAAAAAGGAAAGCCATTTTACCCAATTTAATGACACCAAATAGTTTAATTATGGCCACTAATAGACTTCTACAATATTTTCCTATATTAGTTTAGCTTTTGGGGGGTACAGGCAGATTTCCCCACTTTCTCCTATACTTATCTCAGCTTTTGCTGACTAGAGTTTTTGCATGAATCCCGTTATCGCCATTTTGTTATAGGATAGGAGCGATAAACGTGAGTGCGCTGGCTGCAATATGCCAACCTTAGATTGGTGCATTAAAATTAGCCGCTATTACGGATCACATTATCGTAGCTAATTGATGCCCTTAGAGGTGATGGAGGTGAAAAGTCCACTTAGAATGAACATGTTACTTACTTATTAGAATTACCAGTACAGTTTATACAGTATATACAGCTCTCTCAATAGTGGAGGTGTTTTACATTTGAGACTACAGTATGTACTGGGTTTTTACTATAAGTTAAAATAATGCACATATAATTTTTATGAGAAATAATTTCATTCATCAGATATGTAAATGGGTTCCTTTAGTTGGAATATGCTTTTTCTGATGCTTCAGTTGATTTGATGTGTTTTGATAAACTATTTGATTAACTTTCTAATTGATTAGCTTTGTGTTAATAGTATAATTTATTATGTGTTTATTTATGAGCAAATGGACAATTAATAACTTTGTGAGAGATTTAGAATTCTAGTTTGAGTCTATTTAAATGTTACAATTAGTACAAAACAATTATATCTGCTATTATGTTTTAAACATCAATTGATGCTTGACTCATAGCTGTGCTGTCACATATGTCTTCTGCAATTCTTATTTGATAAGTAAAATTGATATTTAACTGAATAATATGCATTGATCAAAGATTTGTTTTTTTAATATCCCTATTATATTTACTTAAAGGTTTATGTTTGTAACTCCCCACTCCGGGGCTGGTGCAAGGTGTCACTGTACCCTAGGCAAAGCTTTAGCCTAGTGCCCCCTGGAAGGTTGTTGATAGATTAGACAGTTAAAAGATAGACAGTCATTAAGTCGACACCATATGGTCAACCGTCAAAAGTCAGACAGGATCAAAAGTCCAACTGTCAAAAGGTTGACACTTTTTTGTGTTTTTTTTCCATATTTTTACAACTTTTTTTGCATTTGCTGTTCTATCCATGTCACAAACTATTACCTGTAGTAACCTTGTGTCAAGCGAAGTGAAGCGAGCCACGAGTCCTCGAGGGGATACATTTTAACAAATTTTTGGAAAAAATGATTAAAACACAAAATAACACAAAATGTTTTTTTTTGTCTACATTTTTGACCCTGCTGACCTTTTGACATTCAGACTTTTGACCCTGTCAGACTTTTGACTGTCGTCCTAATGACTGTCTGTCTTTTAACTGTCTAAGTTGTATACCACACTCACGCCCACTAACCTGAAACCTCCTCAACACCACCACCTTCCGGAGGAGAGAAACAGGTGGCCACTAGGTCGGCTGGGGGGGGAATTTCATCATTATACTGTACATATACAGAGAAAAGGGACAACACTCAAAGTGATAAAGAACATTTTAAACAAAGTCACAAAAATTTTAATGCCATCTATTCTTCATGTATACATGCTGACTGGCATGTTAGGAATTATATAGGATGCTGAGGCTAATTTCTGTTTTTTGCTGAGTGCAGGGATTTAAAATAAAATAAACATATACACACACATGCACACACATACATACATGCACACACACACACACACACACACACACACACACACACACACACACACTGTATACCTTATTTTGATTCTGGTAGGGATATTTAATTGGGGTTGGGTACGGGATGCCTCGGGTCAGAATACTGAGAGCGGAATCCCCACCACCATTCAATACTGAAATTTTGAATTAAATTAATTAATCTTACCCCCTTACCAGTACCCTAAACCTCCATCCCCGTAGCCTAGCCCTAACTCTCCCCGGCACACTGACATTCAGGATCCCAGTTGTTGGTGTTGCAGCATCGGCATTCTGACAGGTGTCAGGATTCCAGCGCCAGTATTCTGGATGCCAGCATCCCATCCACCAGGAAGCCAACTACAACCCTTTAATTATATGTGTATACATACATATATATGCACAGCAGAGGCGTAACTAGGGTTTTTGGAGCCCAGGGCAAGATCAATAATGGCGCCCCCCCCCCAAAAAAAAAAAATAATAATAATTTTTTCTTAATAAAAATAATAAATTATAAAAATGATAATAAAAAAAAAATACAAAAGGAAAGTATGTGCAGACGCCACAGGTGTCACTGCATATAAAGATGTCAGGGTGTGTATGTATGTGTATGTAGGTGCAGTGGTCGAAGTTGAATTTTTGAAGGTGGAATGAAAGAGTGTAGATAGCAATTATGCGCGCGCCTTCGTCGCGCGCGCTCCGGAAAAGGGGCGTGGTCACTCAAAAGGGGCGTGTCCTTCAGTGTAGTAGGACCCCTTATACTATCTAGTACTGGTGCCCCTTTCACATTATAGCACACGGTATGAGCCGAAATTCACATTATAGCACACAGTATGAGCCGAAATTCACATTGCCCCACACGGCATGAGCCGAAATTCACATTATAGCACACAGTATGATCCGAAATTCACATTACCCCACATGGTATGAGCCAAAATTCACATTATAGCACACGGTATGAGCCGAAATTCACATTATAGCACACGGTATGAGCCAAAATTCACATTTCCCCACATGGTATGAGCAGAAATTCACATTACAGCACACGGTATGAGCCGAAATTCACATTACAGCACACGGAATGAGCCAAAATTCACATTACCCCCCATAGTATGAGCCGAAATTCACATTATAGCACACGGTATTAGCCAAAATTCACGTTACAGCACATGATATGAGCCAAAATTCCCATTACAGAGTTAGGGGATCCTACCCCCAGAATTAACATGGCCTGTGGGGCACTATGATGAGGGGAGCCCACCCCCTTAATAGACTAATTGCAGAGTTTAGCAGCGGAAGGGCTGCAGCGGTTTCTCACCCCAAGCTGCGGCGCTTCTGCCACCTCCGACACTCCACATCTTCGGCACCACCCGGGATGCAGAGCACCGCACCGGGTATGCACCCTTTTCAGTGTGGTCTGCTGCGCTCCGAAGGGGTTCTTGTTTCATGCTGCAGGATCCCGATGTGCGCCTTCCTCCCCGCTGTTACTGTCACGGTAAGCATTAGTATCGTTTACCGCAGAGGCCATTTTCTGAGGCATATGTGTTAAACCTCAGGAACTGAGATGCCCTTCTCACCATACAGCTGTGTGGCCGAGCCGGGCGGGGGGACAGCCAGCAGCAGCATGCCGGATATCAGCAGCAGAGGGTGCGGGCTGTACATACTTGAGGCAGCTGGATATTCAACAGTGCTGAAAGCCTCCGGAGCCCGCACCCCCGGAGCTGCAGTACACCGGCAGAGGACACCCATCCCCCGAACCCTGCGTAGCCCAAAGCCGGAGATCAGCAGCATGTTGAACGCGGAAGCAGAAGCTGCTTATTGCTGGTCAGCATGCTGCTGATCTCCGGCTTTGGGCTCCGCATGTGCATTATAGCCCCCACCCTCGGCTGCTGATATCCGGCATGCTGCCCCTGCTGCTGGCTTTCCACCCGCCCGGCTCGCCCACCCAGCTGGATGGTGAGTGAGAAGGGCATCTCAGTTCCCGTGGTTTAATACATATCTCTCTTCGGTAAATGGCCATTAGTACATCCCACACACACTGATTACACACACACAGACTGGCCACCCCCAAATCCTACACACACCCACTCAGACTACACACACACACATTCTCATACTTTCCTCTCCCCACACACACACTGGACTGCAAAAATTTACACACACTGACACTGTTCCACACACACACAATTAACACATACTCACACTGTCCCACACACACAATTAACACACACGCACACTGTCCCACACACCAGTGGCGTGCGGTGAGGTCAGTGGCGTGCGGTGAGGCACTACAGCCATAATGTCCGCCGAATCCTGTCGATGAACCCTACCGCCACCGAGCCAATGCCCGCCACTGCCTCTGAGCCGATGCCCGCTGCCACCACCAATGGCTTACAAACTCGCCCACCATCAACTGACCCAGCCCTCCGCCACTAATTTGCAACTCAGTCCAAAGTCGCCAATGCCCGCTGCATGCCTGCTCATCATACTTGTGATATATTGTACATTTTTATAGAAAAAAATAATAATCAGTGTTTGGGACTGGGAAGGGAGTGGGAGGAGGACATGAATGCAATTTTGTTGTCCAGGGTTTCCATTAACTTAATGGAGAAGGGTCTGAATGGGTTAAAAATGTAAAAAAAAACTGAGTGAGGTCCCCCTCCTAAGTATAACCAGCCTCGGGCTCTTTGAGCCGGTCCTGGTTGTTTAAATACTGGGAAAAAATTGGACAGGGGTTCCCCGTATTTAGACAACCAGCATCGGGCTCTTAGTCCGGTCCTGGTTCCAAAAATACGGGGGACAAAAGATGTAGGGGTCCCCCCGTATTTTTAAAACCAGCACCGGGCTCCACTAGCCAGGGACATAATGCCACAGCCGGGGGACACATTTATGTAGGTCCCTGCGGCCGTGGCATTACCCCCCCAACTATTCACCACTGGCCGGGGTTCCCTGGAGGAGTGGGGACCCCTTAAATCAAGGGGTCACCCCCCCTCCAGGCACCCAAGGGCCAGGGGTGAAGCCCGAGGCTGTCCCCCCCATCCGTGGGCTGTGGATGGGAGGCTGATAGCCATGTAAGTAAAAAAAGAATATTGTTTTTTGTTGTGGAACTACAAGGCCAAGAAAGCCTCCCCCGCTTGCTGGTACTTGGAGAACCTCAAGTACCAACATGCAGGGAAATAACGGGCCCGCCGGTACCTGTAGTTCTACAACAGAAAAAATACCCAAATAAAAACACAACTCACACACCGTGACAGTAAAAATTTATTAAAGCACACTGACACACTCACACATACTTACCTATATCCCACGCCGGTCACGTCCACTTGTCCAGTAGAATCCAATAGGGGTAGCTGTAAAAATGAGAGACACATTACTTACCTACATCCCACGCCGGTCACGTCCACTTGTCCAGTAGAATCCAGTAGGGGAATCTGTAAAAATGAGAGACAGATTACTTACCTACATCCCACGCCGGTCACGTCCACTTGTCCAGTAGAATCCAATAGCGTTACCTGTAAAAATGAGAGACAGATTACTTACCTACATCCCACGCCGGTCACGTCCACTTGTCCAGTAGAATCCAGTAGGGGAATCTGTAAACATGAGAGACAGATTACTTACCTACATCCCACGCCAGTCACGTCCACTTGTCCAGTAGAATCCAATAGGGGTACCTGTAAAAATGAGAGACAGATTACTTACCTACATCCCACGCCGGTCACGTCCACTTGTCCAGTAGAATCCAATAGCGTTACCTGTAAAAATGAGAGACAGATTACTTACCTACATCCCACGCCGATCACGTCCACTTGTCCAGTAGAATCCAATAGGGGAATCTGTAAAAATGAGAGACAGATTACTTACCTACATCTCACGCCGGTCACGTCCACTTGTCCAGTAGAATTCAATAGGGGTACCTGTAAAAATGAGAGACAGATTACTTAGCTACATCCCACGCTGGTCACGTCCACTTGTCCAGTAGAATTCAATAGGGGTACCTGTAAAAATAAGAGACGATTACTTACCTACATCCCACGCTGGTCACGTCCACTTGTCCAGTAGAATCCAGTAGGGGAATCTGTAAAAATGAGAGACAGATTACTTACCTACATCCCAAGCCGGTCACGTCCACTTGTCCAGTAGAATCCAATAGGGGTACCTGTAAAAATGAGAGACAGATTACTTACCTACATCCCACGCCGATCACGTCCACTTGTCCAGTAGAATCCAATAGGGGTACCTGTAAAAATGAGAGACAGATTACTTAGCTACATCCCACGCTGGTCACGTCCACTTGTCCAGTAGAATTCAATAGGGGTACCTGTAAAAATAAGAGACGATTACTTACCTACATCCCACGCTGGTCACGTCCACTTGTCCAGTAGAATCCAGTAGGGGAATCTGTAAAAATGAGAGACAGATTACTTACCTACATCCCACGCCGGTCACGTCCACTTGTCCAGTAGAATCCAATAGGGGTACCTGTAAAAATGAGAGACAGATTACTTACCTACATCCCACGCCGATCACGTCCACTTGTCCAGTAGAATCCAATAGGGGTACCTGTAAAAATGAGAGACAGATTACTTACCTACATCCCACGCTGGTCACGTCCACTTGTCCAGTAGAATTCAATAGGGGTACCTGTAAAAATGAGAGACAGATTACTTACCTACATCCCACGCTGGTCACGTCCACTTGTCCAGTAGAATCCAGTAGGGGAATCTGTAAAAATGAGAGACAGATTACTTACCTACATCTCACGCCGGTCACGTCCACTTGTCCAGTAGAATTCAATAGGGGTACCTGTAAAAATGAGAGACAGATTACTTAGCTACATCCCACGCTGGTCACGTCCACTTGTCCAGTAGAATTCAATAGGGGTACCTGTAAAAATAAGAGACGATTACTTACCTACATCCCACGCTGGTCACGTCCACTTGTCCAGTAGAATCCAGTAGGGGAATCTGTAAAAATGAGAGACAGATTACTTACCTACATCCCACGCCGGTCACGTCCACTTGTCCAGTAGAATCCAATAGGGGTACCTGTAAAAATGAGAGACAGATTACTTACCTACATCCCACGCCGATCACGTCCACTTGTCCAGTAGAATCCAATAGGGGTACCTGTAAAAATGAGAGACAGATTACTTACCTACATCCCACGCCAGTCACGTCCACTTGTCCAGTAGAATCCAATAGGGGTACCTGTAAAAATGAGAGACAGATTACTTACCTACATCCCACGCCGGTCACGTCCACTTGTCCAGTAGAATCCAATAGGGGTACCTGTGAAAATGAGAGAGAGATTACTTACCTACATCCCACGCCGATCACGTCCACTTGTCCAGTAGAATCCAATAGGGGTACCTGTAAAAATGAGAGACAGATTACTTACCTACATCCCACGCCGATCACGTCCACTTGTCCAGTAGAATCCAATAGGGGTACCTGTAAAAATGAGAGACAGATTACTTACCTACATCCCACGCTGGTCACGTCCACTTGTCCAGTAGAATCCAATAGGGGTACCTGTAAAAATGAGAGACAGATTACTTACCTACATCCCACGCTGGTCACGTCCACTTGTCCAGTAGAATCCAGTAGGGGAATCTGTAAAAATGAGAGACAGATTACTTACCTACATCCCACGCCGGTCACGTCCACTTGTCCAGTAGAATCCAATAGGGGTACCTGTAAAAATAAGAGACAGATTACTTACCTACATCCCACTCCGATCACGTCCACTTGTCCAGTAGAATTCAATAGGGGTACCTGTAAAAATTAAAATGATACTTACAAACTGCAATCCACAGGAGGAGAGAGAGAGAGAGAGGGGGGGGGGGGGGGAGAGACTAACCTGCTGCTGCTGGGGAGACCGGCACACACTGCAGGGCCACGACGGGAGGACGGAGCCGGCGGAGGAGGGGGAGAGCCGCACACGCCGCTCCTGTCAGCGGCAGCGGAGGAGGATGGGGCGCACACTACAGACGCCAATAACCGCCGGGACAATTAACACACACGCACACACAATTAACACACGCACACTGTCCCACACACAATTAACACACACGCACGCACACTGTCCCACACACACAAATAACACACGCACACTGTCCCACACACAATTAACAAACACGCACTGTCCCACACACACACAATTAACACACTCACACTGTCCCACACACACACACACACACACACACTTAACACACGCACACTGTCCCACACACACACAATTAACACACACGCACACTGTCCCACACACACACAATTGATACACACGCACACTGTCCCACACACACACAATTAACACACACGCACACTGTCCCACACACACACAATTAACACACACTCAAACTGTCCCACACAACACAATTAACACACTCACACTGTCCCACACACACACACACAATTAACACACTCACACTGTCCCACACATACACAATTAACACACGCACACCATCCCACACACACACAATTAACACGCACTCAAAACTGTCCCACACACACAATTAACACACTCACACTGTCACACACACACACAATTAACAAACACGCACTGTCCCACACACACAATTAACACACTCACACTGTCACACACACACACAATTAACACACACACACTGTCCCACACACACACAATTAACACACGCACACTGTCCCACACACACACACAGTCACACACACACACAATTTACACACACTCAAACTGTCCCATACACACAATTAACACACTCACACTGTCCCACACACACACAATGTCCCACACACAACACACACGCACACTGTCCGACACACACACACTTAACACACACACACAAAATGTCCCGCACCCCCTTCCCGCTCACCTGCACTCACTGCTGTTCAGGGCAGGGGCCGCACCCCCCCCCCCCGAGGTCGCGCACCTCCGCGGTCGCGATCGCGGTCGCGATCGCGTACACACAGTCACTTTTGCAGGGGGGAGTAGGGGGAGGCTCCTGGCTGCCGCTGCCTGTCTATTGTGACAGGCACAGCAGCCGGGGAGACAGGGAAAGCGCCGCGGGTAGCGCCGACGGAATCCCTGAAGCATGGGGCGAGCGGGCTGTGCAGGTGCCGGTGGCGCCCCCCTCTGTTGGGGCTGCCATGGCGCCCAGGGCACGTGCCCTGCTTGCCCCGTGCTAGATACGCCTCTGATGCACAGACATACATATATTTGTTTTCTCCTTATTGTGTTCCATCCCCCATCTGTAGCTTCATTACTACCCAGTATACAGAGATATGCTTCAGTTTTTTGCTAGATGAATTCAGTGGTGCCCTCCAGTGACCGGCGCCCCTAGGCAGCCACCTAAAGCTGCCTAATGGTAGAGCCGGCCTTGCTCCACTGCCCACCTGGGCCGGTGCAAGTTCTCTCTGCACCCTAGCAAAGCTTCATCTTAGCACCCCATCAACCTCTCAGAGGAGATATGCAAGTTTCCACAAGGTGGGCTGGGGTAAATTGCATCATTATACGTATACAGAGAAAAAGGACAACACCCAAGGACTTTTGAAGTGATAAAATATATTGTAAACAAAGTCACACAGTTTTGTGATTTTGCTCACAATATACTTTCACTTTAAATCTCCTTGAATGCCATCTATTCTTTATGTACAGTATAAACTAGAGATGTGCAGTGGGCATTTTTCGGGTTTTGTGTTTTGGTTTTGGATTCGGTTCCACGGCCGTGTTTTGGATTCGGACGCGTTTTGGCAAAACCTCCCTTAAGAATCATAGAATTTGGGGGTAATTTTGATCTTATAGTATTATTAACCTCAATAACCATAATTTCCACTCATTTCCAGTCTATTCTGAACACCTCACAATTTTACTTTTAGTCCTAAATTTTGCACCGAGGTCGCTGGATGACTAAGCTAAGCGACCCAAGTGGGCGGCACAAACACCTGGCCCATCTAGGAGTGGCACTGCAGTGTCAGACAGGATGGTACTTAAAAAACAGTCCCCAAACAGCACATGATGCAAAGATAAATAAAAATAAAAAAGAGGCGCAAGATGGAATTGTCCTTGGGCCCTCCCACCCACCCTTATGTTGTATAAACAGGACATGCACACTTTAACAAACCCATCATTTCAGAGACAGGGTCTGCCACATGACTGTGGCCGAAATGATTGGTTGGTTTGGGTCCCCACCAAAAAAGAAGCAAGTGAAAATGAAGGAGGAGCTGTTGGCGGGTCACGTTCCGCTTGACTTGACAATTGTCTCACCAGCAGGTCTTTGAACTTCTTCAGACTTGTGTCTGCCGGAAAGAGAGATACAACGTAGGCTTTAAACCTAGGATCGAGCACGGTGGCCAAAATGTAGTGCTCTGATTTGAACAGATTGACCACCCGTGAATCCTGGTTAAGCTAATGAAGGGCTCCATCCACAAGTCCCACATGCCTAGCGGAATCGCTCCATTTTAGCTCCTCCTTCAATCTCTCCAGATGCTTCTGCAAAAGCCTGATGAGAGGAATGACCTGACTCAGGCTGGCAGTGTCTGAACTGACTTCACGTGTGGAAAGTTCAAAGGGTTGCAGAACATTGCACAACGTTGAAATCTTTCTCAACTGTGCTTGAGTCAGGTGCATTCCTCCTCCTTTGTCTATATCGTAGGCAGATGTATAGGCTTGAATGGCCTTTTGCTGCTCCTCCATACTCTGAAGCATATAGAGGGTTGAATTCCACCTCATTACCACCTTTTGCTTCAGGTGATGGTAGGGCATGTTCAGGAGTTTTTGCTGGTGCTTAAGTCTTTGGCACACGGTGGCTGAATGCCGAAAGTGGCACAATATTGGTGGCATTGTCCGATATAACAAATCCCCAGGAGAGTCGAATTGGGGTAAGCCATTCTGCAATGATGTTCCTCAGTTTCCGTAAGAGGTTGTCAACTGTGTGCCTCTTATGGAAAGTGGTGATACATAGCGTAGCCTGCCTAGGAATAAGTTGGCGTTTGCGAGATGCTGCTACTGTTGCCGCTGCTGTTGTTGCTGCGGGAGGCCATACATCTACCTAGTGGTCTGTTACAGTCATATAGACCTTAGTCTGCCCTGTTCCACTTGTCCACATGTCCGTGGTTAAGTGGACACTGGATACAACTTCATTTTGTAGGACACTGGTGACTCTTTTTCTTACTTCGGTGTACATTCTTGGTATCGCCTGCCTAGAGAAGTGGAACCTAGATGGAATTTGATACCAGGGACTCAGTACCTTAAACAATTCTCTAAGTCCCACTGAACTAATGGCGGATACCTGACGCACGTCTAACACCAACATAGCTGTCAAGGCCTCAGTTATCCACTTTGCAAAAGGATGACTGCTGTCATATTTAGTCCTCCTTACAAAGGACTGTTGGACAGTCAATTGCTAACTGGAAGTAGTACAAGTGGTCTTCCTACTTCCCCTCTGGGATGACAATCAACTCCCAGCAGCAACAACAGCAGTGGCAGCAACAGCAGGCATAAAACTCAATGATCCTCCGGAGGAATCCCGGTTAGGAGAGGACTCCTCAGTCTTGACAGTGACATGGCCTGCAGGACTACTAACATTCCTGACTGAGGAGGAAGTTGACGTTGAGGGAGTTGGTGGTGTGGCTTGCAGGAGCTTGGGTACAGGAGGAAGAAGGGATTTAGGTGTCAGTGGACTGCTTACGCTCTTACCCAAAGTTTCACAATTTGACACTGACTTCTGATGAATGAGCAGCAGGTGACGTATAAGGGAGGATGTTCCTAGGTGGTTAACATCCTTATCCCTACTTATTACAGATTGACAGAGGCAATACACGGCTTGACACCTGTTGACTTGTGGAGAAATAATTCCACACCAAAGAGGTGGCTTTTTTGGTAGTTTGCCAAGGCATCACAATGGGCTTCTGCATCCCATGGACAACAGGTGTCTCCCCCGGTGCCTGACTTAAACAAACCACATCACTACCAGAATCCTCATCGTCAACTTCCTCCTCAGTGCCAGCAACACACCAGCAACATATCCTAATCCTGGTGTACTTCAACAGTGACATCTTCAATTTCAAAATCAGGAACTGGATTGTGGGTGCTCCTTCCAGCACTTGCAGGGGGCATGTAAATGGTAGAAGGAGCCACCTCTTCCAATCCAGTGTTGGGAAGGTCAGGCATCGCAACCACTGACACCCTTGGACTCTCCTTGGTGATTTGTGATACCATCTCAGAATGCACAGTTCTTTTCTGGGCTATTTCCAGCTTAACTCTTTTCATTTTTCTAGCGGGAGGATGAGGGATTCCATCGTCATGTGAAGCTGAACCACTAGTCATGAACATAGGCCTGGGCCTCTGCCGTTCCTTGCCACTCCGTGTCGTAAATGGCATATTGGCAAGTTTATGTTCCTCCTCAGACAATTTAACTTTCTTTTTTTTATGGTCTTTTTACTGAAGTTTGGATTTTGGGATTTTACATGCCCTCTGCTATCACAATGGGCATCGGCCTTGGCAGACGACGTTGATGGCATTTCATTGTCTATGTCATGGCTAGTGGCAGCAGCTTCAGCACTAGGAGGAAGTGGTTTTCGATCTTTCCCTATTAACTCCTCCAAATGTTTGTTCTCCATTATTTTTCTGGAGTTATATAACACAATATGCGGCACAAGAGAGTGTACCCCTATATCTCACAGGGCAAACCCTCTAAAAATTATTTGGATTGAATATTAATAACCCCTTTCTTTGGAGTAAATAATATACAGCACAGGACAGCACCACTGAATTTATATGTCAGCACCCCTGGACTGGATTTATACGGAATTATATGGATTTATAAGGAATTATACGCCAGTGTCACGGAAATTATATGGCAGTATCACAGGAATTATATGCCAGTATTCTGAGAATTATATGGCAATGTCACAGGAATTATATGACAATATCAAAGGATTTATACGCCAGTATTCTGAGAATTATACGGCAATGTCACAGGAATTATACGCCAGTATTCCGAGAATTATCAGGCAATATCACAGGATTTATACGGCAATATCATAGGAATTATACGCCAGTATTTTGAGATTTATACGGCAATGTCACAGGAATTATATGCCAGTATTCCGAGAATTATACAGCAATATCATGGGAATTATATGGCAATTTCATAGGAATTATATGCCAGTATTCCCAGAATTATATGGCAATGTCACAGTAATTATACGCCAGTATTCCGAGAATTATATGGCAATATCACAGGAATTTTACGGCAATATCATAGGAATTATACAGCAATATCATTGGAATTATACGCCAGTATTCCGAGAAATATACAGCAATTTCACAGGAATTATACGACAATATTCCGAGAATTATACGGCAATATCACAGGAATTTTATGGCAATATCATAGGAATTATATGCCAGTATTCCGAGATTTATACGGCAATGTCACAGGATTTATATGCCATTATTCCGAGAATTATACAGCAATGTCACAGGAATTATACGCCAGTATTCAGAGAATTATATGGCAATGTCACAGGATTATATGGCAATGTCACAGGAATTATACGGCCCTATCATAGGAATTATACAACAGTATCCAGAGAATTATATGGCAATGTCACAGTAATTGTACTCCAGTTTTCTGAGAATTATACTTCAATATTACAGGAATTATACGGCAATATCATAGGAATTATACGCCAGTATTCCGAGAATTAAACGGCAATGTCACAGGAATTATACACCAGTTTTCAGAGAATTATACGGCAATATCACAGGAATTATACGCCAGTATCACGGGAATTATATGGCAGTATCACAGGAATTATACGCCAGTATTCCGAGATTTATACGGAACTATCACAGGAATTGTACGCCAATATTCCGAGAATTATACGGCAATGTCACAGTAATTATATGGCAATATCATAGGAATTATACGCCAGTATTCCGAGAATTATACGGCAAAGTCACAGGAATTATTCGCCAGTATTCTGAGAATTATACGTCAATATCACAGGAATTATACAGCAATATCATAGGTATTATACAGCAATGTCACAGAAAGTATACACCAGTATTCAGAGTATTATATGGCAATGTCACAGGAATTAAATGCCAGTATCACGGGAATTATATGGCAGTATCACAGGAATTATATGCCAGTATTCTGAGATTTATACGGCAATGTCACAGGAATTAAACGGCAATACCATAGGAATTATACGCCAGTATTCCGAGAATTATACAGCAAAGTCACAGGAATTATACGCCAGTATTCCAAGAATTATACGGCAATATCACAGGAATTATATGGCAATATCATAGGAATTATACGCTAGCATTCCAAGAATTATACATCAATGTCCCAGGAATTATACGCCAGTACTCAGAGAATTATACGGTAATGTCACAGGAATTATACACCAGTATTACGGGAATTATATGGCAGTATCACAGGAATTATACGTCTGTATTCCGAGAATGAAATGGCAATGTCAAATGAATTATACGGCAATATCATAGGAATTATACGCAAGTATTCCGAGATTTATTCGGCAATGTCACAGGAACTATGCACCAGCATTCCGAGAATTATACGCCAATATCACAGGAATTATACAGCAATATCATAGGAATTGTACACCAGTATTCCGAGAATTATACGGCAATGTCACAGGAAATATTCGCCAGTATTCCGAGAATTATACGGCAATATCACAGGAATTATACGGCAGTATCATAGGAATTATACGTCAGTATTCCGAGAATTATACAGCAATGTCACAGGAATTATACGTCAGTATTCCAAGAATTATACGGCAATGTCACAGGAATTATATAGCAATATCATAGGAATTATACGCCAGTATTCCGAGAATTATACGGCAATGTCACAGGAATTATTCGCCAGTATTCTGAGAATTATATGTCAATATCACAGGAATTATACAGCAATATCATAGGTATTATACAGCAATGTCACAGAAAGTATACACCAGTATTCAGAGTATTATATGGCAATGTCACAGGAATTAAATGCCAGTATCACGGGAATTATATGGCAGTATCACAGGAATTATATGCCAGTATTCTGAGAATTATACGGCAATGTCACAGGAATTAAACGGCAATACCATAGGAATTATACGCCAGTATTCCGAGAATTATACAGCAAAGTCACAGGAATTATACGCCAGTATTCCAAGAATTATACGGCAATATCACAGGAATTATATGGCAATATCATAGGAATTATACGCTAGCATTCCAAGAATTATACATCAATGTCCCAGGAATTATACGCCAGTACTCAGAGAATTATACGGTAATGTCACAGGAATTATACACCAGTATTACGGGAATTATATGGCAGTATCACAGGAATTATACGTCTGTATTCCGAGAATGAAATGGCAATGTCAAATGAATTATACGGCAATACCATAGGAAATATACGCAAGTATTCCGAGATTTATTCGGCAATGTCACAGGAACTATGCGCCAGCATTCCGAGAATTATACGCCAATATCACAGGAATTATACAGCAATATCATAGGAATTGTACACCAGTATTCCGAGAATTATACGGCAATGTCACAGGAAATATTCGCCAGTATTCCGAGAATTATACGGCAATATCACTGGAATTATACGGCAGTATCATAGGAATTATACGTCAGTATTCCGAGAATTATACAGCAATGTCACAGGAATTATACGTCAGTATTCCAAGAATTATACGGCAATGTCACAGGAATTATATGGCAATATCATATGAATTATATGCCAGTATTCCGAGAATTATACGGCAATGTCACAGGAATTATACGCCAGTATCACTGGAATTATACGGCAATATCACGGGAATTATACGCCAATATCATGGTAATTATACGGCAGTAACAGTGGCTATATGGCAGCACAGGACACCACCACTGTGACTGGTCACTGGACTGATGCACAAGAGACTTACACTGGTCTAATGCAGGACAACACAGCACCACTGAAATGGACTTATACAGCTACACTGGATATATGGCAGCAGAAGACACCACTACTGTGACTGGTCACTGGACTGATGCTGCACAAGAGAGACACTACCCCTGGTCTGATGCAAGGTAACACAGCAAAAATGCAAGGGACTTATACAGCAGCCAGAAGCACTGGGGACATATAGCAGCAGAGGACACCAACACTGACTGGCTGGACTGATGCAGTACAATACACTGACTACACTGGACTGGACTGAGCAGCACAACACAGCACAAGACTCGCAATCTCACTTTCCCGCCCCCACACACAGACACTGAGGATGGAGACACGTCTTCTCACTACACTCTCCGAGACTGGAGTGAAAATGGCTTTGACGCGCGGCTCCTTATATAGAATCCAAATACCGCGAGAATCCTACAGCGGGATGATGACATTTTGCCTCGTTCTGGTTTCCGAGTCAGGCGGGAAAACCTAAGCCTGACTCGGAATCGGGTTCAGCGCATAACCGAACCCGCTAATCTCTAGTAAGAATCCATCTTTAGTTAAACACATTTGTTTAATTAGAGTATCTAGTGTCTGTTATGATATGGTTAATGCTGTAATGGTATGAAAAAACCACCCTTTCGGGTTTTTTATTCGGATGTGTTTTGGATTCGGATGATTTAAAAAAAAAAACCAAAACAGCTAAAATCATAGAATTTGGGGGTAATTTTGATCCTATAGTATTAGTAACCTCAATAACCATAATTTCCACTCATTTCCAGTCTATTCTGAACACCTCACAATATTATTTTTAGTCCTAAAATTTACACCGAGGTCGCTGGATGACTAAGTTAAGCGACCCAAGTGCACGGCACAAACACCTGGCCCATCTAGGAGTGGCACTGCAGTGTCAGACAGGATGGCACTTAAAAAATAGTCCCCAAACAGCACATAATGCAAAGAAAAATAAAAATAAAAAAGAGGTGCAAGATGGAATTGTCCTTTGGCCCTCCCACCGACCCTTATGTTGTATAAACAGGACATGCACACTTTAACAAACCCATCATTTCAGCGACAGGGTCTGCCACATGACTGTGGACGAAATGATTGGTTGGTTTGGGTCCCCACCAAAACAGAATCAAGTGAAAATGAAGGAGGAGCTGTTGGCGCGTCACGTTCCGCTTGACTTGACAATTGTCTCACCAGCAGGTCTTTGAACTTCTGCAGACTTGTGTCTGCCGGAAAGAGAGATACAACGTAGGCTTTAAACCTAGGATCGAGCACGGTGGCCAAAATATAGTGCTCTGATTTGAACAGATTGACCACCCGTGAATCCTGGTTAAGCTAATGAAGGGCTCCATCCACAAGTCCCACATGCCTAGCGGAATCGCTCCATTTTAGCTCCTCCTTCAATCTCTCCAGATGCGTCTGCAAAAGCCTGATGAGAGGAATGACCTGACTCAGGCTGGCAGTGTCTGAACTGACTTCACGTGTGGAAAGTTCAAAGGGTTGCAGAACATTGCACAACGTTGAAATCTTTCTCAACTGTGCTTGAGTCAGGTGCATTCCTCCTCCTTTGTCTATATCGTAGGTGGATGTATAGGCTTTAATGGCCTTTTGCTGCTCCTCCATACTCTGAAGCATATAGAGGGTTGAATTCCACCTCATTACCACCTTTTGCTTCAGGTGATGGTAGGGCATGTTCAGGAGTTTTTGCTGGTGCTTCAGTCTTTGGCACATGGTGGCTGAATGCCGAAAGTGGCACAATATTGGTGGCATTGTCCGATATAACAAATCCCCAGGAGAGTCGAATTGGGGTAAGCCATTCTGCAATGATGTTCCTCAGTTTCCGTAAGAGGTTGTCAACTGTGTGCCTCTTATGGAAAGTGGTGATACATAGCGTAGCCTGCCTAGGAATAAGTTGGCGTTTGCGAGATGCTGCTACTGTTGCCGCTGCTGTTGTTGCTGCGGGAGGCCATACATCTACCTAGTGGTCTGTTACAGTCATATAGTCCTTAGTCTGCCCTGTTCCACTTGTCCACATGTCCGTGGTTAAGTGGACACTGGATACAACTTCATTTTTTAGGACACTGGTGACTCTTTTTCTTACTTCGGTGTACATTCTTGGTATCGCCTGCCTAGAGAAGTGGAACCTAGATGGGATTTGATACCAGGGACTCAGTACCTTAAACAATTCTCTAAGTCCCACTGAACTAATGGCGGATACCGGACGCACGTCTAACACCAACATAGCTGTCAAGGCCTCAGTTATCCACTTTGCAAAAGGATGACTGCTGTCATATTTAATCCTTCTTACAAAGGACTGTTGGACAGTCAATTGCTAACTGGAAGTAGTACAAGTGGTCTTCCTACTTCCCCTCTGGGATGACAATCGACTCCCAGCAGCAACAACAGCAGTGGCAGCAACAGCAGGCATAAAACTCAATGATCCTCCGGAGGAATCCCGGTTAGGAGAGGACTCCTCAGTCTTGACAGTGACATGGCCTGCACGACTACTAACATACCTGACTGAGGAGGAAGTTGACGTTGAGGGAGTTGGTGGTGTGGCTTGCAGGAGCTTGGGTACAGGAGGAAGAAGGGATTTAGGTGTCAGTGGACTGCTTACGCTCTTACCCAAAGTTTCACAACTTGACACTGACTTCTGATGAATGAGCAGCAGGTGACGTATAAGGGAGGATGTTCCTAGGTGGTTAACATCCTTATCCCTACTTATTACAGATTGACAGAGGCAATACACGGCTTGACACCTGTTGACTTGTGGAGAAATAATTCCACACCAAAGAGGTGGCTTTTTTGGTAGTTTGCCAAGGCATCACAATGGGCTTCTGCATCCCATTGACAACAGGTGTCTCCCCCGGTGCCTGACTTAAACAAACCACATCACCACCAGAATCCTCATCGTCAACTTCCTCCTCAGTGCCAGCAACACACCAGCAACATATCCTAATCCTGGTGTACTTCAACAGTGACATCTTCAATTTCAAAATCAGGAACTGGATTGTGGGTGCTCCTTCCAGCACTTGCAGGGGGCATGTAAATGGTAGAAGGAGCCACCTCTTCCCATCCAGTGTTGGGAAGGTCAGGCATCGCAACCACTGACACCCTTGGACTCTCCTTGGTGATTTGTGATACCATTTCAGAATGCACAGTTCTTTTCTGGGCTCTTTCCAGCTTAACTCTTTTAATTTTTCTAGCGGGAGGATGAGGGATTCCATCGTCATGTGAAGCTGAACCACTAGTCATGAACATAGGCCTGGGCCTCTGCCGTTCCTTGCCACTCCGTGTCGTAAATGGCATATTGGCAAGTTTATGTTCCTCCTCAGACAATTTAACTTTCTTTTTTTTTTGGTCTTTTTTCTGAAGTTTGGATTTTGGGATTTTACATGCCCTCTACTATCACAATGGGCATCGGCCTTGGCAGACGACGTTGATGGCATTTCATTGTCTATGTCATGGCTAGTGGCAGCAGCTTCAGCACTAGGAGGAAGTGGTTTTTATTCTTTCCCTATTAACTCCTCCAAATGTTTGTTCTCCATTATTTTTCTGGAGTTATATAACACAATATGCGGCACAAGAGAGTGTACCCCTATATCTCACAGGGCAAACCCTCTAAAAATTATTTGGATTGAATATTAATAACCCCTTTCTTTGGAGTAAATAATATACAGCACAGGACAGCACCACTGAATTTATATGTCAGCACCCCTGGACTGGATTTATACGGAATTATATGGATTTATAAGGAATTATACGCCAGTGTCACGGAAATTATATTGCAGTATCACAGGAATTATATGCCAGTATTCTGAGAATTATACGGCAATGTCACAGGAATTATATGACAATATCATAGTATTTATACGCCAGTATTCTGAGAATTATACGGCAATGTCACAGGAATTATACGCAAGTATTCCGAGATTTATTCGGCAATGTCACAGGAACTATGCGCCAGCATTCCGAGAATTATACGCCAATATCACAGGAATTATACAGCAATATCATAGGAATTGTACACCAGTATTCCGAGAATTATACGGCAATGTCACAGGAAATATTCGCCAGTATTCCGAGAATTATACGGCAATATCACTGGAATTATACGGCAGTATCATAGGAATTATACGTCAGTATTCCGAGAATTATACAGCAATGTCACAGGAATTATACGTCAGTATTCCAAGAATTATACGGCAATGTCACAGGAATTATATGGCAATATCATATGAATTATATGCCAGTATTCCGAGAATTATACGGCAATGTCACAGGAATTATACGCCAGTATCACTGGAATTATACGGCAATATCACGGGAATTATACGCCAATATCATGGTAATTATACGGCAGTAACAGTGGCTATATGGCAGCACAGGACACCACCACTGTGACTGGTCACTGGACTGATGCACAAGAGACTTACACTGGTCTAATGCAGGACAACACAGCACCACTGAAATGGACTTATACAGCTACACTGGATATATGGCAGCAGAAGACACCACTACTGTGACTGGTCACTGGACTGATGCTGCACAAGAGAGACACTACCCCTGGTCTGATGCAAGGTAACACAGCAAAAATGCAAGGGACTTATACAGCAGCCAGAAGCACTGGGGACATATAGCAGCAGAGGACACCAACACTGACTGGCTGGACTGATGCAGTACAATACACTGACTACACTGGACTGGACTGAGCAGCACAACACAGCACAAGACTCGCAATCTCACTTTCCCGCCCCCACACACAGACACTGAGGATGGAGACACGTCTTCTCACTACACTCTCCGAGACTGGAGTGAAAATGGCTTTGACGCGCGGCTCCTTATATAGAATCCAAATACCGCGAAAATCCTACAGTGGGATGATGACATTTTGCCTCGTTCTGGTTTCCGAGTCAGGCGGGAAAACCTAAGCCTGACTCGGAATCGGGTTCAGCGCATAACCGAACCCGCTAATCTCTAGTAAGAATCCATCTTTAGTTAAACACATTTGTTTAATTAGAGTATCTAGTGTCTGTTATGATATGGTTAATGCTGTAATGGTATGAAAAAACCACCCTTTCGGGTTTTTTATTCGGATGTGTTTTGGATTCGGATGATTTAAAAAAAAAAAAACCAAAACAGCTAAAATCATAGAATTTGGGGGTAATTTTGATCCTATAGTATTAGTAACCTCAATAACCATAATTTCCACTCATTTCCAGTCTATTCTGAACACCTCACAATATTATTTTTAGTCCTAAAATTTACACCGAGGTCGCTGGATGACTAAGTTAAGCGACCCAAGTGCACGGCACAAACACCTGGCCCATCTAGGAGTGGCACTGCAGTGTCAGACAGGATGGCACTTAAAAAATAGTCCCCAAACAGCACATGATGCAAAGATAAATAAAAAAGAGGTGCAAGATGGAATTGTCCTTGGGCCCTCCCACCCACCCTTATGTTGTATAAACAGAACATGCACACTTTAACAAACCAATCACTTCAGCGACAGGGTTTGCCACACGACTGTGGCTGAAATGACTGGTTGGTTTGGGCCCCCACCAAAAAAGAAGCAATCAATCTCTCCTTGCACAAACTGGCTCTATAGAGGCAAGATGTCCACCTCATCATCATCCTCCGATTCCTCACCCCTTTCACTGTGTACATCCTCCTCCTCACAGATTATTAATTCGTCCCCACTGGAACCCACCATCACAGGTCCCTGTGTGCTTTCTGGAGGCAAATGCTGGTAAATGTCTCCATGGAGGAATTTATAATTCATTTTGATGAACATCATCTTCTACACATTTTCTGGAAGTAACCTCCTATGCTAATCGCTGACAAGGTGACCGGCTGAACTAAACACTGTTACAGAGCACACACTGGAGGGGGGCCAACTTAGGTAAAATAAAGCCAGTTTGTGCAAAGGCCTCCAAATTGTCTCTGTTTTCTGCCAGTATACATACGTACTGTCTGACATACCTACAGTGATGCTGTCACCCATATAATCATCCACCATTCGTTCAATAGCGATAGAATCATATGCAGTGACAGTAGACGACATGTCAGTAATCGTTGGCAGGTCCTTCAGTCTGGACCAGATCTCAGCACTTGCTCCTGATTGCCCTGCATCACCGCCAACGGGTGGGTTTGGAAATTTTATCCTTTTCCTGGCAGCTCCAGTTGCGGTAGAAAATGAAGGAGGAGCTGTTTGCAGGTCACGTTCCGCTTGACTTGACAATTGTCTCACCAGCAGGTCTTTGAACCTCTGCAGACTTGTGTCTGCCGGAAAGAGAGATCCAATGTAGGTTTTAAATCTAGAATCGAGCACGGTGGCCAAAATGTAGTGCTCTGATTTCAACAGATTGACCACCCGTGAATACTGATAAAGCGAATGAAGGGCTCCATCCACAAGTCCCACATGCCTAGCGGAATCGCACCGTCTTAGCTCCTCCTTCAATCTCCCCAGCTGCTTCTGCAAAAGCCTGATGAGGGGTATGACCTGACTCAGGTTGGCAGTGTCTGAACTGACTTCACGTGTGGCAAGTTTAAAGGGTTGGAGAATCTTGCGCAACATGGAAATCATTCTCCACTGCGCTTGAGTCAGGTGCATTCCCCCTCCTTTGCCTATATCGTATGCAGATGTATAGGCTTGAATGGCCTTTTGCCATCCTCTGAAGCATATAGAGGTTTGAATTCTACCTCGTTACCACCTCTTGATTCAGGTGATGGCAGGGCATGTTCAGGAGTCTTTGCTGGTGCTCCAGTCTTCTGCACGCAGTGGCTGAATGCCGAAAGTGGCCCGCAATTTTTCGAGCCACCGACAGCATCTCTTGCACGCCCCTGTCGTTTTTTAAATAATTCTGCACCACCAAATTCAATGTATGTGCAAAACATGGGACGTGCTGGAATTTGCCCAGATGTAATGCACGCACAATATTGGTGGCATTGTCCGATGTCACAAATCCCCAGGAGAGTCCAATTGGGGTAAGCCATTGTGCGATGATGTTGCTCAGTTTCCGTAAGAGGTTGTTAGCTGTGTGCTTCTTATGGAAAGCGGTGATACAAAGCGTAGCCTGCCTAGGAACGAGTTGGCGTTTGCGAGATGCTGCTACTGGTGCCGCCGCTGCTGTTCTTGCTGCGGGAGGCAATTCATCTACCCAGTGGACTGTCACAGTCATATAGTCCTGAGTCTGCCCTGCTCCACTTGTCCACATGTCCATGGTTAAGTGGACATTGGGTACAACTGCATTTTTTAGGACACTGGTGACTCTTTCTCTGACGTCTGTGTACATTTTCGGTATCGCCTGCCTAGAGAAATGGAACCTAGATGGTATTTGGTACCGGGGACACAGTACCTCAATCAAGTCTCTAGTTGCCTGTGATTTAACGGTGGATACCGGACACACGTTTCTCACCGCCCAGGCTGCCAAGGCCTGAGTTATCCGCTTTGCAGCAGGATGACTGCTGTGATATTTCATCTTCCTCGCAAAGGACTGTTGGACAGTCAATTGCTTACTGGAAGTAGTACAAGTGGTCTTCCGACTTCCCATCTGGAATGCCGATCGACTCCCAGCAGCAACAACAGCAGCGTCAGCTGCAGTAGGCATTACACTCAAGGATGCATTGGAGGAATCCCAGGCAGGAGAGGACTCGTCAGACCTGACAGTGACATGGCCTGCAGGACTATTGGATTTCCTGTGTAAGAAGGAAATTGACACTGAGGGAGTTGGTGGTGTGGTTTGCAGGAGCTTGGTTACAAGAGGAAGGGATTTAGTAGTCAGTGGACTGCTTCCGCTGTCATCCAAAGTTTTTGAACTTGTCACTGACTTCAGATGAATGCAGTCCATGTGATGTATAAGGGAGGATGTTCCTAGGTGGTTAACGTCCTTACCCCTACTTATTACAGCTTGACAAAGGCAACACATGGCTTGACACCAGTTTTTTGTATTTTGACCAGGCATGTCAATGGCCATATTCGTCCCATGGACAACAACTGTCTCCCCGGGTGCCTGACTTAAACAAACCACCTCACCATCAGAATCCTCCTTGTCAATTTCCTCCCCAGCGCCAGCATCAAACATATCCTCATCCTGGTGTACTTCAACAGTGACATCTTCAATTTGACTATCAGGAACTGGACTGCGGGTGCTCCTTCCAGCAATTGCAGGGGGCGTGCAAATGGTGGAAGGCGCAACCTCTTCCCGTCCAGTGTTGGGAAGGTCAGGCATCGCAACCGACACAATTGGACCCTCCTTGGGGATTTGTGATTTAGAAGAACGCACAGTTCTTTGCTGTGCTTTTGCCATCTTCACTCTTTTAATTTTTCTAGCAGGAGGATGAGTGCTTCCATCCTCAGATGAAGCTGAACCACTATCCTTGAACATAGGCCAGGGCCTCATCCGTTCCTTGCCACTCCGTGTTGTAAATGGCACATTGATAAGTTTACGCTTCTCCTCAGACGATTTTGATTTAAATTTTTTGGGTCATTTTACTGAGCTTTATTTTTTTGGATTTTATATGCTCTCTACTGTGACATTGTGCATCGGCCTTGGCAGACGACGTTGATGGCATTTCATCGTCTCGGCCATGACTAGTGGCAGCAGCTTCAGCACGAGGTGGAAGTGGATCTTGATCTTTCCCTATTTTACCCTCCACATTTTTGTTCTCCATTTTTTAATGTGTGGAATTATATGCCAGTATCAATAGCAATGGCCTACTACTATATATACTGCGCACAACTGAAATGCACCACAGGTATGGATGGATAGTATACTTGACAACACAGAGGTAGGTAGAGCAGTTGCCTTCTGTACCGTACTGCTATATATTATATACTGGTGGTCAGCAAACTGTGCAAAACTGAAATGCACCACAGGTATGGATGGATAGTATAATTGACGACACAGAGGTAGGTAGAGCAGTGGCCTTCTGTACCGTACTGCTATATATTATATACTGGTGGTCAGCAAAATTATGCACTGTACTCCTACTATATACTACAATGCAGCACAGATATGGAGCGTTTTTCAGGCAGAGAACATATAATACTGGTGGTCACTGGTCAGCAAAACTCTGCACTGTACTCCTCCTATATAATACTGATGGTCCCCAGTCCCCACAATAAAGCAGTGTGAGCACAGATATATGCAGCACACTGAGCACAGATATGGAGCATTTTTCAGGCAGAGAACATATAATACTGGTGGTCACTGGTCAGCAAAACTCTGCACTGTACTCCTCCTATATAATACTGGTGGTCCCCAGTCCCCACAATAAAGCAGTGTGAGCACAGATATATGCAGCACACTGAGCACAGATATGGAGCGTTTTTCAGGCAAAGAACGTATAATACTGGTGGTCACTGGTCAGCAAAACTCTGCACTGTACTCCTCCTATATAATACTGGTGGTCCCCAGTCCCCACAATAAAGCAGTGTGAGTACAGATATATGCAGCACACTGAACACAGATATGGAGCGTTTTTCAGGCAGAGAACGTATAATACTGGTGGTCACTGGTCAACAAAACTCTGCACTGTACTCCTCCTATATAATACTGCTGGTCCCCAGTCCCCACAATAAAGCAGTGAGCACAGATATTTGCAGCCACCTGAATAAACCTGAGAGGACGCCAGCCACGTCCTCTCACTATAATTTCCAATGCACGAGTGAAAAATGGCGGCGATGCGCGGCTCCTTATATAGAATCCGAATCTCGCGAGAATCCGACAGCGGGATGATGACGTTCGGGCGTGCTCGGGTTAACCGAGCAAAGCGGGAAGATTCGAATCTGCCTCGGAACCGTGTAAAATGGGAGAAGTTCGGGGGGGTTCGGATTCCGAGGAACCGAACCCACTCATCACTATATTACAGACAGCAATGTTAGTATCAATACTTGCGAAGCATCCCAAAATATATTGTTACTAATGTTATATAGAAAGATCTTGCAACAGTAAGCATCTAAACACAGACCCGTCAATTTGTGGAACTAGACACGCACTTTGGGCAGAGTGTGACACCCCCCCCCCCCCTCGGCGGCTCAACGTGCTTCGCGCGGCACATCCTACTGTAATCTTCCTGATTCTGGTTTTCAAAATTAGGCAAGTATGACACAGTCTCTAATATCTATTTTAATGTACCAGGAAGTTTTCAGGAAAATAAGTAACAATGGCAAAGGCACTTTGGATCAGGCTAAATACTAGTAGTTGCCATTACCAAACAACTGGTATCCATATCAATTTAATATAAATGTCAGGTGTTTACTACGTGGAAAGAATATGCATAACTCCCAACTTTTGTCACAGAGAAGGAGGTACACTAATGCGCTCCTAAAATTAGGGGCATGACCTCACTGTAAGGGGGAAGGGCCTCATTGTAAGGGGCGTGGCCTCATGTCCCCCATTTCTGACACTATGGGGGCATGGATAGTGCTCAGTGAGCTGCTGGCCATACCCCCTGTCCCTCTCTGTCAGGGAATAGACACTGTGCACATCATGTGCACAGAGGTGATCTCCCCCCCCCCCCCCCCCACACACACACACACACCGCAGGTAGGACAGCGAAACATACTCTGAAAACTGGGACTGTTCCACCAAAATCGGACAGTTTGGATGTATGGTATATGTATCAAAGAATACTATATTCACATATTTATTATGCTACATTATGCTCAATTTCTTGTTTCAATAATGTTATTCCAACACCATTTATGTTTATAGTTTATGTAATACTGCAGGCAATACTGTCTAATATTGTACAAACTAAGATCCAGGACACTAACAATGGAAACAGGTAAGGCAGCATATTCAACATGTGACAAGAGTGACAATTGAGGATCGTTTGTGTCTTTTGAAAATAGTTGGGCAGATTTATTAAGCCTGGAGAAGTGATAAAGCAGTGATAAAAAAGTGATAAGTGGAATGTGATAATACACCAGCCAACCGGCTCTTGTCATTTTTCAAACACATAATGGCCCTCATTCCGAGTTGTTCGCTCGCTAGCCGCTTTTCACAGCATTGCACACGCTAAGCCGCCGCCCTCTGGGAGTGAATCTTAGCTTAGCAGAATTGCGAACGAAGTATTCGCAATATTGCGAAAAGATTTTTCTGTGCAGTTTCTGAGTAGCTCGAGACTTACTCTTCCAGTGCGATCAGTTCAGTGCTTGTCGTTCCTGGTTTGACGTCACAAACACACCCAGCGTTCGCCCAGACACTCCCCCGTTTCTTCAGCCACTCCCGCGTTTTTCCCAGAAACGGCAGCGTTTTTTCAAACACTCCCATAAAACGGCCAGTTTCCGCCCAGAAACACCCACTTCCTGTCAATCACACTACGATCACCAGAACGAAGAAAAAAACTCGTAATGCCGTGAGTAAAATACCAAACTTCTTAGCAAATTTACTTGGCGCAGTCGCAGTGCGAACATTGCGCAAGCGCAATTAGCGGAAAATCGCTGCGATGCGAAGAAAATTACAGAGCGAACAACTCAGAATGAGGGCCAATGATTGGCTGGTGCGTTATCACCTTCCACTTATCACTTATCCCTTCTCTAGGCTAAATACATCTGCCCCATTGTTAGTAACTTACCAAATAACACAACTTGAGGAGTCATTTGAGAATTGGGAGTAAGCCACGAGTCCAAAAGCAAGAAGCTTTAATTATGGCATTTATACAGTATATTCAAGACCTTAGTAATGTTTGCACAGTTTTCAGAACAGAGAACTAAAGTATTTTTTGAGAGATTATTAGCTATATTCCAAAATAATCTATTTTTTTCCATCTTATGATCTTAAGCTGTTTTAAAAGTTTATTCTAACTAAAAGTAAGGCACAGTTAAAGAAAAGGAAAATTTGCGTAGGCTGTGAGTAAACCAATATTCCTTATTACATTAATTGGAACAGGAAACTGATAAAATATGTCTTATATGCGTCTCCTGCATATTGTAAGCATCATTACTTATTTATCTTTTTGCTATTGTAGCTAACTGAATAAATAAATTCTTCATTGGAACTTAAAGAGTTATTTCAGCCTCATTGAAGCAAGTATACATTACTTGTAGCTAACAAATACACTTTCTTTCTATTTTATGGCATGGTAACCTAATGACAAAATACCAATTAATGCACTTATGGCACTCACAAATATTACCTTTAAGTGTTTGTTTAATATTTCCTAGAGAGATCTTGCACAGTAGTTTGTTGGGCATACTAGTGGTTCCCAAACTTTTTTGAATCACGGTACCCCAGACTATCAGAATTTTTTTCATGGCTGCCCTAGGCCAGGTTTCTTATTGAAAAATTCAGAAAAAAAAAGAAATTAAGTAAATTGTGTTTATATGTCATCTTTAGGGTCAACTGTGTAATGAGGGATAATATTTGCTTCTGTTTGTCCACAGATTTTATGATTGAAAGCCACCAGCACTGGTTTTGCCTTTTATATTGACCATAAATAATTAGAATTGATCCTGGACCACCAACCTGAGGCACCCCTGCAAGTATTCCAAAGCACCCCAGAGTGCCACAGGGCACAGTTTGAGAACCACTGCACTATACAATTATCTGTCTGATCTGCCAAGTTATTTCATAGTGCATACACATGACCAATCTGAAAATATAAATCGGCCAGACATGCCGGATCGTCCAGCCAGTACATCTGATACAATATTTTCAGGTTGAAAGCGGGCCGCACCAGGAAGTATATGTATGGCGGTGTCCAACCCAGTTCCTTCAATGGAGAGGAATAAAGTAATGTCAGATGCAAATTGGCCATATTGCTCATTGGGTAGAATCCCTATGGGCAGATGTCCCTGTGGGAATTGTTTTGTTTACTGATGTGTGGCCTCACCCCCAACATGACAGAAATCCCACTGGCACTTACTACACACTCGCACATTAATTCTGTTATTACATTACTGTGTATTGTTTGCAGTACAGCAACTATGCCATCCATATATTTTTTTAAAGAATTACATGATCTCCCTAATCATAATCATGTATGATAATTTGCCACTAATGTAGAGTAGTGTGCCAACCCCCATGTTTTGGTTTTGGATCTGTGTTAACTTAGCATTTTGGTTTTCCTCTCATGTGTTTTGGTTTTGGATCTATAGTCATTAAAAAAAATTGATAGAACCTGCTAAATTCACATAATTTGGGCCTTTTAGGATCCTACTATATTATTAACCTTGGTAACATTAATTTCCAGTAATTTCCAGTAAATTTTGACCACCTCATAGTTTACAATATTGTTTTCATTCAGTTTAGGCAAAAGGCTGCAGCGACTAGCTGGTTACTAAGCGACAGAGCAGCAGCACCAACACATGGCAGTTTAGAGCACATCTATAAAACATTGCCATACAGTAGCAGCACAAAAGAAAAATGGTGCAGGATGGAATTGTCCTTGGGCCCTGCCAACCACTCTTAGGTTGGATATTGAAAAAGGACATGTACAGTTTAACAAATCAAGCACTTCAGCAAAAGGGACTGCCATTTTTGTGGCTAAAGTGCTTGATTTGTTTGGGTCCCCACAAAACAAGCTACAAATGTACTTAATGCAGCTAAGCCAACAGGGCTATCTAAAATCATCACTCGCTGTGGAGCCACAGTACTTATATGCTATGGATGCAGTGGGGTATGGCCTGCAGAGTCAGAATATAGTACTTACATGTTATGTGAATGCAGCTGGGTATGGCCTGCTGAGTCATAGTACTTATATATTATGTGAATACAGTGGGGTACAGTGTATACACCACACACAAGTTAAACCCAACTATTTAAAGTATTTAATTCTTATTTAAACTTTTTTTGCAAATGACAACTCCCTGCAGACTGACAGTGCTTATACAGTATTATGTGAACGCAGTGGGGTATGGCCTATGGAGTCATAGTACTTATATGTTATGTGAATGCATTTTAGCATGGCACCTACACCGCACACCAGTTGTACAAAAAAAACAATTATTGTATTTATCAGAGTTTATTTTTTTGCATATGACAACTCACCCTGCAGACTGACTCTACTGACAAAATGTGATTGTAGTAGGGTATGGTCTGCAGAGTCACAGAACTTATATATTTTGTGAATGCAGTGGGTATAGCATGCAGAGTCACAGTAGTTATATGCTACGTGAATGCAATGTTGTACGGACCTACAGCACACAACAGTTGTACAAAAAAAATTATAGTATTTATTTATTTAATATTTTTCTTAGCAAATTACAACTCACACTGCAGACTGACAGTGCTTCTATTTATGGGAACACAGTGGGGTACAGCACACACAAGTTGTATAATTTTTTTTAAATGTTTTAACTTTTTTTACTTTTTCACACTGCAGAGTCAAAACACATATTTATGTGAATGCAGTGCGGTATGGTCTGCGGAGTCACAGTGCTGTTATTATGTGGCTGCATTGGGGTACAGCTCCTACACCACACATAAGTTGTACAAAAACACAACTATTTAAAGTATTTATTTTTTCATATTTGAGGGTTTTTTTTGTGCAAATGACAACTCACTGCAGACTGACAGTGCTTTTATTATGTGAAGGCAGTGGGGTATTGCCTGCAGAGTCACAGTACTTTTATTATGTGAAGGCAGTGGTGCAAAGCACCTACACCACACACAAGATTGGCAAAAACACCAACAATTGTTATGGAGTCACAGTACTTATATGTATGAACCCAGTGGGGCATGGCTTAGCCCTGAACACTCATAAGTCTTTTTTTATTATTTCTGTTTTTACAAATTTTGGGGGGACGGGGTTATATATATTTTGTTTACAAACTGCTTCAAATCACTGCACTTATTATAGTAGTGGTGGCACATACCAGTGTTTACCAATAAAGGGTTATCCAATATAATAAAGGCATTAAAATAAAAATAAATAATGCTGCCCTTAGGAGGAGCTCTGGGCTGTATGCAGTATGTGCAGTTAATTATTTTTATTATTATTATTATTATCATTATTATTATTATTATATTTCTTATATCCTGGCAGTCTAGTGGATGTGCTCTAAGCAGTTTGCTGTGTCAGTGTGTGCAGCTAATATTATTATTATTATTATTATTACTAATAATGCCCTGCCAGTCTAGTGGATGTGCTCCCTCTTGGGCATCTGCTGTAATATGGCACCAAGTCACCGCTGCAGGGTCCTTATATTGAATCCAAAACCCACAAGAATCCGACACCACAATGATGACTTTTTCCTCTATTTGGAATCCGGCGAAGGCAAGAAAACCTGAGCCGCCGCTTGGATTCCCTCAGACTGGGAACATTTGTGTGGGCTCGGATCTCTGAGAGCCAAGCCCACACATCTCTATCCTAATGTTTAATTTTATTTAAATTAACTTCCCCATTTATGCTGGACCTGCCCACTATTTAGCAAGTCTCGGGGGAGGAAAGGGTTGTGGTCACTGCTACATCTCCTTCTCACATGAGGCCACTTTTAGTACCCAATCCACCCCTGCTCACAGTGTCTGCCCATGATATCTGGTGGATTAAAGCCAGTCAGATAGAGGGGATTATTCAGTAAGGATTACAGATTCTGATAAAAAGCAGAATCTGCATTCCATTCTGTAGCATGATGGGGGCCACCCACTGTAGTGCAAGGTCGCCTAGTATGCTAACTGGTGGCTACCATTGCTGTTGAAGCAATTGTGGACAACCCCTTGCAGCTGCACCTAGTATGCAGTATGCAGGCAGTCAGCTGCCATTTTTCCCATCAGAGTGGCTGCATGTGATATCAATAGTCCCTTCTCTCTGGTGCCTATTTGAGGTCTGTGAGTGGCATAAACCATGATTCCCTACTATTTAAAAAGCTTTTCAGGGAGATTGTGGGTGCAGTAATACTGTGGACATGTGCTGGTCCTCCTTGGAATTGTTGCATGGTCAGAGCCAAAACTAGGGGGGGGGGGCTAGGAGGGCATGTGACCTGGGCGCCAGACTGGAGAGGGTGCCAAGACTGCCACTTTAATCCCCCTAACGCCCCCTCCCTATGCAGCAGCGATAGTTTAGAGCCGGCGGAACTCGAGCGCCAGACTCTGCTAGCTGCTGGGCACACTGCATCGCTGAGATGAAACTGAAAATAAACTACAACTCCCAGCAGCCCTTGCTGCCGGGAGCTGTACTTTACTTTCAGTTTCATCTCTGCAGCGTGCTGTGATCAGCACAGTAGAGCCGCATTAAGAGGGGGCAGAGGGTACAAATTACTAACTCCCCCCGCTAACCCCACAGCCAGTGACTTTAATCAGACAAGAAATTCTGAGTTCCGAAAAGGGGGCGGGGCTAAATGGCACTGTACACACAGTGCCACCATGCCAGCCAGCAACAGTGTGAGAGAGAGGAGAGGAGCAGCACAGCCTAAACAGTGAGTATAACTCAGGGAAGGGGCACTGTATGTGTGTGACTGCTATATGTGTGTATGAATGTGCGCATGTGTGTGATTGCATGTGAATAGGTGTGTGACTACATATCTCGCTGCACTCGCCACACTGGGGTGGGAGTGGTACCTGTTGGTAATTAAGAGACACACACGGTCCTGCGTTTCAAATGCAGGACCGTGTGTGTGTCTCTTAATTATGGAGAATTAGCTTCAGTGCCGCACTTTTTGCTGATATATATATATATATATATATATATATATATACACACACACTTGAATGCTAAGTTAATGGCTCACCCCGGGTGCCAAAACTCCTAGTTTCGGCCCTGGCATGGTTGCTAAGTAAGATCTACTCGCTGACGAAAAGACAGTGATAAATTATATTTCAGGAATTGTTCATAAAATGTGTTCTACTCACATGTGGCTCCATATAATGTAAGTGGCCATAAGAAACTTTATTGGAAAATGTATGTAGCCATCAGGATCATTGTGCCTTATAACCAATGCATGGAAATGGCACTAATGATACAATTTAAATGTATATATCTGATTTCTTTTTTTTTTCCAATTATACAACAGCTACATAATGTTGATAAGGTGCACTGAGGGAGATTGCTAGATTTTTAATGGAGTCAGGGAGATTGCTGTTATTTCAGGGAGTCTCCCCAATATTCAGGGAGGATTGGGAAGCATAGCATAAACAATCTCTCCCCATGCACAGAACATTAGATATGACTTAGAATTCTTTGTATAACATAGGCAACACTGTAGTACTGAACCTTTCTTAAAAATTATTTAACAGAAATTGGCAGATAAGTTGCTGATACAAGAATTAGGAAATAGCAAACAAAATGTGCAGTATGTGTAAAATATGTAACATTCTTATTACATTTTCTTTGACCTTTTCTCTGTTTTGTTTGTTTTTAGGATTTACTACCTAATTACTCCGAATGTATTAGCCTCTTTATTTTCAGTAATGTTTAGTTGATATTATGGCTGGAACTAATTTGTTATACGTAAATAGAAAAATCATTTTGAGAAAAATATATATCTTGATTGGGTAGTTGCACATGTTCCTCACAATGTTTATGTGCAGTTCATATAAGACAAAATTTATGCAAGTGTCAGTCTTAATGTGTTGCGAATGCAATAATCGCTCCATCATATGATATGCCAGTGGTTAGTTATTTAGGATTAATATCATATTTCGACATCATAAGGATAAAGGTATTGGTAATAAAATGTAATTTATGTTGTTCTTTATGGATTTTAATTTGACCGTTTACAATCCAAAGAATCAAATAATCTCAAGTGTCTGATTAAATATAGTTTTTTGAATTAAAGGCATAACATCAAACACTGCTTTAATTCTCTTTTATTAGACAACTGGGTTCACATTGCCAATAATGTGTAGCCATTATTGAGACTGAGAAATGAAAAGACATAAACAATATAAAATGGTTCTCTTGGGTGTTAAATGAAAAGAAATTTGCCATATTGCTGTATACACTGATGGAAAACATAAGTATTATTGCTCAAAGTTGAATCTGAAGTATAATGCACAGGATGTCATTATGCAAAATAAATACAAGATAGAAATAAAAATGGAAATGCAAGTTACTTATTAGACAATGTACTGGCAAAATAATTTGACATGTCAAATATTAGTATAAGCCTATGAAAACTTCACTTCCTATTCCATGATTGCAAGCATTCTTAATTATATTTCACAGTGCTTTGTATTAAACATTACTTACTCAGAATATGGTTTAACAAGAGCAGTAGCTTAAAGCCATCAACATATAATATTATTATTATTATTATTATTATTATTATTATACATTATTTAAGTTTTGAGACACTATGCAACTAGGCGTCATTACATTCTTAGATGATTGAATGGTCCCTGATCAGTAACAGATTACTAAATTTGTAAGAGTGAGCCTCTGCATCCCAAACTAATGAAGAGTATAATGAATTGAGTGGCAGCATATACTATACATCAGAATCTAAAATGAGGACATAAAATGCCAAAAGTGTTACATGCGTTCAAAAGGTAGGATATTTTGCAAATACTTATTTGTGAATGTTGTGTATATTTTATTATAATTTGCTAAGTTTTCTTGTTTTATTAAAGGTTACAATCTAAAAAATAATAATAGATTAATGTACGTGATACTTGAATAATATTTAAGGGCAGGAAATGCATGAGCTGGAGCAAAAGAAAATATGTTAAAATTATAAATATTAATAGGTACAGAGATAATTAAGAGGTATTTGGCATCAGGTCATAATAATGTATTAAGTAAATCTTTGAAGTATGCAAAGATAAATTACATTCTGATGTTACAATATAAGGAATTCAATGTATAAGTCATAGCTTTTAAAACTTTATTTGCACTAAGTAAAGTTATGTAAGGCAATGTATATAGGAGATTAGATGTGTATGAGTAATGCAGGAATAAGCTCTACTGGAGCGGAACCGTTATTTGGGATGTGCTCTGCTTCTCCTGGATAATGACCTGTCCTTTTCCCTGCATGGCAGATTCAATGCAAGAATTCTGCTGTGAGATTGGTAGTGAAAGAGTCCTCTGATATCTCCCTGGTTGACTATCAGTTGCATTCTTCCTTGAATAGCACTAATTCACATCCTGTTTTGCAGAAGTGTATGCAACAACCCAGTCTCTAGTCGTGTAATGAAGAGAGTTGTAGGATGGGAGATTAAACTTTTACTAAACTCCCTGTCATTGCATGGCATGTTCTAAAACAGTAATATACTATAATGTATGAAACTGACATGACTACACTAGAAACATCACATTATGAAGCCATGAATAATTGCACAATTCAAGCTATACACTAGGGATACATTTAATAGACTGCAAGTTTTTACAGAGATATGTGTTTCCAGTGAGTTTACATTGAAACTGTCTAGATGGGTTTGGTACGATATCCCAGCAGTCATGAAGACCAACAGTGGAATCCTGACTTACAGATTCCTGACACATGCCAGTAAGTATTTAACCCTACAGTTATCCCTAAAACGTCCCTCCTGCAGCTTAATCCTAACCTCACCCTCCCATTGCCTAACCCTAACCATTCCCCCCACAGCCTAACCTTAACCTCCACCATGCCCACAACTTAATCTCTAACCCTCCCCTTATTGCCTAACCCTAACTCCACTACTTCATGACAGGATGTCTCGGGATTCTGTCCTTCAGGATCCCACTGTCAGTATTCTGACTGTTGGGGTCCTGACTGCATGGATTTTGACAGCATCCCATCCAGATATACTGTAGGCAGAGAGTTAGAAGGTGCCATGTAGCTCAACAGTGATTTCTATTGCCACATGCTGTAACCTATGAAAAACTCATCAATCCTACAGTGAGTTTCATTGACATTCCTAAGCCTGCAGCTTAAGCATGCCAGATATTGCATGGATGTATAACAATCTCTTCTCTTTACAGGTACAGGAAATTCACTGTATATATCTGAGGCTTGCATTTCTGCCTGCATTTATAACACCTCAATACAATACTGATACTGGTATAAATAGATAGATAGATAGATAGATAGATAGATAGATAGATAGATAGATAAATAGATAGATCGATAGACAGATAGATCAGTGATTGTTATGGCCACATAGAGAGTCCTTAGCCAGGTATCTGCATTTAATTGTATAACTGGGTACAGGGTTAACAGGTTATGCAGAGGGTAATAGCAGTAGTGGTAATGCACAGTGGTCTTAGCAGGGGTTTATAGCAATAGTAACACAGTGGGAACACAGCAGCATTGTTAATTGGTGTGGCAGCCTTGATTATACAGGAGTTTGCTGGACATTGTAGTGTACCTTGTGCAGGGTGCACTCTGCCTTATTGTGTGAAAGAGTGGTTTTGGTACAGCAGTGATTGACATCCATGGCTGCGGTAGGGTCCAGAGCACTGGGTCTGCATACATCCACACAAGCCGCTGGAGGAGAGAGACACATGGCATTGCCACCCATGTACAGTATTGCATGTTGCAGGATGGACCTGCAGTGATAGCCAAAGAGAGTCATAGTGCCCACCGGCTCCTGGCTAAGTGACAGAGATAACACATATATACAATATATAATAATTTTATATAATTTTATTTCCTATAATTCTTCATTATATGTTTTTTTTTTTTACTAATTGCTCATCCTACCATTTGTAACATATGTAGTGTGCCCCAGATGGCTGCCTCATCTGGTACTTTCATAGGCAAGATGAACAACTCGTGGAACTATTCATGCAGTTGGTATCATGTTAGACTTTTCATTTACCCATATACAGTATGTCTTACTTACATGTATTGCTTATCTCACACATTTCTACCTGCGTAGTGCACCCATGGTGGCTGCTTCATCTTGCACTCTTGTAGGTAGGTAAACAATGAAGGGATCCATTAATTTTGTAAGGATCTGCATCTCATTTTACTATTGTGCAGCTTCCCTTTAACATGTCATATTTTTTCAGACTTTGCTTATTTTGCCCAGTGTAACCTATGTAATGTGCCCAAGATGGCTGTCTCGTATGGTACTTTCATGGGCAGAATAAATAATCCTTTTATGATCTAATATGTCTGTATCAGTTGTGTAATATGGGCCCTTAATCAGAGATGGATGGTTTTGCGCAGCAACTGTGTCTTTGGACGAAGGCAATCTTTAGGTCCTGACACTGTGACTCATGACTGGGAAAGGGGATATGTGCATTAGTGCCTAAAAGTCATCTAACAGTTGGCTTAAATACCCCCAGATATTTATCTTGTGTAAATCCTAGCACTCTAGAGCTCTCTGACTGAAACAAACCTATTTAAATAAGTTCTAAACACACAATAATGGTATGCAGCACAGACACCATCTACCTACTACCAAAGTTTCTAAATCATCTTTTTCCCACTTGTAGAGATTCAGGATGTATATACCATTCAACAGAAACATATGAGCTATCTCATGCTCTGAAAGGAAGTCCAGAGCCATTCAATGTCTATAGATATATCTGACACATATCCTAACTGGGCCCTGGTTCTGATGTTGGTTTTGTGCACTACTCCAATGCTGCTCCTCACTCAGTGTGAAGAGCTCACTTGGCCCAGGTGGTGGCATTCTTTTAGTGGTTGAGGTATGCATGGTATCAGTGCCTTGCATACAGATAGAGGTCATAGCAGTGAACTACCATAGCAGCTCGGTGCACTCCACAATGCTGATCTTGGTCCAACAGCGCATAATCTGTTGGTGTTATACTATCCTCCCATTCCCTCTGCTGATGATGTCCTCTGCAGTCTACCTGTTTAGGGAAGTTAGCCCTAAGCCACAGTGCTTGGTTACTACAGAAAGCTCCTGGTGTTTCAGTGCCTTAGTGTTTTCAGTGTTTCTTGATAAGTGTTGCAGTGTGCTGACCTCTGGCCTGTGGTCAATATAGGCTGAGAATGTGATATAATAGGCCACAAATGTGTAATGTCATCAATCTAGCTGGCCTGAGGGCAGGGGTGTAGTAGGCTCTGGCATTGTGTCGGAGTTGACTGCGTAAACCCAGGTCTCCATAAACATGGCGCTCACCTTGCGATTTTTGACACAGCTGCAGCACCTGAAGTGGGACTCTGGAGAGTTAAGTATTAAAACATTGATGCAGTTTGTGTGGTGTGGGCCCCACCAAACCCAGGGGCCCATGTGCACCGTACACATTGCACCCATTATAGAAGTGCCAATGACTGAGGGCTATCTTATGTTTGGCAAGCTATTCTGGCAAATTTCCAGAGAGTTTTTTAAACATGACCTACAGTATTGCATCTGGTAAGTTGTATGTTTATCCCACCCTATTACATTTGGCCCATAGTCTTCTATTATCCACTATTGTACATAAACTAAGTTATAGTCAATAATGTAGTAATTGCTCCTAGATCCCAATACCAGTCAATTAGGTGATAACTCCAGTACGCCAAGCCTCACTCTAGCTAAGCTCCAGAGGTGCTGCAATAAAGTCCTTTGTGGATCACTAAATAGTAAGCTCTGTTGTTTATCATGATGCTTGCCGACATTTCGTACCTAAATATAGCATAATGTACAAACAAATTCTGAGGGCGCACAGTAGGGAATTTATATATCAATTAAAATTCAACTACCAAATGCAAATACAAACAACAATAAAAATGTATTGTACACTTATTGATGTACATTCTCTTCTTAAAAGGCAGCAACCCTTAGAAATGGATTGTTACATATGGGTTTGCCTGTTTTTAAATTTGTTATGAATGTGTACCATCAATAAGTGTACAATACATTTTTATTGTTATTTGTATTTGCATTTGGTAGCTGAATTTTAATTGATATATAAATTCCCTACTGTGCGCCCTCAGAATTTGTTTGTAACGTGTTTCTTGGAACCCTATTCTAGCAGTAGGGTTATTCTAGAGGTGCTGCCCCTAATATAGCGCAAGATAAGGGTAAATTTATATATTTATAACATAATGTACATCTGCTCTGATCCAAAAACAGTATATTAATACATACTACAGAGTATGTATTTTAGAAACAAGTTAAGTGGTATCCAGGAGAATTATCCATTGTTTAATTAATAATATTCTTTATTACTTGACATTTTTAAAAATCTAATTTTTCGTTGAGACTATAGTACCATCAAATCAGAATTTTACTTTTACATGTCCATCAGTATGTTATTAAAAAGCTGATCAAATACATTTTGTGAAAATATTATGTTTTAGAATTATTTCCCTTGACTGAATCTGCTACTATTTTTTTATATATACAGTAATTCTTAGAAAGCTATAAAGTCTTATTTGAAGCAGATGGCAATATCTTATATAGTTTGTATAAAATACATTACATATCACAGGAGATACCTCTACAATTAAGGGAGGCCTGTGGCTCAGATGTTTCGAAAACAATATTGACACTTGACATTTTAATTTATGAAATCATAAATTTTTTATAGTGAGGCATAAAAAGTAAAGAGCAAAAGCATTAAGACCAAGCAATAATACTATGTTGAAAAATGACTTCTTTAAAAAAAAATATTTGTCAACTATTTAGGTAGCAGATTTTAAAGTACAGCATGGATTAAACAACTAATTCCTATAAAGGGGACATTTTAATACTGAAATACAAACTTAGAAAAAAGTATTAAATGAGTTCTGCGTTGGAAGATTTCAGCATTTGTATATTTACAGTGAGGATCATTTGCTTATTTAAAGAACAATTACTGTATGAGATTCATCTGCAATTGGTGCAATTAATTTTGATATCTGTCCAAATTATTTGAAGAGTGTATTTATGCACTTACAGTATCTCTGTATGGTTTTAGAAAGGGAAAGAAACAGTTATATAACATTGCTATTTATTGTACAATGGTACTTTAAGAAAACAAATTGTACTGTTTGGGCTATTTGGGGTTCTTAGGGGGATATTTATAAAAGCTTGGCGAGAGATTAAGTGGAGAGAAAGAAATTACGTTTTACAGACTGTGGGGCAGATGTACAGTATTAAGTCTGCAGAAGTGATAAGCAGTGATAAAAAAAAGTGATAAGTGGAAGGTGAAATGCACCAGCCACTCAGCTCCTAACTGTAATTTTTCAAACCCATAATGATTGCCTGGTGCGTTATCACCTTACATTAATCACTTCTTTATCACTACTTTATCACTTCTCCATGCCTAAAGGCCAGTACTCACTGGCCGATGGCAGAGAGATGTGTGCTGAGCGAACCGCTCAGCACACATCTCTCCCGGCGCTCAGCACAGCGCGATCTGTGCTGAGCGGGCGGGGGGAGACTGGGGGGCCGCTCACTTCACCCAGCGGGTGAAGTGAGCGACCCGCTAGATTGGCCTGCATGCAGGCCAATCTAGCAGCAGCGATAGCGATGCGCGGGGCTGCGCATCGCTATCGCTAAGGGGGCTACACACGGAGCGATCGTGCTTAAAATCTAAGCAATCTAGTCAGATTGCTTAGATTTTAAGCAGCGATCGCTCCGTGAGTACCCCCTTAATACATCTGCCCCTGTATTTGAAAAATGACACCTAGGAGCAGATTGGTTGGCAAGTTATCGATCTCCATTTCAACTATTTCTTTGTTGTTTTGAATAACATGTGTATCAAACTCTGGGTCTGATACAGAGGTGGACATACAGTACAGTACTTACAGTACCAATACAAAATACCCAATCTATGCATACTCATAAAAAAATAAGCCTAACATTTTTTTACATACAGCTTTACTGAAGGGGCATACACACGGTGCAATTTGAACTACCGGTATGGACTATGTAGTCCATATCGTTAGAAAACACAGTACATATTGCACTGTTAGATATATAGCTCGCGATGCCGGTGTTGGAAGAAAAAAAATAGCCTGTGCAGGCAGGGGTGGATTAAGCCCTTGGGGGGCCCAGGGCACCCAAGACAGGGGCTAGTTCAGCAACATTTCGGGTTTTATTTACCCTTTGTCAAGCAGCACAAACATACGTCAAAAGGGTAAATAAAACCTGAAATGTTGCTGAACTAGCTGGCGTTTGTGATATGTGATTAAGAAGTCCGCTGAGTGCCATACTTTTGTAGGTTATGTGAAGGCAGTGTAAAGAGCTGCTGACTAAGGAGAGGGAGTGCCGGCCAATCGATTTGTGTGTGTATATATATATATATATATATATATATATATATATATATATACACATACACACATACACACATGTTACATAGAACTCATGCACCCACATACACACAAATACATAACATACACATAAACACATACACACACATAGAAAAATATACACACATACATATACACTAATAGAACATATACACGTACATACAGTATACACAGATAGGGCACAAACTGTGCACACACTTACGCTGAAGCCTGCCCTGAGGAAAGGGGTGAGGATGCCGCAGCCAGAAGATATTGCTGGGAACCAGGAACACAGTTCACCATTAGGACCCACCCCCACGGCAAAAATGACGTGATTAGCGGGTTGGTGGGGAGGGGGCGGAGCCAATATGACGTGATTCTATAACAATTATCTCATATTAGCTCTGCCCCCACTGCTCTGACCCCCCGAATCGCGATATACAGCCACGAGGGAGTGGGGCTCCGAATGACAGCTGTAGGACCAGACAGCGGGCATTGGGGGAAAAAATTTGGCCCACCCCCCTTTCCATCCCCCCCAGCACAAAGCCAGTCACCAGCAAACAGGAGCTGTCGGGGTCAACGCTCCACGCTGCATCAGGGAGAAGACTCCCGGCTGCTGGGGAGGATGGATTCCGCGCTGCCAGCGGGTGTGTGATGTCTCGCTCGCGGCTGTGTGTGTGGCTTCCTCCCCACTTCTCATGGGTCAGTGACTGATACAGGGCAGAGGAGAGAGCAGCACCAGAGCGGTGCAGAGCAGCTTTGGCTGGGGGGCCCCTTATGCCAGGGGGCCCGGGGTACTGACCCCCTTGGCACCCCCCTTAATCCGGCTGTGTGCAGGCATGTCAATTTTAACTAGAAAGTGTACAATCTAGTACATAGAGCCTAATTCAAGGTTGATCGCAACAACAAAATCTTTCTCTAATGGTCAAAACCATGTGCACTGCAGGTGGGGCAGATATAACATGTGCAAAGAGAGATAGATTTGGGTGGGGTGTGTTCAAACCGAAATCTAAATTGCAGTGTAAAATAAAGCAGCAGTATTTACCCTGCACAGAAACAATATAACCCACCCCAATTTAACTCTCTCTGCACATGTTATACTTGCCCCACCTGCACTGCACATGGTTTTGCCCATTAGAAAAAGATTTTGCTTTTGCAATATGGTCTGAATTAGTCCTAAAGTTTATTCAAAATTGGCCATAGAAAAAAATTGCCCAGAGCCAAAATCGCACCATGGGCCTAATGGTGTGTACACACGGTGAGATCCTTGCTATGGTGGTCATTCCGAGTTGTTCGCTCGGTAAATTTCTTTGCATCGCAGCGATTTTCCGCTTATTGCGCATGCGCAATGTTCGCACTGCGACTGCGCCAAGTAAATTTGCTATGCAGTTAGGAAATTTACTCACGGCATTACGAGGTTTTTTCTTCGTTCTGGTGATCGTAATGTGATTGACAGGAAGTGGGTGTTTCTGGGCGGAAACTGGCCGTTTTATGGGAGTGTGTGAAACAACGCTACCATTTCTGGGAAAAACGTGGGAGTGGCTGGAGAAACGGAGGAGTGTCTGGGCGAACGCTGGGTGTGTTTGAGACGTCAAACCAGGAACGACAAGCACTGAACTGATCGCACTGGCAGAGTAAGTATCGAGCTACTCAGAAACTGCACAGAGAAGTCTTTTCGCAATATTGCGAATCTTTCGTTCGCAATTTTGATAAGCTAAGATTCACTCCCAGTAGGCGGCGGCTTAGCGTGTGCAAAGCTGCTAAAAGCAGCTTGCGAGCGAACAACTCGGAATGAGGGCCTATGCCCGATTTTCACTTGCGATTTTCCTTGAACTCCCCGGAGCCCAGATAGCACAGATTTTGACTAACTTATCTTGAGATATGGACTATGTGTGCTTACGATTTTGGCTTATGTGAGATTTTGGCTTATGTGAGATGTCATTGACATGTGAGATGAACTAGATAGTACACCGATCTAGCAAGGATTGACTTGCCTGCACAGTCTATCTTTTCCTGAGATGCCGACCTGGCGGGACCGCGCATCGGGATCGAATCGGGATCGCAAGGTGACTTTCACCTTGCGATCTGCACTAACTTTTCTTGCGATTTTGACTAAATAGTCAAAATCGAAAGAAAATATCTCACCGTGTGTACACACCCTAATTCACACCTGATCACTGCTGTGCGTTTTCGCCAGTGGCTGTCTCAGCCTTGCAATCGTCTCTGCCTGATTGACAGACAGAGGCGGTCGTTTGGCGTAAGGGGGTGGTCTGGTGGTTTGTCCGCCGTTTAGGGGGTGTGGTCCAGGCAACGCAGACGTGCTCAGACCATAGGGGGGCGGGGCATGGCGGCTGCATGACATCAAATGCATGCAGGAGCTGCGCTGGCAGGGAGCTACTCCTAAAGTACAAAAGCATTGTCGCTGTGTGTGGAGGGGGAAGGGGGGTAGGGCCTGAAATGCGGGGCGGACTAGCCCTGTGCTGGCGTCCCCCCCACATGTCTGTGTGACTGAAATTTAGCACATCTATGATCAGGTCTAAATTAGGCCCCGTGTGTATAGTCGATATCGGTGGTTTTGGGCTCCAGTGAGTTCAAGGGAAATCACATAGTGCAAATCGGCCACATAGGCAGAATTGCACAATGTGTATGTGCCCTAAAACAACTAAGATTAGCGTTACAGTCCCAGAGAATTACACCTGCATCTTTCACATTTAGAATTTACACATTCATTAAAAAAAAGTTTCTTCTCCTTATGATATTAAAAATATATTTGCCAAAACATATGTGATTGTACATGTTTAGTGTGATGCAATTACATTATATGTATTTCAAGAAAAACAAACTAACCTGAAACAGTAAGGAAGATTACAATTAAGATAATTTATTGTTTAGAAATGTAATTTATTTTGTTTCTGACATAGATGGAATTCTCTTGGACAACAGTAATGATGAGTTTACTTCTTTGTGTCTGCCAACACCAGAAACAAAAAAGGCACATGGAGAGTGTGTACAAGCCATTGACCAAATGTAATAGCCAGCGTCTTGTTGGAGCTGATGTGGTTTCAGCAAAATAGTTATTAGATTTAAAGTGGCAGCCTGGTTTTTGTTAAAGGAGTGCATTCCTGCTCTACAGTATCTCCATAATGCACTTTACTGAGGCATAAGTTCCTTTACCAAGATGGCTACTGATATTTCTTCTACACATTTACAGCACCATCTTATCACTGTGTGCTCCACCTGTTATTGTGTAGCCTACAAAAAACCTGAAAACCTGGTTAAGTCTCACTGCGTGACTCACTTTGTATGCTGATTCCACTGTTGTATATACCAAAAATAATGCACACATATCAACAGTTTTTCCCTTAAACGAATTGCTGCTTTAAATATCTTGACCACTGTACATTATCTCACAAGAATTGCACCTGTTCCCACAATTCGCAGGCTAATACTATACATTTGGCTCCATGTGTCAGCCTCTCTGGGATGCATGGGATGAGAGGTTGATTGAGGCCTTCTGTCATCACTGAAACTGAAGATAAAGCAGCAAGTTAAATACATTTTATAGGTGCAGTGGATGCTGTACTTTTACCTTCAAGAAGTTTTTATTCCTAAATAACATCTCCATTTGGCACCTGAAGTTTCTTTCCTCTTTCCTCACTTTCCTTATCCTGACTTTAATATCGCAATTGGCAGCCCTGTCAACCCAGCTGCCCTCAAAAAATTCAAGATTCAAGATATTATTCAAGATAAGACCAATTTCAGGTAGAAACTCAACAGCAGTTTCTACCTGGACTTGGTCTTATCTTGCCTTTGTGCTATTTTCAACTTAAATAACTTCCCTCTCAATCTATCTACCACTTTTTCTTCAACATTTTCATTTCCATTCAACCTTCTTCATTCCTATAGTCACTCTTACTAGTCATGTTCTCGACAACATTGATTGTCCCAGTTTTTCCACCTCTTTGGTCTCTCTTTGGGTCCTTCTTTTCTACAATCTATCATACCCTAACTATGCAGTCTGACTTTATGACCAAGCCCTTAACTTTATCTAGACTTAACCACTCTGCTGTCACTATTATCTAATTTTGCTCCATTCCCCAACCTTGTCACACTACTTTTTCTCCAAAAATTATCACTCTATGTTGAGCACCTCTGAAAATATCATAGACTTCTTCCCTTTCAAATATTTCTTCTCCTTCACTTGCTAAATTGTGTTCTGCAGCTTCCTCCCACATCTTCCAACCATGCCATCTCTTCACCACCTTCATCTCCATCCTTCCAGTCTCACTACATTTGACTTTCCCAGCCACTTTACCAACAAATTAATTTCCATTCCTGTGACTTCTCCTCCATGCAGGCTCCACTTCATCCATCCATGCCACTCTCTTCTCCTCTCTATACTCCCTCTGTCCCCTTGATCCTATTCTCTCTCCTCCAGTCACTTCATCCCAAAGCCTACCATAACACTAGACAATTACTTAACCTATTCTTTACTTATTGCTCCTGTTCAGTATCTTCACTTCCTTCTTCAAACTTATGCTGGTCACCCCATTCTTAAGAAACTTTCCATTGACTCTTCCACCCTCTATAATTACCAACTAAATTATCTTCTAACCCTAAGCCTACAATGAGTAGATTGTAAACAATGCAATACCATCAGGGAGGCATTTGATTAGCTCCAAATTTATTCTGCAGAAGGACAATGACCTCAAACATACAGCCAAAGTCATTAAGAACTATCTTCAACATAAATAAGATCAAGGAGTCCTGGAAGTAATGATATGGCCCCCACAGAGCCCTGATCTCAACATCATATAGTTTGTCTGGGATTGCATGAAGAGATAAAACAATTTGAGTAAGCCTACATCCACAGAAGCACTGTGGTTAGTTCTCCAAGATGGTTGGAGCAATCTCTCTGCCAAGTTCCTTCAAAAGCTGTGCAAGTGTATCCAGAAGAATTGATTCTGTTTTGAAAGCAAAAGGTGGTCACACTACATACTGATTTTATTTAGATTTGTCGTGCCTGTGCATTCACTGTGCATTTTGTTAATTGACAAAAATAAACTGTTCACATTTTTTCTTCCAAACTTGCCTATAACCTGTGCATATATATATATATATATATATATATATATATATACATATATATATACCCATATATATATATAAGTCCCAAAGAAATAGACGGCACTCAGAGACTTTGAAGAAATGAATATACAAGGCTGTATTCAAAATCGACGTTTCGGGGTGCAACCCCCTTTCTCAAGATTGCATCACAGCATAACAGACATATGTCTGTTATGCTGTGATGCAATCTTGAGAAAGGGGGTTGCACCCCGAAACGTCGATTTTGAATACAGCCTTGTATATTCATTTCTTCAAAGTCTCTGAGTGCCGTCTATTTCTTTGGGACTTGTACATTATCTTTTGGATGGAGCACCTGAGTCCTTAGCATCTAATTAAGTGAGTGCCGGCTGCCTGTGGACATCATATATATATATATATATATATATATACACACACACACACACACACACACACACACAACAACAGGGGTCCACATATATGGATGAGGCAGCACACTTCCGGACTTTACACAAAGTTAATATTTATTCCTTAAAGAAGCTACGTTTCAAGGCACAAACAGCCTTCTTATCAAGGTGTGACAGAACAAGAAATAATGTGACAAACATACCTTAAATAGGGATCTCTCCCTGTGCCGTGTTCTCCTGCCTCCCGCCACCATAATGTAGTCGCGGACAAGTGACATCATCACTGGGCACCCGTCTATGCCGGGTACTAGGAAGAGCCCAACTGTCCATACATCACAATGGAAACCACATACAACAGCGGCTGCTATTATCCTGGCAGTCACTCTCTGCAGCGGTGTGAACTAGCAACGGACATCCAGGTGGGGATTAGAGGGGTACAACACAAAGTTGTGACTATCTGTTAAGTTATAATAAAAAATATATAAAAATAGAAAAAGTGTAAAATATGTTAGCAATGCAAATACAATGCATATGGCCTAATGGAGCTTATATGACTAATAAATATACATATATTTCTGCATACCAAAATTATATGCAGCTAACTATTATGTAAACTATATGTCCCTATTAAGTATCTATTAAGTATCCAGAAGCCCAAATTATATTACACAGGAACAGTAGTCCTATCACAACTTATAAAAACACTGGCCATGAGAATTTCTTTTTAAGTACCTTGGGCTGTATATGGTCCAAGGTACAGATCCAACGGGCTTCTGCCTGTAATAATTTTTTTTTATAGTCTGGCCTCTCGGCATTGGGGAAATTTGGTCTATAATCCCTATATCGGAGACTTGAGAGTTGATGTTTTCTTTCTCTAAAGTGTCTTGCGACTGGCAAATTTGAGTCCTTGCCCTCCAAAGCTTGTTTGATGGAGGAGCGGTGTGCTGCCATCCTTTCCATGAACATTCTGGTGGTCTGTCCTACATGACTGAGCCCGCATGGACAAGTGATTATATACACCACAAACATACTCGAGCATATCAACACATGTTTAATTTTTATTTTTTTGCCTGTATGCAGGTGACTGAAGGTAGGTCCCATTTTCAAGTAACTGCATTTAGAGCATGAGATGCAACGGTAGCATCCTGTTTTCTTAGCAGTCATATTTGGGGGGGGTAATACTAATGGTGTCACATCCGTTTTTACCAACAGGTCCCTGAGGTTTCTTACTCGTTTGTAACTGCTAAATGACTTTGTTTGTTTGAATGCAGAGAGATTCTTGTCTGAGGTTATCATGGGCCAGAGTGTCTTCACTAATTTTTTATATCATGTTGCTTGCCGTTGTATATTCGCTGACATATGGAATACTATCCCTCATCAGTTTTTCAGATATGTTCTAGGTAAATGATAATACATGGTATTTGTGTTTTAATAAAAGGTCTTTATCGTAGCCTCTTTGTTAGAATCTAGAGACCACTTCGTCCAGTTCTTTCTCTACCCGATTATGATCACTAGAAATTCTGGCTACTCTCATCATTTGTGATTTTGCCAACCCATTCTTTAATGTGGGAGGATTAAAACTGTCAGCCATCAATAATGTATTCCGATCTGTGTCCTTATTGTATACTGAGGTAACTATTTTACCTTGGACGATGGTAAGTTGCACATCCAAGAAATGGACACTTTCTGTACTTAGATGAGAGGTGAATTTGATGGTGGACTCACAATTGTTGATCTCTTCTATAAGGGCATTTAGTCTGTTGAACCCCCCCCCCCCCCTTCCAGATTATAAGTAAATCTATGTATCGTGTATACAACATGATCTGGCTGGAGACATCTTGATTAGAAAAAAAGAACTTTATCTCTTGATCAACATAAATATATTTGCAGACGATGGTGATACACAGGATCCCATGGCACACCCGCTTTTTTGGTGAAAAAAATGTTCCATTATACATGAAATAATTTTTGGTGAGGGTCAATTCTAACAGGCTCATAAATAAGGATATATCTATATCATCAACCTGGTTGTCCATGAGAAATTGTTTTATCATCGATAGACCTATTGTACAAGCTATGTACATCTAAAGTGCACAACACTGTATTTTCTGGCATGTCCCCTAGCTGTTGTATCTTCTGCAACAATGTAGTACTGTCCTTAAGATGTATGTTGTGTACTTATTATGGGTTGTATAAAGCAGTCCAGGAACTTGGCTACCGGCTTGTACAGTGAAATATTGGCCGAAATGATTGGCCTACCAGGAGGTTTTGACTTGTTTTTATGAACTTTTGGAACAGTATAGATGACCGGTATCCTAAGATGAGACTGACTTAATTGTTTAACCATGTTTGGTTCCAGTGTTTGTCTTTGATGGCTTTGCTTAAGACCAGGTCTAGTTCCTTTTTAAAGACCATAGCAGGATCATGGTTCAACTTCACATATGTACCCTGATCAAGTAATTGGTCATCCAGTTCCTTGATGTAATCTGTCATATTCAGGATTACTATCGCCCTGCCTTTATCCACGGGACATATGATGATATCTGTATATTCCGATATATCCTTCACTGCCTTCTGGTCGACACGGGATAAATTGGAGGACCATTTCATATCAAGTTTAGTGTGTTTTTGTATCTTGTCTTCCATTAATCGCGTGAAAGTCTTTATTGATGCATTATATGATGGTGGGTCAAAGGTGAAAACATTTCTAGAAAATGGGATACTACTCAAGTCCTGTTGGTTTTCCTTAGGTATATTTTGAAAGAATTCTTTAAGACAAAGGGCGCATAAAAATATATAATCTATAAATCTATAATTATCAAATTTCCAATTGAAATAGAGATATCTGTTGGTAGGTATTAATGATAGGCCCTTGCTTAGAACCCGTGTTTTGGCCTCTGTGAGAATTCTGGACGATAGGTTCATAATTACATTTTCATTTTGTTTGACTTTGCGGGTCATTTGTTTTGCTGGTCGTGCCTTGTTGGTCTAAGGCAGGGATGTCTGCCCGTGCCCTGGTAATGGTCCCTTAAAGCATAACTTTTGCCATGTTGGAAGTGGAGTCATCTGATTCATGTATTTAGAAATCACTGTCACTGTTGCTATTAGATGTTGTTATATCCTTGCATGAGTGAGCACTTTTATTCTTCCAGGGCTGTTGCGGTATTCTTCGCATCTGCATGGGATTTTGCTCCATCCTTCCAGTCTCACTACATTTGGCTTTCCCACTCACTTTACCTACAAATGAATTTCCATTCCTGTGATTTCTCCATACAGGCTCCACTACATCCATCCATGTCACTCTTCTCCTCTCCATCCTCCACCTGCCCCCTTGATCCTATCCTCTCTCCCCAGTCACTAAATCCCAAAGCCTACCGTAACACTAGACAATTACTATTATATATATATATATATATATATATATATATAGCGCAGATATAAAAGGCGGCACTCAGAGACTTGACTTGTGCAAAACAAACTTTTAGTGCAAAAACTGCAGGTTACAGCATCAAAGTTTCAGGGTGCGTAGCCCCTTTATCAGGATAACCCCCAAAGTGAACAGTTACCAACATATATAGGTGCACTCACCCCTGTAGTCTCCCCCATGCTGATCACCGCTGCTCACACGTCCCGGGCTCGTCGTCCGTCCCGTAATGACAACATAAAAAAAGTTTATTTGAGATTTTTGCAAATCTATTAAAAATAAAAACACCTGGGCATGCGCAGTAGACTCTGGCTTTATGCCGGAGTCTACAAACTGTCGGAGCGGAGGGGGCCAGCAACGGAGGCTGCACACAGGTCCCCTCCTTTCTTGAAACGACCCTAATTTAGAGTAATGCTTCTTGTGTCTGAAACCCTTTTAGCACAAACTCACAGGTGCCGCCTGCAATCAGCTGCTTCTAAATACTGACTGTATTCTCTCCTGGCCTGTATTCTCTCCAGCTACAGACCTGCAGATTTAAACCCATGCCAGATTTGTGCTGTAATTATACAAAATAGCAAAGCAGAAAGACTTTTGATATTAGCGCTAACAATAATAAACTGTACTGCAAATCTGTGTCTACTGTCAGGGCTGGCTCTACCATTAGGCAGCTTTAGGCGGCTGCCTAGGGGCATCGGTCACTGGAGGGTTACACCTAGATTACATGGAATGAGGGCCAATGTACTTTATCACTTTAAAAGTCTTTGAGTTTTGTCCCTTTTCTCTGTATATGTACAATATAATGATGCAATCCCCCCATCCCCCCCAGCCCACCTAGTGGCCACTCTCACTCTATTACATTTGGCCTATGGACTTTTGATCCTGTCGGACTTTTGACGGTTGATCATATGGTGTCGACATGATGAGAGTCTATCTTTTAACTGTCTAATCTATCAAAACCTTTTGTCTGCTTTTAACTAATGCATGTCAGCCATGTTGGGCTGACCTAATGACTGTCGACTTAGACATTGCAGATCTTCTATACCACATATATGTCTCTATATATTTACATAAACCCCTATGTGTCTCTGGGGTTCCAATTTATAGACCGACTATGTATAGGTCGACAGTCAACAGGTCCACCCCATATAGTCGACATGCATTAGGTCAACACTGACAAAAGGTCGATGTGGACAAAACGGGGGGGACTTTAAAAGTTGTGATGACATGTGTTGACCTTATGAGTGTTGACCATTGTCATGTCGACCATTTGAACCTCTCCTTTTGCGCCTGTCATCCTTTTTCTGTGTCAACCTTTTATATGTCTAGTGTCGGACTGAGGAATGTAGGGCCCACCAGGGGAATGCAGTGGTAGGGGCCCATGTTAGGGGTGTGGCCAGTCTGCAGAGGGTGTGTGGCCTACCACCTCATTGGTTTGACTAACCATTAGAGAGTGCAATGTCTGGGCCCATTCATAAATATATACAGTAAATTCAGCTGCTGCATGCATGATAATGTACCAGATTAATAACAGCAATGCACTGTAGAAAATACACCATAGTCCAGTATTAGGTAACATATGTATAATGTATAATTCAAGTGCACAGTCTGGAACCTAATCCTTAGAGCAGAAGGTGGGCCCCTAGGCAGTAGGGCCCACCAGTGGTTTCCCCTGTACCCCTGTGGTCCAGTCCAAGCCTGCACCCATTTGTAAAATACTTACCCCTCCGTAGTCCAGCGCTGACATCCGCAGCGCCGCTAGAACACAGTGAAAATAGCCCAGCGGCCATTTTCACGGCGTTCTGCGCATGCGCAGTAGAGAGATCTCAGTGAAAATGGCCGCTGCACCATTTTCCCGGAGATCTGCGCATGCGCAGTAGAGTCTGAGCCTTCTAGTGCTCAGACTCTACGGCGCTCCGGGCAGAGAGGAGGGGGCCCGACGGAGGAGGCAGAGCACTGGCCTCCTCCTCTCTTAAAACGCCCCTGCCAATATTGTCATTAACTGTTTGACTTTTAATCAACAGCAGCTAATCATAGTTCACTGAAGTTATGTTCACTGCAAAATTGATTGATGAAAAACATATATTAATTACAGCTGATGACAGCAATGTTTTCCTTCCTTAAGTTCTACTGAACCATCAGTGGCTTGAGTAGAATATAAATATGCAGTATAATTTAACATGTTATGTAGAGACAGGGAAAAGTATCCAAAAAAGAAGATTAACTTCTTTACTCACTTATCTTTACTTCTAAACAGAGAGTTCTAATATCATGACTACGTCCTTTATACAAGGTGATTATAAAGTCCCTATGCAATTTAAACTGTATTAACTTTGGATGCACACACAATAGAAGCACACTGCAAAGTTTTAATGAAATATTTGTGATACATTTTTCATAGCTCACATTTGACCTTTTCCTTTACTGTCTTCATTTTCAATCAGTTGAATAGTTTAAAAAGAAATAAAACAAAAAGTATTTAAAAATGTGCGCAATAACCTTAAATCCACTCTGTTTATATTTTATCATTTATAGTTTTCAGTTTATATTTATGTAAATAAATAATGATAAAATGTTCACATTTTACCACATTTCCATTTATATATTTTTAGTATTTTTTTAGGATGTATTCGTATTTAATTCCATTACACATTCCTTGTGCTTAGAGTACACCTATCAGAAAGAGCACACCTCTCCTATAGAATGCCAATTATTAGTGTACTGAATAATTTCCACAGCCTCCTCTACATTCTGCCCTCATGTCCATAGGTAAGGTGACATACAGTAGTAATGCTGGTTCACTGTACCAGAATGCCGCTCTATTTTTCTTTTCAGCATGTGCAGAGCTGGCATACAGTATGTGCACTGAAGCCTCATTTAGCTGCTCTGCACATGCACCGGCCCCATTAATGCCCATAAGAAACACTTCTCTATTTTTCTGAGCCTTATTGATGGCTGACGCATAAAAAGCAAAGAGACAAAAGGTGAAGAGGTCCTGTGCAGAGGTGGCATGCGTGTTTGGAAGAGCAGATCTTAGGGTCTCAGGCGTGTTAATCTACTTTGTAGTACACTCCCCCACATTTTGCTTTGTTGCTAAGTGGTACCTTGTTATCGCCCCTAGACCCTTACGTCTTAATTGCATTATAAAGAATAGCAAAGTAAGGCAAACTTTTCAGTAGTTTCAGGGTGATTATAGCTTGGCACACAGTTGAGGGAACGTGTCACTTTTCACCCAAGTGGTGTGTCAATTTCCACCTATGGGCGTATCTATTTTCACTCAGGGGTGTGTCCTGCAGGGGCAGGTGAAAACTCAAAGTACAAAGCACAGTACTGGCTACACACTGACATTACACTTACATTACATGGATACACACTGACATTACACCTACATTACATGGATACACACTGACATTACACCTACATTACATGGATACACACTGACATTACGCCTACATTACATGGATACACACTGACATTAAACCTACATTACATTGCTACACACTGACATTACACCTACATTACATGTCTACACACTGACATTACACCTACATTACATGGATACACACTGACATTACACCTACATTACATGGATACACACTGACATTACACCTACATTACATGGATACACACTGACATTACACCTACATTACATGGTTACACACTGACATTACACCTACATTACATGGATACACACTGACATTACACCTAGATTACATGGCTACACGCTGACATTACACTTACATTACATGGATACACACTGACATTACACCTGGATTACATGGCTACACACTGACATTACACTTACATTACATGGATACACACTGACATTACACTTACATTACATGGATACACACTGACATTACACCTGCTTTACATCGATACACACTGACATTACACCTACATTACATGGATACACACTGACATTACACCTACATTACATGGTTACACACTGACATTACACCTACATTACATGGATACACACTGACATTACACCTACATTACATGGATACACACTGACATTACACCTCCATTACATGGATACACACTGACATTACACATAGATTACATGGCTACACACTGACATTACCCCTACATTACATGGATACACACTGACATTACACCTCCATTACATGGATACACACTGACATTACACCTACATTACATGGATACACACTGACATTACACCTACATTACATGGATACACACTGACATTACACCTAGATTACATGGCTACACACTGACATTACACCTACATTACATGGCTACACACTGACATTACACCTACATTACATGGATACACACTGACATTACACCTACATTACATGGATACACACTGACATTACACCTACATTACATGGATACACACTGACATTACACCTACATTACATGGATACACACTGACATTACACCTACATTACATGGATACACACTGACATTACACCTACATTACATGGCTACACGCTGACATTACACTTACATTACATGGATACACACTGACATTACACCTACATTACATGGATACACACTGACATTACACCTCCATTACATGGATACACACTGACATTACACCTACATTACATGGATACACACTGACATTACACCTACATTACATGGATACACACTGACATTACACCTAGATTACATGGCTACACACTGACATTACACCTACATTACATGGCTACACACTGACATTACACCTACATTACATGGATACACACTGACATTACACCTACATTACATGGATACACACTGACATTACACCTGGATTACATGGCTACACACTGACATTACACTTACATTACATGGATACACACTGACATTACACCTGCTTTACATGGATACACACTGACATTACACCTACATTACATGGATACACACTGACATCACACCTACTTTACACAGCAGGGCTACATACTGATGTCACACCTACTTTACACAGCATGGGTACACACTGACATCACATCTACATTACACAGCAGGGCTACACACAGATATTACACATACATTGCACAGCAGAGCTTCATACTGACATCACACCTACCTTACACAGCAGGGCTACAAAGTACATACTGACAGCACATAATGGACTTAAATATATTGAACAATCTATCTATGTATCTATCTATCTATCTATCTATCTTTACTGTATTTTGTTATTTATTTATTTATTTATTTATTGATCAATGAAGGCATTCTGTGGGGTCATAAGGTTTATTAAACTGCTATGTTGTCTGCCACTGCTGTGCAACTATGTTTTGTAGATACAGTATGCTACAATTTTATGAACTACAGGTTGAGTATCCCTTATCCAAAATGCTTGGGACCAGAGGTATTTTGGATATGGGATTTTTCCGTATTTTGGAATAATTGCATACCATAATGAGATATCATGGCGATGGGACCTAAATCTAAGCACAGAATGCATTTATGTTACATATACACCATATACACACAGCCTGAAGGTAATTTTAGCCAATATTTTTTATAACTTTGTGCATTAAACAAAGTGTGTCTACATTCACACAATTCATTTAATGTTTCATATACACCTTATACACACAGCCTGAAGGTCATTTAATACAATATTTTTAATAACTTTGTGTATTAAACAAAGTTTGTGTACATTGAGCCATTAAAAAACAAAGGTTTCACTATCTCACTCTCACTCAAAAAAGTCCGTATTTCGGAATTTTCCGTATTTTGGAATATTTGGATATGGGATACTCAACCTGTACTGTGTTCTTGTGCAGCTGCTCTGTCGCTAAAGTTTAGCCAGCCAGCTTGATGTAGCCTTTGGCCAATATAAGTAAATGCAATTTTGTTTGCTGTGAGGTGGTTAAACGTAACTTGAAATGTTGTTGATGTTAATATTACTGTAGGAACAAAAATAGGTTTAAATGACATGATTTTAACTGTCTATCAATTTTTAAAAATATCCAAGCCAAAATAATTGAGGCAAAACCAAAACAGGGCAATGATGTACTGTATATATACAGTATATATCAGTGTTCCCAAACTGTTCTGGTGATAAATTTAATCTGTAATGGTGTCCCTTAAATGTTTTCTTTAAAAAGGACACCTGGGGGCGGGGGGGGGGGGAATTGAGGGGCAGGGGAGAAGGGTTTTCACTGATACTGATACAGCTGCCTCTGCTCTGTCTGGGTCCTTCTTGGCTTATCAAGCATGCAACTGTGCTAGGTAGGGGCCAGTTGGCCACAGCCACCAACAACTCTGTGGGAGGGGCTGGCAAAGACCCGGTGGTCTTGGTGCACGTTGGCACCAATGACAAAGTTAGCGGAAGGTGGGATGTCCTTAAGAAAGACTATAAGAAACTGAAGGCAAGGACATCTAAGGTAATATTCTCGGAATTATTACCCGTGCCACGCGCTAGTCCAGGGAGGCAGAGGGAGATTAGGGAGGTAAATGTGTGGCTTAGGGATTGGTGCAGGAAAGAGGGGTTTGTGTTCCTGGAACACTGGGCGGACTTCTCAGTCAGGCGCCATCTCTTTTGTCGTGACAGATTGCACCTGACTGAGGAGGGGGCAGCGGTGCTGGGGGGAAGGATGGTTAGAAGGTTGGAGGAGATTTTAAACTGGGAGCCTGGGGGGAGGGTTTAGCTAGAAACTATGGGTCATGCAGTGAGAATAGTGGGGATGGCGGTAGTAAACGAAATGGGGGAGAAGTTGGGGGGAGGGTAAGAGCAGGCAGTAAGGTTACTAACATGGGTACTAAAAGGGATTTTACCAAAGCACTAACCAATGACGATTACAGGTCATCCTTGCTACATAAGGTGAAAGATGTCCCTAATGCAAGGGAAAATACTTATCTAAGTTGTATGTATGTAAACGCCAAAAGCATTACTGGTAAAAAGGGTGAACTAGAAATACTTGCAGCAAGCAAACAGTATGATATTATAGGCATTACTGAAACTTGGTGGGATGAATCTCATGATTGGACAGTCAATCTAGAGGGCTATACACTGTTTAGGAGAGACAGACTAAATAAAAAGGGTGGAGGGGTGTGTCTTTACGTAAAGCCGTTTTTAAAACCTAATATATGGGAAGATATTCAGGAGGGGACTGTAGACACTGTCGAGACATTATGGGTAGAAATTGCATGCGGGGAAAAAGGAATAAAAAAGTTAGTATTAGGTGTATGCTATAGGCCGCCTGGTATCAACGCATCTGATGATGAATTGTTACTAAAGCATATTGAAAGAGCAGCAGGAGTAGGAGACATAGTAGTGATGGGAGATTTTAACTATCCAGAGATAAACTGGAAAAACGATTCATGTGATAGTGCTAGGGGCAATATGTTTTTAAACACACTTAATGATAACTACTTAGTCCAACTAATTGAGGAACCAACTAGGTACAATGCAATCTTAGACCTGGTATTAACAAACAATGGGGATTTGGTATCAGGTATTATAGTAGGGTAACCCATAGGAAACAGCGACCACAATATGGTCACATTCAATATCAGTTTCTATAAACAGCCCTATACTGGCTCAACTAGGACTTTAAACTTTAGCAAAGCAAATTTTGAAAAGATGAGGGTATTTTTCAGGGATATTGAATGGGAAGGTTTGTTTTTAGGAAAAAATACTACGGAGAAATGGGAGGTACTAAAATTCCTGCTAGCTAAAAATACACTCAAATGTATTCCTATGAGTAGCAAAAAAAGGAATAAAAATCAGAAACCGATGTGGCTTAACAAAAAGATTAAGGAACTTATGGGCAAGAAAAGGCGAGCATTTAAAAAATACAAATCTGACGGGGAAGCAGAGTCATTTCAGCACTATAAGGAATGTAACAAAATTTGCAAAAAGGAAATAAGAGCGGCTAAAGTAGAAACTGAAAAACTAGTAGCAAAGGAAAGCAAAGCGAATTCCAAAAAAATTATTTAAATACATTAATAGCAAGAGATTAAAGAAGGAGAGTATAGGCCCTTTAAAAGACAAGTTGGGAGTCTTAAGCAAAAATGATAATGACATAGCGGACACACTAAATGAGTTTTTTTCAACAGTATTCACTCGTGAGGACCCAATTCAGGGACTAAAGCACAATCTCAATAATGAGAATATCACACTGATAGGTACTTATTTAAGCGAGGAAGTAGTCTGTGACCGATTAAAACATTTAAAGATTAATAAATCACCAGGGCCCGATGGTATTCATCCAAGGGTTCTAATGGAGCTTCACTCTGAACTGGCAAAACCGCTATCTTTGATCTTTAAGGATTCAGTTATATCAGGTATGGTTCCCAAAGACTGGCATATAGCGGAAGTAGTGCCTATATTCAAAAAGGGAAGTAAAGCTGAACCAGGTAATTATAGACCAGTTAGTCTTACATCTATAGTGGGGAAAGTATTGGAAGGTATTCTAAGAGATAGTATTCAGAAGTTCCTTGAAACCAATAAGGTCATTAAAAGGAATCAACATGGGTTTATGAAGGACAGATCCTGTCAAACCAACTTACTTGGCTTTTATGAAATAGTAAGCGCAAACCTAGATCAGGGTAAAGACGTGGATGTAATCTTTTTAGACTTTGCCAAAGCGTTCGATACAGTACCACACATGAGACTTATCTACAAGCTACAAGAATCAGGGCTAGGAAGCACAATATGCACTTGGGTCAAAAACTGGTTAGATAATAGGAAGCAGCGCGTTGTGGTTAATGGATCTTTTTCAACTTGGACTGAAGTGCTAAGTGGTGTGCCGCAAGGCTCAGTATTAGGACCGCTATTGTTCAATATTTTCATTAACGACCTAACAGAAGGTCTAGAGAGCATGGTGTCAATTTTTGCAGATGATACCAAATTGTGTAAGGCTATAAATACAGAGGAGGATGCCGAGTCTCTTCAGAACGACTTAGTTAAATTAGAAGCATGGGCAGCCAAATGGAGAATGCGCTTCAACACAGACAAGTGTAAGGTAATGCACTGTGGTAACAAGAACATAAATTACACCTACCTACTAAATGGGGTAAAATTAGGGGATTCTGTACTGGAAAAGGACTTAGGTGTCCTCATAGATAGCAAGCTAAGCAGTAGTACCCAAAGTAGGACTGCAGCAAAGAAGGCTAATAAGATATTAGCATGCATAAAATGGGGTATTGATGCTAGGGACGAGAGTATTATACTCCCGTTATATAAATCGCTAGTGAGGCCACACCTTGAATACTGTGTACAATTCTGGGCACCGTACTACAAAAAGGATATCCTGGAGCTTGAAAAGGTACAGAGGAGGGCGACCAAACTAATTAAGGGCATGGAGACGATGGAATACAAGGAAAGGCTTGAAAGACTATGCATGTTTACATTGGAAAAGCGGAGACTAAGAGGGGATATGATCAACATCTACAAATATATAAGGGGACAATACACAGAGCTTGCGCGGGACCTGTTTTTGGTTAGATCAACACAGATGACTCGTGGACACTCGCTCAGGTTAGAGGAGAGGAGATTCCGCACAATACGGCGTAAAGGCTTTTTCACGGTAAGGACAATACATGTTTGGAATTCCCTGCCCGAGGGAATTGTAATGGCGGAATCTGTCAACACCTTTAAGAATGGGTTAGATAAATTCCTAATGGATAAGGATATCCAGGGGTATGGTGCATAGTCATGCATTATAGTTACTATAAATAGGGATAAAATGTAACGGCTGACAGCAGCATCAGTCAGAAATTTTAGTCAAATCATCATGCATAGGAGACCACAAATAGGTTGAACTCGATGGACAATTGTCTTTTTTCAACCTCAGATACTATGTTACTATGTTACTATGTTACTGCAGGTCGGCTTTTAAGGAATATGACATCTCTTCTACAGGCCCCACCCCCATTAATGCGCTATCCAGATTCACACGGGGGAGGGGGGTATTTGTGGCCAAAAACGTAAGCTGGATGCAAGGCGGTAGGCAAGCATGAAGTAAGTTGCTTGCAAGTACTTGTACCCAAGTTCTATTGCTATTTTAAACCTCTATTGACATAGTACTTTCCACAAGACTAAAAAAAACTTTTTTTTATCACTCTATGCTTTAAGAAGTGATCAGAATAAGATTCATACACAAAAGCTACCTCTATTGTCATCTTAAAGCTAAAATAATTTGAATTGCTGGCTTTCAAACATTTTTGTAGAAAGACATTTACTGCTGTCAGAATTGTATATTGAACATGTTTACAACGAAATTATTTCTACATACAATGGCATCAACTCCTTGAATCGAGGTTTCATTTTTGTACATGATAGATATGCAGTTACGTTTTGATATTGATTTAAAAAGAAAGGAAAAATAGAGACGCAATTATAAATATACAAGGTGTGAAAACAAAAAACCTAAATGCAGATTCAGAAACAGCTGCAGATACATAAAAGGTTAATCTAGTTCTGGATAGAACTTTACTTACAGAAAAGGACTGTGAGACTTACAAGGAAGGATGTGAAGCACAGCTGGTATCTACAGTTAACTCTGCTGTGTACAGAGCTCTCAGCTGTTAATAGCCTAACTCTTAAAACAAGTAAGTTGTCTGACAAAGGGATATTCCTCTAGAGAAATGTTACTTCAAGTAGATTAAATACCTAGATAGTGCAACTTTATAGCAATTTGCTGAAAAATCTGTAAATTACCTTAACATTTCATCCCAGCCTCATTGCAACAGTGAGTTCACAAAAAATAAAACCCTTACTAAATGTCTATCAACAGCCACAATCAATATTAGGTGTCTATTTACTAAGCCTTGGAGAAAGAGAAAGTGGATGGATGTAAACTACCAACCAACCAACCAACCAGCTTTTCAAACACAGCCTGTGACATGGCAGTTAGGAGCTGGTTGGCTGGTACTTTATCTCAGCTCACTTTATCTCTCTCCAAAGCTTAGTAAATAGACCCCTAAGGGATTTGTTCCAGCACAAAGTCAAATATACTGTATGCCTCATCTTACTTGCTATCTGAGTGGCAATATATACGTACAGTAGCAAGGAGTTTACCTATCATTTAATAATGACGGGGAATCTAGCAGTTTAAAATAAAATTACATTCAAAATAAATAAGAGCACTTTCTCTTAACCATGAGTAAACTTCAAATTTGATGGATGCTAGCAACAGTTATTCTATTGAATTTAAAAAAACAAACAAAACAAAAACATCCTCAGCCTGATCTTGAATATATAACTTGAGTGTACTCATATAATAAGTAAAGGTTCAAACAAAATATATATCTCCATATCTGTAAAAGGCCTATTGATGGATTACTAGCTATAGTTAAAGTGTTAGGTTAGTGTGTGTGTGTGTGTGTGTGTGTGTGTGAGCGTGTGTGTGTGTGTGTGTGTGTGTGTAAGAGTGTTAAGGTAGTGAGTGGGGCCGTGAATGAGTGCGGCCATGATTGAGAATTTCACTCAGTGCATGTCGTGCAAGATGTATGCGCACCTGGAGCAACCATCCCATTGTGAATACAGCTGCGTGAGGTGTGTGCGAACGGTTGCCCTGGAAGCCCAGGTAGCTGATCTAGAGCAAACCGTTATGCGACTGAGAGATATTCACAATCTTGAGCAGAGCTTAGATAGAACGGTGGAGGAGTTGCAGGGGCGGACATCGGTAGAAGAAGATGAGGACAATCAGGTAGCTAGCTGGGTTATGATTAGAAGGAAGAAGAATAGGGGGAGACAGGACATCTCAAATCTACCAAACCCCAATAAATTCACCCATTTGGATAAAGATTCTGGGGATGGCAGTTCCCTCTAGCAACCAGAGGAGCAGTCCCTCCAGCACAAAGGGAACAAGAGAAAGCAATGTACCTAGTCAGATTGTGGTGGTAGGGGATTCTATCATCAGGAAGACAGATAGGGCAATATGCTACCGGGACCATGATCGCCGTACAGTCTGTTGTCTCCTTGGTGCTCTGGTATGGCACATTGCAGACCAGGTAGAAAGAGTTTTGGGAGGGGCTGGGAATGACCCGGCAGTCTTGGTGCACATTGGCACCAACAACAAAGTTAGTGGTAGGTGGGATGTACTTAAGAAAGAATATAGGGACCTAGGCCAAAAACTAAAAGCAAGGACATCTAAGGTAATATTCTCCGAAATATTTTCTGTGCCACGCACTAGTCCAGGGAGGCAGAGGGAGATTAGGGAGGTAAATGTGTGGCTTAGAGACGGTTGTAGGAAAGAAAGGTTTGTGTTCCTGGAACACTGGGCAGACTTTTCAGTCAAGCGCCATATTTTTTTGTCGAGATGGATTGCACCTGAATGAGGAGGGGGCAGCGGTGCTGGGGGGAAGGATGGTTAGAAGGTTGGAGGAGATTTTAAACTAGGTGCCTGGGGGGAGGGATTAGTAAGAACTAGAGGGACATCTAGAGAGCGAAGAAAAGAGGGATGTATAAAGTATAATGGGGGTGGAGAGAGGGGAAGGAGAAAAATAGTCAGCAATGGCAATTTAAGGAAAAATCAAGTTCCTAAGGAAACGTTATCTATAACAAAACTTGTGGATCAGGGAATTACTAAGCTTAAGTGTATGATTGCTAATGCAAGAAACCTAACAAGTAAAATGGGGGAATTAGAAACAATTGCACTTAAAGACCAAGATGATACACTAGGCATTACAGAGACATGGTGGGATGATTCTAATGGCTGGGCAGCAAATATGGAAGGGTACACCCTCTTAAGGAGAGATAGGACTAATAAAAAGAGAGGGGGCGTTTGTCTTTATGTTATACCATTCTTAAAACCATATTTAAAGGAGGAAATTTACGAGGGGACTAGAGAAAACGTGGACACATTATGGGTTGAGATTTCAAGTGGGGGTAAAGATACATAATTTTTTTAATAGGGACATGTTATAAACTGCCAGATATTAGTGTTTGTGATGAATTACAACTCTTGCAGCAAATCAAAAAAGCTGCAGGAATGGGGATGTCATTATTGTTGGGGACTTTAATTACCCGGGCATAAATTGGAACACTGAAACAGTAAATACAGCTAGGGGCAACTGGTTCTTAAATATGCTAAAAGATCATTACTTGTCCCAGGTAATCGGGGAACCAACTAGGCATAGGACTATATTGGACCTAGTACTAACTAATAATGAGGAAATATTATCAAACACTAATGTAGGGGAGACCTTAGGAAATAGCGATCATAATATGATCACATTCGATATTAGCTTCCAAAAACAACAATATAAAGGTCTAACTAAGACTTTTAACTGTAGAAAAGCTAATTTCATATTGCTGAAACAAGCAATGAAGAACATAAATTGGAAAAATGTATTTCATGGTAAGAATACGGCTGAAATGTGGGATGTTTTTACAACTGCGCTCAATAAATACACTAAAATGTATATTCCCCAGGTCAACAAAAACAGGAGTAGTAAATTCAAACCAATGTGGCTTAATAAGAAAGTCAAGGAACAAATGGATAAAAAAGGGCGTGCTTTCAAAGCATTTAAGTCTGACGGGACGGTGGAATCATTCCAGTTCTACAAGGAATGTAACAAAAAATGCAAAAAAGAAATCAGAGCAGCTAAAAGAGAAGACGAAAAACAAATCGCAAAGGAGAGTAAAACAAACCCCCCAAAATTCTTCAACTATATATAAGGGAAAAAGGTTACAAAATGAGAATATTGGGCTTTTAATGGGAGAGTTGGATATCTTGATTAATGATGATAGGGAAAAAGCGGATTTATTGAATAAATTCTTTGAATCAGTATAAACAATAGAGGACAGGTTGACAAGCGTAAAACACAACATAAGCTATAATAATGACCCGCTGCTAGATGCTTGTTTAAATGAGGATGTAGTCCGGGAGAGACTAAGTAAAATTAAGACAAATAAATCTCCTGGCCCGGATGGACTTCACCCTAAGGATCTTATGGAACTTAACGTAGAGATATCGAGACCCCTGTATCTGATTTTCTGAGAGTCAATTACATCAGAAATGATACAGAAGGACTGGCGTATAGCAGAGGTAATCCCAATATTTAAAAAGGGTATTAAAACTCATTCCGGTAACTATAGACCGGTAAATTTGACATCTATAGTGGGGAAAATACTAGAAGGTATATTAAGGGATACCATACTAGAGTACTTGGATACCTCCAAGGTTATTACAAGGAATCAGCATGGTTTTGTGAAGGACAGGTCATGTCAAACTAAATTAATAAGCTTCTACAAGAAAGTGAGCTACAATATTGTTCATGGTAAAGCAGTAGATGTGGTCTTTCTGGACTTCGCTAAGGCCTTTGACAAAGTCCCACATAAGAGACTAATTTTCAAATTAAGAGAGCTTGGGGTAGGAAACACTATTTGTACTTGGGTGAATAATTGGCTGTACCGCAGCGAACAGTACTTGGGCCATTGCTGATTAACATATTCATTAATGACATACTGTAGGAGAGGGACTATTTTCACAGACGATACTAAACTATCTAGAGTAATTAATTCAGACAAGGATGTTGAATCTCTACAGAATGACTTATCTAGACTTGAGATCTGGGTGGATAAATGGAGAATGAGGTTCAATATAGACAAATGTAAAGTTATGCACTTTGGGACTAAAAACAATCAGGCAACATATAAACTGAATCGGGAAAATGTAAGGATAACGGTAGTTGAAAAAGATTTGGGGGTGCTCATCAATAATAAACTTAGTAGCAGTATGCAATGTCAAAATGCAGCAACAAAAGCAAATAAGGTGTTAGCTTACATAAAACGGGGAATGGAGACAAGGGATGAGAGTGTAATCCTGCCACTGTATAAATCATTGGTGCGGCCACACTTGGAATATAGGGTACAGTTCTGGGCATCTCACTATAGAAAAGATATCTTGGAACTCGAAAGGGTTCAGAGGTGAGCCACCAAACTGGTAAAGGGGTTAGAGGCACTGAATTATGAGGAAAGACTTAAAAGGTTAAATATGTTTACACTGGAAAAGAGGCGATTGAGAGGGGACATTATCAATATTTATAAATACATAAAAAAGAAAGATTGTACTACAGTGCACAGAAATTGAGTACACAATTTATTCACAATTCAAATAAACATAAAGCGGATTCCATCTACCAATGAATATAAATTCAAACATCGGATCAATAGCATTCAGTGTTATATAACAGCAATTAGAAATAAGATAAACATAATTACACATTTATGCTTCTTTTTCAATTAGACTGAAAGCTTGTAAAGTGCATATCAAACCAGTTCACTTTGTTTCAATTTGTTTCATATAGACCCACATGAACTATTCTTCTTGCTCTCCTATCAGTGCTTAATTGCTATAAGATACTGTTGCAGTTTCTCTAATGTTCAGAGCATAGGTTTATCAATGTTGCAAATGCTGCAACCTTCAATTTCTACAGTGCTCAGCACACAGGTCATATAGTTCTGCTTTAAAAACCCAGTGCACTTATTAATCTGGCCAGATAACTTTATCTAAAAGAAAGGTGATCTCACCACTTCTCCACAGTGTTTCAGCTGCAATTTATCCTCCCCGGTTGCTGGTGCTTTATTTAACCTTTTCATGCAGTCATCTCTGGGGGATCTGTGATGAGAAGGCTGTCCATTGCTGAAAGCTGTATATGCAGTTTTTCCAATAAAAGGTGATGGACTCCAACAAGGTTAAAGACTTAACGCATTTCCCCACCTCTTTAAGTCTCAGCGGCTTCATCAGAATCATTTCTGCTTTTGGTACAACAATAGGGTCGAGTAACCTCTACACTACTGGCCGAACAGGAATTGACTTGACAGGCTTTAGATCATATTTGTTTGTGTATATTCCATTTATAAATACATAAAGGGACAATATAAGTATTTATCAAATTATTTGTTTATCAAAAAATCACTACGTAGGACACGAGGACACCCACTGAGGTTAGCAGAAAAAAAAAGTCATACATAATGGTGAAAAGGGTTCTTCGCAGTAAGAGCAGTAAGGATTTGGAATTCTCTGCCAGAGAAGTTAGTATTGGTTGATTCAATCAATAAGTTTAAAAATGTATTAGATAGATTCCTAGCTGAAAAAATGATCCAAGGATACAGCATTTAATTATTATAAAATTATAATACAGGTTGAACTTGATGGACATTTGTGTTTTTTCAACCTCAACAACTATGTAACGATGTAAGTCAGGGAAGAGGTATAATATAATAACTACTGTAGGTTGTTCAACTGATATTACATTGCTAATGGTGTGTTGATGTGGTTTGATAACATTGATTAACCCATGTTATAATTTAAAGGAATCCAGGATCAAGAAGTATTCCTGATAAATAACATGTTTTTGTTTAATATTGTATCCTATTTGTGAGCTACTATATTTGATTTCTTTATTGAAAGTGTCATTAACTAAACTCAGAGGATTTCTTCAAGCCTGCTCCTTGAGGTATTGAAAAGTTGAGGTTTGGGTAGAGTCATTTCTCTTTCTATACTGTCTCAACCAGGCATCACAGGAAGAGAAAACAGCATCATCAAGGATAAGCTGACACCCAATTATACAAACAATCAATGCAGTATATGATCTCCTAAGTTTAGTTAACTCTCTGCTCATTGATAACAATGAAAATTTTGTATTGGAGTTTAAAGTAAGTTTTCGATGCAAACAAAGCAGTCTCCTGGAATGTTTTGCTTTAGATTGTGAGCTCATTGGAACATGGCCTTCTTCTCTCCTGTTCTTACAACCCTCTTCTATCACACTTCAATTACCACTCTCTCCTACGTAGCGAGTGTCTATAGCTGCATCTCCTCTTGATTGTTACTGTTTATCTCTTCGAGTAGCTACCTGTCCCTGAGAATTGCGGTGCTAATTGTTACCTGTGCTCTGTTTTAGTTTTTTCAGTTACTGTTATGTTAAGTTCTGTGTACCCTCTGTGTACCATGTGTTATGATTCCCGTACTCCAGACCAGAGGAGATCTTATGGCAGAGGTCTGAGTACTGGAAAGATATACTGGTTGTGGGAGCAGGAGAGCCTAGTAACCCCTGGCGCCCTAACTCCGTTGTCTCGCCCGTGTTATCAGAAATCCCCTGCGAGACTATGGTTGCTTGAGCCCATGGCAGCCGCGTTCGAAGGGCGGATTATGTCTGCCCAACCCCGATGCCCCCTCAGGTCTTAATGGGAGACAAAGGGAAATCCAAGACAGGGTGATAACAAGGGGCCCTCTGACTAAGCAACCAGGCCAGGGGTTACAAGCTAACTAACTAAACCAAAAAGTATGTGCGGACTAGCCGCCAGGGAAAAGGACAACCAAAGATCCACTGATCCGTAACTCCTATCCAGCACCGCTGGATACCAGAGTGGATCAGGGGGAGCGGAATCCTCCGCAAAAGCTCCAGAACACAAAGATACAAAATAATAAACAGTAAGCGGTCAAGCCGCAACACACGGCTACGCAGCGACTCACGAACACCACAGGATGTTAAAGGTGCTCGGTCAGACTCCAGGAACAGATGACAATTTCCGAGTACAGGATCACTGAGGACAGGAACAACCGGATTGAGCAGGACTGGAAACTCTCTGTAACCAACACAGGCAAACAGGAAGCTATCACCGGCGTCTGTGAGAAGTCCAAAGGGTGCTTATAACTGTGAGCTCCCCAATCAGGAGCCAGACTGGGTAATCACAAGTAATGCCGTGCAGCTTGCATGCTGCACGGCCAGCACACCATTATACAATTAGAAAAGACCCAGCAACGGGGAACGCGGCCCGAACGTGGCGTCCCCGTTGCTAGGGTCTGAGCGGCTCCGTGCGCCTGGCGTCTAACGTTGCCAGGGAGCCGGCGGCTGTACGCGCACGGCGTCCCTGGTTGCTAGGCGCCGGGCCGCACCGACGAGCGGACCCCGGCGCCTAACAGTACCCCCCCCCTTGAGGAGGGGTCAAGGAACCCCTAAAGCCCGGTTTCCGAGGAAATTCTCGAAAAAATGCGCTCTTGAGCCTCGGGGCATGGAGATCCTTATCCAGGACCCAAGACCTTTCTTCTGGACCATAACCTCTCCAATGCACCAAAAAATAAAGCCGACCCCGGGACAACTTGGAATCGAGAACCTTCTCCACCAAGAACTCCTGCTGACCCTGTACAACAATTGGTGATCTCCCCTGAGATATCTTACGAGGAAATCTACTGGACGAAACATATGGTTTCAGCAATGAGCAATGGAAAGTATTTCCGATCCGTAAAGTTTTTGGTAAACATAACCGGAAGGCAACTGGATTGACTTTTTTGATAATGTGAAATGGTCCAATAAATTTAGGACCCAATCTGGCTGAGGTTTGTCGAAGTTTAATGTTGGGAGTCGACAACCACACCCTATCTCCTACTTTAAAAGTGCACGGCCGCCGGAGCCTGTCAGAAAATCTCTTTTCCTGAAATGCCGCTTTTCTGAGAGCCAGGTGCACTTTTCTCCAAATGAGCCTAAGATGAGAGGTCAAGGTCAGTGAGGAGACAGAGGAATGTTGAAAAAAGGAATTAGCTCTGGGGTGAAAACCAAAAACTGCAAAAAATGGAGACACATTGGTGGAGGAATGACAGGCATTATTGTAAGCGAACTCCGCCAATGGAAGAAACTCAGACCAGTCATTTTGGAGTTTGGCCGAGTACAACCGCAAATATTGTTTTAGTGATTGATTAACTCGCTCAGTCTGCCCGTTGGATTGGAGATGGTAGCCTGACGTTAAAGATAATTTCATCTTCAATGAGACACAAAAAGATTTCCAAAACTGTGCAATGAATTGTGGACCCCGATCGGAAACAATATCAGTGGGTAACCCATGGAGTCTGAAAACATGGCGGAGGAACAAGACTGCCAATCCCTGGGCAGATGGCAATCGGGGAAGAGCAATGAAATGGGCCATTTTACTAAAACGGTCCACTACCACCCATATGACTCGGCATCCGGCTGACAGAGGGAGGTCCACCACAAAATCCATGGAGATATGAGACCATGGCCTAAGAGGAACATTCAAGGGCATAAGCTGACCGATAGGCAAAGAACGGGGAACTTTATGCTGTGCACAGACCTGACACGAAAAAACAAACTCCTTAATGTCTTTGGAAAGACCAGGCCACCATACTGAGCGGGAGACTAATTCCAAAGTCTTAGCGATTCCCGGATGCCCGGCAACTTTGCTATCATGAAACTCCGTCAAAACAGTTGCTCTCAAAAACTCAGGGACAAAAAGACGACCAGCAGGAGTATTTCCAGGAGCCTGATGTTGAAGCAGCTTTAACTGGGTAAATAAATCCTGTGTGAGGCCTGCCCGAATGACTGAAGACGGAAGTATGGGAGTAACAGGACTGTTGTCTTGAACTGGAAGAAAACTGCGTGACAGGGCATCTGCCTTGGTATTCTTGGAACCTGGCCTGAAGGTGATAATGAATTTGAAATGAGTAAAAAATAAAGCCCAACGAGCCTGCCGGGCATTCAGTCGTTTAGCTGATTCAATGTATTGAAGATTTTTGTGATCAGTCAAAACTGAAATGATATGAGTCGCTCCCTCAAGCCAATGCCTCCACTCCTCGAAAGCCCATTTAATAGCCAGCAATTCCCGGTTACCAACATCGTAGTTGGACTCAGCAGAAGAGAATTTTCTGGACATAAAGGCACAAGGGTGTAATTCAAGGGAATCCGGATCCTTCTGAGATAGGATAGCCCCTACTCCAACCTCTGAGGCATCAACCTCAACAATGAAAGGCAATTCTGGGTTGGGGTGTCTGAGGACAGGGGCTGAGACAAAGGCCTGTTTCAAGGCCTGAAAAGATAGCTCGGCTTCACGTGACCAATTGGTAGGATCCGCTCCCTTCTTAGTCAGTGCCACAATGGAAGCAACTAGGTCAGAGAAAGAGTGAATAAATCTTCTATAGTAGTTCGCAAACCCTAAAAAGCGCTGAATTGCTTTTAAGTTGGTGGGTTGCGCCCAACTAAGGATGGCTTGGAGCTTCTTTGGTTCCATACGGAATCCCCGAGGGGAAATAATGTATCCTAAAAAGGATACCTCCGTGACATGAAATTCACACTTTTCCAGCTTGGCATATAGGTGATTTTCACGTAATTTTTTTAGAACCTGACGCACCTGGGTAACATGTTGTTCTACAGAGTCAGAATAAATCAAAATATCGTCCAAGTAGACTACAACGAATTTTCCAAGAAATTCACGGAGCACATCGTTAATGAGATCCTGGAAAACTGCCGGAGCGTTAGACAGGCCGAATGGCATAACCAGATACTCATAGTGGCCTGACTGAGTACTGAATGCCGTTTTCCACTCATCCCCTGACTTGATTCTGATGAGGTTATATGCTCCTCTCAGGTCAATCTTAGAAAAAATCACAGCCGAACGTAGCTGATCAAAGAGGACAGAGATCAGTGGCAGAGGGTAAGTATTTTTTACTGAGATTTTATTCAAGGCTCTAAAGTCAATGCAGGGTCTGAGTGAACCATCCTTCTTCTCTACGAAGAAGAAGCCTGCACTTAAAGGGGACTTAGATGGCCTGATAAATCCTTTCCCTAGGCTTTCTTTAACATACTCATTCATGGCCACAGTTTCAGGTCCGGACAATGCATATAACCTTCCCTTAGGCAAAGTGGCACCAGGAATTAGCTCAATAGCACAATCATAAGGCCTATGGGGAGGCAGAATATCCGCATTGCCCTTGGAAAAAACATCAACAAAATCCTGGTATTCCACAGGAATGGGTGCGGGAATGGCAGCAGCTATTCTGATGGGAAGCGTAATACATTCCTTATTACAGATGGTACCCCATTGTGAGATCTCCCCCGACTGCCAATCAATGATGGGATTATGAAAGGCCAGCCAAGGGTGACCCAGAACCACTGGAACTGCTGGGCAATGGGTGAGGAAAAACTCAATTTTTTCAGAATGCAGAGCTCCTACCGAGAGTAGAACAGGAGGTGTACAGAGAGAAATAACCCCATTGGACAAGGGACTCCCATCTAAACCATGCATGGTGATACACCTACCCAAGGCTAACTGAGGAATACCTAAGGTCTTGGCCCATGTCAAATCCATAAAGTTCCCTGCAGCTCCACTGTCCACAAAAACAGAGACCGAGGAACAGAGGCTGCCAAAGGAAACTTTAGCTGGGACTAACAGTGAATTATTTGAGGAGATAAGCTGCAGACCAAAGTGAACCCCCTCATAATTCACTTGGTCGAGACGTTTCCCGACTTGTTCGGACAACTACGGGCAAAATGTCCCTTACCTCCACAGTATAAACAAAGACCAGAATTTTGCCTTCTGGTTCTTTCTTCAGAAGACAGTTTGGAGAGACCTATCTGCATAGGCTCCTCTATGTCCACAGGGATGGAAAAAACACAAGGAGTTGACCCGACAGATGCTCCTTTTTCAGCCCTCCGCTCTCTGAGCCGACGATCAATCTTAATAGAGAGCTCCATGAGTTTATCGAGAGTCTCAGGAGCGGGATACTGAAGGAGACTGTCTTTTATAGACTCAGATAAGCCGAGGCGAAACTGACTGCGCAGGGCTGGGTCATTCCATCCACAGTCGTTCGACCAACGGCGAAACTCCGTACAATAAATCTCTGCGGGATTCCTACCCTGTCTGAGAGCACGCAACTGACTCTCGGCGGATGCCTCTCTATCAGGGTCGTCATACAATAGCCCTAAAGACTTTAGAAAGGCGTCTACAGAAAATAAAGCCGGATCGTCTGTCTTTAAACCAAAAGCCCAGGTCTGAGGATCCCCCTGAAGCAGAGAAATAATAATTCCAACCCGCTGAGCCTCCGTACCTGAGGAGACTGGTCTCAAACGAAAATAAAGTTTACAAGACTCTTTAAAATTAAAAAACTGTTTTCTATCCCCAGAAAAACGGTCAGGCAGATGCATTTTTGGTTCAGGAATGACCCTCGGGGAAGTCCGTAACAGATCTTCCTGTGACCTCACCCGAAGAGACAGATCCTGAACCATCTGAGTAAGCTCTTGAATCTGGCTAACTAGAAGCTGGCCAGGATTTGGCCCGACACCGGTGGGATTCATGAGGCCGACAAATCTCCCAACTGAACAAGGGAAAAAATTAACTCCTGTTTAATTTTAAATTTAGTCTGGCCGGTGATAATGTTATGATTCCTGTACTCCAGACCAGAGGAGATCTTATGGCAGAGGTCTGAGTACTGGAAAGATATACTGGTTGTGGGAGCAGGAGAGCCTAGTAACCCCTGGCGCCCTAACTCCGTTGTCTCGCCCGTGTTATCAGAAATCCCCTGCGAGACTATGGTTGCTTGAGCCCATGGCAGCCGCGTTCGAAGGGCGGATTATGTCTGCCCAACCCCGATGCCCCCTCAGGTCTTAATGGGAGACAAAGGGAAATCCGAGACAGGGTGATAACAAGGGGCCCTCTGACTAAGCAACCAGGCCAGGGGTTACAAGCTAACTAACTAAACCAAAAAGTATGTGCGGACTAGCCGCCAGGGAAAAGGACAACCAAAGATCCACTGATCCGTAACTCCTATCCAGCACCGCTGGATACCAGAGTGGATCAGGGGGAGCGGAATCCTCCGCAAAAGCTCCAGAACACAAAGATACAAAATAATAAACAGTAAGCGGTCAAGCCGCAACACACGGCTACGCCGCGACTCACGAACACCACAGGATGTTAAAGGTGCTCGGTCAGACTCCAGGAACAGATGACAATTTCCGAGTACAGGATCACTGAGGACAGGAACAACCGGATTGAGCAGGACTGGAAACTCTCTGTAACCAACACAGGCAAACAGGAAGCTATCACCGGCGTCTGTGAGAAGTCCAAAGGGTGCTTATAACTGTGAGCTCCCCAATCAGGAGCCAGACTGGGTAATCACAAGTAATGCCGTGCAGCTTGCATGCTGCACGGCCAGCACACCATTATACAATTAGAAAAGACCCAGCAACGGGGAACGCGGCCCGAACGTGGCGTCCCCGTTGCTAGGGTCTGAGCGGCTCCGTGCGCCCGGCGTCTAACGTTGCCAGGGAGCCGGTGGCTGTACGCGCACGGCGTCCCTGGTTGCTAGGCGCCGGGCCGCACCGACGAGCGGACCCCGGCGCCTAACACCATGTATTGTTCTAATGTCTGCTGTATGTATGGTGCTGTGAAACAGTATATACTGTATACACACAACAACACAGAAATATTTTACAAAGGCAACAATATTTATTTCTATTAGATATTACGCAGTTATGTGGAGGGGGTTCTTAGACACCTATGTATGGGTCCTATCTGTCTTCATCGGATACTGGCACATTATCGTTTTCTCTCAGCATGGAATAGAATAAATGGGGTTCAATCTGACCCAGTCCAGATAAATAATGGCACTAGACAGGGGTGTCCTCTCTTAACTCTTATTTTATGCATAGAAGCCCTTGTGCATACCATTAGACTCAATATCAACATCAATGGCTTGAAAATTGGTGTTAATGAGTGCAAACTAACATTGCAGATGATCTACTGGCTACCTTGTCCAACCCAGTTGTTTTGATCCCTAATCTGATGGCTGAGTCCCAGAAGTTTTGGATCCCTATCCAACTTTAAATCTTTAGCAGTGAATGTGTTGGCACTTTCCCACTATTCAATAGGCTCAAACAGTCTTTCCCATTTTCTTGGCACAGTACCAGCCTCAAGTACCTCAGAGTTACACTACATTCAGACCCTGCCCATATTTTTGATGATAACTTTACTCCTCACACTTCTCTCTGAACTCAGAGACTGATATACGTAACGGTTCTCTTGGTTCATAAATGTTATTCCTCTGGTTTTATTTTTGTTACAAGCTCTACCTATCCATATCCCAAAATATGGGTTCTGGAAACTGCATAACCTATTTAGAGATTTTGCATGTGGGAATAAGAGACGCAGTTTCAATATACCATCCTGGTTAGATGTAGATGGGAGGACTTCAGCTACCACATTTAATTGGACATTATGATGCTGTTGTGTTGAGTAAGATAATGGTGTGATCCCAGATGACACTAAACAATGGGTCCAGTTAGAGAATAAATCCATATCCACAAATATTGCACAGTACCCTTGGATGTCCAGGATTCTTGTTATCTCTCATCCTATCATTGGCCCCACTTTAGCTTGTTGGAACAGATCAGATGTTACCTTGGGTGTCCTCCAAATTTTCCCCTCTGAACCCTCTATTTAATGATTCTAACTTCCCCAGATATCATTAGATCTGCCTTCTCTACATGTATGCAATAAGAGGTGTGGCATACCAGCCAGCTGGAGGATGACAGGGGGGTGTCTTCCTTCCTTGTTTTACAGGTCAAGTGTGAGCTACCTGCCACCGAGATTTGGCTTTACTTACAACTGAAGCACTATGTATTTGGCTTTACTTACAACAGAAGCACTTTGTGCTGTACCAGACCTTTGACTCCCTTTGAAGACATGTATCTGGCCCCTTTGCATCTGGCATATTCTCTCTTGAGGTGATACCAACTTCTGTTAAAAAAATTATTCTGACCCCCTCATCCCTGAATATGCTATAGACTGGGATCGGGATTTGCATCTTGAACTGGGTGATGGTGATTGGACCATGATTTTTCAAAATATGTTCATCAGTTCTGTAAGTTGCTCTGTGATTGAGAAACAATTTAAGGTTTTGTCACATTGGTACAGATGCCCTCTTCCCCTGAGATGAGATAAGCGATTATGTTTTCTGATGTTCCAGACAGATGTTGACATTGTACCTTCACAGTAGACTCCCCATTACATATTTGGTATGAAAGTCAGGATTGTATTTCTTTGATTTACATATGCTGTATGTGGCATATATTTTATATTTAGATGCACTGTATTTGGCTTATTTTGCAACCAACTGTGAAAACAATAAACAAATGTTGCAAAAACAAAACAAAAAAAAACAACTACCTTTAAAGCTATAAGTAGAAAAAAAAGCTATAAGTAGAAAAAAAATATTTGATTGGATAGAAGTGAGTTTAAATATATTTGAGTATAGAAAAGCATAGCAAATTATTTGTATTGCTGGGATAGTATTTACTTCTACATACTGACAAGTTTGATAATAAACAAAGTTTCTCATTTCAGCTCAAGAGCTTGTTGTAACTTTTGGAAAAGATATCATGAAATTTAACAATTGGCTAGCTAGCGGAAGGTTGGGCAGCACAAGAAGACTCCCAAAACCAAAAAGATGTGGAAGAAAGGTGAAGTTGACATTTACTATCCCAGTCTTCTACATACACTGTACACTACATACACAGGTTCCATCACTCTCATTTACACAATTTGAAGTACATTTTATCAGGATTTTCACCCCTTTCTCTCTGCGTGTTCCAGCTACCTTTCACTCACCTGGGCAACCCAAACCATTTCTGCAAGATTTTTCTGCCTGGCTCTTTCAATTCTTATTCTCTGACATCCCCACTATCATCATGGGTGATTTCAATATCCATACTAATAATCCAAAATTTGCTGTTCATGCCTCCAAACTACTCTCTCTAACCTCCTCTCTCGGCCTCTCCCAATGGACTAACTCCTCTACTCATCAGGAGGGCCACTGCCTTGATCTTGTATTCACCAGACTATGCTCAGTTTCTGAATTCACTAATACTCCTTTTCCTCTCTCGGATCACAACCTTATCACTTGCAAGCTCTCCTCCATTTCTTCAAACGCATTGTCACTGAAGTCTACCAAACCTCCTCTAACCTGCAGAAATATAAACACTATTAATTTTTAACAACTTTCCACCTCTCTGCAACAACTGCTCTCACCAATTTCTACATTAATCTCTCTGAATCAACCTCTAGTAACAGCCCTTGATGAAGTGTCTCCTGTTCCTATCACACTCCACATAGGCTAAGATGTCAACCATGTCATTTTTCATTAACAAGATACCTTCAAAAACTGTTACGTAAAGTAGAGCATCAGTGGTGTAAATCTTGTAGTCATAGCGACTTCCTCACAAATAAGAATATCTACCAATCTTATAGTTATGCCTTGGACACTGCCAAACAAACATATTTCCAATCGCTCATTTATGCTCAAGCCACCACCCCAAGCTACTTTTTAATACATTTGACTCACTTCTTAACCCTCCCTTACCCAACCCACCAGCTACTATCAGTGCACAAGAACTTGCTTCCTACTTACATAGTAACATAGTAACATAGTAACATAGTAATTAAGGTTGAAAAAAAACAGTTGTCCATCGAGTTCAACCTATTTGTGTTCTCCTATGCAGTCTTATTATAGGACTAGTTATTTTTATGTTAGGACTAGATATATTAACTAGAATGCGTGCCTACGCACCATAACCCTAAATATCTTTATCCAATAGGAATTTATCTAACCCATTCTTAAAGGTGTTGACTGAGTCCGCAGTTACTACTCTCTCAGGCAGGGAATTCCAAACACGTATTGTCCTTACTGTGAAAAAACCTTTTCGCCTCAATGTGCGGAAATTACTCTCCTCTAACCTAAGCGAGTGACCACATGTCCTCTGTACTGATCTTATAGAAAACAGGTCCCTCCCAAGCTCTGTGTATTGACCCCTTATATATTTGTAGATGTTGATCATGTCCCCTCTTAGTCTCATCTTTTCCAATGTAAACATGCCTAGCCTTGCAAGCCTTTCCTCGTATTCCAGTGTCTCCATGCCTTTGATAAGTTTGGTCGCCCACCTCTGAACCTTTTCTAGCACCAGGATATCCTTTTTGTAATATGGTACCCAAAATTGCACACAGTATTCAAGATGAGGCCTCACTAGTGATTTATATAATGGGAGTATAATACTCTCGTCCCTTGCATCAATTCCCCGTTTTATGCATGCTAATATCTTATTAGCCTTCTTTGCTGCGCTCCTACTTTGGGTACTGCTGCATAATTTGTTATCTATGTGAACCCCTAAGTCTTTTTCATGTACAGAATCCCCTAATATTACCCCATTTAGTATGTAGGAGTTATTTTTGGTCTTGCCCCCACAGTGCATAGCACACTTGTCTGTGTTGAATCTCATTCTCCATTTTGCTGCCCATGCTTCCAGTTTAGTTAAGTCGTTCTGAAGAGACTCAGCATCCCCCTCCGTATTTATAACCTTACACAATTTGTTATCGTCTGCGAAAATTGATACCATGCTCTTTAGACCTACTGTTAGGTCGTTGATGAAAATGTTAAACAAAAGTGGTCCAAGTACAGACTCTTGTGGCACACCACTTAGTACTTTAGTCCAATTTGAAAATAATCCATTGCCCACAACGCGCTGCTCTCTATTATCTAACCAATTACTGACCCAAGTGCATATTGTGCCCCCTAGCCCTATTTCTTGTAGCTTGTATATAAGACGCATGTGTGGTACAGTGTCGAAAGCTTTGCAAAGTCTAAAAAGATTATATCCACCTCCTTACCCTGATCCAGGTTCGCACTTACTGTTTCATAAATGCCAAGTAAGTTGGTCTGACATGATCTGTCCTTCACAAATCCATGTTGGTTCCTTTTAATGACCTTACTTCAAGGACAAAATTGATAGGATCCAAAATGAAATGGTATGCTCTTCCCCAGCCAGTGACCTGCTCATTTCCCTACCAGAACCCTCTGGCACATTTTCTTCACTTGATCCCACAAATGAAGATGGAGAATACAACAAATGAAGATGAAGTATAGTGCATATGGAAAGTATTCACAGCACTTAACTTTTTCCACATTTTGTTATGTTACAGCCTTATTCCAAAATGGAATAAATTATTGTTGTCCCTCAAAATTCTACACAAAATACCCTCTAATGACAATATGAAAAAAGTTTTTTGAGATTTTTGCAAATGTATTAAAAATATAAAACTAAGAAATCACATGTACAAAAGTATTCACTGCATTTGCCATGAAGCTCAAAATTGAGCTCAGGTGCATCCTGTTTCCACTGATCATCCTTGAGATGTTCCTACAGCTTAATTTGAGTCCACCTGTGGTAAATTCAGTTGGTTGGACATGATTTGGAAAGGCACACACCTGTATATATTAGGTCCCACACTTGAGAGTGCATGTCTGAGCACAAACCAAGCATGAAGTCAAAGTAACTGTTTGTAGACCTCAGAGACAGGATTGTCTCAAGGCACCAATCTAGGGACGGGTACAGAAAAATATCTGCTGCTTTGAAGGTCCCAATGAGCACAGTGGCCTCCATCATCCATAAATGGAAGAAGTTCTGAACCACCAGGACTCTTCCTAGAACTGGCCAGCCATCTAAACTGAGCGATTGGAGGAGAAAGGCCCTAGTCAGGGAGGTGACCAAGAACCCAAATGGTCACTCTGTCAGAGCTACAGCATTCCTCTCTGGAGAAAGGAGAACCTTCCAGAAGGACAAATATCTCTGCAGAAATCCACCAATCAGTCCTGTATGGTAGAGTGGCTAGATGGAAGCCTTGCCTTAGTAAAAAGCACATTGCAGCCCGCCTGGAGTTTGCCAAAATGCACCTGAAGGACTCTCAGACCAGAAGAAACAAAATTCTCTGGTCTGATGAGACAAAGATTGAACTCTTTGCTGTGAATGCCAGGCGTCATGTTTGGAGGAAACCAGGCACCGCTTATCACCAAACCAATATCATCCCTACAGTGAAGCATGAAGGTGGCAGCATCATGCTGTGGGGATGTTTTTCAGTGGCAGGAACTGGGAGACTAGTCAGGATAGAGGGAAAGATGAATGCATCAATGTACAGAGACATCCTGGATGAAAACCTGCTCCAGAGCACTCTTGACCTCGGAATGGAGCGACGGTTCATCTTTCAGCAGGACAACGACCCTAAGCATACAGCCAAGATATCAAAGGACTGGCTTCAGGACAACTCCGTGAATGTCCTAGAGTGGCCCAGACAGAGCACAGACTTGAATCCGATTGAAAATCTCTGGAGAGATCTGAAAATGTCTGTGCGCCTACGCTTCCCATCCAACCAGAAGGAGATTGAGAGGTGCTGCAAAGAGGAATGGGCAAAACTGCCTGAAGATAGGTGTGCCAAGCTTGTGGCATCATATTTAAATAGACTTGAGGCTGTAATTGCTGCCAAAGATGTATCAACAAAGTATTGAGCAAAGGCTGTGAATATTTATGTACATGTGATTTCTTAGTTTTCTATTTTTAATAAATTTGCAAAACTCTCCAAAAAACGTTTTTCACATTGTCATGGGGTATTGTGTGTAGAATTTTGAGGGAAAAATGAATTTATTCCATTTTGGAATAAGACTAACAACAAAATGTGGAAAAAGTGAAGTGCTGTGAATACTTTCCGGATGCACTGTATCAATGCTCTTCTCATCCTCCTACTACACTGCCTGTCCTCTTGATCTTCTACCTCTCCCAAATCAGAAAGCTCTGTCTCATGTGCTCATCCCTGTTTAAACTACAATCTGTAATCTCTCTCTCTCATCTCTACTTTCTATCCCTGTTCAAGCATGCAGAGATTACTCCCAAATAATTTTTTCTACCAAGGTAAAGGAGGCTTGCCAGGCCACCATTTCCTGGTACTACAGCTGCCTTGGTGTGTCCGGACCAGGACTGGAGCGCAAAACTTACAAAGAGCCTGAGGCGAATTAAATCATCTGGAATACCACCTATCCTTTGCACAACAGGAGGATGCCGCAATGCAGCGAGGATCCCTCTAAACCCTTGCTTGGGTCTGAGTCCAACAAAAGGACAATTTCAAGGGACTACACCTCCAGCGGCTTACTGTGGTAACAACCTATGTGGGACTACATCTTTGGTTTATTTCCAGTGTTTTATCACCAAAATCTTTGCCAGTCCACTTATTATTAGGAACGGACTACACCAGAAAGGCAGCGGTCATTTCAAGTGGTTAATTATATAAGTGGCCATATTATAGTTTTCTATGTGTTTTTAGCAATATGTTTAATTAAACTGTGACTAATTTTTTCACTCAATCCTTCATATTTACATTTATTCCATTCAGCGCTGCTATCTATTTGTTTATTTGTAAGAGATTACTCCCATTCTGAAAAAAAACACAATTCTGAACCCTAACTCTCTCCCTAACTTCTGTTCCATCTCTCATCTTCCATACCCCTCCAAGCTACTTGAGAAAATTGCTTACACACATCTGACCCACTTTCCTAACTCACACAATTATTGGACCCACTTCAGTTAGGCTTTCATTCCCAACACTCTACAAAGACAGCACTGAGTAAAGTAGTGAATAATCTGGCTACAGCTTAGTTTTTTTAATGTATTTTTCAACTTTTGCTTAATTTAAGTGAAGCGAGCCACCTTGCTCACAGCATGGTGAGCAAAGTGAGCCTGCGAGGGTACACGCTTCTGCCAATTTCGGTCATATTTGGTTAAACATACAAAATGACATCCCCGTTCCTTACTGTTATTGACAATCCCGAATTTCAAAACAGACAGGCCTCTTATCCCTTTACCACTTAGCAAAATCATGGAGTGACTTCTGTGGGTGTGTTGGTCTGTGGGTCGGCGAGGAGGCCTTCCATGTTCCAGCAGATTAGTGACCAATACCCCCTACTGACAGCTTATCCTATTGCATTTTTACAGGCCCAACATCACACTAGTTCCGTTATAAGAACTTTCTAAACTTCGGATTGGAATAACCCAGCAGACAAAACCTGTGTTTGACAAAGAAGGCTATTTCTACAACTTATAATTGCATACGCCAGGCATTTATACTGGATAACTTCGCTAAGAATCTAACTCCGTGGCTTTCCTAAATCTCTAATGTATCATCGAACGATGTACTTCATTCCCATGCCAAGGCATGTATACTATTACCTTATTCCTCCTATATAGCCATGTTTTTAAACATACTACATAGAGTTTATTTATCTCCAAATAGAAGGTTCTTAATAGGAGATTAACGAAATTCAAACTGTTACAAATGTGGTACTCATTCAGCATATCTATTCCATTGTCTATGGGCCTGCCCTTTAATCCGAGGTTTTTGGATCCTGGTCAAAAATGACTCTACAGCTAATTTGGTTAATTACATCCCTATGACACCTGAATGGGCTTTGTTTGGTATGCTTCCCCCAACACTCGTAAATCACAAGGAGGCAAATGTCTCTTGTTGGCTATAGGCGTGGCAACCTGCAAGACCATTTTACAAACCTGGTTGCAACCCTCTCCACCATCCTTTTACTTTTCAAAGCTAAGTTACATTATTTGTTTAGAATGCAGTAGGTTGAAGTTATTCTAGATAGAGAAGTCAAAACTGAGAGATTATTTCTAATGTGGGAGTCATATATAGGCACTCTATCACTTCCAATAAGAACACAAATTCATAATAGCTTAAAGGATTCGACCTGGTATATGATACAAATGTCAGCTAATAACCCTCCAATTCAATTGTAAAACAATCCTTCAGTTAATGGATGAAATCAACCAAAGTGCTTTCAGTACATCCTTTTCGGATTGTTTGGGGGGCGGGGGGATGGTGGGGTGCCGGTTGAACAGCAACAACTAACTTTGGTTATAACAAATTTAACTGTTATTGAATACAATGTATATATATTGTACTTTATTATTGTGATACTATCAATTTGCAGTTTTTTGATGGATCGTCTTTTATGATATTGCATGTTGCATAATCTGATTTTCAAAAACCTTGTTACTACTTGTCACATTGCATGTGAATTTGACACTCAATGCTTCATTAAAAATTGTTTTTCAAAAAACAACAACAAAATGACACCCTGCTGCACAGAGCTTATTTTTATGCTAATTGTGGGCCTTGAGCTCTGCAATATATTATTACTGCTTCTGGGGTGCACAATAGGGAATTGCATCCACAATGTACATTCTTGTACAGTCCCTGCTGCCCCATCACCACAGATAATGTACAGTATACAGTCCGTTTTCCCCCATCACCAGAGATAATGTACAATATACAGTCCCTGTTGTTCCCCATCACCAGCATGGCTGCCATCAGAAATTCTGGGGCCCAGGACTCACAAAATAGGCAGCCCCCCAAAAAAAAACTATAAAAAAATAATTACATATATATATATATATATGTGTATATAAAAAAATACAAAATAAATATATATACGCATACAAACACACACACTTTCTCTCTCCCACTCACTCTCCCTCAACTTACTTATCACAGGCTGGCCGGAGCTGTAGCAGCCTGGTTCCGTGTAGCTCCGCCCCTACCGTTCATGAAGCCCCCCCCCCCCCCTTTTCATGACAAGATCTGGCACTGTCACAGGAGGGGGGACAGTATGCTTCAAGCTTCTATTGAAAAGTCTCAACCAAAATGGCCGCCACCTACTAGAGGAGCCTCCTCTAGTATCTTTAATAACTGTCTCCTCTGAGGCGGCGGCCATTTTTGGAGGGACGTTTACAATAGAAGCTTGCAACGTCCTCTCCCTCTCCTTTGACAATGCCAGAACTCGGTAATGAAAAGTGGGTGAAGCTTCGCGCCTGGCGGACAGTGGCATGAGCGGCCTGGGCCCTCTCCTCTCTGCTAGAGAGGTTGGGCCCGGGACACCTGTGCCCGCAGCACCCCCCTAATGGCGGGCCTCATCAACAGAAATAATGTACGGTATACAATACAACTCATACTGTTTGTGAGAACTTTACAAAGTGACCAGTTGAGCAAACAGTTGGAATGTAATTTGTACAGTTTTATTTCTTTTCAATTTGCACGCCAATAGGACAATTATTATGCAATCGCATGCTAGAGGGTGATAGGCCAAAGTTATGCCTAGGGTGCCCAGAAACCTTGTACCTGCCCTGAATGTATGTATGTATGTATGTATGTATGTCTTGATAACACACAACCAGTGGATTATTATAAGATACATGCTTCATTTTGTCCTAATATGGGGAAATAATTAGTTTTAAAAATGGGTAAATATAGCTGGGATTATTTATGTGATTAGGAGTCATGTGAAGGTGTGTTACTTTTAAAAAACACAACTTTTTGTTTAAATGCATGATGTATGCCTTATCTGTTATGAAATACAAAAAGTAATTATTTCTAACAGCAAGTAAGATTTCTGATAAAACTGTACTTGAAAATGGTTATTTAAAAAAATTATGATGAAAATGATACTGTATGTCAAAAAAATCAGATAACAATGAAATTGTTACTTTACAAACTATAGGTAACACTATATTGTTTTTACAAATGGTAAATCAAAAGTATTTTAGTATTGAAACTGTGATATTGATTAATGTTAGGGGTGTGCACCGGCCACTTTTCGAGTTTTGTGTTTTGGATCTGGACCTTTCTTTATGTTTTGATCTGGATTGGTTTTGCCAAAACCACCCTTGTGGGTTTTGGTTTTGGATCTGTATTTTTTTAGAAAAAAGCATAAAAACAGCTAAAATCACAGAATGCTATTATTAACCTAAATAACATTCATTTCCACTCATTTCCAGTCTATTCTGAACACCTCACACCTCACAATATTGTTTTTAGGCCAAAAGGTTGCACCAAGGTAGCTGGATGACCATGCTAAGCGACACATGTGGGCGGCACAAACACATGGCCCATCTAGTAGTGGCACTGCAGTGGCAGACAGGATGGCAGTTTGAAAAACTAGGCCACAAAGATTACACAATGCAAAGAAAAAAAGGGGTGCAAGATGGAATGGTCCTTGGGCCCTCCCACCCACCCTTATGTTGTATAAACAGGACACACACACTTTAACAAACCAATCATTTCAGCGCCAGGGTCTGCCACACAACTGTGGCTGAAATGATTGGTTTGTTTGGGCCCCCACAAAACAAGCTGGCAATTAATCTGTCCCTGCGCAAACTGACTCTACAGAGGCAAGATGTGGTCCTCATCCTCATCGACCGAATCCTCACCCCCTTCAGTGTTGTGTACATCCTCATCCTCACAGAGTATTAATTCATCCACGCTGGAATCCTCCACCACAGGTCTCTCTGTGCTTTCTGGAGGCTGGTCTTCCTGGAAGAATTGATAATTCATTTTGATGAACATCATCTACTCAACATTTTGTGGAAGTAGCCTCCTATGCTTATCGCTAACAAGGTTACCGGCTGCACATGTCTACTTGGATGCTGTCACTGATGTAATCCTCCACCATTGTTTCAATGGTGACAGCATCATATGCAGTGAGAGTAGACATGTCAGAAATTGTTGGCAGGTCCTTAAGTCTGGACCAGATGTCCAAAGTTGGTCCTGCCTGCCCTGCATCACCACCAGCGGGTTGGTTAGGAATCGGATATCTAAGTTGTTTCCTGGCAGCCCCAGTTGCGGGAGAAAATGAAGAAGGAGCTGTTGCCGTGTCATGTTCCGCTTCAGCTGACTTTTTTTTACCAGTAGGTCTTTGTACCTCTGCATGCTTGTGTCAACCAGAAAGAGAGACACCACGTATGCTTTAAACCTAGGATCGAGCACGGTGGCCAAACTGTAGTGCTCTGATTTCAACAGATTGACCGCTCCCGGATCCTGGCAAAGTGAATGAAGGGCTTCATTCACAAGTCCCACATACCAAGCAGAATCGCTCCATCTTAGCTCCTCCTTCACTTTCTCCAGCTGTTTCTGCAAAAGCCTGATGAAGGGAATGACCTGACTCAAGCTGGCAGTGTCCAAACTGACTTCACGTGTGGCAAGTTCAAAGGGTTGGAGAACCTTGCACAACATGGAAATCAATCTCCACTGCGCTTGAGTCAGGTCCTTTGCCCCGTCCTTTGCCTATGTCATAGATGGATGCATAAGCTTGATTGGCCTTTTGTTGCTCCTCCATCCTCTGAAGCATATAGAGGGTTGAGTTATACTGCGTTACAACCTCTTGCTTCAGGTGATGGCAGGGCAGGTTCAAGAGTGTTTGCTGGCGCTCCAGTCTGGCGAAAGTGTCTTGAAATTTTATGGGCCACTGAAAGCGTCTCCTGCACGGCCCTGTCATTTCTCAAAAAATGCTGCACCACCAAATATATTGTGTGAGAAAAACATGGGACATGCTGGAATTTTCCCTGATTTAATGCCCGCACAATATTGGTGGCATTGTCTGATATCACAAATCCCCAGGAAAGTCTAAGTGGGGTAAGCCATTGGGCGATGATTTCCTTCAGTTTCTCTAAGAGGTTGTCGGCGGCGTGCCTCTTACTGAAACCGGTGATACACAGCGTAGCCTGCCTAGGAATGAGCTGGTGTTTCTGAGATGCTGCTACTGGTGCCACTGCTGTTGTTGCTGCGCAAGGCGATACATCTACCCAGTGGGCTGTCACAGTCATATAGTCCTTAGTCTGCCCTGTTACATAGTTACATTGTCAGTGAGGTTGAAAAGAGGCAAACTGCCCACCTGGTTCAACCTGTATTCTGTGTCAATCTATACATATTATTATGTGCCTCCTGAATTAATGGCTTAGTATCAAAGGAAAACAATGATTCATACCGCTCCCAGATAATTTAATGTCCATATGTTATATGCTATAGCCATGTATACATTTACCAGTTAGGAATTTGTCCAATCCGCTTTTAAATACATTTACAGAGTCTGCCATTCTTACCCTCTCTGGCAGGGAGTTCCAAATCTTTATTGCCCTTATCGTGAAGAACCCTTTCCTATGTTGTGTATGGAATTTCCTCTCCTCTAACCTAAGCAAGTGCCCACGCATCCTATATAGAGTCCTTTTAATAAACATACCCGCTGCTAGCTCCTTGTAATTACCCTTTACATATTTGAAGATATTAATAATGTCTCTTCTTAGATGCCTCTTTTCTAGTGTATACATGTTTAAACTAGCAAGCTTTTCCTCGTACTCCAGAGACTCTAACCCTTTTATAAGTTTAGTAGCTCTTCTTTGAACTCTTTCTAGTTCCCTGATATCTTTTTTATAATACGGTGCCCAGAACTGAACACAATATTTCAGGTGCGGACATACCAATGATTTGTACAATGCCAGGATTACATCCTCGTTTCTTGTCTCTATGCCCTGTTTAATGCACGCAAGCACTTTACTTGCCTTCTTTGCTGCACTTTGACTTTGTGTAATGTTATTAAGCTATTATCTATAAGCACACCCAAATCTTTTTCCACCATAGTTACCCCTATATTTTCCCCATCCAGAGTGTAGGATGCATGTGTGTTCCCCTCCCCCAAATGCATAACTTTGCATTTGTCTATATTAAACATCATTCCCCATGTAGAAGGCCAGGTTTCCAGTTTAAGTCGACATTGCCTACTGAATTAATTACCTTACACAGTTTAGTATGATCTGCAAAGATTGACACTGTGCTTTCCAGGCCTATTCCTAGATCATTGATAAATATAGTGAAGAACAGGGGGCAAGAACTGACCCTTGTGGTATTCCGCTGACTACTGGTGCCCAGCTGGAGAACATCCCATCGACCACTACTCGTTACACTCTGTTATCCAGCCAATTACCTATCCATGTACAAAAAATATAACCTAGACCAGGTTCCTGTAATTTGTTGATCAGTCTCCTATGAGGCACTGTATCAAAGGCTTTTGCAAAATCTAAATACACCATATCCACTGCTTTTCCATGGTCAAGATTATTGCTCACTTCCTCGTAGAAGCTAATTAAGTTGGTTTGGCATGATCTGTCCCTTACAAACCCATGCTGACTTTTACTAATAAACTTTGTGGCCTGTAGGTGATCCCCTATGCTATCCCTCAAAATGTGTTCCAATATTTTACCCACTATAGAGGTTAAACTAACTGGTCTATAGTTTCCAGGATCATTTTTATTTCCCTTTTTAAATAAAGGCACAACCTCCGCTATGCGCCTATCCCTTGGTACCATGCCTGATCTAATTGAACTATGGAAAATCAAGTATAGGGGTTATGCTAGCTGTAAACTAAGCTCCATAATAACCCTTGGATGAATACCGTCTGGCCCTGGTGATTTATTAATTTTCACATTACCTAGTCTCTCCAGGACTACTTCCTCACTTAAACAAGCATCAAGCCAAGAGTTATTACCATCACTGTCATTATGCACTAATGACACCAGCTCATCCTCCCTGGTAAATACTGATGAAAAAAAAATGTTCAATATTTCCGCTTTTAATTTGTCATCATTTATCAAAGCTCCCAATTCATCTTTTAAAGTGCCTACGATCTCCTTCTTTAACCTTTTACTGTTTATATATTTATAAAACTTTTTAGGATTGGTTTTACTCTCTATAGCGATTTTTTTTTTCATTTATAATTTTAGCGGTCCTTATCGCTTTTTTAAATTTTTTATTGCATTCCTTGTAATACCGGAATGACTCCTCCCCTCCATTAGATTTAAATGTTTTGAAAGCATGCCTCTTATTAGCCATTGCTTCCTTGACCTCCTTATTAACCCACATTGGGTTTTTTTTAGTACTGCTGCGTTTACTGCTGATGGGAATGAATTTGTAAATATTGTTTTCAAGCAACCCTTTAAAAGCTTCCCACATTTCCGATGTGTCCTTGCCTTGAAACAAAGCTTCCCAGTTAGTATAATTTAGTTCCTGTCTCAGCATATTGAAGTTAGCTTTTCTAAAGTTAAATGTTTTGGACGCTCCCTTATAGCTATGTTTCTTAAAACTGATGTCGAATGTGATCATGTAGTGATCACTGTTTCCAATGGTCTCCCCAACTTTGGTGTTTGATATAATGTCCACATTATTGGTAATAACTAGGTCCAGAATAGTTTTACCTCTATTTGGGTCCACAACTAATTGAGTCAAGAATTGATCCCTTAATATATTTAAAAGCCTGCTGCTCCTAGTTTTTACACATGAATCGTTACTCCAATTTATATCAGGATAGTTGAAGTCCCCCAACACTACGATGTCCCCCATTACTGATACTTTTCAATTTGGTGGAAGAGTTGTTCCTCATCATGGTGGTCGTTCCGAGTTGTTCACTCGTTGCCGTTTTTCACAACGGAGCGATTAGGTAGAAAATGCGCATGCGCATGGTACGAAGCGCGCATGCGCTTAGTTATTTAACACAAATTGTAGTAGTTTTACACAAGCTCGAGTGACGTTTGTTCAACGCTCGAGTGATCGTAGTGTGATTGACAGGAAGTGGGTGTTTCTGGGCGGCAACTTGGAGTTTTCAGGGAGTGTGCTAAAAAACGGAGGCGTGCCTGGTAAAAATGCAGGAGTGGCTGGAGAAACGGGGGAGTGGCTGGCCGAACACAGGGTGTGTTTGTGACATCAAACCAGGAACTAAACGGACTGAGCTGATCGCAATCTAGGAGTAGGTCTGGAGCTAATCAGAAACTGCAAGGAATTATTTAGTAGCAGTTCTGCTAATCTTTCGTTCGCTCTTCTGCTAAGCGAAGATACACTCCCAGAGGGTGGCGGCCTAGCGTTTGCAATGCTGCTAAAAGCAGCTAGTTAGCGAACAACTCGGAATGAGGGCCAATGTACGCTAATTTACGGTTGCTTGTAGCATGTGTCAATAATTAGTTTTTTTGCTTCAGTGCCCCCAATAGTGATCTCAACCCATAACGACTCCACGTTATCTCCTGACCATCGAAAATACCCTCTATTAAGTTTGGTTTTAGAGATGGTTTAACAAAGAGACATACCCCTCCTCCCCTTTTGGTAGCCCTGTCCCTCCTAAAAAGAGAATATCCCTCCAAATTCGCAAACCAGTCATGAGAGTCGTCCCACCAAGTTTCTGTAATACCTAGACTTTGATGCAAGCCATTCCAATTCCCCCATTTTACCAGATAGGCTTCTTGCGTTCGCAAGCAATCATCTAAGTTCAGCATCTCCCTTGCCTGTTTGATTTAATGGTATCTATATTTACAAGTACATTTCTAGAATTACTCTTACCGACTGTTAATCTCCTCCCTCCCTTTCCACCCCTTCATACTTAATACAGCCTTCCTTACTGCTTTCTAAACCCCTCCTCCTGATGTTAGTAACTTCCCTTATGCTATGGACATCACTTTCTATATACTGTATTGTTGTATAATAATCATCAGTATGTAATAAATTTGGAATATCTTGGGCAATACTCGTGTCAGTAATTCCGGTGTCAATACACATGCAGGTACCCTTGGCCTTGCTGGCTGATCTTTCACTCCCCACTCCTCCTCCCCCAATTTGTTCACTACCCCATCTTTCCTGTTCTTACTGTTTGACCCGTAGCTTCTAACTAAACCCTCCCCCCAGGCACCTAGTTTAAAAGCTCCTCCAACCTTCTAACCATCCTACCCCCCCCCCACCCCAGGCACAGCAGCCCCCTCCTCATTCAGGTGCAAACCATCGCTACAAAAAAGATGGCGCCTGACTGAGAAGTCTGCCCAGTGTCCAAGAACACAAACCCCTCTTTCTTGCACCAATCCCTTAGCCACACATTTACCTCCCTAAATTCCCTCTGCCTCCCTGGGCTAGCGCGTGACACTCCTAAAATTTCGGAGAATATTACCCTAGATGTCTTAATTTTCTTGCCTAATTCCCTATAGTATTTCTTGAGGACATCCGACCTACCACTAACTTTGTCATTGGTACCAACATGCACCAAGACCGCCGGGTCTTTACCAGCCCCTCCCAACAATCTATCAACCCAGTCCGCGATGTGCCGTACCAGAGCACCCGGAAGACAACAGACTGTACAGCGATCACGGTCCCGGTAGCAGATTGCCCTGTCTGTCCTCCTGATAATAGAATCCCCTACCACTACAACCTGACTATGTATCGTACTATCTTTTTTCCCATCAGTACCGCGGGGACCGCTCCTCTGGTGGCTAGATGGAACGGTCTCCTCCAGTTCCATCATTTCCTCACAGCCATCCTCAGAATCTTCATCCAATCGGGTGAATTTATTTGGGTTTGGCAGATCAGAGATGTCCTGTCTCCCCCTCTTCTTCCTTCTAACCATGACCCAGCTGTCTACCTGATCTTCCTCGTCTACCAGTGATCCCCCCTGCATATCCGCCATCATTCTATCTAAACTTTGCTCGAGATTGTGAATGTCTCTCAGTCGCGTAACAGTCCGCTCTAGATTAGTTACCTGGGGTTCCAGGGCGGCCGTACGCTCACATCTCGCGCAGATGTACCCGCACTCAGACTGTTGTTCCAGGTGCACATACATCATGCATGACATGCACTGAGTGAGATCCTCAATCACAGCCCCACCCATATTTAATATGCGCTAACTCCCTTTTACCCTCCAAAAATTAAAGAGAGAGGAACAGTCTTTATAAGGACAATATATAAAGGGACAAGGGACAATAAATTAAAAAGGACAATTATAGGATAAATTAAGTAAAAATTAAGTAAGAGACAAGAGAAAAATTAAAGAGAGAGAGGGATAATCTATAAGGGACCAAAAGGACAATAAAGGATAAACATAAGACAAATGAAGCAACTTAAGTATAAATTAAAGTGTAAAAAATACAGTAATGGACAAGGGAAACAATTGGTTATACACAAAGTTAATACTTATCTGCTCTCTTTTTTTTCCAGTAATCTGCAGCAACTCAGCCTCTGGCACTGCTCCCTGCTCAGCTTTCACTGTTCCCCGGCTCTCAGACTCTGGCTCTATCTGCCCGGCCACACTACTCCCCAGCTCTCAGTCTCTCTCTGCCCGGCTCTCAGTCTCTCTTCTGCCTGGCCACACTGCTCTGCCCTGCCATACTGCTCCCTGGGCTCCCCTGCACTGCTCCTCTGACTCCCTGCATGGCCCTTGCACCTTACAGTTGGTGCGGCCGCTCTGTCCCGCTGTCACCTACGTTCGAGCTTGCATTCATACTCGCGCTCCCGTTTGTCACTTCCGGTTCCGGCTCCCCGCACTGCTCACTCTCAGCGTCTCAGCGTCTGCCTGTCTGTACTTAAGTGGACACTGGGTACAACTGCTTTTTTTAGGACACTGAGGACACTTTTTCTGACGTTTCTGTACATTCTCGGTATCGCCTGCCTAGTGAAGTGGAACCTAGATGGGATATGATACCGGGGACACAGTACCTCAAACAGTTCTCTAAGTCCCACTGAATTAATGGTGGATACCGGATGCATGTCTAATACCTACATAGCTGTCAAGGCCTGAGTTATCCGCTTTGCAACAGGTTGACTGCTGTCGTAAACGGCTGTACCGCTGGACCTATACGGCTGTACTGCTGGACTTATACGGCTGTACTGCTGGACTTATACGGCTGTACCACTGGACTTATACGGCTGTAGCGCTGGACTAATACGGCTGTACCGCTGGACCTATACGGCTGTACCGCTAGACTCATATGGCAGTACCGCTAGACTTATACGGCTGTACCGCTAGACTTATACGGCTCTACCGCTAGACTTATACGGCTCTACCGCTGGAGTTATATGGCTGTGCCACTGGACTTTTATGGCTGTGCCACTGGACTTATGCATTGTTGCTGTGGGAAGCAGATTACTGTGGCGTTGCCGCGATGAGTAAACACGGCAGCCTCCGGCAGCCATAGAGTGCCCATTGTCTGCTGCTATAAGCCTCCGCTCACGCTGCTTACTAGCCTGTGCCTGTTGCCTCTATGATCGGATAGCGGGAGCATCACTGCCCACTACTGTATTCGGGTCCCTCCGCTCATTACTTTTTTCTGCATACTCCCCTTACGCTACACTGTGCCACAACTTTTAGCCTGTGATGTGAAAGCAACATGGGCAACAATCTAAGAGGACATTCTCTGTATATGGCTGTACCACTGGACTTATAAGGCAGTACCGCTGGACTTATATGGCTGTACTGCTGGACTTATACAGCAGCACCCACTGGACTGGACTTATACGGCAGCACCACTGGACTTATGGCAGCAGAGGACACCACCACTGTTACTGGACTGATGCAGCACAAGACACTACCACTGGACTGATGCAAAACAAGACAGCACCATTGGACTGATGCAGCACAAGACAGCACCATTGGACTGGACTTATACAGCAGCACCACTGGACTTATGACAGCACAGGACACCACCACTGTTACTGGACTGATGCAGCACAAGACACTACCACTGGACTGTTGCAGAACAAGACAGCACCACTGGAATGATACAAAAGAGCAGGTCACCACCCCACACGCCACGCCACTTTCCCGCGCAGACACTGAGGAGATACATCCTGTCGGATCACTCTCCAGGACTGGAGTGAAGATGGCGGGGTGGGAGGCACAAAATTTAAAAAGTCCGGATTTCACAAGAATACGACACCAGGATGATGACGTTTTGCCTCGATCTGGGAAAGAAGTATGGTGGGAAAACCCCAGCCGGACTCGGTTCCCGACTCGGATCGGGGGTGTTCGATGGGGTTCCAATTTCCAAAAGCCAAACCCGCTCATCCCTAATTAATGTAAGTTGAGTGTCTCGGCAAACTTGTATGGGAAATTGCATTCTAATTGCCACCAAGAATAGAACCATAAAAGCATTCCTGAAATGTTCAATTTTTTGTTGTTGCATCATTTGTTCATAGACTTTAGACTGTGCAAAACTATGATATCAGATCATCAATCGAAAAAAAAGTACCATTGGTTTGGGGCACGTTCAACAACTGTTGTGTTTCCAAAACTAATGGAAATGGGAAAGGAATGTTTTATTTTGTTTTTGTTGTTATTGTTTTTGCATTTGTAATAATTATGAGCATGTTATACATCTATCCTGTGAGAGGGAAAATAATGATCATATACTTTACTGTATACAGTATATGATAATATAACAGAGAAGAGTGGAAATGTTAGTTTTTAAGGGTTTTTTTTGTAGATCTTTGAACAAAATGATTTTACTAATAGAGAATCTCATAGTTTTCAGAAATAATCTCATTAAAATCTTCTCAACTATAAAAAGTTGGAGTTGGAGTGAATAGTGGGCCTAATTCAGGTTCGGATCGCAATACGCGATCCAGCTGCAAAAATTGCTAAGAGTATGCAGGTGCATGCACAGGGCCCGTCCTACGCATGCTCCCACATTTTCTGTGGGCGCCCTGCAGAAAATGCGATCGCCTTTGCCTGTCAATCAGGCAGAGGCGTTTGCAGGGTGGGGGGCAGGGCTGCAATGTACCATTTCCAAGGCAGAGACAGAGCATTGCGGGGGCGGCGATGGAGAAATGGGGGAGGTGACGGAGAAACAGTGGGTGTGACTGGGGTGTGACTGGGGTTGCTGCATGATGTCACACACAGCCACTGTGATCAGAAAAATGGTGGACGTACTCCTGCGGGCGCCTCATTTTTAGCAATCACGCTGAAATGGCGGTTGCCCTGCATTTCAGTGTGGTTTCAGGGGGGCTTACTTAATCAGGTTCTGTATGTACAATATCACCTTGTAAAATTAAATATGCAGCACTGAATATAGAGAATTTACTAGTAAATGATCAAAATGGTTACTCATGCTAACAAATGTATCAACGCTTGGAGAGAGATAAAGTGCCAACCACTCAGTTCCTGTAATTTTTCAAACACAGCTTGAAAAATGACTGTTAAAAGTTGATTAGTTAATACTTTATCGTTCTCCACTTTATCTCTCCCCAAGCTTTGATAAATATCCTCCTGAGTGAGAAAGGTGCATATTCTGGCAAGTTTTGAAGGAAATGACATTACAGCACAAGGGACTGACTATGTGGTATAAATCTGAGTGTACAGATGAAGGTGACACAAACAAAATTAACTTGTAAAACCAGGTAGCTAATGGACATTCTGAGAAAGGTCAGAGAAGGGGAGGTAGATTTGTGTCTGGTCTGCATAGAGGTGATGGAGGAGGCCAAAGATGATTACTGATAAAAAAAACAAAGCTTAAAGACAAAAAAGCATAGGCCTTGAGTACTCTAACAGATAAAGACAAAAAAAAAGTGGAAATGAGAATAAGTCAGTAGTAGAGAATCTAAAGCATCATTTAGGAAGGTAGTATGTGGACCAAGAGAAAATCGTGAATGTATGTTGTGAGGTAAAATAGTTTGTAAGTAAAGGAAAGGGGAGAGAAACTGTGCAGTTGCAGGGTAAAGGAAAAATAATCTAAATATGGTTTCTTGAGGGTAGCAGAGGTTTGTTTGAAGATGGAATTAGAAGTGCTATGGAGAAGGACAAGTTTAAGAGGTAAACTAGGTTCAGGCGAGCATTTAGGATAGGCAGTGCAGGTGTTGGAAGAGAATGGGGTCAGGAAGACAGGTTCAGATAGGATGATGAAGAGAGGTGAAGACCTTGTTCTCAGGAGAGAAAGACCTGAGGCTGAGTACAGTAGGTGAGTGGAAGAGAAAGTATTATTTTAATTATGGACCTTCTGAGGAGAAAGTTCTTCATACTGGTGTCTATTTTGCCTTAACAGTAGGTGATAAAGGCCCTCATTCAGCTTCAGTTGCAGTTTTGATAATATTGCATAACTGCAACTGCTATCTGTCGCATGCTGGGGGCCGCCCAGCACAGGACAAGGCTGCTCAACATCCTAATTCAATTGCAATCGTGTCACTAAATAAGGAAAGTGCCTCTGCCTCCATAGCCTGACTGTGAAGGCAGTACGGCCACCACCATGTTTCCTGTCGCTGGCGCCCTCATTTTAACCACACTGCCCCCTGCAACTCCGCATCACTGCCCCTTGAATGCCTCTGCCTGCGCATGTGCACTTTTAGTAACACTGGGAAAATGCAATCACATCTCAGTAGTGATGGCTACTGAATAAGGTCCAAAGTCATTAGCAGTGTGGAAAGAAGGACAGGGTGGTAAAGGTGAGAAGCTGCAGCAGCCTCATCTGGTGTTGTGAAGAGTGTAGTTTTGTTGAATCAGATTACAGCATTAGGGCAAAATGGGAAAAAAAATGGTTGAGAGCTGTTCTTAGGAACATGGCCTGGAGCAATTGATGACACACATACAGTGTGGACTTCAAAGGAAGAAAAGAAGAGGGGTGGTTCTGACATGAATATGCAGTCAGGGAATAGTAGTAAGTGTCATTCAGCATCTTGTCATTCACAAGGAGTGTGGTGGTGAAGACATCCTTTAGGAACATAAGTTAACAGTTTGAAATACTCTCCCTACCTTACAGTCATGTTTGCTACCTTAGGGGGTGATTCCGAGTTGATCGCTATTTTTTTCGTTCACACACCAGGGCCCTCATTCCGAGTTGTTCGCTCGGTATTTTTCATCGCATCGCAGTGAAAATCCGCTTAGTACGCATGCGCAATGTTCGCACTGCGACTGCGCCAAGTAACTTTACTATGAAGAAAGTATTTTTACTCACGGCTTTTTCTTCGCTCCGGCGAACGTAATGTGATTGACAGGAAATGGGTGTTACTGGGCGGAAACACGGCGTTTCAGGGGCGTGTGGCTGAAAACGCTACCGTTTCCGGAAAAAACGCAGGAGTGGCCGGAGAAACGGTGGGAGTGCCTGGGCGAACGCTGGGTGTGTTTGTGACGTCAACCAGGAACGACAAGCACTGAAATGATCGCACAGGCAGAGTAAGTCTGGAGCTACTCTGAAACTGCTAAGTAGTTAGTAATCGCATTATTGCAAATACATCGGTCGCAATTTTAAGAAGCTAAGATTCACTCCCAGTAGGCGGCGGCTTAGCGTGTGTAACTCTGCTAAATTCGCCTTGCGACCGATCAACTCGGAATGAGGGCCCATATTCGCAATATTGCGAACACGTTGCACAATAGTGAATAACCGCCCCCAACGTATTTTTGCTATTTTGTACGCAGTAGTACACAAAGTAGGCGTATGCCAAATGACATTGCACTAATGCGAACCCATTGCATTACCACAAACCTCATCGTAAATATCCTAACTTCTTGTAGATTTACACATTCCTCTTAAAATTGCACACGCTTTTGCTAAAAACCGCACAGTGGTGGTAATTCCAATTTGATCGCAGCAGGAATTTGGTTAGCAGTTGGGCAAAACCATGTGCACTGCAGGGGGGCAGATATAACATGTGCAGAGAGAATTAGATTTGGGTGTGGTGTGTTCAATCTGCAATCTAAATTGCAGTGTAAAAATAAAGCAGCCAGTATTTACCCTGCACAGAAACAAAATAATCCACCCAAATCTAACTCTCTCTGCACATGTTATATCTGCCTCCCCTGCAGTGCACATGGTTTTGCCCAACTGCTAAAATATTTCCTGCTGCGATCAACTTGGAATTACCCCCAGCAATTAAATTACAGCTTTCAATTCAAACTCCACAAGCCTTCCTCAATTACGATTACAATTAGTGTAATGAATGATAATGGTCATGACCAATTAAGTCTTCAAAGAATACCTGAAGAACACTTTGTAGGCATAATTGGCCATCAACATTTAATTTTTTTTTTTTTAAATATAGATGTGGCAAATGTGCCTGGTCTAATGCCAATTTGTTTATTTTTGTGTAGAGGTGTAGTTTGTGAATAAATGTGTTTACATGTTTTTATAAACAATAAGCTCCTAACTCTCATTCATTTGTTTTTTTTAAATAAAAATTAACATTCTTAAGTTAGATGTGTGAAATGTTTAAGGTAACCAATTTCTGCTAGCCAATCTGCTGTTCCTTTATTGCATTAATAAACACAACACCCACTTAACTTTAAATATTTTTTTTTATTTTGTAACATTTTTTTTGTGCATTTAACTTTTTCAACACCAATTTTATTTTTTAAAATTATTTTTTAACAAAATTTTTGAAGCTGGTCGACATTAGCCAGCAAGGCTTCAAGGTGATTTTTCATGCTGGCCAGAATGCTCGCAAAAGTTGTGAGATCTCCAACTGCAACATCTGAAATTAAGAGGCAAAATAAACATTACTAACTTACTCACATTACCTATTATACAAGCAATGCACAACGCACACTTTAATGCAGGCATGTCCAAACTGCGGCCCTCCAGCTGTTGTGAAACTACATATACCAGCATGCCTTGACGCAGTTTTGCTGTCAGAGAATGCTAAAGCTTTGTCAGGGCATGCTGGGATGTGTCGTTTCTCAACAGCTGGAGGGCCGCAGTTTGGACATGCCTGCTTTAATGGCAAAGTGACTACATCATGGATGTTTTAATGAGAAAACAGTAGCAGAACAACAAACAAGCCTGCTCAGCAATGTTTGTTTTTGTTTAAAAAATTAATAAAAACTGTACCACACCATGGGGTACATTTACTAAGATGGGAGTTCTATTTAAGATGGGACGTTGCCCATAGCAACCAATCAGATTCCACATATTATCTTCTAGAAGCTGCAAAATAAATGAGAAGTAGAATCTGATTGGTTGCTATGGCCAACATCCCATCTTAAATAGAACTACCATCTTAGTAAATGTAACACCATGCTGGGATTCATTCACATCTGGAGTGAAGCAGACTTATCTTTTTTGGGGTTGGCCCTGCATCATCACACTGCATATCAACATCTTCAGAAGGACAACATATCCTAGCATGCCCACACTCCCTGAAAGCCTGCCTTACTACATAAGGTCAAACAGGTTTTCTAATGAAAAAATAATTATTTTGGAGTGTAACTTTCACAACACAAATCACTGTGTCCTTAGCCTGCCTAACAAAGTGAAGCATGCGAGTTGAATGTGCAAATATTGGAATACCCAGGCCCAAGTGTAAAAGTCCAACAACATACCAAACTCCACTCAGGTCTAACAGTTTTGCAGATAATGTAGCACATATAAACCCTGTTGTCCAGGCAACCCTGTCGACATAATGAGTGTCGACCTAGAGTGGGCAGCCTAAACATTGCAGATGTAGACACTGTACATCTAATGATCCACACACATATGTAAATGCAACATCCATACCATGAAACAGAAGACAAACATTTTACCTTGGCACAATATTGGCCCCAGTACAACACTGCATTTATTAGAATGTGAAGTTAAATAAGGTAACAAATTAAATGTCAATGTATGTGAACTTACTCTCCTCTGCCACTTGAGCACCTCCCTGAAGTGGCTCCGGGGCCTCTTCTGCCCATTCAAATGGTGGGGATGGCGGCTGGATGGGGGATGGCGGCTGGATGGGGGATGGCGGGTGGATGGGGGAAGGAGGCTGGATGGGGGAAGGAGGCTGGATTGGGGAAAGAGGATGGAAGGGGGAGATGGTTACAGAGCATGGGTCAGATTGAGAAGGAGAGGGTGGCAGAGAGGTGGTTTGGGCAACAGAGGGGGAGGGGGGCAGAGAGGGGGTTTAGGAAAGAGAGGGGGAGGGTGGAGGAGAGGTGGGTTGGGCCACAGAGGGGGAGGGGGGCAGAGAGGGGGATTGGGTCACCGAAGGGGAGGGGGGTGGAGAAGGGGATTGGGAAAGAGAGGGGGAGGGGGGGCGGAGAGGGGGCTTGTGCCACAGAAGGGGAGGGGGCGGAGAAGGGGATTGGGCTGGTCTGGACATTTGCCGCCTTCCAGCCGCTGCTTGCCGTTGTGCTTGCCCTAGAATTACATATGTAATAATTAGGTTGTGGCTTTTAAAAAACACATCAGCATTTCAAAATTACATTTTTCTGTCCCATGTTAAATACACAGAACAAGTTATTGTGTTCAGCTGACAGCCTGTGTAGCAACTTAGTACAACATTAACTTTTTCACAAGCAGTTTGCTACACAGTCAGTACTGCAAGCCATAACCACACACAATGTGGAAACTTGTGTAATGTTTGTGCTACAATAGTGTAATTACACAGTCTGCTAATTATCTCACTATAGCACTTCTTAGTGAAAATCTGCAGTCTTTACATTAAAAGTTTCTGCTACTAATCTCAGTGTAATAAACATATTTCATGTAATGTGTTTAACTTACTGCATCTACGCCGACTGCGAATTTGTTGGTGCAGCTCCACCAACAGCTCTGGCGTTCGACGGCGGAGGTCACTCCACCGCCGCTCTAACTGGATGATGCTGCGCCGTGTCTGGGTGCGGGTCCGCAGTATGCGGCGGACCTCCGCGTAGGCCTCGCGCTTAACCCTATTGGGTATAAAGGGCCTCGCATGGCCTACGTGGCGGTCCATGACCGCTATTAGCACGCGCAGCTCCCGGCGTGTAAATGCAGCTGCGCGCATGGTGCCAATGGCGTTTTCCATACATGGGCATATATTTATAGTGTGTGGTGGCATTTGATTGGTTGTAATTGTATGGTGTCATCTGTATTAAACTTTATTGATATGTGTACATTAATGTGCAGGACAGTGTGTACAGTTCGCATCAGCGGAGATTCGCACCCGCGGAAACACACACTCACACTCACACACACACACTCACTCACACACACACTCACACACAAACTCACGCACACACACACACACACACACACACACACTTATTTTTTAAAATTTGTATTCCAAAGTCATGCTTCTAAATTAATAGCATTCTAGGTTTGCTGGATAAAAGCAAAAAAACAAACATGACAATGTTTAGATATATGTCTCTAGATAGTTCTATAGATACATACACACACATATACCATTAATATATTGCCGCTATTCATAAACATATAAGTCTACATATATACATATATATATATATATATATATATATATATATAGAGAGAGAGAGAGAGAGAGAGAGAGAGAGAGACAGAGAGAAAGAGAGAGACAGAGAGAGTGCACAAAAAATATTTGGCATATTTTTGGGGTAAGAAAAAACACAACTAAGTGTTCAAATCTGTTTACTCACCACATTTTGCAGGAACAATCAGCTACACAAAGTCACAAAGTATATGTTTTTTTGGATCAGATGTTGTGTCATTTTTATGGTAAACAGATGCACAAGCCAAACATACAAAAAAAATCTGTCATTGATGGTTAATAACACAAGTACCCCAAATAAAAACAAACAAAACACAAACAGTAATACCATTGTATACAACAATCTGACACAACAAACAAGATAAGGAGTACATTACAGATTAATTCTGTACTGAAACAATATTAAATACTCACAAAACACAAGCAACACACTCTGAACTTTACCAAGCTAACTAAATGCTATCAGTCCAAAAAAGTAAACATGTACAGACAGTTTGGGGAGACAAAACAAAATAAAACAAAAATAAATACCTGAAATAATCACACACAATTCGAGCCTTTACAGCATTACCCCAGCGATACACACTCCCCCCACGGAATGTCCAGCCAACCCCTGGCTCCTCATCCGGCAATTCCTCCGTGTGGGGAAGCTCGACGCGACGCCTTACAGCGATGTTATGGAGGATAGCGCACAGGACCACAATTTTACTTACCATCATTGGCAAATATATGATGTCACCACCAGTGCGGTGGAGCACACGAAAACGCCCTAAGGACACCAATCGTGCACTCCACCAGCTGTCTAGTGGCAGTAAGTGCAGAGTTAAATGCCGACTGTGGTCCTGGCCTGGGTTTACTGTAAGGAGTCATGAGCCAGGGGGTGCAAGGATATCCACGGTCTCCTGTTTGATAATATGAGAAGAGAAAAAGAATAAAAGCAACATTAAAGAATGTAATTCCAACAATATGACTGTTACAATAATGTAAACAAAATAACTCACCCAATAGCCACATGTCTTGGCCTTCCATCGTTCTTAATCTTTGCCATATCCCTGATTGTCTAATGACATGGGCATCATGGGAGTTCCCAGGGAACTTAGCATTCAGGGACAGGATCTGGAGGGATGGGCCACAAACAACCATTACATTCAGAGAATGAAACAGTTTCCTGTTTCTATAGATTTTTTCATTATGTCTTGGCGCAACAATGGCAACATGTGTCCCATCCACAACCCCAATAACGTGTGGGAAGCGACTACCACCTTCCTGAAATTGCCGCTTCACCACAGCCAGGGCACCAGCATCCAAAGGCATTGATATAAATTGCTTTACTCGGGTTATGAATGCTTGGCTGACACGCCACAGGACCTTACTGAACTGGCCCTGCGACATGCCAACCAGATCACCAACTACATGCTGGTACGAACCAGTGGCCAAAAAATGTAACACAGCAAGGAATTGTGTCAATGCTGGTATTGCTGTAGGATACCTAATGGATTGTTCTACATCACTCTCTATTATGGAGAGAGTGTCTAGGATTAGATGAGGTGGCAGTCTGTATCTGCGCAAGACAACATCATCAGGCATCCCAAAAAGGAGGACACAGGTATGGAAAATTGGTGGCCTTGCACGCCTCCGTTGCCTTGAAGGATGAGGAGCCGGTTGGGGTTGGAGGGCTTGCGCCGGTTGAGGTGGGAGTGCTTCCACAGGTTGGGGTGGGAGGGCTTCCGCTGCCACATGTATGGACATCACCAACTTCAAATGAAGGTAAGAATCAGTAAAACACACAATCAATTAACAACACACATTGCCGGAAAAAAAAATATGGGTGTTCAAACACTTACTGCAGGAGCGTACTCCATATCATCATGATGGTAATACGGAACAAAAAAACCAGAAAAAAACATTAAGCCACAGTTAGCTACGTAGCTACAACATAGGTTACCATCACAAATAACAATTAAATTATGACAAAAAACATACCCATATAATTACTGCAACAAGATATGAATTACCTACTAAGTATGAAATTCTTTAAATTAAAAAAAACCAAAAGGAGTAAGATAATAGGCCACTTACCTGCTCAGAAAATAAATGAAAAAAATCCTCAAAAACACAAACCAAAAAAGGCCTACTTTGGCAAGAAAAATATTATCACAAAAGGAAACAATAGAGCCACCTACAAGAGAGAGAAAAGGCCAATAAGAAAAGAAACAGCACACACTGACAGTACTCCCACACCATGCCTCACAGGGACAGGCCACTTACCTGCTCAGAAAAAAAATGAAAAAATTCCTCAATAACACAAACCAAAAAAGGCCTACTTTGGCAAGAAAAATATTATCACAAAAGGAAACAATAGAGCCACCTACAAGAGAGAGAAAAGGCCAATAAGAAAAGAAACAGCACACACTGTCAGCACTCCCACACCATGCCACCGAGGGACAGGCCACTTACCTGCTCAGAAAATAAATGAAAAAAATCCTCAAAAACACAAACCAAAAAATGCCTACATTGGCAAGAAAAATATTATCACAAAAGGAAACAATAGAGTCACCTACAAGAGAGAGAAAAGGCCAATAAGAAAAGAAACAGCACACACTGTCAGCACTAGAACGGGCACACTGTAAATTACATGTAACATAACTATTAGATACTACATGTAAACACAGATAATAAAATCAAAATTAAACACCATACAAAATGAACAAATTATAAACCACTACAAAAGGAGCATTGCACACCCATACATACTCTGTTTTGTAATATACTAACGCATTTTTTAATAAAAAAAAAGTTGTGTTAAATACGCCAACCACAACACAACAGTAAGAAATGTGCAAACTAACAAACGATCATTTTTATGCAATATACTGCAATAAAAACTCACTCAGAAATGTGCTATGCACCACGTCCACCTTGCTTCTGTCTTGCTTCAGTATTTTTCACCATACACCCACTCACACAGGCTGCATACAAGGCTTTTAAATAGCCAGTACAACAATTACTGGACCTATTTGCATAATTGACACCTGTGCGAATTACCATGATGGAAATCACACACAGCTATAAATCGCAAGACAGCTGTGCAAACACACATGCCACCAGCAACATGGCTACATGTGAGCAGATGGCAGCAGAGATGGACATGGTGCAGCAGCAGATGTCCGCATTAACAGCTAGGCGCCTAGCGCTGCGGAGACAGATGCTGCAAGCTGCCAGTGCGGATGTTGAAATAGCAGGAACCAGTACTGTTGAAACCCCATCTTCTGATACACAGGAGTTAGGTGTGAATCCCCTGCCAGACATAGATACTGGGGAAACTGAGGGTGATTCTGGACTACCATCTCAAACCCAAAGTATACAAGCAGCTAGTGAAGAGGAAGATGGTGAGGAGGGACAGGACGATACAGGCTACATCCAAAAAACAAGGAAGACAGCCCGCCTTCACTAAGAGGGAGTTACGTGTTTTGGTCACACATGCCATGGACAAAATTCATAGACGCAGCAAAAACATGGGTGCTGCAACCAAAGATCGAATCTGGAGGGACATCACTGATTCTGTTAATGAAGTCGGCTCAATTGTCCGCACCTCACAGGAAGTTAGAAGACAGTAAGTGTATATTGACACACCATTTTCTGTCCTAATTATTATTACAAACTTAGCTAGATGTGATGTTGCCTATAGCAACCAAATACATAACATGTGTACTATCAAGAAAAAGAGGTATTCATAACTTTTATGTCCCTTACCCCTAATTCTACTCACATATGTAGTTGGGCCGACTTCAAATCCCGCCTGAAGGGCAAGAGGTCTGCGGAGTGGAATGCCTCGAGGGCAACAGGGGGAGGTCCAGCTGCCACTGTGGAATACACAGATCTTGAGGAGCTGTCAATGGACTGTGTGAGCTACGCGGAGGCGGGTGGGGTGTATCATATGGACACGGACCTGCCTGAAATAGTTAATCTACATGACTTGCCAGGTAAATTTACACACCTATTCCTAAAAAAGTAATTTAGTGATTCCAAAAGTCTTATGTTGTTTTTTTCTTCCCTTTTTCCACTCATTCTTCTATTTGCTTTTAACATAACACAGCACAGGTGGGTGAGCAGATAGAGTCAGAGGAGGGTTATGTGGCTGAGGCTGAGGTGGGGGGACCTAGTGTCTCTGCCAGTGTGGGACCACATATTCCATCGGTCCAGATTCCAACTGGCCCCCCCACCCAACCCTCTGCTATCCTGGACATCCTGTCTCAAATTGCCAGGAATGGTGAGAGCCTGAATGCTTTTCAGGACAGGATGATCCGGGAGGTAAGCCAGATACCTGTCCGGCTCATTGAGCACAGAACCAGTGTGGAGCAAGGTGTAGCTCAACTCTGCCAAGGTCTGGCAGAGATAAGGCAGGGCCAAGAGCAACTCGCCTCCTCGTTCCAACAAATTGCAATTCCATTCTGCAAGGGCTCCAGGACATCGCTGGCTGCCTTGCCCACAGTGGCAGAGAGCCAGCCACATCTGCTCCCTCCCCTCCCTCTGCCCAGGAAGAACATCCCACTGGGCAGGGCCCTCGAAGGTCACTTCGCAGACCGAGCCGTGAAGAACAACATCAGGCGGGGCAAAAGAAGAGAAAGTGATGTCTCTCCAGATGCCCAGCACCCATGTTTGACATATTGCCTCTATGTTTTTTTTTTTTGGCTTGTGTGGTCAGAATGTACAACTCCCTCAAGGTGAAAAGGGGTTGTGGTTTTTTTGGATTAGTAGCCTGTGAGTTATTTTCCTGTACACTTGAGCCATCTTCCTCTTCCTAGTGTGCTGTGTATGTTAGGGTTGGTGTATTGGTTCCAGAATCAACCTCAGTTCCCCTAAAAGTATCGTCTGGCTGGGGGTTCACAACATATATTTAGTAAATATTATACATCATATTTTGGCAGAAGATGGGGTTACCATAGTACTGGGTTCTGCTATGTCAAATTTGCCACTGGCAGCTGCTTGTTGCTATGTCCATCTTTGTATGTGATGCTCATTTGTAGCCATGTTGTGTTGCTGCTTTACTTTATTTATTGAAGTAAAAAAAAAAAAACCCCACTTGTTTGTGTGTTTTATTTAAGGTTATGCACTCTTGAAAACTGTGCCCTGTAAACTTTAACATGGCATATTGACATTTGTGGAACAAGGGAACAATCAGAATATTCTTACAAACATTGAATATTAAAATGTAAAAAATGTATGCCTTGCACAACACTTAACTGGGCATATAAAACAAAAAAAACTTGCAATTGAACTTGGGTTACTAGGGGCAACATGGCATAGTATTAGATATGGACACATATTCCAAAAAAAAAAAAAAAGTGTTATTAAGTAACATTAAGTGTAGGCTGCATTATGTTGCTCATGTTATTTGGTATGTACAAAGGAATATGTCTATGTCGAGAACATTTAGCTGATGTAGTTTATAAGTTGGTTTATTCACACTTGATTAAATTGCAAAGTATTCAGCAAATAATTTAAACATGCAGTTAACATCAAAGTATTTTAACAAATAATTAAAAGACAGTGCATTATTTGTGAGTGTGTCAGATTTAGACCTGGTAAATGTCCATTTGTTATGTGGGCATACAATTGCTGTTTGGAGTCATTTGTAACTGCAGTGTTTGGCAAGTGTAACAATACTTCGCAAGTGCTGAGTAGCTGCAGACTTACTCCTCGGCTGCGTTAAGATAGCGAACATTTGTTGTGTACTTTTTACCATCGGATACGCATTTCTGCTCAAAACACGCCTACTGCCGGTTGCATACTCCCACACTAGCCGCCCACTTTCACGCCCATTTCGTTAGATAGCGAAGCCGAGCCTCTGCCACGCCTCCGTCACTCCCTGTTTTCGGTGATGTAGTACGAACCGATTTTCAGTTAGTAATTTTGCACCAGCGTCGTATTGCTCCCTTTGCGCATGCGCATTTCTGCTTTTGCGCATGCGCAGTTTGCGATTTTTTGCCGTTTGCGATGCGATGAACTGCTGCGATCAACTCGGAAAGAGGGCCTTAATGTCTTACTCTTTACCACTTTCAGGCACTCTAGGGATGATATGGAAGTAGCACAGATCTCTCTTCACAGATGTGCACAATGGGGTAAATTTACTAAGGTGGGAGGTTTGAGAACTGGTGATGTTGCTCATAGCAACCAATCAGATTCTACTTAACATTTATCTAGCTGCTTCTAGAAGATAATAGATAGAATCTGATTGGTTGCTATGGGCAATATCACTAGTTCTAAAATACTCCCACCTTAGTAAATTTACCCCAATGAGTTTTTGCATACAGAAATAACTTTATGCATTTTTATAAACTTGCATCCTATTCTGAGTCTGAGCGGATCTATGTTTCTGTGAAAAAATGCATTTTCCGGCTGGAACTGGGCAATGGCAAAGTGATCACATAGGAATGGTGTGGTCATAAAGAAAAAACTGTTTTTGGTGGATCTCTTGCCCTGTGAATGGAGCTGGTGCCATTGCAGATACTAAAGATAATGGGGGTCATTTCGAGTTGATCATTCACTAGCTACTTTTAGCAGCAGTGCAAACGCATAGTCGTCACCCACGAGGGAGTGTAATTTCGCTTTGCAAGTGTGCGAATGCGTGTGCAGCCGAGCAGGCCGAAAAAGTTTTTTGCAGTTTCTGAGTAGCTCTGGACTTACTCAGCCGCTGCGATCACTTCAGTCTTTTTGGTACCGGAATAGACGTCAGACACCCGCCCTGCAAACGCCTGGACACGTCCATGAAAACGGTCAATTGAAACCCACAAACACCATCTTCCTGTCAATCTCCTTGCGATCGGTTGTGCGAATGGATTCTTCGTTAAATCCATCGCCTAGCAACGATATGCTTTCTACCCGTACGATGCGCCTGCACAATGCGGTGCATACGCATGCGCAGTAGTAACCTGTTCGCTGTGCTGCGAAAAATGGCAGCGAGCGATCAACTTGGAATGACCCCCCCCATGGTTCCAGCTTTCCAGTGCACTGTTTTCCACTTGCTTATGCACAATCCCCTGCATTAGTTGAATGGATACAATAACATAAAGTAGTAAAACACTTTTCCACAGCTGCCTACATTACTGCCACTTTGCGAATGAAGCAGAATCAGCCATCTCTTTAAGTCTGATTCAAACGTGGAAACAGAAAATTCTTTTGCAAATGGCCGATGGTTTGTGGTCTATGCATGTGTCTGGATCGCACTGGGCAAGTGCCGCTATGGTCTTGCAATGGTGGTAACAGTGTGATTTTAGATGCAGGTTTATTGACAGACTGCAATTGTTTGGTAGTGGCATACTTCCCAACATGTTACTCTCCAGGAGGGACACAATGCTCTGCTTCTGGACTTTTCTCTTAATGTATGATTGTCTGCACCCATTTTGAACAGGCTAATGGATAAGAAAGGTGTTTCAGCACAGGTGATGGCAATCATAAATCAAGAGGGAAGTCCAGGAGCAGAGCATTGTGTCCCTCCTGGAGAATGTCATGTTGGGAGGTATGTAGTGGTGATGGGGAGTGTCAATTAAAACCAGTGTCGGACTGGAGCATGAAGGGACCACCGGGGGTATGAAATGGTAGGGCCCCATGATTAGAGGTGTGGCCAGCCTCCACAGGGGGTATGTCTGCACTTTTTTAGGAGCATGTCAAAGCCAGCAACCATGTCTTCAGATGCAGTTTCACAGGCCTGACAGTTTAGTTGCAGCAGACATTCTGAGCAACTATAGGATTTTTCGAATGTCCGAAAGGTCTGGCCGGTGTTTCTGGTATTCTTCCAATGCTGCATGCAACAGATCTGAGAAGCCTGTGGTGGGTGTCATTACAAAAGACTGCTCCTGTGTCATTAGCCTATCTTCTCCGATCTGCTGCACATGAAGATGCATCACTGACCTGATTTATGGGCCTAATTCAGTCCTGACCGCAGCAGCAACATTTTTCTCTAATGGGCAAAACCATGTGCACTGCAGGTGGGACAGATATAACATAGGTTTGGGTGTGGTGTGTTCAAACTGAAATCTAAATTGCAGTGTAAAAATAAAGCAGACAGTATTTACTCTGCACAGAAACAAAATAACCCATGCAAATCTAACTCTCTCTGCACATGTGATATCTGCCCCACCTGCAGTGCACATGGTTTTGCCAATTAGAGAAATATTTTGCTGCTGCAATCAGGTCTGAATTAGGCTTTATGTCCACCTCTCAGTCAAGCCGTGAGAGGCTTTTTCTCTCACTCTCAAACACACATTGTTTCTTTGTCAATTATTTCCCCATCTCTCTCTCTCTCTCTCTCTCTCTCTCCCTCCCACACACATCCTTATTCTTTCTTTTCTCTTTGTGTATTTTAAAATTGTACTGCTTTTCAAAAATCTTTTTCTCAAGATACATTGTGATCAGGTAATTACTTTTTCATCCACCCATTTCTGAAATTATTATTCCCATGATCAGTAATGGAGAATTACATTTACCTTAAGATGCCTCTAATTTTGCCCTGTGTGAAACCATATTATGTAGATTATATTCTTGGTTGCATTTAATACTTGTTCACAGAAATATTATTGCAATAAACGTGCTTATTAAAATGCAAACCAAGTGTATTCATCCTATATAATGATAACAGCAGCAAAATTCAGAGCTAGAGTGGCTGCAAAGACTGCAGAATTGATTGAATGACTCATTTGCTCTGTGGCTCTAGCTCAGCTAATTAGAAGTCGAAGAGGTGTTAGAGTTCATCTTTACTTAGTCGTTGTTCTTTTCAGGGTATTCCTTAGTGTGATTCTTGAAAGCATTGTCCAATAGAATGATTTTAGAAATAACATGTTTCATTATTTTAACAATTCACAAATAACAGTTGGGGTTGCAGGACAAGGTGTTTCTTGCTGTGCAATCTAAACCAAAATACACAAGTCTCATTCAATATGTAGAATATATTCATTATAAAAAGCTGGAAACTAGATTAACTCACCTTACTTATATCAGATATCACAGCCAATCTTTTCATTTCTGTGCATATGCAATTGTAACTATGGCCCTCATTCCGAGTTGATCGGTCGCAAGGCGAATTTAGCAGAGTTACACACGCTAAGCCGCCGCCTACTGGGAGTGAATCTTAGCTTCTTAAAATTGCGACCGATGTATTCGCAATAATGCGATTACTAACTACTTAGCAGTTTCAGAGTAGCTCCAGACTTACTCTGCCTGTGCGATCATTTCAGTGCTTGTCGTTCCTGGTTGACGTCACAAACACACCCAGCGTTCGCCCAGGCACTCCCACCGTTTCTCCGGCCACTCCTGCGTTTTTTCCGGAAACGGTAGCGTTTTCAGCCACACGCCCCTGAAACGCCGTGTTTCCGCCCAGTAACACCCATTTCCTGTCAATCACATTACGTTCGCCGGAGCGAAGAAAAAGCCGTGAGTAAAAATACTTTCTTCATAGTAAAGTTACTTGGCGCAGTCGCAGTGCGAACATTGCGCATGCGTACTAAGCGGATTTTCACTGCGATGCGATGAAAAATACCGAGCGAACAACTCGGACTGAGGGCCTATATAAATAGGCTTAGTGTAGCAAAGATTGTGTGATAAAACTGATAGTTTACTGCAGAGCCGTCAATAGACATTTTGGTGTACTGTGCCAGAAAGAGAATTGATGCCCTCCTCCCATATCTAAAATAGGGACAGTGCATGCCGAAGGTGCGCATAAAAAAATATAGGGGCATGGCTTCATAGGGAAAGGGCCTGGCCACACAATAGTAACAATTCACATTACACCACACAGTAACTTACGTTATTCAAATTAACCTATACAAGTTACAGCACATTAAGAGCCCCTTATACATGTTACAGCACAGTAAGAGTACCTTATACATGTTACAGCACAGTAAGAGTACCTTATACATTTTACACCACAGTAAGAGCCCTTATAAATTTTACACCACAGGAAGAGCACCTTCCAACTTTAATTAAGCAACAATTAAACACATGCAGGATGTTGAGGTACTTGTAGTGCACCTGTTTTTAAAGTTAGGTAGTCTATGCGGGTGGTATTCATGTGACCGCCGGTCAGCTGACCGACAGTCACATGACCTCCTCCACCAGCCCGACGGGTCACTTTCCCGATGGTCGGCATGCCGACCAACAGGGACTATTTCCACTCATGGGTGTCCACGACACCCATAGAGTGAGAATAGAACCCGTGGCGACTGCAGGCGACCGCCGGTCAGCCGTACTACACCCGTCTATGCAATCAAAGAGCTTTAAAGATTAGTTTAACAATGGGAGCCTACCCCCTAAATAACTCCTTAAAAAACCATAGGTCTGCAAACTCGGTCCTCATTAACCCACACAGTGTATGTTTTGCAGGTCTCCTCACAGAATCACAAGTGAAATAATTAACTCCACCTGCAGACCTTTTAAAATGTGTCTGTGAGTAATTAATACACCTGTGCACCTGCTGGGATACCTGCAAAACATGCACTGTGTGGGGTAAAGAGGACCGAGTTTGCAGACCTATGCCTTAAACAATGTGAGCACAATTGGAACAAGGGTAGCATACCCCCTTATTAACTTAGAAAAATGCAGCAGCTAAAGAGCAGCCTGCCTCCTATATAACTTTTTACTGGGGCACAGGGTAAAACCTCCTGATTGGCTTAGCCTTGCAGTGCAGAGTATGCAGTAGAAGGGCATCAGAAAGAAAAAAAACCTGTGTTTCTCGCCACCCTGCATTGCGTCTCTTCTGCCACCTCCGAACTCCTGAGCAGGACCCGGATGTATAACACCGCACCAGGCTGCTCTTGCCGTGCAGAGGCTCCTTGATGATCCAGGCTGGCAGCTGGCTTGACTCCTCCAGTTCCGACTCCCACTGTAGTGCCCCTTTCGTGCCCTCTCTCCAGCAGTCCTCTGTAAGGGGTCCTTTAGGCCAAGTCCTCACTGTGGGGGTCCTTTGGCGGGTCCTGATGGGGTCATGAAACGGGCCCTCAGTGCTGCTGCCGCTCCGCCACACCGGCTTTAACTTTTCCAGTCACTGCAGACTCCAGTCACTCCCACTGCCAGCGGTTCCTCTCTGCTTGGGTGGTTGCCAAGGAAGGTAGATCCTTGGACACTCTGATCCTCTTCAGGTGAGCATGCCCTCTGCATGGTACCTGCACTTCTACTTCTCCCTGGGAACTCAACAGTGCTGCCTACAGCAGACAGTGCTGCAACACATATAGGGTGGCCAATTAGGGTCATGCGCATTCAGCTAATGTGTGCTGTGTTCAAAGTACATTTCCCACACATGTAGTTATGGCCGTGGTTTACAGTTCTGATACTCACTGTCTCAGAAAACCAGTATCTCACAACATGGTTACACCTGTTCCTGTGGGGCATCCTAAAGCTACAGTAATGATATTTTGAACACAAAAGGAGCTATGTTCCCATACCTCAAGTAAAACATATTTTACCTATGCTGCTCCCCAGGTAAAGTCCACCACCACTTTCAGTGTCAGTGAGCCAGATGTAGTCCATGACTGCAGTGGCTTCAGTGTGACTGGCAGTGACTTTCTTTTGGAAGTCCTACCTGTCAGTCACAGACACACAAGGCAGTCTCATTGGAAGGTGTTTATAAGCAGAGAGCTGTGATAAGCAGAGAGCTGGTTTCCTATAGGAAGTCACTCCCTGCCTTTGGCGCAGCCCAGTCCGTCTTCTGTGTAAGTAGGAGCCACCGCTGTTCAAGTCTTTTGATTGAATAGTAGCTGTAATGGAGTATACAGTTTTAAAAAGAGTAGCATGGCAGTAGTAATAAGAGAGCAAGGGTCAGGTATTCCACAGAGCTAAATGCATCTAAATGCTTATATTGGCACCCCAGATCTCTGATTACAGCTGCCATTTAACTCTTTCAAAATGGCATACAGTGATACAGCTGGTAGTCATTCAACAAATCAATATAAGTTTAGGAACTCTCTCACCTCCATTTATTGGGAATGGAACAGATTAATAGGCTCAAATGAGTCTCCATTTATGTTGACTTATGGCCTACAGTATGTGCCATATAATATTACTAGCCTTATGACATCATGACAGACCAGGTGCTTGGTGAGATATATCCATACAGTACAGTATGTTTCCATAAAATATCCATCCATTGTGAAGATATAACTGTTATATCTGACCTGTGAACAAGAGTCTGCAGAGAAATCTGATTTTTTACTAGTGCTGAGACAGTGGGGCAGATTAAATTAGCCGTGGGAGTTACTTTGCCACTGCAGATCTGGTTTTAATGGTCAGAGCTAATCAATTACTGGCCAATGTCTCTGTGTAGTAAGCCTGCAGTGTCTGTGTAGGTAGCTATGCATTAACCCACCGAACCTGGGCTAAGTGCCTGGAGCTATGGCGTTGCCATGAGTGATCAACCCCCTGAGGGTGCATCTAACATGTATTTTACCTCGCAGCTCCTGAGGCTGTGAGGAAAAAATAGCATTAAGTGCTCCCTCTGGGGCTTACCATAGGGCAGATGTGTTAAGCCTGGAGAAAAGATAAAGCAGTGATAAAGCAGTGATAAGTGGAAGGTGATAATGCACCAGCCAATCTGCTCCTAACTGTCAATTTACATATTGGAGCTGATTGGCTGGTGTGTTGTCCCTTTGCACTTATCACTGCTTTATCACTTCTCCAGGCTTAATGCATCGTTTGCTAGCTGCAGTAATTGAATAGCTGAAAGCAGACCAAGCCCCGTGCCTAATTGAATCTTCCCCCATATGTATTGAAACAATAAACCATTAGCTTGTTTCACTATACAAAAGTTGATGGTCTGAGCCTGATTGTAAAATTGCAATTGCATTTACAGAGAGAGTCTCTGTTCATTTATGGTATCTCATAAAAGTGAATTCCACTAAATGTTACACTAACCAGTTTTATGAATATTCTCTATATACAGTATGCATTGAGTACATTTATTTTACTTAATTGTTATTTTTAAAATGAATCTACAATGTTGATTTCACAGCCAGAATGACTTGTCCAGCAGGTTTGTTTTTAAAATTGAGTATTCTTATTCAAAGGTTTTTTTCAGAGAATAATAAAAACAAACATAAAAACAATATCACAACATCTTTACCTCTCCCCCTCAGACTCTCCACCTCCCTACAGAACTTCAAACTGGCTCTTAAGACCCACTTCTTTACCAAACCCAGCCAAATCTCATCCTAACCCTCTGTCTCATGCTTGGTCTACCCCATCTGTGTCACCCCTGCCTGTCTACCCCTCCCCTTTAGAATGTAAGCTCTCATGAGTAGGGCCCTCTTCCCTCATATGCTTATCCTTTTCTTACTTTAATAATCCTCAACTGCCCAAATCCTGCAGTTTTTTGGCCACCTTGAAACTTATCTCTATGTCGTCAACTGGTGTAGTTATGCTTAGTGACCCTGTTCTTGTCTTATATCGTCTTCAACTGTAAGTCACTGTTTTCCTGTTTTGATTATGTGCATATGTACTCAGTAATTGGGCGCTGCGTAACCCCTGTGGCGCCATATAAATAAAGGATAATAATAATAATAATATGGAATGCACCCAAGGACACGGGAAAAATTTTACAACATACCAAATATGGACATTATGCAAAAAATAAATATAAATGGAGATAAACTATAAATGACTGTTCAAAACAGAGCATAATTACAAAACAGCATAAGTATAGTGAGGCCATAAGGAAATCCACAGGACAGCAAAACTCTGCATGTCTGTACCAAAATGAAGGAACAACACACAAACAGAGACTCCCCGAACAGAAAAAGTAGTTGGGTAAAAGACAATGCCCAAGGTGCATCCCCACACTCCAGAACAAACACCCAATCTCACAAATGTACAAGCCATGGAGACAGGTAGTATAGAGTTATGGGGGTCATTCCGAGTTGTTCGCTCGTTATTTTTTTCTCGCAACGGCGCGATTTGTCGCTAATGCGCATGCGCAATGTCCGCAGTGCGACTGCGCCAAGTAAATTTGCTATGCAGTTAGGTATTTTACTCACGGCATTACGAGGTTTTTTCTTCGTTCTGGTGATCGTAATGTGATTGACAGGAAGTGGGTGTTTCTGGGCGGAAACTTGCCGTTTTATGGGTGTGTGCGAAAAAACGCTACCGTTTCTGGGAAAAATGCGGGAGTGGCTGGAGAAACGGAGGAGTGTCTGGCCGAACGCTGGGTGTGTTTGTGACGTCAAACCAGGAACGACACTGACTGAACTGATCGCAGATGCCGAGTAAGTCTGGTGCTACTCAGAAACTGCTAAGAAGTGTCTATTCGCAATTCTGTTAATCTTTCGTTCGCAATTGTGATAAACTAAGATTCACTCCCAGTAGGCGGCGGCTTAGCGTGTGCAAAGCTGCTAAAAGCAGCTTGCGAGCGAACAACTCGGAATGACCCCCTATGTCAGGAAGTACCAAACCCCTCACACCCCTGGATCTAAAAAGCATTTTATAAGCAATGTGAGGATGATTCTTACCTCACACAAAGAAGGTCACATATTTATTTATTATTTATTTATTAGCAGTTTTTTATATAGCGCAGCATATTCCGTTGCGCTTTACAATTAGAACAACAATTATAGAATAAAACTGGGCAAAGACAGACAGACAGAGGTAGGAAGGCCCTGCTCGCAAGCTTACAATCTGTAGGGAAATAGGCATTGATACACAAGGATAGATGCTACCTGTCACATAATGGTTCCCCAGGTTGCTAGGTTCTTAATGGGTTGTATATGATATGATCACCCAGCAATGTTGGAAGACAAAATGTGAGTTTATGTGGACTGTACAGAGGGGATGTAACTTGATAGGGAAGCTGTGAAGGTTATGTGTGTGGGTCTGAAATTTGGTAGGCTTGTCTGAAGAGATGAGTTTTCAGAGAACGTTTAAAGGTTTGGAGACTAGAGGAGAGTCTTATTGTGCATGGGAGTGCATTCCACAGAGTGGGTGAAGCCCGGGTAAAGTCCTGTAATTTTGAGTGGGAACAGGTAATACATGTGGATGAGAGACGCAGATCTTGTGCAGAGCGGAGAGGTCTGGTAGGGAGATATTTTGAGATGAGTTAGGAGATGTATGATGGTGCAGTTTGGTTAATAGCCTTGCATGTAAGTAAAAGTATTTTATATTTGACATGGTAGAATACCGGTAACCAATGGAGGGACTGACAGAGCGGATCAGCAGATGAAGAAAGTCTGGCGAGGAAGATTAGCCTCGCAGCTGCATTTAAAATGGATTGAAGTGGTGATAGCCTACGTTTGGGAAGACCAGTAAGGAGACTGTTACAATAATCAATGCGGGAGATGATGAGTGCATGGATTAGAGTTTTTGCAGTGTCTTGTGTAAGATAAGGGCGTATTTTGGATATGTTTTTAAGGTTCATGTAACATGATTTAGAGACAGATTGAATGTGTGGAACAAAGGACAGTTCAGAGTCAAGGGTGACACCTAGGCAATGAGCTTGTGGGGTGGGGTGGATAGTTGCATTGTCAACAGTTATAGAGATATCAGGTTGGTAACTACTCTTAGCTGGTGGGAAAATAATTAATTCGGTTTTGGAAATGTTGAGTTTGAGGTGGCGAGATGACATCCAAGATGAAATGGCAGACAGGCATCCAGTGACACGAGCCAATACTGGTGGTGACAAATCTGGGGAGGATAGGTAGATTTGAGTATCATCAGCATACAAATGATACTGAAATTCAAAGGAGCTGATTAGTTTACCAAGGGAGCAGGTATAGATTGAGAAAAGCAGGGGACCTAAGACTGAGCCTTGCGGTACTCCAACTGATAGAGGTAGAGAAGAGGAGGTAGAATCAGAGAAGTGAACACTGAAAGAGCCATTAGATAGGTAGGATGAGAACCAAGAAAGGGCTGTGTCCTGAAGACCTAGGGATTGTAGTGTTTGTATGAGAAGAGAGTGGTCAACAGTGTCAAAAGCAGCAGAGAGATCTAGAAGAATAAGTAGTGTGTAATGGCCTTTTGATCTAGCAGTGACTAGATCATTCACTACTTTGGTCAGTGCCGTCTCTGTGGAGTGTTGGGCACGAAAGCCTGACTGAAGTGGATCCAATAAGTTGTGCGAGTTAAGAAAGTGTGTAAGGCGAGTGTAGGCAAGCCTCTCAAGTAGCTTGGAGGGACTGGGTAGCTGAGAAATGGGACAGTAGTTAGAGAGTGTGTTTGGGTCAGAGTTGTGTTTTTTTTAGAATGGGAGTAATGACTGCATGTTTAAACAGAGAGGGAAAGATACCAGTAGAGAGAGAGAGATTACAGATTTTAGTTAAGGTTGGGATAAGCACAGGAGACAAAGTTTTACTGACCTGTGATGGTATAGGATCAAGAGGAGAGGTAGTCGAGTAGGAGGATGAAAAGAGTGTTGATACTTCATCTTCACTTGTGGGATCAAATGAAGAGAAAGTGCCAGAGGGTTCAGGTAGGGAATTGAGCAGGTCACTGGCTGAGTTAGAGCATACCATTTCATCTCGGATTTTATCAATCTTATCCTTGAAGCAGGAAGCAAGTTCTTGTGCACGGATAGTAGCTAGTGAGGGAGGTGAGGGAGGGTAAAGAAGTGATTTAAATGTATTAAAAAGTCGCTTTGGGTTGTTGGCATGATAAGAGATGAGAGATTGGAAATATATTTGTTTGGCAGTGTCCAGGGCCTGACGATAGGAGTGGTAGGTAGTCTTATATGTGAGAAAGTCACTTGGATTCTGAGATTTCCGCCACTGACGTTCTACTTTACGTGACAGTTTTTGTAGGTGTCTTGTTGATTTAGAGTGCCATGGTTGGCATCTAAGCCTACGTGGAGTGTGATGTGTAGCTGGAGCCACTTCATCAAGGGCACTCTCTAGGGTCTGGTGCAGGTGTGATACAGCAGTGTCAGGTGTAGTAAATGTAGAGATTGGTGAGAGTAGTTGTTGCAGAGAAGTGGAAAGTTGTTGAAAATATATATTGTTAGTATTTCTGCGGGTTAGAGGAGGCTTGCTTGGTTTTAGTGTCCTAGAATTTAAAGTTTTAGAAGAGATTGTGAAGGTGATCAGGTTGTGATCAGAGGGGGTGATTTTGAGTTGATCGCAGCAGCAAGTTTGTTAGCAATTGGGCAAAACCATGTGCACTGCAGGGGGAGCAGATATAACATTTGCAGAGAGAGAAAGATTTGGGTGGGTTATTATTTCGTTTCTGTGCAGGGTAAATACTGGATGCTTTATTTTTACACTGCAATTTAGATTTCAGTTTGAATACACCCCACCCAAATCTAACTCTCTCTGCACAAGTTATATCTGCCTCCCCTGCAGTGCACATGGTTTTGCCCAACTGCTAAAAAATTTCCTGCTGCGATCAACTTGGAATTACCCCCCGAGAGAGGGAAAGGAGTGTTAGTGAATTCGGAAACTGAGCAGAGCCTGGTGGACACAAGATCAAGGCAGTGGCCCTCATGGTGAGTAGAGGAGTCGGACCATTGGGTTAGGCCAAGAGAGGAGGTTAGAGAGAGGAGTTTGGATGCATGAACAGATTGTGGACTGTCAAGAGCTATATTGAAATCACCCATAATGATGGTGGAGATGTCAGAGGATAAGAAGTGTGGGAGCCAGGCAGAGAAATCTTCTAGAAATTGTTGTTTAGGTTGCCCAGGAGGGCGATAGATAGCTGCAACACGCAGAGAGAAGGGGGTGAAAATCCTGATAGAGTGAACTTCAAATGAGGTGAATTTGAGTGATGGAACCTGAGGTAGAACAGTGTATGTGAAAAACTGTGACAGTAAGATTCCGACCCCACCACCTTTACTATTATTAGGCCTAGATGTGTGTGAGAAGTGGAAACCACCATGTGACAGTGCTGCAGGGGAGGCAGTGTCTGATTGTGTGAGCCATGTTTCTGTTATAGCCAGCAGATTAAAGTTGTGAGATATGAAGAGGTCATGGATGGATGTTTTTTTGTTACAAACAGAGCGTGCATTCAATAAGGCATATTTTAGTGATTTGGAGGGGGATGGGAGACACGTGATATTTATGAGGTTAGATAGATTTCTATGTTGTTTTGAGACAGCAGAGTGTGAGAGGGAAAGGTGGTTGGGGCCTGGATTTGGTGATATGTCACCAGCTAATAAAAGCAGAAGAGTGAGATAAATCTTGGTAGATGTTTGCGAGTGTTTGTACTGGTGGCCAATTGCGGTTGTCAAAGTACTTGCAGAGAGGAAAGTATAAATCTCATGAGTGTTTAGAAGAGGGGAGTGGAGAATAGAAGCTGTAATGTGTACAGGGAGGTGAGTTTCAGGGTGAGTGTAGAATGTGTTAAATTTGGTGAGAATTCCATGAATTGAAATTAGACACAGTAGTTTGATGAACATGCTGAGGTTGTTTGTGTTTTATGGGTTAAGTGGAGTTAGAGTAAGTTGTTAAAGTAAGTTACCTTTTCTTGAAGTTGTTCATTGTTTTTCAACTGTTTTTTTTAACATATCTAACTATCTTGGAGAATAGTGACAGAGGGCGAGAAACCAGGGATTATTGGAGGACATACTGGTTAATAGTTTTTGTTGGACAACTCTCTTCACAAGGTTTACTTGTCCCATCGCCGACAGAGAGAGCTATTGCCAAAAATGAGCTTTAGTATAAAGATAATCAATCTGTAGCTGAACATTCAAAGCCACATACTGTATGCAGTCATCTGGTGTGAAATCAGATATCTCAACACATCCACCATTGACAAAAGAGATGGTGATGAAGTTTCTTCATGTGGCAGAAACAACAACATGCCATCTGCTCCTTGCAACTGAAGGCCACAGGTCCAGAAACCATGGTAGAAGAATGTATAGCACAAGCTAGCAATCTATGGCAATTGCAAATAAAGATGGTGATCATGGGCAAACTTGATGGATACCCCTATCCAGGAAAAAAGAGTAATAACAAACCACTCCCCATCTGCATCAGCCAGAAAGGATTAAATGACCAAAAGGGCACCTCTATTAAATAAATTAAGGGATAACAACACAGGCAAATGGTCTGACATGCCACGAGACAATCAACTGCTGCAACAACAGGTATTAAAGAATATGACACCAACACCAAACTAATATGGGAAAATGCATGATGTGAGAAAGAAAAAATAAGTAGCATTGCTCCCCAGGGTGTTTATATCTCAAAACATCCACCAGCCCCATCTCAGTAATAATCCAGGAGAAAGTGGAGGGGAGCAATGCCTCCTGCCATATATCCAAAGCTTAATCCAATACTGCATTAAAATCACCCGCACACACACACGCTACAGGAAAAGAATGAAATTCTGACAGAAATTCACAGCCATTAGCTAGAACTGTATGTCAGCATTACTGGGTGGGACAATGACAAGACAAAGGGGAGGCATGCACTGGAACACAAAGGAAAATATATCTCCCCAAAGGATCCATTTGTGACAAATAAGACAAATAGATTAGGATAGATAGCCTAATGGAATGGTAAGGAAAAGTTGAAAGACCAGTCCACTTACAGTATGACTTTTGAGGTATAAAATTTGACTCCTCAGAAGGTGAGCCTTCATGAGACATACTATAAAAGGGATATGGGCTTCAACCTGACATACTGTAGGACCAAGAATCTTTTGACCTTATTGTTTGGTCCAAGTACATTCCATTATAGGCCCTTAACATAGTGGAAATAAAAATGAAAATTCATAGAGCAGTATTTGACAGTTTTGTACAGTACCAGAAACAGAATTACAGTATGTGTGCAAGTGCCAGCTCCATACATAGTTCAAACATCCAGTTTACACATCAATATTATAGCAGAAAAAAAGACAAAGCAAATGAAGGCAAGACAATATCAATCCCAGCACTGCCACCCAAATTAGATATGCTTAAATTCTAAATCTTATTAACTAAATAATGAAATAACTAAAAAGCTATGGTGAACCCTAAGGTTATGTTGCAGAAAGCCCAGGAGTAAAAGAGCAGCCTTGGCCTACATACATTCATTGAAACAAGAGATATCACAGCTAAAATAACAGCTAGAACTGATATACATAGAACGTGGCAAGGCTACTTAGTTATAAAAGGAACTGAAGAAAACAGATATACAGAAATCTTGCAGGATACTTAAGTGAGACTGGATCAGACAGAAGATTCTCCACATCTAGGCACTTAAAAATCGAGACAAATAGTAGCTTCCTTAGGAAAGTCACATGGCTCCTCCATCAGGCCTGGCTCCAGGTAATTAGTACCCTCTCACGCTAACTCTTGGCACCACTGCCTCATACAGCTCACTTCTGCCTACTCACTATAGATGGATATATTGCAATGTACTGCTGGATATATTGTGATGTACTCATTATAGATTCTATTATATTGTGATGTACTGCTGCTTTGTAGATATTTATGAAAATTATTATTCTACAAAAGGAGGCAAAAAGATGAGAACTACAGTAAATACATTTGTTTTAATAATGAATTATTAAAATACATGAATACAACACATTTTTCTAAAACTGATGCCTTCCCTATAAAATATAAAACCCCAAGAGTGATGTGATGCAAATTTAACCAAACATGCTGATGAGAAATAATGATAATGTCTATATGAAAAATAAAAGCCATGTATTTTTTTTTTCTAAATTAATTATGAAAAATGGATAGGCATTTATAGTATTTTTCCATTCATCCTACTTTTGTTTGGTAAATTTTAACAATATTTCAGAAAAAAAGAATAGTTTTAGCATTCTATTTAAATTGTTTATTTTATATTGAAAAAAAGTTTCCTGGTATGGCAAGCTAATAACTCCATACATTTACTGCATAAATATTTATAGTGCCAGTGCAAGGTGGCAAGCATATTCTTCTATTTAAAATGTAAAGACTGTACTGCCGTACTTTACTCTAGAACTAGATTCCATTGCCTTTCTTAGATGGAAGAAACCTAGATTTTAAAGGTTTTACTTTTTTTTTCCTATCACCTAGATTTCAGATATTCTACTGAAAAAGCATGCTGCCATCTTGGAAAATTGTCTTTCATAAATAACATGGTATAAGCATATTTCATTTTTTTTTTATATTACCTATGAATTGCTTTGTAAGTGGTGTCTTAAAATAGTGTAGATTACCTTAAGTGAAACTATTAAAGTATAAAATGCTGCAATTCAAAGTAAAAAAATTGCATCTTGGTGAAAAAATACAACACTTTTTTTATATATTATATATGCTGTAAGTGTACTAAATGTACTACACAGAAAAGCAGTTATAGGATGTAGAATATGTTATTTATTATTATTATTATTATTATTATTAAGATTTACAACTAATAATCAAATAATAATAATAATAAATTATGCCACATACACTCTGTGACTGTTTTATTCAGTACACCTTTCTAGTACAGGTACTACACCGATTATTCAGCACCTGATGGTTCAGCACCTCTTTTGATTAGAGATGTGCGTCGGGAAATTTTCGTGTTTTGGTTTTGGTTTTAATTCCCCGCTCGTGTTTTAATTTTTGATTGGTTTTGCCAAAACCACCCTTTCGTGTTTTGGTTTTGGTTTTGGATCTGGATGATTTTTGAAAAAACCATAAAACAGCGAAAATCACAGAATTTGTGGGTAATTTTGCTCCTACGGTATTATTAACCTCAATAACATTCATTTCCACTCATTTCCAGTCTACTCTGAACACCTTACACCTCACAATATTATTTTTAGGCCAAAAGGTTGCACCGAGGTGGCTGTATGACTAAGCTAAGCAGCACAAGTGTGCGTCACAAACACCTGGCCCATCTAGGAGTGGCACTGCAGTGTCAGACAGGATGGCAGATTTAAAAAATAGGCCCCAAACAGCACATCATGCAAAGAAGAAAAAGAGGTGCAATGAGTTAGCTGTATGACTAAGCTAAGCAACACAAGAGTGCGGCACAAACATCTGGCCAATCTGGAAGTGGCACTGCAATTGCAGACAGGATGGCACTTAAAAAAACTAGGCCCCAAACAGCACATCATGCAAAGAAGTAAAAGAGGTGCAATGAGGTAGCTGTATGACTAAGCTAAGCAACACAAGTGTGCGGTACAACACCTGGCCCATCTAGGAGTGGCACTGCAGTGGCAGACAGGATGGCACTTAAAAAAACTAGGCCCCAAACAGCACATTTTACAAAGAAGAAAAAGAGGTGCAAGATGGACTTGTCCTTAGGTCCACCCACCATTATGTTGTATAAACAGGACATGCACACTTTAGCAAACCAGTCATTTCAGCGAAAGGGTCTGCCACATGACTGTTGCTGAAATGACTGGTTTGTTTGGGCCCCCCACCAAAAAAGAAGCAATCTATCTCTCCTTGCACAAACTGGCTCTACAGAGGCAAGATGTCAACATCATCCTCCGATTCCTCACCTCTTTCACTGTGTACATCCTCCTCCTCCTCACAGAGTATTAATTCATCCCCACTGGAATTCACCATCACAGGTCCCTGTGTACTTTCTGGAGGCAATTGCTGGTAAAGGTCTTCCTGGACAAATTTATAATTCATTTTGATGAACATCATCTTCTCCACATTTTGTGGAAGTAACCTCTTATGCCGATCGTTGACAAGGTTACCGGCTGCACTAAACACTCTTTTGGAGTACACAATGGAGGGGGGGGGGGGGGGGCAACTTAGGTAAAATAAAGCCAGTTTGTGCAAGGGCATCCAAATTGCCTCTTTTTCCTGCCAGTATACGTACGGACTGTCTGACATGCCTACTTGGATGCTGTCGCTCATATAGTCCTCCACCATTCTTTCAATGGTGACAGAATCATATGCAGTGACAGTAGACATCAGTAATCATTGGCAGGTCCTTCAGTCCAGACCAGATGTCAGTACTCGCTCCTGACTGCCCTGCATCACTGCCAGTGGGTGGGCTAGGAAATCTTATCCTTTTTCTCACAGCCCTAGTTGCGGGAGAAAATTAAGGAGGAGCTGTTGACGGGTCACGTTCCACTTGAGTTGACAATTTTCTCACCAGCAGGTCTTTGATCCTCTGCAGACTTGTATCTGCTGGAAATAGAGATACAACGTAGGCTTTAAACCTAGGATCGAGCACAGTGGACAAAATGTAGTGCCCTGATTTCAATAGATTGACAACCTTGAATCCTGGCAAAGCTAATTAAGTGCTCCATCCACAAGTCCCACATACTTTGCGGAATCGCTCTGTATTAGCTCCTCCTTCAATTTCTCCAGCTCTTTCTGCAAAAGCCTGATGAGCGGAATGACCTGACTCAAGCTGGCAGTGTCTGAACTGACTTCACGTGTGGCAATTTCGGAGGGTTGGAGAACCTTGCACAAGATGGAAATCATTCTCCACTGCGCTTGAGTCAGGTGCATTATCCCTCCATTACACCTGGAAAAAGGCTTTTTACAAGCTGAAATGCATTGGTGGCATCTGGGACAGACTGCGGCACATCTGATACGGTGAAAGGAATGCCCGGACAGCGGTGAAATGGTGCTGATATCCCGGGAGGTACCTCAGTAAAAATACGCTGACGGGTGGGCTACTATTGACACCCCACTTTATTTGGTACACAGGTTCTACCTAGAGAATTGTGGTGGACTATATTTCTTAAATTTATATGTTTGCACTGTATTTGGAGTTTTATATGGAAATTTTTGCTTAATAAACTGTATTGAACTATTATCCCGATTTCTGCTCTGTTTGAGGAAAATGGATATGGGGAAAGCTATAGCCTAAAGAAGAGTGAGTCAACTACAAACGCAGATGGGTGGGCTACTGATGACACCCCACTAAATCTGGTATGCATATTTTTTGTATTAGTGGAGGATATTGACCCGCATTAATCTGAGAATCAAATTGTGTTATATTTTACTTGGGCTTTCTCCAACAAGCTAACACTAATAATAGTATATCAACTGTACTGCACTATTATCCTCATCCTTTTTTGTTTGAGGTAATAAACACTCCTTGGCATTGTATTCATCAGGGATCAGTATTGTTGGTGGATTTCAACTAGACACCGGTTCATTGGGCATTGGATTGGAGACTGTATTGTACTATCATTTCCCACCATTTGTTGAAATAAGAGACTAACCAACAAGGGATATCTGAACTGAAAGAATTTTTTTTTTTTACATTTGTATTGACGGACGGTAGAACAACACATAGTTTCCAGTAATTATTAGCGATCCTAGAAGGGGCGCACATCTGCCATTTTGTGTAAATCTTGGACTTTTTGGGGTGGAGGTGAACACCCAGGCAGTTGTTACAGCACCATTGAGTTGGAGCGCAGGTTTCACACCATTCATATTTTTCACGTCTGGCAAGTTCAAAGGGTTGGAGAAACTTGCACAAGATGGAAATCATTCTCCACTGCACTTGAGTTAGGTACGTTTCCTCCTTCTTTGCCTATATCGTAGGTGGATGTATAGGCTTTAATGACCTTTTGCTGCTCCTCCATCCTCTGAAGCATATAGAGTATTGAATTCCACCTCATTACCACCTCTTGCTTCAGGTGATGGCAGGGCAGGTTCAGGAGTATTTGCTGATGCTCCAATCTTCAGCATGCGGTGGCTGAATGCCGAAAGTGGCCTGCAATTTTTCAGGCCACCAACAGCATCTCCTGCATGCCCGTGTCATTTTTCAAAAAATTCTGCACCACCAAATTAATTGTATGTGCAAAACATGGGATGTGCTGGAATTTGCCAGATATAATGCACGCACAATATTGGTGGCATTGTCCGATATCACAAATCCCCAGGAGAGTCTAATTGGGGTAAGCCATTGTGCAATGATGTCCCTCAGTTCTCTAAGAGGTTGTCAGCGGTGTGCCTCTTATGGAAAGCGGTGATACATAGCGTAGCCTGCCTAGGAATGAGTTAGAATTTGCGAGATGCTGCTACTGCTGCCGGGAGGCCACACATCTACCCAGTGGGCTGTCACAGTCATATAGTCCTTAGTCTGCCCTGTTCCACTTGTCCACATGTCCGTGGTTAAGTGGACAGTGGGTACAACTGCATTTTTTAGGACACTGAGGACACTTTTTCTGACGTTTCTGTACATTCTCGGTATCGCCTGCCTAGTGAAGTGGAACCTAGATGGGATATGATACCGGGGACACAGTACCTCAAACAGTTCTCTATGTCCCACTGAATTAATGGTGGATACCGGATGCATGTCTAATACCTACATAGCTGTCAAGGCCTGAGTTATCCGCTTTGCAAAAGGTTGACTGCTGTCGTATTTCATCTTCCTCACAAAGAACTGTTGGACAGTCAATTGCTTAGTTGAAGTAGTAAAAGTGGTCTTCTGACTTCCCCTCTGGGATGACAGTCAACTCCCAGCAGCAACAACAGCAGCGGCAGCAACAGCAGGCATACCACTCAAGGATCCTCCGGAGGAATCCCGGTTAGGAGAGGACTCCTCAGTCTTGCCAGTGACATGGCCTGCAGGGCTACTGACATTTCTGACTGAGGAGGAAGTTGACGTCGAGGGAGTTAGTGGTGTGGCTTGCAGAAGCTTGGGTAAAAGAGGAAGAAGGGATTTAGGTGTCAATGGACTGCTTACGCTCTTACCCAAAGTTTCACATCTTGACACTGACTTCTGAAAAATGCACAGCAGGTGATGTATAAAAGAGGATGTTTCTAGGTGGTTAACATCCTTACCCCTACTTGACAGAGGCAACACACGGCATGACACCTGTTGTCCGGATCTGTGGAGAAATAATTCCACACCGAAGAGGTGGCTTTTTTGGTAATTTGACGGGGCATCACAATGGGCATATTAATTCCACGGACAACAGGTGTCTCCCCCGATGCCTGATTTAAACAAACCACATCACCATCAGAATCCTCATCGTCAACTTCCTTCTCAACGCCAGCAACACCCATATCCTCATCCTGGTGTACTTCAACAGTGACATCTTCAATTTGAATATCAGAAACTGCAATGTGAGTGCTACTTCCAGCACTTGCAGAGGGCATGCAAATGGTGGAAGGAGCCACCTCTTCCAGTCCAGTGTTGTGAAGGTCAGGCATCGCAACCTCCGACACACTTGGTCTCTCCATGGGGATTTGTGATACCATCTTAGAATGCACAGTTCTGTGCTGTGCTTTTTCCATCTTAATGCTTATCATTTTTCTAGCGGGAGGATGAGGACTTCCATCGTCATGTGAAGCTGAACCACTAGTCATGAACATAGGCCAAGGCCTTAGCCGTTCCTTGGCACTCCATGTCGTAAATGGCATATTGGCAAGTTTACGTTTCTCCTCAGACCATTTCAATTTATTTTTTTTGTGTCTTTTTACTGAACTTTGGCTTTTTGGATTTCACATGCCCTCTACAATGACATTAAGCATTGGCCTTGGCAGACAACGTTGATGGCATTTTATCATCTATGGCATGACTAGTGGTAGCAGCTTCAGCACTAGGTGGAAGTGGTTCTTTATTGTTCCATATTTTATCCTCCAAATTTTTGTTCTCCTTTATTTTTCTAGAGTTATATAACAATGTGCGGTACAGGAGAGCGTACCTCTACACCACATAGAGCAATCCTTGTGAACATTATTTGGATTAAATATTAATAACCCCTTTATTTGGAGTAAATAATATACAGCACAGGACAGCACCACTAAAATTATATGGCAGCACTACTTGACTGGATTTATACGGAATTATATGGATTTATATGGAATTATACGGCAGGATTACTGAATTTATACGCCAGTATCACTGGAAATATACAGAAGGATCACTGGAATTATACGGCAGGATACCTGGATTTATACGGCAGTACCGCTGGAGACATACTGCAGTACCGCTGGACACATACGGCAGTACCACTGGACATATACGGCAGTATCACTGGACATATACGGCAGTATCACTGGACTGGATTTATATGCCAGTACCACTGGAACTATACAGCAGGATCACTGGATTTATATGCCAGTACCACTGGAATTATATGGCAGGATCACTGGAATTATATGGCAGGATCACTGGAATTATACGGCAGGATCACTGGACTTATACGGCAGTACCACTGGACTTATACGGCAGTACCACTGGACTGGATTTATACGCCAGTACCACTGGAATTATACGGCAGTACCACTAGACGGGATTTATACGCCAGTACCACTAACACTGAACTGATGCCGGACACTAAGGACGGAGACACGTCCTCTCTATACACTCTCCAATGCTGGAGTGAAAATGGCTGCGACGCTCGGTGATTTATATGTAATCCAAACCCTGCGAGAATCGGACAGCGGGATGATGACGTTTTGCCTTGTTCTGGTTTACGAGTCAGACGGGAAAACCCTAGTCTTACTCGGATCCGGGCTCGGGTTGTGAAGTCCGGTAGGGTTCGATTCTCTGAGAACCAAACCCGCTCATCTCTACTTTTAATCCAGACACATCAGGCACCAGGGGGAGTTAGGCTGTGTGGGGGAGTTATGCTGCAAGAGGGCTCAGTTAAGGTGTGTACACACGGTACAATTTTTCTTCAATTTATACTATATAGTCAAAATCGTAAGAAAATATAGTGTACAGTATTTCACACCGTATGTATAGTCCTTGCGATACTGATCCGTGGTCCAGCGGGATCGGCATTGCAAGGAAAAATAGACTGTGTAGGCAGCCCAGCATTGACTATATCGGTGGGGCCGGGCTCCTGCCACATAGAATAGTTAATGTCGGGCTGTACAGCACATCGCACTATGTGTACACACCTATAGTTGCAGGGTAGAGTTAGGCTGCAGAAGGTTTGGGTGTTGCGGGGGATTAAGGCTGCAGGAGGGCTCAGCTAGTCTGCAGTTGCGCTCAATAAGGCAGTGGGAGAGAGTCATGTTGCAAGAGGCTTAGGATTAGATAGTGAGTGGTGGGAGGCTTAGCCTTCGTGATGCCGCTGTTTGTTCTACAGATAATCCAGCAAAATGGATAATCCGGCACAGTGCTGGGAACAAGCTCCCATTTTGAAGACTGGTGCTGCTGCCGCTCCACCCCCACACTCTGCAGCATGTCAATCATGCTGTGGTTGGCAGGGGGCTGAGAGGAAATATTGAAAGACCCATTCTGCACATGCTCAGAAAGGGTCTTTCGTCTTCTCTTCGTGGGGTTTTGCAGAGAAGCAAAAAAAAAGGACTGTTTGGTCTGTCTGGGGCACACTTAACAATAATTGTACGGTAAGTATATAGATGTAATTAAAACTTAACTTTTCATATTATTCAGAATAAACATATTCAGACGACTGGAGGCGTCAAAATAGTGGTTAAAAAGTATATTAAATTGGTTGCTCACTTCTACTCTATTGAATAAGATTCCTAAGAGTATGTAAACATTGGAGAGTGAGCAAATATGAATGGATATATTAAGGAGCGATAATTTCTATTTACCTGTTCCCTTTATCAGATTTCAAATATAATTAATATATTGACAATTTACAAGAACAGGAGTGGGCTGAGTGAATCCAGGCACCCAAGAAGTATACAAATAAAGTGTTGTCATAAATTACAGATCTATTCATCTAGAATTGTTTCTAATAGGGATTAGGTCCCAAAAAGTCAAGAGAAATAGCTGCAATTCTATCAGATGTGGCATGCGCTGGAAAGGAGGGGGTCTACCAGAGAGGGAGACCCCCTGGGAATACCTGGTACTGTAGGAACACAGGGCAGTTTAATCACTCGACTCATACTGGAAAGCAGATGTGGCGCTTCACATCGGACATCATTTCCCTAACAAAGAATCTTACACTATGATTTCCAGCGCACGCCACATCTTATGGAATTGCAGTACTGTAAAATACATGAACTTGAGCCCCTCCTTTCTCTACTCCTCATTGAATTTATCACCAGGGCTGTATAACAATTATCATCACTCTGCTATTTTACTTCTGTGATTAACAGCTTCAGGTCGCCACACTATATCCAGTGATTTAATTTTCATCATTGGAAATTATACACATATCAATTGACACTGTGTATACTGGCTATAATTAGACCACCATAATATGTGTGTTTTTGTTTTGTACCGTTGACCATAAATTCCTTTGATGTATCTATGTCATAGATTTTTGGCAAAAGAATATAACAGAATATACAGTGGGTAATAATTTATAACGCAATAATCAGTTCCAATGCATATGTAAAAGGATAGATCTGTCTAGTGGTACATTCTCAGGCTGTGCCTTGTGTATAAGGAAATATCCACTGTTTATTATCAGTGACATATTTTGGAATTATTTGGTAACAGTGTCCATCTGTAAAGCCTGCAGTGAAACCTTGATGCAGGGCTTAATTATTTCTAACACTGTATACAGTCTTCCTCCTGAAGCTCACAGACAAGCTATTTTGCATTTATGATTTGTTACAAATAGGATACTAAGATTACCATATTATAACAGCTTTAGAGATCATTTTTCACATTGCGAATGATCCAAGTGAGTCCTTCAGAAAGGAAAAATCAGTGTTCTATGTATGGTATATCTCTTTATGCATCTAATTAACAACCTCAATGAATGTGACTAGCAATTTCTAGGAGAAAGGAATGTTCTCTTTTTAATTTTTCGCTAAATCATGACTCTTTTTGGTACACTCTCTCATCCACAAAATTGGGGAGCACTCTGCAATACCAAGTTAAGGCAACAGAGGCCCCGGCGTGGACAGCAGAAGTGTAATACTTATTTTATTTCTGAACTCTTTTCTTTCTCCTTCTCAACCTATCTTGCTTGAATCCGATACACTCTCTCATCCAGAATGGATTAAGATCCCCATGGAACTTCAGGTCAACTACCCATAATCTACAGTCACACCACACTGGACTTGCCCGATCTCATCTGATCTTGGAAGCTAAGCAGTGTTGGGCCGGGTCAGTACCAGAGAGGGAGACCCCCTGGGAATACCTGGTACTGTAGGAACACAGGGCAGTTTAATAACTTGACTCATATTGGAAAGCAGAAGTGTACTTTTCTTTCTTCTTGACCAGACTCCTCACTCTCTCATTGCCCATTCGATGGCAACAGATGGGCAAAAGCAGAAGTGACTGGTCCACACTCTTTCTCTTGACTTTTTGGGACCTAATACCTATTAGAAACAATTCTAGACAAATAGATCTGTAATTTATGCCCACACCTTATTTGTATACTTCTTGGATGCCTGGATTCACTCAGCCCACTCTTATTCTCTTAAATTGTCAATATATTAATTAAATTTGAAATCTGATAAAGGGAACAGATAAATAGAAATTTTTGCTCCTTAATATATCCATTCATATTTGCTCACTCTCCAATGTTTACATACTCTTAGGAATCTTATTCAATAGAGTAGAAGTGAGCAACCAATTTAATATGCTTTTTAACCACTATTTCGACGCCTCCAGTCTTCTGAATATATGTTTATTCTGAATAATATTAAAAGTTAAGTTTTAATTACATCTACTGTATATACTTACCATACAATTATTGTTAAGTGTGCCCCAGATAGACCAAACAGTCCTTTTTTTTGCTTCTCTGCAAAACCCCACGAAATGTAGTTTCCTGAACTATTTTCTGGGAGCACCACCAACCAGTTACAACTACACAAGAACCCCTGAATAGTTGCTTTAGGATGGTTAGTACAATATCATATACCTACTGATACATTACTATTATCATTTACTAATAATGTTGTACTCACAATCTGGTCCTGTGCAGAGTCCATACTCCAACCTTCTTCAGAGTCTTGCATCTTGTAGACTGCAACAATCGTATTTGTACATAAATCATTGGGTTTACATTCAAATAGGAATCAGGCCCTCGGTGCATTATGCTTCTGGAAGTGGGCTTTAGAAAATGGATAGACTGTGGATATGGGTGGTCGTTCCGAGTTGTTCACTCACTAGTAGTTTTTAGCAGCCGTGCAAACGCATTGTCGCTGCCCACCGGGGAGTGTATTTTCGCTTTGCAGGAGTGCAAATGCCTGTGCAGCAGAGCGCCTGCAAAAACATTTTGTGCAAAACAAGACCAGCCCTGTAGTTACTCTTCATGTGCATTGATTATAACGTTGGTGGGCTGGCTTTTCACGTCACACACCCGCCCAGTGTTCGCCCAGCCACGCCTGCGTTTTCCCTAGCATGTCTGCGTTTTTCTAAGCACTCCCTGAAAATGGTCAGTTGACACCCAGAAATGCCCCTTTCCTGTCAATCTTCTTGCGGCCGCCAGTGCGAATGAAAACGTCACTAGAACCTGTGCAAAACCACAAAGACCTTTGTACCCATACATCGTGCGTGCGCATTGCTGTCCATACGCATGCACAGAAATGCCAATTTTTAGCCTGATCGCTGCGAACAATGGCAGCTAGCAATCAACTCAGAATGACCCCCATAAAATGATGCACATGGCCAGCAACAAAACTCAGGAATGCTTAGTTATTTAAATGGTTCTCATTTAGAATTAATGGGCTTACCAGAAAGCTTTTCCCAACACCATTAAATCACCACCATTTAAATGAGGCATGATGGATCCATAGAATCACTATTTTTGTGCCAGATTCTTATTTCCATCTGCATCTCACAGCAGATATCAAGATTCATCAGGCAACATTTTTTTTAAACTCATTATTTGTACAAGGAGAGAGAAATGTATAAAACTGACAAATGTGTTCAATAAAAGGTAAAAACAATTCTCCTCTGCATTTTTCATTTATAACAGTTTACAAACAAAGGAGTCCCACAAGGGGGGACAATATATGGGTAGGGAAGAAGTAGAGAGAAAGAAAAGAAAAGGAAGAGCGGGGAAAGAAGAAAGGCCAAAGACAAAGAAAAAGAACAGATCGGTCTAAACTAAGGGGAGTAAAAGGCACACAGTGTAGCCATATATAGGACATAATCATAGCCATGTAGGCGCATAGAAAAGGTCAATATATATCCATATAATGAGAAAGTGGCAAGAGGACATCCGGAGGGAGGGCCCAAGGACGACTTTTGCTAATGTAACCGGAGGGTGTGAGACAGATATACTTTGGAATTCAGTGTGAGGGAGACATCGCAAGCAACCAGGGACCCCAAACTAGTTCATATTTGTGGGGACAGTCATGAAGATAGTAAGTAATTATCTCCATATTAGCGACAAACCAAACATAGTTATTCAGTGCGGGGATGGTAAGAGCAGCGGAGGACTTCCAATTCCTAGCAAAAAAGGATTTAGCGGTTGCTAGGATATGGGAGAACAATTTATTCAAGAGTGGGTCTAGGTCTGGAAATGGGCGTGCTAATAAAAATATCCATCGGTCCAGCGTGAGCGGGAGGTCGGAGAGGGATTTCAACATATCGAGTATTTTATTCCAAAAGTGAACTATACAAGGACATGTCCACCAGATATGGAAAAGAGTTCCCCTTTGGCCACATCCTCTCCAACACACAGGAGTAGCAGAAGGGAATATCCTGGACAGTTTGTCCGGGGTGTAGTACCACCTATAGGATAATTTATAGGATGTTTCTTTAAATCGGGTTGAGATAGAGCTTTTAGCTATGCCCTCTCGTACTTCCTCCCAATAAGCATAGTCTGGTGGGGGGACCTAGGTCCCTCTCACACTCGCGTTTGTGGCAAGTCTGCAAGACTGAGGATGTTCCTACCAACATAGGATATATTCGCGAGATCAGCCCATTGCATAAAGAGTTGTTGGCACCTAAGGATTCAAAGGGAGTAAGATCCCGCATAACATCATTCTGAGGCAATGAGAGGAGGAAGTGGCGAATCTGGAAGTATTCAAAGAAGGGCGGGGAGAAGGAGAATTTACATTTAAGATCAGTTATGGTCATCCAGGAATCTTGGAAACATAGGTCATGTACTATATGTACCCCACCGCTATGCCATAGTATGAATTGAAGAGGAGAAACACCAGTGGGAAAAGCAGGGTTGTCCCATAGGGGGGTGAGGGTAGAGCAGGAGGAGGACAGTTTATATTTAACTAGAGAGTTAGTCCAGATGGAAAGATGGAATTTAAGAGAAGGAAAAGAGTTCGTCAGAGAGAGTTGATATGGTTTGGCCAAACCCCACAGAGAAGCAAATAAACACAAGGCCCAAGGAAAAGGCTTCCAAGTCCACCCAGCAACAGAGCCCTGGGGTACAAAAGACGTAACAATTTGGCTCAAGTGGCAAGCCAGATAAAAAAATTTAACATCTGGAAAACCTCGACCACTCTCAGAACGAGGGAGCCTAAGTACCGTAAGAGATATACTTGGGGGTTTATCATTCCATACAAACTTCATGAAAGAGGACTGGACATCCCTAAGAACTCTCTCCAGAACTCTCACAGGTAGAGTTTGAAAAAGGTAGAGAAGTTGTGGCATAAGTGTCATTTTAATGACAATGATCCTACCCAGCCAGGAAATGATTTGAGCCCTCCATTTTGTTAAATCGGATTTAATCTTATTGAAGAGGCATGGAAAATTCTCAGAGTACAAAGAGTTATAGTGGGATGTAATATAGACCCCTAAGTACCTAATCTTATTGGTCTGCCAGTGAAGATCATAGGCGGAATGCAATGAGCTCTTTAGGTCATCCGAGACATGCAATAGCATGGATTCGGACTTAATAAAACTAATTTTATAGCCTGAAATAAAGCCATATTCCTCTATAATTTGATAAAAGGCTAGAAGAGAAGACTGCGGTTGAGTAAGGGACAACAATACGTTATCTGCAAACAACGAGATCTTAAATTCTTGTGGGCCTACCTTCACTCCCTCGTATCAGAAAGTCTAATCATAGCAACCAAGGGTTCTATAACCATGGCAAAGACCAGGTGGGAAAGAGGGCATCCCTGTCTCATACCATTAGATAATGGGAAGGGAGCGGATAGTATACCGTTAGTAAGAACTTTAGCAAAAGGGGAGGAATATAGGGCAGAGACTCCCATTAGGAACTCTGCTGATATACCGAACGCCTGCAAGGTTTGAAATAAAAAGGGCCATGGAATGCGGTCGAACGCCTTTTCGGCATCAAGCGAGAGGATAATAGATAGAGTGTGTGAGCGGTTCAATAATTGTATAAGATCTAATGCTCTCCTAGTGTTGTCCCTGGCCTGAAGTCCAGGAATAAAACCCACCTGATCATAATTTATCAGACCAGGGAGAACACCGTTGAGACGAGTAGCTAGAATTTTGGCGTAGAGTTTAATATCCAAATTAAATAGGGATATTGGCACATAATTATCGCAATCTCAGGGGTCTCTGCCTTCCTTGTGAATAACTATCACTTTAGCTTCGAGTATTGAGCTGGGGAATGGGGTGCCATGAAGTACAGCATTAAATAATGTTCTAAGATGAGGGACCAAGATAGAGGCAAATTTCTTATAATATGAGACCGAAAAACCATCGGGTCCTGGAGCCTTAGAGGATTTAAAGTTTTTCAAGACTTCCGAAATTTCCTGATCTGTAAAGTCGCTTCAATTCCGAAGAGGCAAGTTCAGACAGTCTAGGGAGGTGGGCTCGCTGCAAGAACTCCAAAATCAAAACATCTGGGGAACCAGGACTCGATTTAGGAGAATTTAAATGATAAAGTTTAGTATAGTAGTCCTGGAACACCCTATTTATGGCATATGGCGCATAAGTTACCACGCCTGATACAGTATGCACGGCCAGAATATTGTTCTGAGATCGCTGTGCCCTGAGGCGGGATGTCAGAATTCTATCTGCCTTGTCCACTCTCTCATAGAAAGTCTGTTTAAGCCTCTGAAGAGTTTTTGCTGTGCACTATGACAGAAAAAGTGAGGTCTCAGACTTCACCTTAAGCAAAAGCTCTAAATTAGCAGGGGTGGGGGAGAGTTTATGTTGCCTTTCAAGTGTCTGAAGTCTAGTTGAGAGGGAGAGGAATTGGGAATCAGTGATTTTTTTGAACCTAGAAGCCTGACACATCAAATGGCCGCATAGGACAGCCTTATGAGCTTCCCATAAGGTGATAGGAGAAGTCTCCGGAAGATCATTATGTAAGAAATAGTCAGTAAGACATTGTTTAATTTGGTCAGTAAGTTTTGGGCTATGTAAAAGAGAGTCATTCAGCCTCCAAAAGGCAGGAGGGGGACGAGGCACTATAGAATGGAGATCAACAGTGACCGGGCAATGGTCGGACTATATGATAGGGAGTATACATGTGGAGATAAGTTTAGAGGATATGTCCCGGCTGAGCAGGATCATGTCGATCCTAGAGTAGGAATTATGGACAGAAGAGTAAAACGTATAGTCCCTAGTCAGAGGTTCAGTCAATCTATATGAATCATACAGTAGCAGGGCTATAGACGCGGAAGAAGGGGGTTTGGGAGTAGAAGGCGGAGGAAAGAAAGGGGAGGATCTATCTAGGGATGCATCGAGGACCTCATTAAATTCACCTGCTACAATGAGTTCTCCTTGTCGGAGTCTCGTCAGATGGGAGTTCAAATTCCTAAAAAAAGTGGCCTGATTTTGGTTTGGGGCTACCCGATTTGTCCATATGACTGTCTACTAGATCAAACGTAAGGTGAGCAGCAACCAAAATGGAAACCCCCCATTTTTTGTGTGTGGTATCGCAAGCGTGGAATGTGAGTGAGTAGGATTTAGATTTTAGGTCAGGGTGAAGGGATTTCTTAAAATAAGTTTCTTGTAAAAAAATTTACTATGGGGTTATTCTGAGTTGATTGCTCGCTAGCAGTTTTTTGCAGCCATGCAAACGCTATGCCGCCGCCCACTGGGGAGCGTATTTAGCTTAGCAGAAGTGCGAATGCTTGTGCGAACGCTTGTGCAGTGGCGCTCTGCAAAATCAGTTTGTGCAGTTTCAGAGTAGCTTAGAACTTACTCAGTGCTTGTGATCACATCAGCCTATTCGTGTCCGGATTTGACGTCATACACCCGCCCAGCGTTCGCCAATCCACGCCTGCATTTTTCCAAACACTCCCTGAAAATGGTCAGTTGACACCCAGAAATGCCCACTTCATGTCAATCACTCTGCGGCCATCAGTGCGACTTAATTCTTTGCTGGAGCCTGTGCAAAATCACATCATTCGTTGTACCCGTACGTCACGCATGCGCATTGTGGGCCATACGCATGCACAGAAATGCCATTTTTTGCCCTGATCACTGTGCTGCGAAAATCAGCAGCGAGTGATCCACTCAGAATGAACCCCATATATCGCTCCTGGCCCGTTTAAGTTAAAGAAAAAGTTTGATGCGTTTGGAAGGGCTATTCAAACCTTTAACGTTGTGTAAATATAGTCTAAGGGCCATGACAGTCATCTTCTCGGATCGCCACATGCTCCCCTCCAGACTCCACATAACTATAACAAACCAAACAAAAAACATTATAAACAGCAACAGTATTAGACATTTCTCAACATTCGACCGAGAGAAGAAAGAAAAAGAGCAAAGGAAATAGAATTTGGGGAAAGTGGGGAGAAAGGGAAAGTTGGGGACCAGAAGAGAGCACATCTGCTCTAACACGCCGGTCACTAAGTGACAGCGACCGGGCTTGGGTATAAAACCCTACTACGGGGACACGGCCTAGCCGGCCCATGGGCATCAGGTGAAGTGAACACCTAACATCTTGTGTCCTGAGTCCAGGGACCAAAGTTAATGGGAGAGAAAATGGAACAAAGTGCCTCATTCCCTACTACCTTGTAAAGTAGACAATATTATATACGGAACCTCCCGGGGGCAAGCCAGAAAATGTATGGAGCTTGAGAGGGCAGTAACAGGTAACAAGGTAAGGAGCTCCAGTTCTATAACATGGGCGTATGTTACCTTTAGGGGGAACCGCAGCTATGAACAAACCTAACAGGTGCTGAAACAGTGAGAACTTAATTTCAGCATAGTTAAGGGTGGTGAACAGAAACTAGGCTAGAAGACAACATGGATATAAGAATAAATCACAACACCAATCAACATATATATATACTGAAATAGAAGAAAATAGTATTAAATGGCATAAATATATATGGAACATCAGGTGGGAGGACCAGCAGAAGCAGATTTCCTTGCAGAAGGCACTTTCGTCCAATCTCGATTCAGGGAGCGCTGAGGCGTAGCATTTACCTCCAAAGGTGTAGCAACATGCCCCCGCTGTGGTGAGTCAGATGAGGTTGGTGGAAGAGAAAGGCCCAAGGTGTTCAGGAGTCGGTGAGCTTCTGCCAAGTCTTTAGCCGAATGAAGGCGGTAACGGTGCAATAACAGGATACGGAAGGGGAAACCTCATCTGTAGCAAATACCATTGTCTCTAAGATCCGAGGTTATAGGCCTGAAGACCTTCCTCTTAAGCAAGGTAGCAGGAGCAAAGTCCTGGAATAAATGGAGTGAATGTCCTTGAAATTGTATGTCAGTAAGCTTCCTAGCCTCTCTGATAATATCCTCTTTGACCGTATAGTAATGGCAGCACAGAATAACATCTCTAGGCTGAGCAGAATCTTGTGAGCGGGGATGAAGAGCCCTGTGGGCCCTATCCAACAATAGATGGTCTTCCGGAGTCGACGGTGAAAGGTGCGAAAACAATTTTTTAAGGTAATCATCCAAGGACGTAATTTCCACCTCCTCAGAGACACCCCTGATGTGGAGATTATTACGTTGCGCTCTGTTGTCCTGATCTTCCTGGCACTCCAGGATAAGCTGAATCTCCTGTTTTAGACCTTGAAGTTCATCACCCAGACTCTTTTGGGAGGAAATCACTTTGTCCACCTTCGATTCTAGATGATCTGTTCGATCACCAATTTTAGTAACATCGGCCTTAAGAGAATTAATCGCTGTGTCTACTTCCGCAAGCACTACATGAATAGTCTTCCTCATCTCCTGAACTTCACGGAAAAGCATTTGTAAATCTTTCCAGGTCAGTGGGGAATGGCCCGAGTCTTCCGAATCTGAAACATCAGAGAGCGAGGGGGTCTGCCGCCCCAAAGTTTTAGCAGCTGAGAATGCAAATTTTTTAAGACTTTGGGTCAGGTCCGATCCATTTTGTTTTGTGTTGCTTTTAGGCATGATGAAGCTATGGGTAGGGCAATACAAGAAAATCACTGTAGTATGTAGTTAGGTAAATCTCCGCAGCAGGGAAACGGCACTGCAATTACTGTGTCATAGGTAACATAAAATGAAAGTCCCGAGACTCAGGGCATTGTGCACAGGATTACATAGTGAAAGACTTGAGCTCCTACAGGCAAATTAAATCAAACAACAAAGTCCACCACTAGATGGAGCTCCAGCTCTATTAATCAGACTTATACAGACAGAATTCTGATAGAATGGTGGCTGACAATAGTGACACACAGAGAACTTAGAAACACAGTCCAAGAGGTCCCCCCAGGGTCTGGCCACTGGGACTAGAAGTGGTTATTCATCCAGCAGAGGTGATAGGGAGTGGGGGTCGCAGGCAGCTACAATACAGATTCAGAGCTATGGTTTCTGCCGTCCAACTCTCCAGTGTCACACAGTGCAAAAAGAACCACCGGTATCATGTGGTAGGGGTCAGGAGGTGGAGGGCCCTAGTCACGGGCCAGCCAATGACAAGGGTGCACTGCAGGTACCTTCAGGAGCAGGCAGTCACAGCAGGGGCTCAGTGAGTTCAGATTCCAAAATGGCCCCCATGAGCTGGATAGAAAGGGGTGTGTCTCCTCTCCTGAGCTGAAGCGACGCGGTCAGTGGGGCTCCCAGGTGTGCGGAGGTCAGGAGGCAGGCTCTTCCTGTGTCCCAGTGCAGAGGGGAGACCACATGCGCCAGCTGCGCGACCCGCAGCTCCGGTCTCGGACTTCCGGCAGTGCGCGGCGACTGCTGTCAGAAATCGAGTCCCCGGCTCGCCAGGTGGAAGTAGGCCGCGGGACGGAGGTGCTGCACGGAGCCCACCTCAGCATCATAGAGCTGTGCCAGGAGTATAAGGAGGCTGGTAAGGGGTGATACAGGGCGATAGGGAAGGTGGGGAGGGGGAATGTAAGCTGCTGTTGGGATCTCGAAAGGGACGCATCTTCCCTCATCGGGCAACATTTTTAAAGTCTTCAACTGTCTAGTTTAGTCCACCTGTACCAACAGTTGTCTCAGTTTTCTAAGAGGATTAAAACCCAGCGTGGGCTTTTGCTGTTATAGCCCATCCATTTCAAGGCATTCAGAGATGCTCTTTTGCCTACACTGTTTCAATATTACAGTTCACCTCATGTCACTTTGAACAGTCTGGTGTTTATCATCTGAAATCTCTCATTAACAAGCCTTTGCCTCCTACATAAATGCTGTCCACTGGATTAGCTATGATCATCATTGTCTGTACACTGTAGAGACAGTTGGCCAGATGAAATTCCTGAAATAACAGCAGTTTTCGAGATACTGAAATCTTTCTATCTGGCACCAAACAATTAGTCAGTAATCAAAAGGATGAAAGCTTATCACCAGGGTAACCTGACCAGTGTCAGAGCACAAATGACCTATACAACCACTGAAATGTGGTGATAATTTTTTTTGTAAATGTTATTGTGATGTATTTAGAAATTTTCTCCTGTTTTATGACAATACTGCACTATGGAAGTATTTCAGAGGTGATCGTAGCAACAAATTTGTTAGCAGCTGGGCAAAACCATGGGGGTCATTCAGAGTTGATCGTAGCCGTGCTAAATTTAGCACAGCTACGATCATGAACTCAGACATGCGGGGGGACGCCCAGCACAGGGCTAGTCCACCTCGCATGTCAGTGCTGCCCCCCCCCCCCCCACAGAAGTGCAAAAGCATCGCACAGCAGCGATGCCTTTGCAGTTCAAGAGTAGCTCCCGACCAGCGCAGCTTTAGCGTGCTGGCCGGGAGCTACTCATTGCTCAGCACAGCAACGGGCGGACATGTGCCGGCGCACTGCGGCGCTGGTGCATGCGCAGTTCTGACCCAATCGCTATGCTGCGAAAAACTACAGCATGCGATCTGGTCATAATGACCCCCCATGTGCGCTGCAGGTGGGGCAGATATAACATTTGCAGAGAGAGTTAGATTTGGGTGGGTTATTTTGTTTCTGTGAAGGGTAAAAATTGGCTGCTTTATATTTACACTGCAATTTAGATTTCAATTTGAACACACCCCACCAAAATCTAACTCTCTCTGCACATGTTATATCTGCCCCCCCCCCCCCCCCGCAGTGCACATGGTTTTACCTAACTGCTAACAAATTTGCTGTTGTGATCAACTATGAATTAGGCCCTATGGGCCTAATTCAGACCTGATCGATGCTGTGATCAGGTCTGAACTGCGCATGCGCCAGCGCCGCAGTACGCCCGGTGCGTTCCAGACAGCTGATGGCCGTCTCAGCCCTGCCTGAGGCATTCGCTGGGCAGGAGTTGGCGGGCCGGCGGCGTTTGGCTGCTGTTTTAGTGGCACGGTACGGGCAATGCAGGCGTCCCCAGAACATGCGGTGGGCGGGCCGCGGCAGCTGCGTGACATCACATGCAGCCGTTGCGACCCTCACAGTGATGGGTAGCTCCCTGCCAGCGCACAGGAGCTGCGCTGGTGAGGAGCTACTCTTCAAGTACAAAAGCATTGTCGTCGTGCGATGCTTTTGTACTTGTGTGATGGGGCCGGGCCTGACATACGGGACAGACTAGCCCTGTGCTGGGAGTTCCCCCGCATGTTAGGGAAGCTGATTGTAGATGTGCGAAATTTAGCACCTTTTTTTAATTGTTATTGCGCCAGTGTGGGTCAATATTCTGTTCATAGTTCTGTGGATATATGTACAAAAGGAGGCATACAAATTCAACATGATGATGATGATGATGATGATGATGACGACAACATACTGTATGGCAACATGACCTCATTGCTTCTCAATTAATAATTACTGAGTCACCGGAACAGCTGATAACACTGCCTTCATTAAGCCCATTTTTAATAGCACATTTGTACATTAAAGAACATAATGCTGGGAGCTGCATCTCCATCTGCTGTACTGAGCAGTGAGACTGAATACCTTCTTAAAATTCAGGTACCAGACTTCAAAGGATCAAAAAGATACCGCAGAAGACATCCCAGAATGTGACATGCCTGTATCAACCATGCAGAATTTATGTTTTCAACCACCTCCCATGAACTCTTTCCAAGCCATATCCTTTACATTTAAGAAAACATAGGCGTTTGTCTCTTATTCTAAGGCTTAAAATTGTCCTCAAGAGAAACTCATCTTCTCCTAATATTTTAACTGAAAGCATTGTGATACGAGCAGTGGCGTAAGTTCATCCCCGTCGCCCGGAGGCAAGTTAGAGTTTGGTGCCCCCAACCCTCGAAAAAAGTGCCAGGACAGAGGTATCAGGGACAGTACTGAGATGAAAGGGAAAGTCCAGTGGGGCCAGGACAGACTAAGACAGAGGGGACAGGCACAGGACAGAGGTGACAGGGCCAGGATGAAACAGAGGGCCAGGAAAGATGGGTGACAGGACCACGACAGAGGGGACAGGGAGAGTACAGGGATGACAGGGCCATGACAGAATAGAGGGGACAGGAGAGAAGGGTGTCAGGGACAGGACAGAGGTGACAGGGCCAATACAGCGAGGACAGGGACAGTCCAGTGGGGAAGAACAAAACTGACAGGACCAAGATAGAGGTGACAGTGACAAGAGAGAGGTGATAGGACCAGGACAGAGGGGAAGGGGACAGGACAGGACAGGAAAGAGGTGACATGGGCAGAACCAGGACAGAAGTACCAGGACAGAACTGAAGGGATAGGAGAGATGGTTAGCAGGGTCAGGACAGGGATGGCAGGGACTGAACAGAGGGCACAGAACTGAAGAGTCAGCAGAGAGAGATGATAAGACCAGCAGCACAGAGGAGACAGGGATAGGACAGGGGTGACAGTGACAGAGGTGGCAGGGATGGGACAGTACAGGGGTAGGAAAGAGGGGTGACAGGGCCAGCACAGATGTGACAGGTACTGGACAGAGGGGACAGGGTCAGAATAGAAGTGTCAGCTGAGAGAGATGACAAGGCCAGCAGCACAGAGGTGACAGTAACAGGAAAGAGGGGAGACAGGGCCAGCACAGAGGTGGCAGGGACGGAACAGTACAGGGGTAGGAAAGAAGGGTGACAGGGCCAGCACAGGTGTGACAGGGTCAGGACATGGATGACAGGGACTGGACAGAGGGGACAGGGACAGAACAGAAGTGTCAGCTGAGAGAGATGACAGGGCCGGTAAGAGGTGACAAGGAGAGGACAGGGGTGACAGGAGAGAGGGGAGGCAGGGCCACACAGAGGTGACAGGTACAGGACAAGGGTGACAGGAGAGAGGGTAGGCAGGGCAAGTACATAGGTGCAGGGTGAGAGGGACAGGAGAGAGGGGAGACAGGGCCAGCACAGAGGTGACAGGTACAGGACAAGGGTGACAGGAGAGAGGGTAGGCAGGGCAAGTACATAGGTGCAGGGAAAGGACAGGGGTGAGAGGGTCAGGAGAGAGGGGAGACAGTGCCAACACAGAGGTGGCAGGGATGGGAACAGGACAGGAGAGAGGGGAGGCAGAGTCAGGCTTAGGCTAAGTTAAACGACCCTGTGAGCGGTGACAGCAGCAGGTGTTCTGTCATCTCCCTCACATGTTCCCCCTCTCCCAAATGGCTTGCACTTACATTGGGTACAGTTTTCAGGAGTCCACGCTCCTGACTGGAACAGCCTCGCTTTTCCCCACTGCGCACTGTCTCCTGGCGGCTGCTGCTACAGTATGTTTCCTGGCGGGCAGCGGCTGAGTCGCGGAAGGATGTCACGTGACACCCGCGACCCAGGCCAGAGCACAGCAGCAGAGAACACAGAGACGAAGAGTGAGCGCCGCTGATGCCGATAGGCGCTGCGCTCGCTCGGCTCCTCTAGCAGCACCTGCTGCACTACACTACAGAAATGAATCATGTGTGGACGGAACGGGGGACAACGGAGCAAGTGCCGTGCCCCCTTTAGGGCAAGGAGCCCGGCGGCAACGGACTCCGCTGTCTCCGGGAGTTCCGCCCCTGGATACGAGTGGAAGCCGGTGTTATCTTTATTTGTGATGCACAAAATACTAGATGGACTATTTTCATTGTACTGTATCAGGAAATTGAAGCTTGAAAGGAACTGAAGAAGGTACAGTCTAGACTAAGAATGACCCAAAAAATGTGTTAGCAAATTTTGGAGTGGGCTACATTAGCTTTCATTTTTTGTGGTCAACCACTATGCCTCTAACAGCAATGACTGGTGCTGGTAAGCATTTTCTCGTAGCTTGGTCTTTTTGCCTGATGTAAATTGATAGTAACTGCTCTCTATACCAGTTTGAGTTCTTGAGGGATTTCCTGAATCTCATGAACCTCACTGGAACTACTTAAACAGGGAGAACCTGTGGATGATATCAATAATATTTGAATAAAAAGGCTATGTAACATTGTATTATCCTATGCAAATTCTGGTAGAGCCGGGCACTCTGACCAATCAGCCTGTTGGTAATTGATGTAAAAAAGCAAACACTGTTCCAAACATTGATTTACTCTCTCAGTTTAACTATCTGTCTTTGGGATATATCAGAGGATAATTTCAGTTTAATTTAAATGTTTCACATAATGTTTTTATAAAGAGGAATGTTAATTGTGTTCTCATATCCAATACTATAGAGTCCGGACAGCCATGTGGCCTGCAGACAAATTTAACAAACAAGCTGTCTGAGGAGCATTAGGCAGTTTGGTCAGAGAAAAAATGGTCCATTTTGGAATAATAACCCATGAATAATGGAAGGTCAATAATGAAATCTAGGGAAAGTTTGAAATGCTGTTGGTAAATTTTGTAAATGACCACTAGGTGGTGTAAAAGACACTTTTTCCTGCCACAAACTGGAAAGCTTTTTACATATTGTGAAGTGTTTGAGTGAACAGTGACCACCAGAATTGCAGGGCAAGTAATTAAAAATTCAAGAGTTTTATTATTACCTGGATGCCCAGCACTAAGTAAGTCATGGGATTGCTATAGACAAGGTTGGACTAGCCCACAGGGGTACAGGGGCACAGGGCTAGTCCGCCTCGCATGTCAGTGCTGCCCCCCCACAGAAGTGTAAAGGCATCGTACAGCAGCAAGAGTAGCTCCCGACCAGCGCAGCTTTAGCGTGCTGGACGGGAGCTACTCATTGCTCCCCGGGCCGCAGTGACTGTGTGTGATGTCACACAGCCGCTGTGGGCCACTTCCCGCAAGGTCTGGCCATGCCTGCGTTGGTCAGACCGCGCACACAAAACAGCGGGCAAATGCCACGTTTCGCCCCCTCCCGCCCATCGACCGCCTCTGCCTGTCAATCAGGCAGAGGCGATCGTAGCACAGCGACGGGCAGCCATGCGCTGGCGCACTGCAGCGCTGGCGCATGCGCAGTTCTGACCCAATCATTATGCTGTGCAAAACTGCAGCATGAGATCTGGTCATAATGACCCCCCATGTGCACTGCAGGTGTGGCAGATATAACATTTGCAGAGAGAGTTTGATTTGGGTGGGTTATTTTGTTTCTGTGAAGGGTAAAAATTGGCTGCTTTATTTTTACACTGCAATTTAGATTTCAATTTGAACACACCCCACCCAAATCTAACTCTCTCTGCACATGTTATACTGTATCTGCCCCCCCCCCCCCCCCCGCAGTGCACATGGTTTTACCCAACTGCTAACAAATTTGCTGCTGCGATCAACTACAGGGGAAACCCCTGGTGGGCCCCACTGCCTGGGCGAACACCTCATTCTCTAGGGATCAGGTTTCACACTGTGCTCTTGAATTATACATTATTCATATGTTACATAATACTGAACAGGACTACAGTGTGTTCTCTACAGTACATTACTGTTAATAATCTGGTACATTATAATACATGCACTAGCAGTATTTACTGTATATATTTGTCAAGGGGACCAGACCATGCACTCTCTAATGGTTAGCGTGTACTGACTACACCCCTAAACATGGGCCTCTACAAATGCATTGCCTCCAGTGGGCCTTTTATGCCCCAGCTCGATACTGGCTATAGAGCTTCCTTCTGCAATTACAGAATCAGAATCAGCTTTATTGGCCAGGTATACTTGCGTATACTAGGAATTTGTCTTCGGTTTGCTATACAACAGCCAAGTAGGTAACAGATAAGCAGGTGGGGGGGGGGTGCAAGTAAAGTCACACAGATAGGTATACCGTAGGGACACAAGTTAGTTACTTGTACGTCTAGTCAGTCAATGTTCAGGAGTTCAGCAGGCGGACAGCTTGGGGAAAGAAACTTTTGAGGCTTCTGGTGGACCTGGTGGGGACGGCCCTGTAACGCCTGCCTGAAGGAAGCAAGTTAAACATGCTGTGGCCGGGTGTAGCTGGTCTTTTACTATCAAAGGAGCAACAGACGCATCAGTAGTGATGTCATCACGCCGCGACCGGAAGTACGACGGGCTCGTCACGTCTCCGGCCGCGCACTGTGCACTGGCGGGCTTTCACGGGATATAAGGTATGTCAGTACACCCCACATTTGTTACACACCTTGACAAAGGGGCAAGTGAGCCCCGAAACGTCGGCTATATGTAATTGTTTTTGAATACAATTCTTTCCATTTTCAAATCCCTCGAGTGCCGCTGTTGTTTTTTGGAATTCTGCATCATCATTTCAGAAGGCACCGAGGTCAGTGATATAAGTCAGGAGAGTGCCAGTCCATTTGGGAAATATATATATATATATATATATATATATATAGAAAAATCCACAAAAGAAGCCGCTTCACACTTTCTATAATGATTGATGCTGGTGCTCGGTCAGTGTAATAATATAGAAAGTTTCAAGAGTAACCACCAGAAGGATCAAACTCAGATAGACCAGCACACTGCTTAAATGCAAAAATCCCGACAGCTGTTGCCAGGCACAGGACACTTTGGAAATTGACACTGCGGTGTGTGCAGTGGTCAGCACTATGACACTTTATTCATTCCCCTGAAGAAGATATTCGAAACAGCTGTCAGGATGTTAAGTACCCACTGTTTTATTTCATATGCTGCTATCTTCATGTGTGCCATATGCTTGCTGTCATAAACAGCACTTTTTCATTCTGAAATCAGTAAAAAAAAATTTGCATTTAAGCAGTGTGCTGGTCTATCTGAGTTTGATCCCTCTGGTGGTTACTCTTGGAACTTTATATATATATATATATATATATATGCGTGAAGAGAAAAGAAACCGCGCCAATATGCGATTACCAGTCAGCACTAGTAGTTAGACCAATACACTAATAGTTAAAGTAAATGAATAAAAAATGATATACCTATACAGTCTACCTTGGAGGACACTCCCTTTGCTATAATAGGGCGTCTGCTACACCTTAAAAAAATAAGCATTGGTAAGGTGCTTTATAGGTAATGTAGATAGGAAGGTGGATATGGTGTTTTTAAGCGACCAATGGTGTCACATAAAATTGGGGGAGACCAAAATTGCATTTAAAATATGTTTACAATTTATTATAAAAATACACCAGTAAGAAACAAGTATAGTACCAGAACCACAGATAAAAAAACTATTTAAAATCCTTGGAGCTGGCTAAAAATACAGAATGTTTATCCGTAAAATGCAAAATATGGGGACCATAAATAGCATAAAATGACAGTAAAACAAGATAAAAAAAGAATCATAAAATAGCTTAACTTGAGAGGATGGGTTAAGTCTGGTAGACTTAACCCATCCTCTCAAGTTAAGCTATTTTGGTCTCCCCCAATTTTATGTGACACCATTGGTCGCTTAAAAACACCTTATCCACCTTCCTATATATATATATATATATATATATATTCTCTACAAGCAGCCATCTCTTCAAAGTTTTGCATCTTTTGATACCAGACCATCGTTCATATTTTTATTAATTTGATGAGTTGAGATTGGCAATTGTTTTATCGATAAGGTAACAATGATCTGTGTAAATGTTTACAGGAAAAAAAATCCTTTGAATAAATGTATCCATAACAATTGCTAGTATGTCTCAATCACCCTATGATTCATTTTTCTCAGCAGGTAACAATGAGATAAATCAACAACTGCAGTGTCTTAAACATACAAAGTATAGTTATGGATCTGGAAAACTTTGAACTCCAGGAGACTGGAGTTCTTTTGTTACCTTGTAAAATACCAGATGTAGTGTACTGGGCCTAAGTTTTTGTGGGGGGTTTTCAGAGTAGCAGCAGGTAATGGCTGTACTATTTTAAAAAGTCTTTAATGAATAATCTATAATAACTGGAAAACCCTAGGAAGCACTACATCACCTTGGCATCTTGTGACTGTAAAATACCGAATGGCTTGCTTTTTTCATATTTTGTTTCTGTTCCTTTTGCTAATATAATATGTCCCAGGAACTTAATATTCTCTGTCTCAAAAGTAAACTTTTCCAGTTTCAAGTTTGTGCATTTTAAGATGCTCTCTTTTCACATGAATGTGATCTACTTATCTTGTCAGTAAATTAGTACATCACAAGGTAGATTGTAACCAACTGGTCCAAGATATCCTTAAAAGAAAGTTCTTGAGTCTACAAGTTAATGTAAGGATTTGTTTTATAGCGATAATTTTTACACTGCAATTTAGATTTCAGTTTGAACACACCCCACCCAAATCTAACTCTCTCTGCACATGTTATATCTGCCCCACCTGCAGTGCACATGGTTTTGCCCAGCTGCTAACAAATTTGCTGCTACGATCAACCTATTCCCAACATGCCTAATACAATAATGATCCTTGCAGAGGGTACAAAGTCCAGGATGGGATTTTCACCTTGTTTTCATATGTTTTACATTTACAGAGGTCTTATTTCTTAAATAAATGGCCCATAGATAATAAGAAACCAATCAATGGAATCCATGGCTATACAAACGTTTTTGATAACTACAGGATTTTAATACTCTTGTAACAGTCCAAATCTCTATAATTGGCAAATAATCCATAATACAATTGTTGAAAAAGTTATTTTTTGAAAGATTCTATAAAAAATATAAACAGAACCTAAACTCTTTGGGTGGGATGTACAGTATTAATAGCAAAAGGGGTCAAAACTCAGAAAACTGCCATTTTAAGTGATTTCCCCATACAGTATGTGTCAATCTCTTGGAAAATAAATTCTATCTATAGATGGCATTGCAGATTGAAGCCTATGGGCTTCTTTCTGCAAAATACCCGAAAAAGGATCCAATAGGATTCATTCCAGTGTGCCTGCAGCTCGAGCATTCACTGACTGATGGCCGCACAAGTACAACAGAACTCCTTGGTTATTAACCAAGAATTCCTTGCACTGCAAAGGATAGCTCTTATCAGAAGAGTGCTTTTAATTGCAAAACTCCATACGGCTCTAATAAATGCATTCAAAATGCAATGCTTAATGCATCCTGCCTGTGAAGAATCAAATATATTAAGGAGAGAATATAAATATTAAGACTTGTAAGTTATTTTTTTTTGTAAGTCTGATTTATGAATTTACCATACACTTGCCAATAGATTGATTGATTTAGGCTGCTAGCTTTGTTAGCAGGCCAGTGGGGTGTTATTAGGCTACATATGTATTGCGATGCCCACACAAAGTAACTATAATATATTAAAGGCACTTCACATTGGATATGGTTTATAAAGTAAAATTAATATTTCCATAATCACAAGAACATTACATTTTCCATAAAGTCATATCTGGTCTATTCGCAGGTGTGGTGCAAGTTGCATATCTCTAAGAAGCATAATTTATAGATATGAAGTATCTAGAGCAATCCCATCTCACAGTGTATCATATTTAGTGTCATTTTAAAGCTAAAATGGCCAAGAATAATATGTTCTAGATCCTCATTTCTCATTAGGAAGTTATGCCCAATTATGTGAATTTAAGCTAAAAAGTTATATGATCAAATCACGGAGGATCCCATCCTGAAATACGTAACCAGTCAATCGGCAGGTACAGGGGTGGCATCCTCCAAGGTGTTATACTCTGCTGATAAAAGGTATAGCCACCTAATGTTCTGGGTTGACTTTGGAGAATCTATGCCTGGCATGTATGTTTACAACCTGCATTCTCTGCAATTTCCTTCCATTTCTCCCGGGACCGATTAGTTGTGTGATTGCTTGCCTGTATGTACTGTGTATCCATTTCTTGTTAACTTTCTTTTCTAAATAAGCATTGTTCGCTTTTTGCAAATAAAGTTATTTTTTTGTTTAGTTATTTCATATATACTCCCAGAGCCCAATTCTTTGAAAACATTGTGAGACCGCTAGGCTATGCTTTACAGTAAACTGTTATTAACCGCAGAAACATAAAGCATACAACAATATTTCATGGATGTCTGTGTTGCTAAGCCTGTGCAATTGTTACATAAAGGTGTTTGCGAACCTGTTACCCCCCTTTTTTAATGTTATCATGGGTGGTGGCAGCCGAGTGAGTTGAATTACTGCGCTCTGATCAATAGTTAGAGCGCAGGCTTCTTCCAGACAGATCAGGAATAAAGTGAGGTCCCTGACACTGCCCCTTAAAGTTTTTCACAGAGATAAAATAAATCTGTTCATGGAGTTTGGATCTTGGGGGTATATTTACTAAAGGTAATTTTTCAGTTTCAGTCCATTTTGAGGTGATTTGGTGATGCATTTACTAAAGGCAAAACCGACTCAAAATCCCCCCAAAATCACCAATAAGTCAACTTCACACACAAATAGAACTTCAAATAGACCTTCGGAACTTCCCTATAAACATCAGTAGGAAAAGCTCATGTACTAACAGTCAATTTGAAAATATAAGCTCAATTGAACCAAAATCATCCCCAAATCACTATTTTTAATAGAACCATCAGAATCAGTTCTATTTGATTTTATATCATGTGGAATTATCTGAAACTTCAATGTGATGGAAAAAACATGGGAGAGTTGCATGTGGGGCTCTCTGGCTGCATAAATCATGACATTGAAAGGCACAGCAATGATGTTAAAAAATCTTGGATATACAAATTAGCCCAGGAATTAAGGTGTTTGTGGGTAGTACAGTGACTCTGACCTGTTTTGGCCAATAGGAATGCTTTTGAGTTTTCAACAATTTTTTTAAATTGATTTTTGGTGAATAGAACACATTTAGAACTTCAAATAGAACTCACATCGCCTAGCGATTTTAAAATGGAACTAAAAATCGACTTTTAATAAAGTATGAGCTATTTGGAATAGAAAAACTGTAGTCGATTTTGTTGAGATGCTCAATACATTTTTAAATACATCCAAAATCGACTTTCAGTAAATATACCCCCTGGTGTTTCCCAACAACTTATTTCCCAGCTTTCTTTGTGAATACCCTCCTGGAAATCATTTGGACTGCACAATAAAAATATAATTGCATTTTTGTGAATCACTGTCATTTCTAATATGCTATGGAGCATTTGATATATCTGATTCATAAATGCTATAAATCTAGCTGTGTTAGGTGTATTTGAGATGGAAATTAGCCACTTGGAACTAGACCTCTCCTTGCAAGGTTCTGTCAGCCAATAATAAATGGAAAATCATCTATCTATCGATCTATCTATCTATCTATCTATCTATCTATCTATCTATCTATCTATCTATCTATCTATCTATCTATCAACTCCTCTATTCATAGTAGAAGATCCATTTGTGTCAATTCAACTTTAATTTAATAATTTACCACTTTGTATTACTGATGTTTTTTAGAAGTCATGTTCCATTCTGTATCTCTCATTCAGTGAATAAAGGGACAGCATATTTAAGTACTGAGTAGCCCCTTAGAATAAATTAGAAGATATATTTTCTGCAGTGGTTGCCCAGTGAGGGTCATCAAACACTTTCAAATTACATGTTAAAGAAGCGAAAAGGAACCTAGAATTGGGTTCTGTTTCTCCAAGTAAGGAGTAGCCTACCCCTTACCAAAGTTAACATTAAACTAACCTTTAAAACATCTGAATGGTAAGTTGTTTGATGCATTTGGAAAACTCAATTGCACTGAGCAATAAATACCTGAAAATGAACATTGCTCTGGCTATTGTATAACTGATTCTGGCTCTTGCTGTTGGTGGGGCTAAGCAGCATATATTAGTCACACAGCAGACCCTTTAACTCTCTTACTGCATCCAATGCTACCACTTCATCGGCTGGTATATCTTCACTGACCAGTCTCCTAATAGTGCACCTCTTGTGACAACCTAGGTCTGTGCAATAGCATTCTTGAGTTCAGGCCTTGCATGGTGTTGTCATCTTACTGTGATTAGATGACTCCGTTGCAGCCAATCACAAAGGTTTCTACATGACCTGTGTATCCAATACCATCCCAGGGTGCCCTATGTATACTACTCAATTCACTTGCTCAATGCATTTACAACTTTTGTACACTAGTTCCTGGTTCCAGCATTAGTAGCTCTCTTCCTTCCTCTGTTATACTCCTGCACTTCTTGTTAAGTGATCTTCGTTGTGCACTTGCTCCAGTACACTCCGGTTCTCTGCAGTGTGCTCCATATATGGTCACTCTCTGCTATCAGTCTTGTATTCAACATCATATAATCTAAACAGATTGCCCCACCTCCAGACACTCTCTGCTGTATTCAAGCACTACTCCATTACACCAGTGGGCTCTCTGCTTCCAGCTGCAGCCACCAATGTGAGGTGCCAGCTACAGTGTGCTATACCAGTATGCAGTATATACAATCTGCAAAATAGACACCATCCTTTGTGTCTATTACTGCTTTAATCTGTTTCGGTCTACAGTTACCTGTATGCAGTACCTGTTACTATTAATAATCTTTAGCTACCATACATTGCAATAAGCATATCGCAAAATTCCCTAGTGTGTAATACTCAGACTGATTCGCATTCCATCGTGTCGATGACAGGCCTTCCTGGTCTCACATGTTCTAGGCATCAGTTAGTATTGCTACCACCTGCCAGGTTGCAAACATCATCCTCAGTCTAGTATTTAATCTGTTCTCCTTCCTGCTCAATATCCTGAGTGTGGTACTGAATGAGGAGAAGCATCATTTAATCTCCTAACTTAATTCATTCCTGTTCTAACTAGAGATGATCGAGTTCGGTTCTCTGAGATTCGAACCCTACCGAACTTCACGTCCCAAGCCCAGATCCGAGCCCAGCTTGGGACTTCCCGCCAGACTAGGAAACCAGAATGAGGCAAAACGTCATCATCCCGCTGTCGGATTCTCTGGGTTTTGGATTCCATATTAGGAGCCGTTCATCACCAGCATTTTCACTCCAGTCCTGGAGAGTGTAGCGAGAGAACGTGTCTCGCTAAACTCCAGGACATATTCCCACACAGTTTCTGTCTGTGTGGGAAAGTAGTGTGGTGACCTGCTCTGTCATAAGTCCAGTGGTGCTGCCGTATAAGTCCAGTGGTGCAGCTGTATAAGTCCAGTGATACTGCCATATAAGTCCAGTGGTACTGCCATATAACTCCAGTGGTGCTGCCGTATAACTCCAGTGGTACTGCCGTATAAGTCCATTGGTACTGCCGTATAAGTCCAGTGGTACTGCCGTATAAGTCCAGAAGTACCTCCGTATAAGTCCAGTGGTACTGCCGTATAAGTCCAGTGTACTGCCATATAAGTCCAGAGGTACCTCCGTATAAGTCCAGTGGTACTGCCGTATAAGTCCAGTGGTACTGCCGTATAAGTCCATTTTGTACTGCCATACAAGTCCATTGGTACTGCCGTATAAGTCCAGTAGTACTGCCATATATGTTCAGTGGTACTGCCGTATAAGTCCATTGGTACTGCCGTATAAATCCAGAGGTACCTCCGTATAAGTCCAGTGGTACCTCCGTATAAGTCCAGTGGTACTGCCGTATAAGTCCAGTGGTACTGCCGTATAAGTCCATTGGTACTGCCAAATAAGTTAATTGGTACTGCCGTATAAGTCCATTGGTACTGCCGTATACGTCCAGAGGTACCTCCGTATAAGTCCAGTGGTACTGCCGTATAAGTCCAGTGGTACTGCCATAAAAGTCCAGTGGTACTGCCGTATAAGTCCATTGGTACTGCCGTATAAGTCCAGTGGTGCTGTCCTGTGCTGTATATTATTTACTCTAAATAAAAGGGTTATTAATATTCAATCCAATTTTTTTACAGGATTTGCCCTGTGTGGTGTAGGGGTACACTCTCCTGTGCCACATATTGTGTTATACAACTCTAGAAAAATAATGGAGAGCAAAAATTTGGAGGATAAAATAAGGAAAGATCAAGAACCACTTCCTCCTAGTACTGAAGATGCTGCCACTAGTCATGACATAGACAATGAAATGCTATCAACATCATCTGCCAAGGCCGATGCCCAATGTTATAGTAGAGGATATGTGAAATCCAAAAAGCAAAGTTCAGTAAAATAACCCATAAAAATAAATTTATATGGTCTGAGGAGAAATGTAAAATTGACAATAGGCCATTTATGACACGGAGTGCCAAGGAATGGCTAAGGTCCCAGCCTATGTTCATGACAAGTGGTTCAGCTTTACATGACGATGGAAGCCCTCATCCTCCCACTAGAAAAATTATAAGAGTTAAGCTGGAAAAAGCACAGCAAAGAACTGTACATTCTAAGATGGTATCACAAATCCCCAAGGAGAGTCCAAATGTGTCGGTTGCGATGCCTGACCTTCCCAACACTGGATGGGAAGAGGTGGCTCCTTCCACCATTTGCACGCCATCTGCAAGTGCTGGAAGGAGCTCCCACAGTGCAGTTTCTGATATTCAAATTGAAGATGTCACTGTTGAAGTAAACCAGGATGAGGATATGGGTGTTGCTGGCGCTGAGGAGGAAGTTGACGAGGAGGATTCTGATGGTGATGTGGTTTGTTTAAATCAAACACCAGGGGAGACAGTTGTTGTCCATTGGATGAATAAGCCCATTGTCATACCTGGGCAAAATACCAAAAATGCCACCTCTTCAGTGTGGAATTATTTCTCCACAAATCCGATTCCAATTACCCATTCTCCTGCAAACCACACCACCAACTCCCTCAATGTCAATTTCATGAACGTCAGTAGCCCTGCAGGCCATGTCACTGGCATGACTGACGAGTCCTCTCCTAACCGGGATTCCTCCGGAGGATCCTTGAGTGGTACACTTACTGCTGCTGCCACTTCTGTTGCTGCTGCTGGGAGTCATTCGTCATCCCAGAGGGGAAGTCGGAAGACTGCTTGTACTACTTCAACTAAGCAATTGACTGTCCAACAGTCCTTTGCGAGGAAAATTAAATATGACAGCATTCATCCTGTTGAAAAGCGGATAACTGAGGCCTTGACAGCTATGTTGGTGTTAGACGTGCATCTGGTATCCAACATTGGTGTAGTGGGATTTAGACAGTTGACGGAGGTAGTGTGTCCCCGGTACCAAATCCCATCTAAATTCCACTTCACTAGGAAAGCGATTCCCGGACTGTACAGAGACATTAAGAAAAGTGTCCTCAGTGTCCTGAAAAATGCGGCTGTACCCATTGTCCACTTAACCACAGACATGTGGACAAGTAGAGCAGGGCAAACTACATGACTGTGACAGCCCACTGGGTAGATGTATTGCCTCCCGTAGCAACAACAGCAGCGGCAACAGAAGCAGCATCTCACAAATACCAACTCGTTCCTAGGCAGGCTACACTGTGTATCACCAGTTTCCATAAGAGGCACACCGCTGGCAACCTCTTATGGAAACCGAGGGACATCATCGCACATTGGTTTACCGCACTTAGACTCTCCAGGGGATTTGTGATATTGGACAAAGCCACCAAGAATGTGCGTGAATTACATCTGGGCAAATTCCTATACGTCCCATGTTTTGCACATACAATTAATTTGGTGGTGCAGAATTTTTTGAAAGATGACAGGGGCGTTCTGTTTCCACGCTCCCTAGCATCTTACAGTATCTACTCCGTGTCTTCATCACCTGACTGGTTCCACCCAGCATCCACTCCGTGTCTTCATCACCTGGCTGGTTCCATCCAGCATCCACTCCGTGTCTTCATCACCTGGCTGATTCCATTCAGCACCCACTCCGTGTCTCTACCACCTGGCTGATTCCATCCAGTATCTACAACAGTCTGTTCAAGTTACCAACTACATCTATACTTCTACTGGCATGTTCCTCGGCTATCTTCACTACTACAGCCAGGCCTGGTAAGGTTATTCCATCAAAGGACTTTATCATCTGTTCCTCAACCTACCAGTGCTCTGTTATACCTTCCATGGTTATAGTGATCCAGGAACTGTATTATTTGCCACTGCTTTTATCAACTGTGAATACTGTTGTTCAACACGGAGTTTGTTAATAAAGCTTTTATTGACTTTTAACCTGGTTGTCATGGTCACACCTTCGGGTAATGCTTCTACACTTACATGTCCAGGGGTCTGATTAAACCTCCCAAGTTTAATTTCATTTCAGCCCCTACAACTGAGGCTTCCTCCTGTCAGCCTAAACCCTCAGTTGTGACAGTAAGCACTGACCATATGAATCCAGTCGGAGACCAGGATCAAGCGGCCAGGCCGATGCAAGAACTGGCAGCCAGACTCGAACATCAGGAGGCTGCACAAGGCCACATCATCCGCTGTCTCCAGGATCTCTCTACTCGACTGGATGGGATTCAAACGACCCTCCGTGGACCTGGCACATCCGGTGCATCCACAACAGTGACACCAGCTGTAACCCCACCCACCTTACCCATTTCCACTCCACGTCTTCATCTTCCAACGCCATCAAAATTTGACGGATCTCCAAGATTCTGCAGGGGATTTCTCAACCAATGTGAAATCCATTTTGAGCTACAACCTGGCAATTTCCCCAGTGACCGTACTAAAATTGCCTATATTATTTCCCTTCTCAGTGGCTCAGCCCTTGACTGGGCATCACCTTTATGGGAGAAGTCTGATACCCTGTTGTCTTCCTATACTGACTTTATAGCTACATTCAGGCGCATATTCGACGAGCCAGGCCGGGTAACCTCTGCTTCATCTGAGATTCTCCGTTTACGCCAGGGAACATGTACTGTTGGACAGTATCTTATTCAGTTCAAAATCCTGGCGTCCGAACTGGCATGGAACGACGAGGACCTGTATGCTGCATTCTGGCATGGCTTATCAGAACGCATCAAGGATGAATTAGCTACCAGAGACTTGCCTTCTAAGTTGGATGAGCTAATTTCACTATGCACAAAGGTTGATCTACGTTTCAGAGAAAGAGCAACTGAGCGAGGAAGATCATCTATTCCAAAATCTTCTGCTCCTCCTCCTCGTCAACAGTCTCCATCCAAAGATGAGCCCATGCAAATTGGTCGTTCCCGTCTATCTACAAGTTTAATACCATCTGGGTGGTAGTTGACCGGTTCACCAAGATGGCACATTTCATACCTCTCACCGGTCTTCCGTCAGCTTCCAAGCTGGCTCAAGTGTTTATTCAAGAGATCTTCCGACTCCACGGTCTTCCTGAAGAGATCATCTCTGATCGTGGTGTACAATTTGTAGCCAAGTTTTAGCGAAGTTTATGTCAAGCCCTCCAAGTCAAGTTGAAGTTTTCTACAGCTTATCATCCTCAGACCAATGGTCAAACCGAGAGGGTGAATCAGGACTTGGAGGCCTTCCTCCGCATTTATGTGTCTTCCTCTCAAGATGACTGGGTTCAACTCCTTCCTTGGGCCGAGTTCAGTCACAACAATCAACACCATTCCTCATCTTCTTCAACACCATTCTTCATCAACTATGGATTCCACCCTAAAGTTCCAGAATTCCAACCGCTTCCAGCAACTTCTGTTCCAGCAGTGGATGTCACCTTGCGTCAGTTTTCTAACAACTGGAAGAGTGTGCGAGCGGCCCTGCTCAAAGCCTCGTTCAGGTACAAGAAGTTTGCTGATAGGAAGCGTAGAGCGGTTCCTGCTCTCAAGGTGGGTGATCGTGTGTGGTTGTCCACGAAGAATTTGAGGTTGAGAGTTCCCAGCATGAAGTTTGCACCTCGTTACATCGGTCCTTTCAAAATTGAACAAGTCATCAATCCTGTTGCCTACAAACTCCAGTTACCTCCCTTCCTGAAGATACCCAGGACATTCCATGTTTCCCTGTTGAAACCGCTTATCCTGAATCAGTTTCATTCTGCACTTCCTCTGGCTCCGAAAGTCCAAACTCAACGGGGAGTTGAGTATGAAGTTGCCAAGATTCTGGATTCACGTTTCCGTTACGGTCAATTGCAGTATCTTATTGACTGGAAGGGCTATGGTCCTGAAGAACGCTCTTGGACCAATGCGTCAGATGTCCATGCTCCTGACTTGGTCCGGAATTTCCACTCTAAGTTTCCTCAAAAGCTGAAGAAGTGTCCTGGGGCCACTCCTAAAGGGGGGAGTGCTGTCACGATCCAGGTATCTGGACGCCATTACTTGCCTTTTAGATGTCTTCTGAAGCTGGCTCAGCGTTCCAGGGCCGGATCTCATCTGTGTTACTGATGTCCACACTCTGCATATCCCTCCTGTCACTCTGAGACGCTGTCACAGCGGCGCCATGTTTGAATCCAGTGTGGCGTCTCCCGTCCTCCGCGGCCTCCGCCGCCGCTCCGGTATTCCAGTATGCAGGTTGTCAGAGTGGTGCCCCATGCCTGCCGCGACCTCCGCTGTCATCCATGTGTCTCAGTGTGCAGTTGTCAGTTTGGCTTCTCCTGTCCTCCGCGGCCGGCGCCGCCATTGCTGCTCTGTTTCTACATGGTTTTCCAAACCAACTTTCCCTCCAGTACTAACATGGGCGCAGCCATGTTTGTTCCAGTCACATGTTCAATCTCCACCAATCCGCTGCACTGTGAATCTGCATGATTGGCCAGCCAATGCCTGCCCTGCAGCAGGTATAAGTATCCTGTGCCTGAACCAGGAAATGGTCAGTGCTTTGAATGTCAAACCTTGTTCCAGTCTCTCTCTCCTGTGGTTGTTTCTCCAGGTTCCAGCTCCTGTCTCCAGCATCCACTACGAGACCCGCACCTGCCTTCCATCCTGCGGTGCAGCCTGACTCTGCAGCCCTCCGTGGCTATTCCAGCTTCCAGCTATTAACCCATCTGCTTCCAGCGGTCAGCTTCCAGCAGTATCCAGTTTCCTTAAAGTGCCGGTGTTGTTCCAGCGGATCCCTACTTACCAGCAGTATCCACTACCACCGGTAACCTCTTGTCAACTCTTCTGTTTCCACGCTCCCTAGCATCTTACAGTATCTACTCCGTGTCTTCATCACCTGACTGGTTCCACCCAGCATCCACTCCGTGTCTTCATCACCTGTCTGGTTCCATCCAGCATCCACTCCGTGTCTTCATCACCTGGCTGGTTCCATCCAGCATCCACTCCGTGTCTTCATCACCTGGCTGATTCCATTCAGCATCCACTCCGTGTCTCTACCACCTGGCTGGTACCATCCAGTATCTACAACAGTCTGTTCAAGTTACCAACTACATCTATACTTCTACTGGCATGTTCCTCGGCTATCTTCACTACTACAGCCAGGCCTGGTAAGGTTATTCCATCAAAGGACTTTATCATCTGTTCCTCAACCTACCAGTGCTCTGTTATACCTTTCATGGTTATAGTGATCCAGGAACTGTATTATTTGCCACTGCTTTTATCAACTGTGAATACTGTTGTTCAACACAGAGTTTGTTAATAAAGCTTTTATTGACTTTTAACCTGGTTGTCATGGTCACACCTTCGGGTAATGCTTCTACACTTACATGTCCAGGGGTCTGATTAAACCTCCCAAGTTTAATTTAATTTCAGCCCCTACAACTGAGGCTTCCTCCTGTCAGCCTAAACCCTCAGTTGTGACAATACAGAGGGGCATTTATATCACCATACAGCAGTTTGGGATCATCTGAGCACACATTTTTTATCTTTTTTATTTTGTTATGATACTGTTAATAGTTCAGCAAATTAGTGACACATGTTACCTTTAGAAGCTACCACCCAGGTCTGGATTGTGTGTTTTTTTCAGCTTTGATAGTTAGTTCAATTTATCATGATTTTGAAGATTATTCCTACCTTGATTCCAGTCACCGTGGGTAATCAGATCTATATTTGCACATTACTGAAAAATTACAATCTATCTTTACTTCTGCCAAATAATGATATATTACCCTGAAAATCAAATGTCTTTTTTTGTGAGCTCTTACCTTCATGCACTCTGATTTGTAACACAGTGGATTTCATCCTGGATGAGCTCAGTGAATTGACTTTGATGAATGCATTCTGTAATGAAAGACCTTGAGGAGATATTTCATCTTTACTCTTCAAATACCCAGTGTATTGCATAAACACTTATCATCAACACTTACCATGGTGATGAAAACACCCTACTGAGCCCTCCTTTCCTTCAATAAGATGAAAGGCTTGTCCATAGTATGCAAGTTTAGATTGCAGGCATAGTATAGAGCTACTAGAACTACAGTACATCTATATAATGATACTAAAAAAATATATATTTCCAAGATACTATAAAAATAATAATTTCTGTTAAAAAAACAATGTACCAGAAACAATGTGAAAATATTCTGGTCAAATCCAAACTGTGCAGAATAAGGTATATGCACTGATGTGAGGATTATGGGCCTGAATCATAGATGTATGCTAATGCATCCGCAGTAAGGATTTTTAATGTAGCTAACGTGCACAAATATGCTAATGCTGTTTCTGCCTAGAGACATAGGGGGTAATTCCAAGTTGATCGCAGCAGGATTTTTGATAGCAATTGGGCAAAACCATGTGCACTGCAGGGGAGGCAGATATAACATGTGCAGAGAGAGTTAGATTTGGGTGGGGTGTGTTCAATCTGCAATCTAAATTGCAGTGTAAAAATAAAGCAGCCAGTAATTACCCTGCACAGAAATAAAATAACCGACCCAAATCTAACTCTTTCTGCACATTATATCTGCCTCCCCTGTAGTGCACATGGTTTTGCCCAATTGCTATCAAAAATCCTGCTGCGATCTACTTGGAATTACCCCCATATTGAGATGCCCACTGGTGTCTGTGCATTCAGCGTCTGTGTATAAAGACACATCATCTGTCACAGATCATTTTATAATTGGAGTCCTTAGTAGAACCACATGGTTGTGCATCATGACTGCAGGAAATGAGACGTCAGAGCCCTTTCTACTGTGTATGGGATCACAGAAGCAGGCTAAGACACACCCCAAAAATGGTCAAGACATTCCTTCATTTTTGCCACCACTCCCTTGTTAGCTCCCACAAAGGGCCCCTGCTGTTAACAACTTTGTGAATAAATCCTTTCTGTGACTGTCACGGCAAGACCATTGCGGCACATGCACAATCAGCTGATAATCATTCAACTGTGCAAAAATCAGGTTAGCATACCATAAAACTCTGAATCAAGCCCTTTGTTCAATATTTAAGAAATTGCACCCTGACTATGATGTTCAAATAGTTTATAGAATGTATAAACTTCTATAGAATGTAGCAGTGATGAACACTGGTATATATATAGATAGAGGTATAGCCTTACATATATGTATATCTTTATATTTAATTGTCAGTGGATACAGCAATGTCCTCTATGTTAACATGATATCTTCACAAATATGAGGTAAACCTGAGGAAGCTTTGATGTATTTTCGGGCAAAAAGTGCCTATTAATATTTGTGTTTAATGGATATTCTCATTAACAGGAATGATCAAATTTATAATCCTCTATATCCTGTATTTGGATTATTGTATGATTGTGTGGCAAATCTATAGATCCATTGGACTATGAACATGCCTCAGTAAACAGCAGGGCACGAGCAACTGTTAGAATTAGCTCGTGCTGCTGGTGGGAGAAACTTACTCACGAGGACTGGAAACAGCCCTCGTGGCCCTTGGGGCTCCTGTATAAAAGGGGGACCTGAAGTGCTGGAGGGGACTAGTGGGTGAGGGAGATACTCATCCTTCTCCCTGCCCGCCACAAAGAGCTGTGCTGTAGACATTGGCGGCACAGTGGAGATGAGGTGAGTCTCCAAACGAGCGATAGCACACTGAAGAAACCGGAGCACCTAGCGGCTGTCTGCAAGAGCCGTACAGAGCGGTGACCGGCGCTATCAGCGGCCAGCGGCCGGAGCCGTGAAGAATTGGAGCCGCCAGGGGAGCAGTGACCGGCGCGACCAATCGGCAAGCGTCCGGAGCCGTGCAGCGCGGAGAGCCGGGGGAGCCGTGACCGGCGAGACCAGAGGCCAGCTGCCGGAGCTGTGAAGAATCGGAGACGCCGGAGGAGCAGTGACCGGCACGACCAAGCGGCAGACGGCCGGAGCTGTACAGCGCGGAGAGCCAGGGGAGCAGTGACCAGCGAGACCAGAGGCCAGAGGCTGGAGCCGTGAAGAATCGGAGAAGCCGGGGGAGCAGTGACCGGCGCAACCAAGTGGCTAGAGCCGAGCAGCGTGGAGAGCCAGAGGGGGCAGTGACCAGCGCCATCAGAGGCCAGCGGCGGGAGCAGTGCAGCGCTGAGAGCCGGGGGAGCTGATACCGGTGCTCCCTTCAGAAGACTGTGGGGGCCATGCATCAACTTCAGTAGTTACCCGCTGGCTGACGAGGCGGAGACCCATCGATACTCAGCGCAGGATAAGATTAGATGCCACCTCAGAGACTGCCGCTGCTCTGACCCTCAGGTCATACAGTGCTCTACTAAGTAAAATAGAGCAGATTCACTGCCCACCAATGAGAGGCCGGGTGGGCGGGACTACCTTCCGGAGCTATAGTGAGTGTCAGGAGGCACTTGCTGAAGACACCTAAGGTCGGTAACTTTATTCTATTGTTCACCTCCTCACCATAGACACTAGGACAGGAACACTGCACCGTTGTGGCAATTATCTGTAACGTTTATTACTACTTATCCACAAACTGCTTACAGCCGAGTGCTAATTATATGGCTATAGTGAACTATAAAATACAGGGGGTGCTAAAGGATATACATCTGTAAACTGTGGAAATCAGCTTTATCAACTAAAAGCTATAACTGGCTGTCCATCATTACCTCTGCTGCCCTTTACTATATACATATATTAATGTCTAGGAGGAGTTAACAACTGACTAGCACAGGACTAAAAACTTATCCCAGTGCATGCTGCCATTCTAGACAGAAGGGATACAGTTACATTATGTGTGGCAGTGTAAGGTCTGTGTAGCATTTACTGGATACATATTCAAGAAACAGAAACAAAGTATATCTTATGGAGGAATCTTACTCCTGCTACCAGTTAACTACAGTTGCTACTTATTGACCATCTATACAGTGGATAGAAGCAGTAAATACCAAGGAGCACCAAAGGCATCACTTGGATATTAGAGGAGATTTAATGGTTACCGAGTTCCTGCAAGTTTACTCCAGAGGAAATACTTTGCTTGGTACTGAATTCAGTAGGTTATATATGCATATATAATTACTAACTACTTACTAACTGGTGGATCACAGAGGATAAACCGAACCTATTTAAGGGGGAGTCGACTAACTCTTGGACTATATTATAGAATGGGACTGTTATTTATTTATATATATATATTGATATATGATTATAAAGTATTTATTTAGGTATATATATATTTTTATATGTAATTTATGGTTATGAAGTGTGGTATTTCAAATGTACTATCTAATGTAATCTAACTACCCATTGGGGATTCTATGCAAATATGTGGTAACCTATTTATGTAGTGTACTATTTATTCCTGTAAGTAAACTAATCATTTGATGGTGTCTAGTACGTTACTTACCGTTTTTTCCTTAAAGCGGAAGTGAATTGAAGACTGATGAGCTCTGACGGTAATCCTGTAAAGAAAAAGGGTTAAAGAATATAAAGAGGGGGAATTTAATCTAGTATAGCTATATATACCAAAATACAACTTTAGGGTGTTCCCAAATATACCCTAAGCCTAATTCATGCTTATTGAATAGGAGAAATATTTGGGTGGAGGCACAACATTAGTAGTATCATTTAGTGACATATTAACCCCTAAGATCAGGGTTACAGAATGTATTAACAGATGCTGGCGAAATGCATTGAGTGAGTGATGCCATCCTGATTCCATACATTGGACAGATAAGCGCTGTTTTTTCTTTTATATTGTACATTTGATATCTACCATCGGAATTGGAAAACTTTTTTATTCATGTCTGTCTCTTTAAATGGAAATAAATATGCTTGTTTATGTTCTTTTAAACAGTGTGAAGGGTATATATTAGTTTGTAGGTTAAAATCCTTACTTGTACCTAGATCACCAACTACTAAGCTTGCATAAAGATACAAAAATTTTTAACAAAGCACACTATGATATATCACTTACTTTTGTTATTTCATACTGTATTCCTAATTCACCCATATGGACTATGATAAGTTTGAAGACAGAGAAAATGTAAGGTAAGTTTGCTCAGGGCTATTTCTACTAGAGGGCTAGCCAAGCAATTACACGGGGCACCTGCCGTGACCCCTGCTGGCTGCTGCCTGATCTCAGGAGTCTGCAATGAACTTCCCCCACCAGTCCATGATACTTCGCTCACTGGGTGGAGTTAAGCGGCATGACGCAGTTGAGTTGTGTTGTTATGATGTCACACATTGGGGAGTACCAAGTTAAATAGTAGATGGGTAGATGCTAGATTCAAGTGGCCTAAGGAACCTTTTATGCCAGGGGGAGGAGGCACAACACAAGGGGAGGAGCTAGGCCAGTGGGAGAGTTCCTCTACTATTACCTTTAGTAATCAGGTGGCGAGCGAAGTGGAGCGGAGCGAGCCATCGAGCCCGAAGCATGGTGAGCGTACTTTTCAGGTCTTCCCCCTGGTGACATGTCTCCTCCCCTAGTGATGTCAGAAGGTCCCTTCTCCCACTCCGATTTAGAACCAACCATAGTAGATGCGTTGATGAGTGGGCGGGTGCCAGCATTATGCAAATCACTGAGAGAAGAGAAAGCTGCAGTGTTTGGATGTGTGCGGTGCATGTAGCGGGAGGAAGTCCGACCCAGATCCTGACCCTCACTGCAGACTGAGAGACCCCCACTGCAGTGAGACTTATGCAGTTCACTCACAGACTGGGTCTGCTCCCTGGCTCCAAATGAAATAATACTCCCTTCTGTATTTTCAGTGCCAGCAGTGAGTGTCTGACCCAGCCCCTAGGGAAGAATGAGAAGGCAGGAGGCTGCTGCAGCAGCAAAGTGAGTTACTCTGCATTTAGTCTACTCACATCCTGGGCATTACAGTCTGTGTGGGGTAAAATATGGGGCAAGGGGCATTACTGTGTGGGCCTAATAATATGTATTGTGTAGGGGGAAATACTGTGTGGATCATAGACATTATTGTATGAGGCATAATATGGTGTCAGCGGCATTACTGTGTGGGGCATAATATGGTAAAATGGGCATTACTGTGTATAGCTTAATATGGTGCATATGGGGCATTACTCTGTGGGGCATAATATGGTGGGATTTTTTATTTCCTGTGTTGGCCAAGGTCTGGGGATGCAGGATCAAAACTGTGGTGTAAGGTAGTCTTCCAGCAAGGACATGCTCATTTTAGTGAAGCCATGCCCATTTTACTGAGGCCACGCTCCCTCATCGGGGGCGCAGAAAAAAAAACCCTTTTTTTTTGCATGACACTGTGGAGAGCGCATTTTAGAATGTCTATGGGTGGAGCACATTTCTTTTACTGTTCGCACTGCAAGCCAAATTGTCTAGAAACAGCCCAAAGTTTGCTTTTTATTTTAGCACTGTATGCTTAAGCCTGAAGAAGGTTGAAATACTGTAAATACCGAAAGTTGCTGTTTAAGTACAGGGTCATTTCTTGTCATTGATTAATGAAGTCCTGGGAGTGCCGCTTTCATTATAAAAGCAAACATTTGTCCTTCTGCCTTTCTATACAAATCCACAGTTTACAAGCTATGATCGTGAAATTTTACATACGAGCATATTAAAACACGGACGAGGCAACTAAAACAATTAGAAATCCCTAGCACCCCTGGGGTGGGGGAGACAGCAGCACAGAGTATATCAGCAGACAGCATAACTCCCGCATGCCTGGACCAATTTACAACAAACTTGCCACACATATGACTCTGGAATTGCTGGAGCAACGTACTCAAAAATTGGTAAACTTATGCCTTACAATCTGGGAACAAACACTGTGGGGGGGGGGGGGGGAGACACCCCTAGCACCCCTAGGGGTGAGGCAGTAGCACTGAGTATTTCAGCAGACAGCATAACTCTGGAATGCCTGGAGTCATTTACACCAAACTTGGTACACATATGACTTACACTCTGGAAACAAACACTGTGGTGGTCAGACACCCCTAGCACCTCTATGGGTTTGACAGCAGCACAGAGTATTTCAGAAGACAGCATAACTCTCGCATGCCTTGACCAATTTACAACAAACTTGCTACACATATGACTTAAAAGCTGGGAACAAACACTGTGCGGGTAAGACACCCCTAGCATCCCTAGGGGTGAGGCAGCAGCACAGAGTCTTTCAGTAGATGTCATAACTCTGGAATGCCTGGAGCAATTTAAACCAAACTTGCTACACATATTACTTACACTCTGGGAACAAACACTATGGGGGTAACACACCCCTAGCACCCCTAGGGGTGAGCCAACAGCACAGACTATATGAGGACATGCATGATATGTCAGTGATCACAGGGCTGCATGTGACAGGACCAGTGACATGATGTGAGGAGGGGAATGGAGGTAGTGCGGTCCCCCAGCAGCACAGAGTATATCAGGAGATACATAATGTGCTAAACTATGTAATAAACTGTAAATAAATCGATACTTTCACAGGGGCACTGACATGATGTGAGGAGGGGAATGGAGGCAGCAGGAAGCCACAGACTGAGAGTTGTATAGTGGGAAGAGCAGGATCCCTTGGGGGAACAAAAAGGGGTCCGGCCACTACACAAAGTGCATTAGGGAAGCAAGATATGCCTATATACTAGATCTCCAAACAATGTAAATTAACGAACAAATAACAATCTAATTTACCATCCTCATCCCATAGCGAAGCACGGGTATTCAGCTATCTATAATGTTATTTATACTGTGTGTTTAATATTTAAATGTATTTTTGTAAACAGACATTCTTAAGATCCCGCTAAAATTAATAAAAAGTGGCACCTGTTGAAAAAAAGAATTGTGTGATTAATTCATAAATGTTTATACTCTTTGGAATGAATTTATGGGTGACCTGCAATCCACGTGATGTTTTACTAGCCGTTCCAGATGGTGACTCACCCTGCCTACCTGCCCCTGCTCTGATGATGGTGTTAGCCACTGGTGTCTGGCTATCGCGGCTTCCGTATTGGCGGGGCTGACGGCGCTTCAGATTCCGCTGCATCCAGCGGGCTTGTGAGCAGCGTGACGTCACCTAACGGGCTCTGGGCGTGGCTGGTGGTGTGGTTTGTGGTGCGACCGATGCTGGGGCCATGCAGGAAATCTTACCACCCTTGCTTTATAATCTCTAACGCGTTTCATGCGTCCCAAGCGCACTTTTATGAGGATATAGTCTTATTAAAAAGTCCTGTTATTTATATTAAACTTTATTGATAAAATAACGGAACTGCCGGCCGGAAATTAGCTAATTTTTAGCAGGAACCATGTGTTCTATCCCAAAATGGACCTAAAAGGTTTATTATCATTATAACTTTGTTTTTAAATAAAATTCAATTATAAATTTTACTTTTTTATGTCTTTATCTTCTGGTGCCACTTCATAAAAAAATTAAAAAAAATATTTTGTAATATTTGTATGTGTAAATAATTATGTATTATTTTTTATTATGTTTAATGGAATGGTTCAATTCGATATGTATATTTAGCCCTCTCAATGCCAAGGTTTTTAATTGAAAGATCCATTTTGTTTCCACCTTTTTTAGCTCTTTAGATATGTCTCCACCTCTCCAGTTTCGTTGCACTTTTCTAATATCCATGAATTTCATTCCTTGTAGATTTTTATTATGCACTTCTGAGAAATGATTGGATATGCTATGTGATACCAGTTCTTTTTTATATTATTGATATGTTCGGCAAACCTAACTTTTGCTTTTCTTTTGGTCTGACCGACATATTGTAATTTACAGGGACATTCCAAAAGGTATATTACCCCTTCTGTATCGCAGCTGAGAAGTTGATTGATGTGATAGATCTTTCCTGTCGATGTAGATGAAAAAATATTCACTTTTTTGGTTGTTTTATTGCTTATGGTGCAGGCTCTACAATTCAAACATTGATGGTACCCTTTATTGGAAGTATTTGTACTTGTTTTTTTTGTTGCAATAAAACTTCCAATTATGGTGGTCATTCTGAGTTGATCGCACTTAGCAACTTTTTGTTGTTCGTGCGATCAACTAGACGCCGCCTATGGGGGAGTGTATTTTAGCATAGCAGGGCTACGATCGCTTGTGCAGCCCTGCTATGCTGAAAAAGTTTCATGCAAAACAAGACCAGCCCTGCACCTACTTACCCTGTGCGACGGATCCAGCGATGAAGGTCCTGGCTGTGACGTCAGACATACACCCTCCAAATGCCTGGACATGCCTGTGTTCGCCTTACCATGCCCGGGAAACAGTGAGTAGATGCCCCGATCCTCCTTCCCGCTGTCAATCTTCTTGCGATCGGGCCTGCGATCGCTTTCTTCGGTTCTTGCGTCGTTGCCCGGTGACCGCCGTCACTGGGAAATGACGCGTGTGTGCAATGCAGGCAGTTCCAACCTGTTCGCACTGCAGCGAAGAACCGCTGCATGCGAACGGGTCGGAATGACCCCCAATGTGTCAACAAAGAAACAACAACACACATAACTTGGTGTACATTTCCTGTAATTTTCAATATCAAATCTAAGGTTATTGATTTAATATACAGTAGCTTGCAATATTGTACTGTTTTCGCTTTCATTAGCACTAGACAGATGAGTGCTGGAGACACCTGCAGTGAAATGTCATGGCTTGGTGCCATAAAAACTATTTGTAATCCTTGCCGATTACAAAAAAAGATGATCAAATAATTATGCTCACAGTGAATATACCAATTAAAATAAAACCTAACTTCATTTTATACCATTTTCCCTTGCTGCATGAAATATAATTACCAATTAGCTTATTTTCGCACTTTCTGAATAATGTGTTAAACACAAGGCTCAAGTGGAAAGGTCAAGTTTTTAAGCCATAATGCTCTACAAACAATTAATTAATTTTATATTTGCAACATGCAGTTTACTATAGTTTTATATTTTTTACTGTAGCAATTCTATTTTGCCCACCAAACCAATAATATATGTTATGTTATACAAGTATATCTAATACTGCTTATGTGTGAAATTCAAAATTCAAATTAATTATTTTGATAAGCTTCAGTTAACATATTGATGTTTAATAAATCTAACAAATCACCCACAGCACAAGTTTTATATATATTTTTTTTTTCTATACACTCTATGTATAAGGAAGCCAAAAATGTCTCATGTGTTGACTTGATACAGCCTGAAGGGGACTAATATTGGTTAAAGGTCATAGAAGGGAGTTTGACAGTTTTAAGAAGGGAAGTGAAAATTAAATGCTTTCTTTAAACCCTTTGTGTGTTTTTCTGCTACAGGTATTGTCAGAGGTCTGCTAATGTTTCTGAATGCACTTACAGCCAATGGCTTGCTAAGACACAAAGTTCTACAATAGATTGGATCTGTACAATATTAGATTTTTCATGTATTACTATTTTAATGGCACAGGAAAGTTCAGAGTTGCTGTGGAGAGCATGGGGCTGGTGGACTCTGAATATGGGAGCACGCCTTCTTTAGTATCTGCAAGCTTTGACTCCAGTCCAATGCTTACCAGGCTGGGACTTATTTATATAATAACAAGGTTAATCTTATTTTTTTGATTCATATGTTATAGAAAGATTCGTCCAGCCTGTCCAAGCCTAGTCTTAGTTACTAATTTTATGGTGGGATCCAACTCTGCTTAAGTGGAATGAACTGATGCTGGAAATAGTTAAACATTTTAGATGGAGACAAAGCAAATTTTCTTTTTACAGAATTTCCATGTCTCCTTTTTTTAAATGGTACAGCAACATATGACTGGTAAGTCATCATCATCATTACTTAAACTTACTCCAAGGTTTATGGATGTAAGTGGGGTGCATCTGTAACACCCTGGGTTTGGCAGGTATGTGTAAATGGTTGAGAGAGGTATCAGAGGTGTTGGGTGGCTATGTGACAGACCTTTCCCCTGAAATGTTTCTCCACATAGCTTGTTCTGTTCTGTGTTCAGAGAGGTAGGACAGATTAATATGAAATAGAAGTGAGCCAGCAATTCCAACAGCATGTCTTTTTATTGAGCTGCAATGAACTCTGGTTTGAAGATGATGATTGGTTAATTGGCATTAAAATTAGATAATCACAAGAAGAATTGGGCATCAATGAAAAAAAATGCTACAGTTCACATCACAATGGATTATTCAAAAAATGTAAAAGACAATCAATTGAATCAAAGCTATTGGCAGATTAGAATTACAATTACAATCACAATCTATAATGTGGTCATGAGAAAAAACACGTTTAACAATAACAATTACTAAATTCCTAGCTTTCCCTAGCCAAGGTGTAATGATCTTCACTGCAAATAACATTGGAGCTCTTGTAAAAAAAATCTGTGGTGCAACAGAATTGCAAAAGACATGCAGTTATAAAGAATGGGCACACAATTATAAAGAATCCTGGGCTGTAATAATATCAATGTATCTGTTCACAGGAGGATGTATCTATCAGGGATTGTAGTGTCTTCTTACAAATAGAAGTCAGTTAGCAATGACGGTCTCTTGGTTAAATAAACTCAGTCTCTTTCAGTTACAGGATCTTACTTTCACTTGTACAAAGGTCCCAGTCTTTTCCAGATTAAATATCTCACTTGCACTTGTATCAGCAGCTCACTTTTTTGTGTCCTAACAGAGTAATTACACAGGGGAAGGATGACTTTACTGCCCCCTAAACAGGGCTTAGCTTGTTGATATGGTACTATGATATCCGTGCCCTTTACACTACACAGCTTGTGACAACTTGGATACTTAGGCTGGGTGACTGGTCTGCCCATGGCATTGCCAAGAGAAAGATGAGAGACATGAGACCGATCAATGCAGAAGAGCTAAAAGCCGCTATTGAAGCATCCTAGTCTTCCATAACACCTCAGCAGTGCCACAGGCAGATAGAATCCATGCCATGCCGCATTGAGGCAGTAATTCATGCAAAAGGGGCCCAAACCAAGTACTGAGTACACATGCATGATTATACTTTTCAGAGGGCCAACATTTCTGTATTTAAAATCCTCATCTTATTGATTTTAGGTAATATTCTAATTTTCTGAGATTTTGAATTTGGGGTTTTCTTAACCTGTAAGCCACAATCATCAAAATGATAACAAATAAAGGCTTGAAATATCTAATTTTGCATGTAATGAGTCTACATAATACATTAGTTTCACCTTTAAGTTGAAATACTGAAATAAATGGACTTTTACACAATATTCTAATTTTCTAAGTTTCACCTGTATTAGTAATCAACTATATAAAAGCGTAAATTTGTCCTTCTATCCTTCTGTCTTTCTATACAAATCCACAGTTTACAAGCTATGATCATGAAATTTTGCATACAAGCATATTAAAACATGACCGAGGCAACTAAAACAATTAGAAATCCCTAGCACCCCTGGGGGAGACAGCAGCACAGAGTATATCAGCAGACAGCATAACTCCAGAGTTGCTGGGACAATGTACTAAAAAATTGGTACACATATGCCTTACAATCTGGGAACAAACACTGTGGGGGGGGAGACAGCCCTAGCACCCCTAGGGGTGAGGCAGCAGCACTGAGTACTTCAGCAGACAGCGTAACTCTGGAATGCCTGCAGCAATTTACAACAAACTTGGTACAAATATGACTTACACTATGGAAACAAACAATGTGGGGGTCAGACACTCCTAGCACCCCTAGCAGTGGGACAGCAGCACTGAGTATGTCAGCAGACAGCATAACTGTGGAAGACCTGGAGCCATTTACGCTAAACTTGGTACACATCTGACTTACAATCTGGGAACAAACTCTGTGGGGGTTAGACACCCCTAGCACCCCTAGGGGTGGGACAACAGCACAGAGTATTTCAGAAGACAGCATAACTCCCGCATGCCTGGACCAATTTACGTCAAACGTGCTACACATATGACTTAAAAGCTGGGAACAAACACTGTGCGGGCAAGACACCCCTAGTACCCCTAAGGGCAGCAGCACAGAGTTTTTCAGCAGACAGCATAACTCTGGAATGCCTGGAACAATTTACACCAAACTTGCTACACATATGACTTAAACTCTGAGAAGAAACACTGTGGGGGTAACACACCACTAGCACCCATAGTGGTGGGCCAGCAGCACAGACTATATGAGGACATGCATGATATGTCAGTGATGACAGGGATGCATATGACAGGGCCAGTAATATGATGTGAGCAGGGTAATGGAGGTAGCACGATCCCACACACTGACAGTTATATACTGGAAGTAGCGCGGTCCCCCAGCAGCGCAGAGTATATCAGGAGATACATAATGTGCTACGCTATATAATAAACTGTAAATAAATCGATAATTTCACAGGGGCACTGACATGATGTGAGGAGGGGAATGGAGGCAGCAGGAAGCCACAGACTGAGAGTTGTATAGTGGGAAGAGCAGGGTCCCTTGGGGGAACAAAAAGGGGTCCGGCCACTACACAAAGTGCATTAGGGAAGCAAGATATAACTATATACTAGATCTCCAACCAATGTAAATTAACAAACAACTAACATTCTAATTTACCATCCTCATCCCATAGCGGGTATTCAGCTATCTGTTATTTATACTGTGTTTAATATTTAAATGTATTTTTGTAAACAGACATTCTTAAAATCCCGGGCAACACCGGGTACTCCATCTAGTTATTTATATTCTCCAATAATCCACCATTTCCCAAATCTGGACCCCCAAATCTCCCAGTGTAAATACATCCTTTAAATGTCTCATTCATTCTACACTTTCATATTAACATTCTGCAAAGAAGTGTTTTCCTCAATAGCCATTAATGACCTATATGACTATGGGTAACAACACATACCTTGTAATACTGTACTGTATGTAGAAGAAGCATTTTAATATACCAATATACATAAGTCTCTGTTTAGATAGGGACCAATTTATATAAAAGCAGCTGCTGTTAGTGTTCAAAAGTAACAAAGGAAAAAAAAATAGTCTTCTTTGGTAAAAGTTATAACAAATATTGACCCAGGTCAGTGTACTTTCCAGGTACATACAGTACGCTGACTTATAGTGTGCTTTATATCTCAGTAACAAGATTTTTAAACTTGACACAGGTACAGGAGAAGGTGTCACTTTTATTTTCTCTTGTTATGTTAATATAACCATTTGAATGAATCCACTTTTGCAAAAGAAGTAAATCACAAAGAGTCACTGATAAATAGGTTCTCTTAAATATAGGCAATTTATGCCCCCTTGCTCAGTTTAATGACCACCTATTTAACTCACCTGTTGATTATGTCAAATTGACTTGCAGACAAATGTCTATAAATTCAATGCCTTGGCTTGTGTTGCTTTGCTATAACTAATAGCTGAAACATAGCTTAGCCAAAACAGAAAAAGTAGAGATGTGCGGCGGACACTTTTCATGTTTTGTGTTTTGGTTTAGGATCTGGATCCCGCTCCTGTTTTGGATCAGGATTGGTTTTGCCAAAACAACCCTTTTCGGGTTTTGGTTTTGGATCTGGATGATTTTTGAAAAACAACATAAAAACAGCTTAATCAAAAAAATTGGTAGGTAATTTTCATCCTACGGTATTATTAACCACAATAACATTCATTTCCACTCATTTCCAGTCTATTCTGAACACCTCACCCCTCACAATTTTGTTTTTAGGCCAAAAGGTTGCACCGAGGTCAATGGATGACTACTCTAAGTGACACAAGTGGACGTCACAAATACCTGGTCCATCTAGGAGTTGCATTGCAGTTGCAGACAGCATGGCGCTTTTAAAAACTAGGCCCTAAACAGCACATAATGCAAAGAAGAAAAAAAAGAGGTGCAAGATGGAATTGTCTTGGGCCCTCTCACCCACCCATATGTTGTTTAAACAGGACATTCACAAGTTCTCTGAATCATAGCTAGCTACAAACATACCACCTCCTTCTTTGATCACTTTTCACATTATGAGAAGAGGCAAGAGGAAGAGAACAGTTTTAAGAAGGTGATTAAAAATTAGAGAGGCACACACAATCAGGAACAACACACAGTCTTTCACCTCCACTCCTATATTGGTGTGGAACAGAAAGGACTTCAACCAAGCAAATATTTAATTATTAATTACCACATTACTGGACAAACTGAAAAACTAGGGGCCAATGCCACCAAAATTATACCACCTTCTCCGTGTTCAGGGATTAAGATAATCTCAGATTTGATGCTGGGATGCAAATAAACTAATGTATACAACAGGATCAAGATTGGATATTTTCCCTTCCACGGTGTCTGGAGACTTATTTTGTGAATATCTTGATTTTTTTTCCATTTTTTAATTCCATTTTTATTTACATATTTTGTGGCAGATGCCTTATTTTTGTTTTTCACAGCTCCCAGTTACACGCATGTGAGCATACCTGTGTGTCCCAGTTAAACGCATGTGAGCATACCTGTGTATCCCAGTTACACGCATGTGAGCATACCTGTTTGTCTTGTTTATTGTATTCATATTTTATTTTTAAATAAAGCAGCTCCTTAGATGTTTTATCAGCCATTACTGAGCATCCACAGCAGCCCTGGATGTAGCAACTTGAGTTCGGGTAAGTTCGGTAAATTACTAAGCATGACTGTGCAGTGTTTTTTTTTTTTTGTTATTGAGCCCCTGCTCTAGTTGAGCTTACCACTCATTTCATACTATAAGTAGGACTGTGGGAAGAAGCAATGCTAAACTCTGTGCCCACAGCATGCCTCAGCCTGGCAAGCCAAACATCTTCATGGCTGTAAGCCACCATGAAACTCCATACTGGGCTTTATTCAGTAACTGTTTGTGCCTCACAGGAGCTACTGACCCATCTAGTGCTGCAGTGCAAAGGAAAGCTGATGCAATGCAAGATCACTGAAACTCTGTTCTCTTAACACCGCGAGGTCTTGCAATAACCCTATGTAGCCCTTAGGAAAAGAAGATCCCTTTACAACAAATGCACATCTTCTAAATAAATAATCCCAAAATGTGGAACATCAACAATAAATCAAATTTAAGGTTGACTAATTGGAGCCATTCATTTGAGTGAGTCCCTAATGTGAAGACCCTCTCTCTAATGCTCCGTCAGAATATATCACTTTTACCTCTCTGGCAGTTTTGCTGGATTATAATTCAGACGCACTGACTTTGGCCACAAATGTGGTCTCTCCCCACTTTATTTAAAAACACTTCAGCAATTTCCATTTCTACCATTGCGGCTATGTTTTCACGAATCTGTTTGTGATGTTGAAGCTTGTTTCATATCTGCTCTAGGCTTTCATTTAAACCTAGAATCAAATACAACAGCACCCCTAGAATTATACGGCAGCACCTCTGGATTTATACAGCATAGGCAACTCCCCTGGAAAATTACACAGCAGATCAGACAGGCAACAGCACCCCTGGACTTAAAAAGCAGTGGGGCAGCACCCCTGGACTGATAGGGCAGAGGAGCAGCACCCCATATAGGGCAGCACCCCTGGAATGATGAGGCAAAGAAAAGACATGCCAGGTGGAATTGTCCTTGGGCCCTCCCGACCACCCTTATGTTGTATAAACAGGACATACACACTTTAACAAACCAATCATTTCAGCGACAGGGTTAGCCAGATGACTGTGGCTGAAATTATTAGTTTGTTTGGGCCCTTACCTCAAAAGAAGCAATTAATCTCTCCTTGCAAAAACTGTCTCTACAGTGGCAAGATATCATCCTCATCCTCAGATCCCACCCCTTCAGTGTTTGAATCCTCATCCTCACAGAGAAATAATATTAAAACAAAGCCACATCATTTAGGTGTCAGTGGACTGCTTACGCGAGTACCCAAAGTTTCTGAACTCGACAATGACTTATGATGAATGCACTGCAGGTGACATATGAGGGAGGATGTTCCTAGGTGGTTAACATCCTTACCCTTACTTATTATGGATTGACAAAGGCAACAGATGGCTTGACACCTGTTGTCTGGATTTGTGGAGAAATAATTCCACATCAAAGAGGAGGCTTTTTTGGTATTTTGCCCAGGCATGACAATGGGATTTTTCATCCCATGGCCAACAACTGTCTCCACTGGTGCCTTATTCAAACAAACAACATCACCATCAGAATCGTCAACTTCCTTCTCAGTGCCAGCTACACCCATACCCTCCTCATCCTGATGTACTTTTACAGTGACATCCTCAATCTCAATATCAGCAACTGAACTGGTAGTGCTCCTCCCAGCACTTGCAGAGGGTGAGCAAATGGTGGTAGGAGCATCCTCTTCCCATACAGTGTTGTGAAGGTCAGGCCTAGACATTGCAATCATGGACAGTGCCAACACCCCTGTATTTTCACAACACCCCTGTAATTTTACAGTATACAAGACAAGGCCAGTGTACATTTATTTTCACTGCAACCCTGTATTTTTACAGCACACAGGACCAGTGAACTTTTAATTTTAACAACTGCACCCATGAATTTTTACAGCATTAAAGACAGGGCCAGTGTACATTTAATTTAACAACAGCACCTCTATATTTTTTTAAAGCATACAGGACCAGTGTACTTTTATTTTAACAATAGCACCCCTGTATTTTTACAGCATACAGGACCAGTGTACTTTTATTTTAACAACAGTGCCCCTGAATTTTTACAGCATTAAAGACAGGGCCAGTGTACATTTTATTTTACTGCACCCTATAATTAATACAGCATACAAGACAGGGCCAGTGTACATTGATTTTACTGCACCCTAAAATTATTACAGCATACAAGACAGGGCCAGTGTACATTTATTTTTCTGCACCCTAGAATTTTTGCAGTATACAAGACAGAACCAGTGTACATTTACTTTACTGCACCCCAGAATTTTTGCAGCATACAAGACAGGGCCAGTGTACTTTTATTTTAAAAACAGCACCTTAGAATCTTTACAGCATACAAGACAGGGCCAGTGTACATTTATTTTACTGCACCCAAGATTTTTTTCAGCATACAAGAAAGGGCCAATGTACATTTATATTACTGCACCCCTGAATTTTTACAGCATACAGGTCCAGTGTAATATTATTTTAATAGCAGCACACCTATATTTTTACAGCATTCAGTACCAGTGTGCTTTTATTTGAACAACTGCACCCCTGAATTTTTACAGCATACAAGGCCAGTGTAATGTTATTTTAAAAGCAGCACCCCTATATTTTTACAGCATACAGGAGGATGCTGCCCATGCCACCTGTACAACACAGTGAGAGCCAGGACAGCAACACCTTTGTACCACTGCAGCACCCCTAACAGCACATGAAACACCAGTGACTGCCAGGACAGCACCACTAACAGCACAGGTACACCACAGTGACTACAGCAGCACCCTTACAGAGCACACACTGACCCCACCCAATGCCAACACCCACAGAGAGACAGAGGCCTATCTCCCTCACTCTCCAAGTCCAGAGTGAAAATGGCAGTTACGCACGGCTGTTTATATGGAATTAAAAAACCTGCAAGAATCCCACTATGGGATGATGACATTTTACCTCGTTCTGGTTTCCGAGTCTGGCGGGAAGTTTCGAGCCGGACTTGGATCCGTGCTTGGAATGGGATGTTCCTGGGGGGTTCAGTTCTCTGAGATCCGAACCTGCTCATCTCTAAGAAAATGTGTTTGTAATTGTAGAATATCATTAAATGCTTTTTTGCAATAATGTAATATAAATATTATACCCTCTCAATGGCACTGAAGTGATATTGTATATTAAGGTAAATAGAGGTGAAAGTGTTTTTTTCTTTAATTATTGGTATGATAGGTAATGAGTTGGTTTAATTTTTATTTTTTATAATAATGTATTTGCTAGAGATGTGTTGTGGGCACTTTTCAAGTTTTGTGTTTTAGTTTTGGATCTGGATCCCCGATCATGTTTTGGATCAGAATTGGTTTTGCCAAAACAACCCTTTCGGGTTTTGATTTTGGATCAGGATGATCCAGCTAAAACCACATAATATGGGGATAAATTTCATCCTACAGTGTTATTAACCTCAATAACATTCCTTTCCACTCATTTCCAGTCTATTCTGAACATATACCTCGCAATATTATTTTTAGGCCAAAAGGTTGCACCCAGGTCACTGGATGACTAAGCTAAGTGACCTAAGTGGGAGTTACAAACACCTGTCCCATCTAAGAGTGGCACTGCAGTGTCAGACAGGATGGCACTTTTAAAAACTAGGCACCAAAGAGCACATAATGGAAAGAAAAAAAAAAGATGTGCAATGAGGTCGCTGGATAACTAAGCTAAGCAACCCAAGTGGGCGGCACAAACACCCGGCCCATCTAGGAGTGGCACTGCAGTGGCAGACAGGATGGCACTTTTAAAAACAAGGCCCCAAAGAGCACATAATGCAAAGAAAAAAAATGGTGCAATGAGGCAGATGGATGACTAAGCAAAGCGACACAAGTGGACTGCACATCTAGGAGTGGCACTGCAGTGTCAGACAGGATGGCATTTTTAAAAACTAGGCCGTAAAATATCATATCATGCAAAGAAGAAAAAGTGGTGCAATGAGGTAGCTGGACGACTAAGTTAAGTGAAACAAGTGGGCGGCACAAACACCTGGCCCATCTAGGAGTGGCACTGCAGTGTCAAACAAGATGGCACTTTTAAAAACAAGGCCACAAAGAGCACATAATGCAAAGAAAAAAATAAGAGGTGCAAGATGGAATTGTCCTCTCACCCACACTTATGTTGTATAAATAGGACATGCAGACTTTAACAAACCAATCTTTTCAGCAACAGGGTCTACCACATGACTGTGGCTAAAATGATTGGTTTGTTTGGCCCCCCAAAAAGAAGTAATTAATCCCCCCACCAAAAATGAAACAATTAATCCGTCCTTGCACAAACTGGCTCTACAGAGGCAAGATGTCATCCTCATGCTCCGATTCCTCACCCCTTTCAGTGTGTACATCCTTCTCCTCACAGAGTATTAATTCGTACCCACTGGAATTCCCCATCACAGGTCCATGTGTACTTTCTGGAGGCAATTGCTGGTAAAGGTCTTCCTGGACGAATTTATAATTCATTTTGATGAACATCATCTTCTCCACATTTTGTGGAAGTAACCTCTTACGCCGATTGCTGGCAAGGTTACAAGGTTACCAGCTGCACTAGACACTCTTTCGGAGTGCACACTGGAGGGGGGGGGGCAACTTAGGTAAAATAAAACTAGTTTGTGCAAGGGCCTCCAAATTGCCTCTTTATCTGCTGTCATCCATATAATCCTCCACCATTCTTTCAATGGTGACAGCATCATATACAGTGTCAGTAGACATGTCAGTAATCGTTGGCAGGTCCTTCAGTCCGGACTAGATGTCAACACTTGCTCCTGACTGCCCTGCATCACCGCCAGTGGGTGGGCTATGAAATTTTATTATTTTCCTTGCAGCCCCAGTTGAAGGAGAAAATGAAGGAGGAGCTGTTGACCGGTCAAGTTTCGCTTGAGTTGACAATTTTCTTACCAGCAGGTCTTTGCACCTCTGCAGACTAGTGTCTGTCAGAAAGAGAGATATAACGTAGGCTATAAACCTAGGATCAAGCATGGTGGCTAATATGTAGTGCTCTAATTTCAACAGATTGACCACCCTTAATCCTGGCAAAGCGAATGAAGGGCTCCATCCACAAGTCCCACATACTTTGCGGAATCACTCCATCTTAGCTCCTCCTTCAATTTCTCCAGCTGCTTCTGCAAAAGCCTGATGAGGGGAATGACCTGACTCAAGCTGGCATTGCCTGAACTGACTTCACGTGTGGCAAGTTCGAAGGGTTGGAGAACCTTGCACAAGATGGAAATCATTCTCCAGTGTGCTTGAGTAAAGTGCATTCCCCCTCCTTTGCCTATATCATAGGTGGATGTATAGGTTTAAATGGCCTTTTGCTGCTCCTCCATCCTCTGAAGCATATATAGTGTTGAATTCCACCTCGTTACCACCTCTTGCTTCAGGTGATGGCAGGGCAGGTTCAGGAGTGTTTGATTGCTCTCCAGTCTTTGGCATGCAGTGGCTAAATATTGAGAGTGGCCCACAATTTTTCGGGCCACAGACAGCATTTCCTGCATGCCCCTGTCATTTTTCAAAAAGTTCTGCACCACCAAATTTATTGTATGTGCAGAACAAGGGACGTTATGGAATTTTTCCATATGTAATGCATGCACAATATTGGTGGCTTTGTCCGATATCACAAATCCCCAGGAGAGTGGGGTAAGCCATTGTGCGATGATGTCCCTCAGTTTCCATAAGAGGTTGTCAGAGGTGTCCTCTTACAGAAACCAGTGATACACAATGTAGCCTGCCTAGGAACGAGTTGGCTTTTGTGAGATGCTGCTAATGGTGCCGCTGCTGTTGTTGCTGCAGGTGGCAATACATCTACCCAGTGGGCAGTCACAGTCATGTAGTCCTTAGTTTGCCCAGCTCCACTTGTCCACATGTCCGTGGTTAAGTGGGCAGTGGGTACAACTAGTGATGAGCGGGTTCGGTTCCTCGGAATCCGAACCCCCCCGTACTTCACCCTTTTTACACGGGTCCGAGGCATACTTGGATTCTCCCGTATGGCTCGGTTAGCCCGAGCGCGCCCGAACATCATCATCCCGCTGTCGGATTCTCGCGAGATTCAGATTCTATATAAGGAGCCGCGCGTCGCCGCCATTTTTCACCTGTGCATTGGAAATGATAGTGAGAGGACGTGGCTGGCGTCCTCTCACTTTGTTTCAGGGGGCTGCAGTGCAAATATCTTTATTCTGGGGACAAGCAGTATTATAGGAGGAGTACAGTGCAGAGTTTTGCTGACCAGTGACCACCAGTATTATACGTTGTCTGCCTGAAAAACGCTCCATATCTGTGCTCAGTGTGCTGCATATATCTGTGCTCACACTGCTTTATTGTGGGGACTGGGGACCAGCAGTATTATATAGGAGGAGTACAGTGCAGAGTTTTGCTGACCAGTGACCATCAGTATACGTTGTCTACCTGAAAAATGCTCCATATCTGTGCTCAGTGTGCTGCATATATCTGTGCTCACACTGCTTTATTGTGGGGACTGGGGACCAGCAGTATTATATAGGAGGAGTACAGTGCACAGTTTTGCTGACCAGTGACCACCAGTATTATATGTTCTCTGCCTGCAAAACGCTCCATATCTGTGCTCAGTGTGCTGCATATATCTGTGCTCACACTGCTTTATTGTGGGGACTGGGGACCAGCAGTATTATATAGGAGGAGTACAGTGCAGAGTTTTGCTGACCAGTGACCACCAGTATACGTTGTCTGCCTGAAAAACGCTCCATATCTGTGCTCAGTGTGCTGCATACAGTGGCAAACGCAGGATTTGCATGGGGGGGTTTCCAGAACTGGGCGGAGCCAATCACGGGGATGGGGACTGAGGTGACCCAGTATATGCTGGGTCCGTAAAACGAGTGTGTCTGTGTGTGTGTGTGTGTGTGTGTGTATATATATATATACATATATCTACATATATATATATATATATATATACATACACACACATACATATACACATATACATAGCATATTAAACATGCATATATATATATATATATATATAATATATATATATATATGTATGTACACACACACATACAGTACACATATATATACACATGTATATATATATATCATGTGTATGTGTGTGTGTGTGTGTGTGTGTGTGTGTGTTTATATGTATGTATATACATGTGTATATATGTATGTACATGGATATATATGTACTATAATTAAAATAAAGTAAACTTTTATTGCACTTACAAGTGCCACCAGGAAGACAGCAGGCTGCAGAGGATGCTAGACAGCCATTAATAATACTCATGTAGCTAAAAAAAAAAAAAAAAATAGTGGAGGGGGGTTTCTGGGTGCTCGTAAACCCCCCCTGGGTGCGCCACTGGCATATATCTGTGCTCACACTGCTTTATTGTGGGGACTGGGGACCAGCAGTATTATATAGGAGGAGTACAGTGCAGAGTTTTGCTGACCAGTGACCACCAGTATTATACGTTCTCTGCCTGAAAAACGCTCCATATCTGTGCTCAGTGTGCTGCATATATATGTGCTCACACTGCTTTATTGTGGGGACTGGGGACCAGCAGTATTATATAGGAGGAGTACAGTGCAGAGTTTTGCTGACCAGTGACCACCAGTATTATACGTTCTCTGCCTGAAAAACGCTCCATATCTGTGCTGCATTGTAGTATATAGTAGGAGTACAGTGCATAATTTTGCTGACCACCAGTATATAATATATAGGAGTACGGTACAGAAGGCCCCTGCTCTACCTACCTCTGTGTCGTCAAGTATATTATCCATCCATACCTGTGGTGCTTTCAGTTTTGCACAGTTTGCTGACCACCAGTATATAATATATAGCAGTACGATACAGTAGGCCACTGCTCTACCTACCTCTGTGTCGTCAAGTATACTATCCATCCATACCTGTGGTGCATTTCAGTTTTGCACAGTTTGCTGACCAACAGTATATAATATATAGCAGTACGGTACAGTAGGCCACTGCTCTACCTACCTCTGTGTCGTCAAGTATACTATCCATCCATACCTGTGGTGCATTTCAGTTTTGCACAGTTTGCTGACCACCAGTATATAATATATAGCAGTACGGTACAGTAGGCCACTGCTCTACCTACCTCTGTGTCATCAAGTATACTATCCATCCATACCTGTGGTGCATTTCAGTTTTGCACAGTTTGCTGACCACCAGTATATAATATATAGCAGTACGGTACAGTAGGCCACTGCTCTACCTACCTCTGTGTCATCAAGTATACTATCCATCCATACCTGTGGTGCATTTCAGTTTTGCACAGTTTGCTGACCACCAGTATATAATATATAGCAGTACGGTACAGTAGGCCACTGCTCTACCTACCTCTGTGTCGTCAAGTATACTATCCATCCATACCTGTGGTGCATTTCAGTTTTGCACAGTTTGCTGACCACCAGTATATAATATATAGCAGTACGGTTCAGTAGGCCACTGCTCTACCTACCTCTGTGTCGTCAAGTATACTATCCATCCATACCTGTGGTGCATTTCAGTTTTGCACAGTTTGCTGACCAACAGTATATAATATATAGCAGTACGGTACAGTAGGCCACTGCTCTACCTACCTCTGTGTCGTCAAGTATACTATCCATCCATACCTGTGGTGCATTTCAGTTTTGCACAGTTTGCTGACCACCAGTATATAATATATAGCAGTACGGTACAGTAGGCCACTGCTCTACCTACCTCTGTGTCATCAAGTATACTATCCATCCATACCTGTGGTGCATTTCAGTTTTGCACAGTTTGCTGACCACCAGTATATAATATATAGCAGTACGGTACAGTAGGCCACTGCTCTACCTACCTCTGTGTCGTCAAGTATACTATCCATCCATACCTGTGGTGCATTTCAGTTTTGCACAGTTTGCTGACCACCAGTATATAATATATAGCAGTACGGTACAGTAGGCCACTGCTCTACCTACCTCTGTGTCGTCAAGTATACTATCCATCCATACCTGTGGTGCATTTCAGTTTTGCACAGTTTGCTGACCACCAGTATATAATATATAGCAGTACGGTTCAGTAGGCCACTGCTCTACTTACCTCTGTGTCGTCAAGTATACTATCCATCAATACCTGTGGTGCATTTCAGTTTTGCACAGTTTGCTGACTACCAGTATATAATATATAGCAGTACGGTACAGTAGGCCACTGCTCTACCTACCTCTGTGTCATCAAGTATACTATCCATCCATACCTGTGGTGCATTTCAGTTTTGCACAGTTTGCTGACCACCAGTATATAATATATAGCAGTACGGTACAGTAGGCCACTGCTCTACCTACCTCTGTGTCGTCAAGTATACTATCCATCCATACCTGTGGTACATTTCAATTTTTCACAGTTTGCTAACCACCAGTATATAATATATAGCAGTACGGTACAGTAGGCCACTGCTCTACCTACCTCTGTGTCATCAAGTATACTATCCATCCATACCTGTGGTGCATTTCAGTTGTGCGCAGTATATATAGTAGTATGCCATTGCTATTGATACTGGCATATAATTCCACACATTAAAAAATGGAGAACAAAAATGTGGAGGGTAAAATAGGGAAAGATCAAGATCCACTTCCACCTCGTGCTGAAGCTGCTGCCAATAGTCATGGCCGAGACGATGAAATGCCATCAACGTCGTCTGCCAAGGCCGATGCCCAATGTCATAGTAGAGAGCAAGTAAAATCCAAAAAACAAAAGTTCAGTAAAATGACCCAAAAATCAAAATTAAAAGCGTCTGAAGAGAAGCGTAAACTTGCCAATATGCCATTTACGACACGGAGTGGCAAGTAAAGGCTGAGGCCCTGGCCTATGTTCATGGCTAGTGGTTCAGCTTCACATGAGGATGGAAGCACTCATCCTCTCGCTAGAAAAATGAAAAGACTTAAGCTGGCAAAAGCACAGCAAAGAACTGTGCGTTCTTCTAAATCACAAATCCCCAAGGAGAGTCCAATTGTGTCGGCTGCGATATATATACAAAACAAGGCGCTTGTGATATTTTGCAACATTTGTAAAAGCCAAGAGTTGCCTAAGGAATAAGTGCAATACCTGTGAAAAAAAAGGGGGTTAGTAAAAAATGTTTACAGCCCTTTTGGAGAAATTGTAGTCCTTTTGTGTATAAATGGGTTCCGATATTTGCCACAAGAAGATGGAAAATGTCCCAGACCTATCTATCCCTAAACTACCCACCTTGTAGTTGCTGGCGGTGGGGTCGTTGCACCTAGGACTTGCGTTTCTGTATAACAGTGCTTACAGAAACGCAAGTCCTAGGTGCACTCTGTTCAGTTCGAGTACACCGAAAAAAGCCGTCACCAAAGCCGGACCCTGAGCCGTCACGGAGCGCAGCACGCCGCACAGGAGACGCGGCAGGATAGAGCGGCGCTACTAAGCAAGGGAACCAAGCCGCACGGAGCAGCAGCCAACGACCCCACCGCCAGCAACTACAAGGTGGGTAGTTTAGGGATAGATAGGTCTGGGACATTTTCCATCTTCTTGTGGCAAATATCGGAACCCTTTTATACACAAAAGGACTACAATTTCTCCAAAAGGGCTGTAAACATTTTTTACTAACCCCCTTTTTTTTCACAGGTATTGCACTTATTCCTTAGGCAACTCTTGGCTTTTACAACTGTTGCAAAATATCACAAGCGCCTTGTTTTGTATATATATTAGTGTTTCGTTTTTTTCAAGGCTGCTCAACCATTTAAATCCCGGCATTAGCGCGGTTGCTTATCTTTTTTGTGTCGGCTGCGATGCCTGACCTTCCCAACACTGGACGGCAAGAGGTGGCGCCTTCCACCATTTGCACGCCCCTTTCAATTGCTGGAAGGAGCACCCGCAGTCCAGTTCCTGATAGTCAAATTGAAGATGTCACTGTTGAAGTACACCAGGATGAGGATATGGGTGTTGCTGGCGCTGAGGAGGAAATTGACAAGGAGGATTCTGATGGTGAGGTGGTTTGTTTAAGTCAGGCACCCGGGGAGACACCTGTTGTCCGTGGGACGAATATGGCCATTGACATGCCTGGTCAAATTACAAAAAAAATCACCTCTTCGATGTGGAATTATTTTAACACAAATGCGGACAACAGGTGTCAAGCCGTGTGTTGCCTATGTCAAGCTGTAATAAGTAGGGGTAAGTACGTTAAGTACGTTAACCACCTCGGAACATCCTCCCTTATACGTCACCTGCAGCGCATTCATCATAAGTCAGTGACAAGTTCAAAAACTTTGGATGACAGTGGAAGCAGTCCACTGACCACTAAATCCCTTCCTCTTGTAACCAAGGTCCTGCAAACCACACCACCAACTCCCTCAGTGTCAATTTCCTCCTTACATAGGAAAGCCAATAGTCCTGCAGGCCATGTCACTGGCAAGTCTGACGAGTCCTCTCCTGCCTGGGATTCCTCCGATGCATCCTTGAGTGTAATGCCTACTGCTGCTGGCGCTGCTGTTGTTGCTGCTGGGAGTCGATCGTCATCCCAGAGGGGAAGTCGGAAGACCACTTGTACTACTTCCAGTAAGCAATTGACTGTCCAACAGTCCTTTGCGAGGAAGATGAAATATCACAGCAGTCATCCTGCTGCAAAGCGGATAACTCAGGCCTTGGCAGCCTGGGTGGTGAGAAACGTGTTTCCGGTATCCACCGTTAATTCACAGGCAACTAGAGACTTAATTGAGGTACTGTGTCCCCGGTACCAAATACCATCTAGGCAGGCGATACCGGAAATGTACACAGACGTCAGAAAAAGAGTCACCAGTGTTCTAAAAAATGCAGTTGTACCCAATGTCCACTTAACCACGGACATGTGGACAAGTGGAGCAGGGCAGACTCAGGACTATATGACTGTGACAGCCCACTGGATAGATGTATTGCCTCCCACAGCAAGAACAGCAGCGGCAGCACCAGTAGCAGCATCTCGCAAACGCCAACTCGTTCCTAGGCAGGCTACGCTTTGTATCACCGCTTTCCATAAGAGGCACTCAGCTGACAACCTCTTACGGAAACTGAGGAACATCATCGCAGAATGGCTTACCCCAAATGGACTCTCCTGGGGATTTGTGACATCGGACAACGCCAGCAATATTGTGCGTGCATTACATCTGGGCAAATTCCAGCACGTCCCATGTTTTGCACATACATTGAATTTGGTGGTGCAGAATTATTTAAAAAACTACAGGGGCGTGCAACAGATGCTGTCGGTGGCCCGAAGAATTGCGGGCCACTTTCAGCATTCAGCCACCGCCTGCCGAAGACTGGAGCACCAGCAAACACTCCTGAACTTGCCCTGTCATCATTTGAAGCAAGAGGTGGTAACGAGGTGGAATTCAACCCTCTATATGCTTCAGAGGATGGAGGAGCAGCAAAAGGCCATTCAAGCCTATACATCTACGATATAGGCAAAGGAGGGGGAACGCACCTGACTCAAGCGCAGTGGAGAATGATTTCAACGTTGTGCAATGTTCTGCAACCCTTTGAACTTGCCACACGTAAAGTCAGTTCAGACACTGCCAGCCTGAGTCAGGTCATTCCCCTCATCAGGCTTTTTGCAGAAGAAGCTGGAGACATTGAAGAAGGAGCTAAAATTGAGCGATTCCGCAAAGTATGTGGGACTTGTGGATGGAGCCCTTAATTCGCTTAACCAGGATTCACGGGTGGTCAATCTGTTGAAATCAGAGCACTACATTTTGGCCACCGTGCTCGATCCTAGATTTAAAACCTACGTTGGATCTCTCTTTCTGGCAGACACAAGTCTGCAGAGGTTCAAAGACCTGCTGGTGAGAAAATTGTCAAGTCAGGCGGAACGTGACCCGTCAACAGCTGCTCCTTCACATTCTCCCGCAACTGGGGGTGCGAGGAAAAGGCTAAGAATTCCGAGCCCACCCGCTGGCGGTGATGCAGGGCAGTCTGGAGCGAGTGCTGACATCTGGTGCGGACTGAAGGACCTGCCAACGATTACTGACATGTCGTCTACAGTCACTGCATATGATTCGTTCACCATTGAAAGAATGGTGGAGGATTATATGAGTGACCGCATCCAAGTAGGCACGTCAGACAGTCCGTACGTATACTGGCAGGAAAAAGAGTCAATTTGGAGGCCCTTGCAGAAACTGGATTTATTTTACCTTAATTGCCCACCCTCCTCCAGTGTGTACTCCGAAAGAGTGTTTAGTGCAGCTGCTCACCTTGTTAGCAATCGGAAGTACGAGGTTACTTCCAGAAAATGTGGAGAAGATGATGTTCATCAAAATGAATTATAATCAATTCCTCCGTGGAGACATTCACCAGCAATTGCCTCCAGAAAGTACACAGGGACCTGAGATGGTGGATTCCAGTGGGGACGAATTAATAATCTGTGAGGAGGGGGATGTACACAGTGAAAGGGGTGAGTAATCGGACGATGAGGAGGAGGTGGACATCTTGCCTCTGTAGAGCCAGTTTGTGCAAGGAGAGATTGATTGCTTCTTTTTTGGTGGGGGCCCAAACCAACCAGTCATTTCAGTCACAGTTGTGTGGCAGACCCTGTCGTTGAAATGATGGGTTTGTTAAAGTGTGCATGTCCTGTTTATACAACATAAGGGTGGGTGGGAGGGCCCAAGGACAATTCCATCTTGCACCTCTTTTTTCTTTCATTTTTCTTTGCATCATGTGCTGTTTGGGGACTATTTTTTTGAAGTGCCATCCTGCCTGACACTGCAGTGCCACTCCTAGATGGGCCAGGTGTTTGTGTCAGCCACTTGTGTCGCTTAGCTTAGCCATCCAGCGACCACAGTGCACCTCTTTTTTTCTTTGCATCATGTGCTGTTTGGGGACTATTTTTTAAATCGACCATCCTGTCTGACACTGCAGTGCCACTCCTAGATGGGCCAGGTGTTTGTGTCGGCCACTTGGGTCGCTTAGCTTAGTCATCCAACGACCTCAGTGCAAATTTTAGGACTAAAAATAATATTGTGAGGTGTGAGGTGTTCAGAATAGACTGAAAATGAGTGGAAATTATGGTTATTGAGGTTAATAATACTATGGGGTCAAAATGACCCCCAAATTCTATGATTTAAGCTGTTTTTGAGTTTTTTTTGTAAAAAACACCCGAATCCAAAACACACCCGAATCCGACAAAAAATTTTCAGGGAGGTTTTGCCAAAACGCGTCCGAATCCAAAACACGGCCGCGGAACCGAATCCAAAACCAAAACACAAACCCCGAAAAATGTCCGGTGCACATCACTAGGTACATCCGCATTTTTTAGGACACTGAGGACACTTTTCTTAAGGTCCCTGTAAAGTCCAGGAATCGCTTTCCTAGTGAAGTGGAATCTAGATGAGATTTGGTACCGGGGACACAGCACGTCCATCAACTGTCTAAATCCCACTGCACTAATGGCGGATACCGGACACACATCTAACACCAGCATAGTTGTTATGGCCTCAGTAATCTGCTTTGCAACAGGGTGACTGCTGTCATATTTCATCTTCCTCGCAAAGGGCTGTTGAACAGTCAATTGCTTAGTTGAAGTAGAACAAGTGGTCTTCCAACTTCCCCTCTGGGATGACTCTCGACTCCCAGCAGCAGCAGTGGGCGTACCACTTAAGCATTCTCCGGAGGAATCCCATTTAGGAGAGGACTTGTCAGTCATGCCAGTGACATGACCTGCAGGACTATTGACGTTCCTAACTGAAGAGGAAATTGATATTGAGGGAGTTGGTGGTGTGGCTTTCAGGAGCTTGGGTACAAGAGGATTAAGGCATTTAGCTGTCAGTGGACTGCTTACGCTCTTACCCAAAGTTTCTGAACTTGACAATGACTTCTGATGAATGCGCTGCAGGTGATACATAAGGGAGGATGTTCCTAGGTGGTTAACATCCTTAATTCTTTTTATTACGGATTGACAGAGGCAACACATGGTTTGACACCTGTTGTCTGGATTTGTGGAGAAATAATTCCACACCGAAGAGGTGGCTTATTTGGTATTTTGCCCAGGAATAACAATGGGCATTCTCATCCCAAGGACATAAACTGTCTCCACTAGTGCCTTATTCAAATAAACCACATCACCATCAGAATCCTCATCATCAACTTCCTCCTCAGCACTAGCTACACCTACAGTATATCCTCCTCATCCTGGTGTATGTCTACAGTGACATCCTCAATCACAATATCAGCAACTGGACTGGTGATGCTCTTCCCAGCACTTGCATGGGGCGTGCAATGGTGGAGGAACCTCCACTTTCCATACAGTCTTGTCAGGCCTAGACAACCGTGGACATACTTGGACTCTCCTTGGGAATTTGAGATATCTCTGAACACACAGTTGTATTTTCCTGTGCTTTAACAAGCTTAATTTTTTAATTTTTTGACAGGGAGGAGGGCTTCCATCCTCATGAGAAGTTGAGCCACCAATCATGAACATAGGCCAAGGCCTTAGCCTTTCCTTGCCACTTCGTGTCATGAATGGCATAGTGCCAATTTTACGTTTCTCGTCAGATAATTTCTTTTTTTTCTGATTATTAATTTTTGCTTCTTCGATTTTACATGCCCTCTATAACATTGGGCATCAGTCTTAGCAGACGACATTGATGGAATTGCATCGTCAATGTCATTACTGGTGGCAGTAGCAGCTTCAGCACTAGTACTAGTAATGGGAAGTGGTTCCCGATCTTCACACTTTTTCCTCCAAATTGTTGTTCTCTATTTCACAGGACAGCACACCTTTATTATTACAGCACACAGAAAAGTGTCCCTTTATTTTCACAGTACCCCTGTATACTTACAGCATGCAGGGACAGTGTAATGTTATTTCAACAGCAGCATCACCCCTATATTTTATAGCATACAGCAGTGTGCTTTTAATGTTTAACATCTGTGTTTCACAACATACAGGGCCAGATGCACCCCTATATTTTTCAGAAATCAGCAGTGTGCTTTTAGTTTTTAACAACTGCGCCTCTGAATTTTTACAACATACAGGGCCAGAAGCACCCCTATATTTTACAGCATACAGCAGTGTGCTTTTAATTTTTAACAACTGTGCCTCTGAATTTTTACAACATACAGGGCCAGTGAAATGTTATTTGAACAGCAGCAGCACCCCTATATTATACAGCATACAGCAGTGTGCTTTTGATGTTTAACAACTGCACCTCTATCTTTTTACAACATGTAGGGCCAGCAGCATCGAGTCTGGTGGGAGGTCCCGAGCCGGACTTAGATCCGGGCTCAGAGCATAAAGTTTGGGGGGGGGGGTGTTTCGGTTCTCAGGGAACTGAACCCACTCATCTCTAGTATTTAAACATGTTTTTTTTTCCTCACTCTTGGGCATCATTGTCCTCTCTGTCAGAACCACTTTAAGCTTCCTCTTTCATATGCATATATTTATTTCCACAATTTACCCATCTTCTGATGTTTTACTTATAATTGGGTATGGCATAATGTACATGACATTTCAAGTAGGCCCCTCAAACACAACGATGGGCTTTCAATGGGCAATCAAATAAAGCACATTTGGGACGTGGTGAAATGAAAAATTTGCAGCAGATCCTGACTGCATAACTAACTACAGGTATCAAATCTTCATTTTATAGGAAAGGTTATTGAAAAAGTGGTTGTAACTCAACTAGAAATGCACCCGTCAACGCATGATATTTATGATCCATTCCAGTCAGGATTCAGGAGAAGACATAGCACTGAAATAGCCCTGGTGTGTGTGGCTCTCTCTGCAGCAATTGATACCATAGACCAATTATTTCTCACCGACAGGTCATAGAGTTTTTTTCTTGAGCATGTTCTATGTTCTAGGGTTCTATACTATCCCCCATGCTTTTTACAGTATGCACACTACAACTGGGTGACATATTAAGATGTTATGGCCTGGTCTATCACTGCTATACAGATGATACACAACTATACCTGTCTATTGCTCCAGTTACTGAGAACCAAATAACAACCCTAAATGGCTGTCTTCCAGAGCTCCAGGAGTGGATGAGTGCCAATTGGCTGTGACTGATCCTGATAAATCAGAGGTGTTTATGAAAGATCAAAGGACAAGACTGCAGCATAGCCAATGAACAGGATTTACGCTTGGGGGTTCAGAATTACAAAACACTAAACATGTGTGGAATATTGGGGTTGTCCTGGATAGTGACTTTACTCTTAAACACCAGCTATCAGGTACAATCATATCCTCATTCTTTCATCTGAGAAACATAGCCAGAATCAAGCACTTAATTCCATCAGAAGATGTTCCTGAAGTCACACATTCATTTGTATCATTACACCTAGAATACTGCAATGTCCTCCTGCCTTGTTCTTCCAGTAAAAGAATTGCACCACCTAAAAGTGGTACAAAATGCAGCTGCCAGGCTATTAACCAACCACATAACAGCCATTCTCTACTCCCTCCACTGGTGGACTATAAAATGGAAAATTATTTTAAGATTGGCTTACTGACTTTCAAAGCTCTTCATACAGTAACCAGGGCCCAAGACACCTGAAGCAACTTCTGATTCCTTACTGCCCCACCCGATAACTGTAATCTGTAGATGAAGGATTACTAGTAAAACCTAGATTCTCCCTGAATTCACCTGGGGGTCGTGCTTTCAACTTTGTGGCTCTGACTCTATGGAACTCACTTTCCCGCACAGTTTGAGAAATCTCCACTCTAGAATCCTTCAAAAGCAGACTCAAGATGTGACTGTTTACTTACATTTCACTAATGTCCCTTGTTAATCTTATTTTTAATTTTGTGTTGTAAGAGCAATTTTGAAGCACTTTGAGGCCTGTTGGGAGAAAAGTGCTATATAAATAATAATGTTGTTGTTGTGGATGATGTTGTTGTTGTTGTTGTTAATAATAATAATAATAATAATAATAATAATAATAATAATAATTCTTCTTCTATTTTTCTTCTTCTTCTTCTTCTTCTTCTTCTTCTTATTATTATTATTATTATTATTATTATTATCATTATCATCAAGTGTAACTGAAAAATGTGCAGAAACTGTGGGTGAGATTCAAAATGTTAGTTTAGTCAGGTTTAGTAGATTTATGTGGCTAAAACTAAAGATGTGCGGCGGGAACTTTTCGTGTTTTGTGTTTTGGTTTTGGTTCTAATTCCACGCTCGTGTTTTGGTTTGGGATTGGTTTTACCAAAACCACCCTTTCGGGTTTTGGTTTTGGATCTGGATGATTTTTGAAACCCCCCTCCCCCCCATAAAAACGGCTAAAATCACAGAATTTGGGGGTAATTTTGCTCCTATGGTATTATTAGCCACAATAACATTAATATCCACTCATTTCCAGTCTATTCTGAACACCTCACAATATTGTTTTTAGGCCAACAGGTTGCACCGAGGTGGCTGTATGACTAAGCTAAGCGACACAAGTGTGTGGCACAAACACCTGACCCATCTAGGAGTGGCACTGCAGTGGCAGACAGGATGACAGATTTAAAAATTAGGCCCCAAACAGCACATCATGCAAAGAAGAAAAGAAATGCAATGATGTTGCTGTATGACTAAGCTAAGCGACACAAGTGTGCGGCACAAACACCTGGCCCATCTTGGAGTAGCACTGCAGTGTCAGACAGGATGGCACTTTTAAAAACTAGTCCCCAAACAGCACATGATGCAAAGAAGAAAAAGAAGTGCACAGAGGTTGCTATATGACTAAGCTAAGTGACACAACCACCTAGCCCATATAGTAGTAGCATGCAGTGGCTGAATGTCGAAAGTGGCCCGCAATCTTTCAGTCCACTGACAGCATCTCCTGCAAACCCCTATAATTTTTTAAAAATTCTGCAATTGGTGGACTTATATGGCAGTACCCCTTGACTAATTCAGCAGTACCCCTGGACTTATATGGCAGTGTCAGACAGGATGGCAGTTTAAATGGGTGTAGTATGTGATGCTGGCTGTCGGGCTCCCAGTGGCCAGCATACCAGCACTGGAATCTCGACCGCTGGCATACCAACAGCTGGGCGAGCGCAAATGAGCCCCTTTTGGGCTTGCTGCGCTCGTCACGCTGCATGCATTACACACTATCTATCCTCCCTCCAGGGGGGTCGTGGTCCCCCAAGAGGGAGAAAAGCTGACGGTATGCAGGCAGTCAGAATTCCGACGCTGGTATGGTGGTCGCCAGGAGCCCGGCCTCCATCAACCTGAAGACCACCTGTTTCAACAACCATGCCCCAAACAGCACTTGATGCAAAGATGAAAGAGAGGTGCACCAAGGTTGCTGTATGACTAAGCTAAGCGACACAAGTGTGCAGCACAAACACCTGGCCCATCTAGGAGTGCCACTGCAGTGTCAGATAGGATGGAACTTAAAAAAACTAGGCCCCAAATAGCACATCATGCACAGAAGAAAAAGAGGTGCAATGAGGTAGCTGTATGACTAAGCTAAGCAACACAAACAATTGGCCCATCTAGGAGTAGCACTGCAGTGTCAGACAGGAGGGCAGATAAAAAAAGGCCCCAAACAACACATCATGCAAAGACAAAAAAGAGGTGCAATGAGGTAGGTGTATTACTAAGCTGAGCGACACAAACAATTGGCCCATCTAGGAGTGCAATTGCAGTGTCAGACAGGATGGCACATAAAAAAATAGTACCCAAACAGCACATCATGCCAAGAAGTAAAAGAGGGCAATGAGATAGCTGTATGACTAAGCTAAGCGACACAAGTGTGCAGCACAAACACCTGGCTCATCTAGGGTTGGCACTGCAGTCCCACTGCACTAATGGCAGATACCAGATGCACGTGTAACACCAGCATAGTTGTTATTGCCTCAGTAATCCGCTTTGCAACAGGGTATATATACAGTATATTTGGCAGTATCACTGGAATTATATGGCAGTACCACTGGACATATACGTCAGGATCACTGAACTGGATTTATATGACAGTACCACTGGAATTATATAGCAGGATCACTAGATTTATACGGCAGTACCGCTGGACATATACGGCAGTATCAATGGACATATACGGCAGTATTACTGGACTGGATTTATATGACCGTTCCACTGGAATTATTCGCAGGATCACTGGACTTATACGCCAGTACCACTGGAATTATACGGCAGGATAACTGGAATTATACGGCAGGATCACTGGAATTATATGGCAGGATCACTGGATTTATACGGCAGTACCGCTGGACATATGCAGCCATATCAATGTACATATACGGCAGTATCACTGGACATATACAGCAGCACAGGGACACCACCACTGGACTGATGCAGAACAACACAGCACCGCTGCAATGGACTGGACTTATACAGCAGCACTGGACATATGGCACCAGAGGACACCACCACTGTGACTGGACTGATGCAGCACAACACAGCACCACTGGACTGGACTTATACAGCAGCACTGGACATATGGCAGTGAGGATACCACCACTGTGACTGGACTGATGCAGCACAAGACACCACCACTGGACTGATGCAGCACAACACAGCACCACTGTACTGGTCTTATACAGCAGCACTGGACATATGGCAGCAGAGGACACCACCACTGTGACTGGACTGATGCTGCACAAGACATCACCCTGGACTGATGCAGCACAACACAGCACCACTGGGCTGGACTTATACAGCAGCACTGGACATATGGCAGCAGAGGACACAGCCACTGTAAATGGACAGATGCAGCACAAGACACTACCACTGAGGACACTGAGGACGGAGACACATCCTTTCTCTATACTCTCCAATGCCAGAGTGAAAATAGCGGGGATGCGCGGCTCCTTACATGGAATCCAAATTCCACGAGAATCCGACTGCGGGATGATGACGTTTTGCCTCGTTCTGGTTTCCGAGTCAGGTGGGAAAACCTGAGCTGGGCTCGGGTAGTGAAGTTCGGGGGGGTTTGGTTCTCTGACAACCAAACCCGCTCATCTCTAGCTAAAACAGACATTAATGGGTGCGATCAGTGCAATAGGGCACATCAATTGTAATATTTGAATTCCCCTAATGTGAATTCCCCTAGCATCCTGACAAAACAGTGTCAAGTGCCTCAGATACACTGATGTAAAGGTTCTATAATTACAGTATATACAGGTACACTAAAATATTTCAACAAGTACACACTAATAAAAGAGCCATCAACATATGATAGTATGCTTTCTAGCATGAGAATAAGTCAATATATGATATATAATAGAGGTAGAGATATAATTGAATGCCTTACATATTCAGTTATTACAGTGTAGTACCTCAGACAAGTTAATTAAAGTAGGGGTGTGTGCAGAGCCATTTTTTCAGGTTTGTGTTTTGGTTTTAGATCTGGATCTGCTTTCGTGTTTTGGATCTGTATTGGTTTTTCCAAAACCACCCTTGCAGGTTTTGGTTTTGGATCTGGATTTTTTTTTTTAAATCATAAAAACAGGTAAAATAACAGAATTTGGGGGTGTTTTTGTTCCTACAGTATTAATAACTTCAATAACATTCATTTTCACTCATTTTCATTCTATTCTGAACACCTCACAGCTCACAATATTGTTTTTATCGAGTTTAGGCCAAAAGGTTGAACTGCAGTAGCTGGATGACTAAGCTAAGCAACAGCAGTGGGCACCAAACACGTGGCAGTTAACAATATATTTTTAAATGTTGTAATCATTTGTTAAAATTATTTTAAAATTAGGATCTAGTTCTTCTGTTCCTCAAGATATCTTCGACATGGATAAGGTTCGCTAATCATCTGTTAAAAAATATTTTCAAATTAGGATTAAGCTCTTCTGTACCTCAAAGATATTCCCGACATGCAGAAGGTTTGCTATTCAAGTGTGGAGGGTGTAGTTATATTAATTTAATTTTAATTAATTTCATTTCTAATTATCATTACTAAAATAAATTTGAATGAATTACAATGTGGTGATAAGGAGAATTATGAAAATAGGACAATAAGTTATAACATAAGAATATGAGCTATAGACAAGGCACTCTGAAGTAAAAGGAGCACACCTGGATGTATTCTGGAAGGATACATCATAAAATATAAAAAAAAGATGTCTTTTATTTTCGGTGGACTGACCGAACACCCCTAGATGGATGGAGCAGCTGCAATCCGCAGATGTATACTGGGATAAGGTTACAGGGGAGACGTCCAGTCTAAAAGACTATGCACAGGTCTCTAACAGTAGTAGTATTGATTCTTCAGTGTTAACCAACCGATAGAGAGAAAAAAAATTTCAGTGGTACAGTATGGGCACAAAGTATTTTATTAGTTTGGTTGGAGGTGTGCCCTGAAGCAAGATACAATTGCAAGTTGGGGGGGGGGGGGGGGGGGGAATTAGGAAAAACCTTTTAGCTAAAGAAGGCTTAATGTGTGGGGCACTCTTAATGTTGTTTTAATGAATTATTTCAAACTTAACTTTTATTTCAAATGTTTTAAAATAGATTTTTTTAAACAGGCATAACATAGAACAGTTATTTGTCAGCCTGGGAAAATATTTTCGATATTTTATGGTGTTGCTACCCTACAATAATCTCACCCTTAAATGGCTATTGAATTACTTCCTTATAAAAGGGTATAGGAGTAGAACAATTAATTACTTAATTAGTATCAAAGTGAAAATATAAAGATTTTAGACAAGTTTCAAATATCCAATCTTTGAGATCTTTATTTGACTATATTCTGATCTCATGAAGAAACCTGTTTTTGGCAGAGCGCTTTATACAGATTTCACTCATTGTGAAATTAGTGATAACCACTAAATCCAAAGGTGAAATATATCCTGCGTTAAGACACAATCTCAGAGGCACAAGAAATAGTATAGCGAGGTCAGCATATCATCAAAAATTGAAGAGCTACACAAAATAGTTGTAAAGCTGATTAGTTAGAGCGCTGAAATATAGTCTGCAATTAGACAAAATCCCAGAGGCGCAGGAAAAGGTATAGTAAGGTCTATACATGTATAGCCACACCAGTAGTTCAGAAGGTTTCTTCCTTCGGAGATTCATAGCACCAAGCAAGTGTGTTGTAACATTTTTGATTCAGATAAATTTTACTCTGTTCCAAACAGTCACATATGCTCATCCACTTCAGATATAATTCACCTATACTCATAAGCTTGAAGTATATTTATTCTGAACACACCAATAATTTGGAAAATCACTTCTTATAAACAGATTGCTCCTGATATACTCAGAACCCTGTAGCCAAGCAAGTGTATTACAGGTTGAGTATCCCTTATCCAAAATGCTTGGGACCAGAGGAATTTTGGATATCGGATTTTTCTGTATTTTGGAATAATTGCATACCATAACGAGATATTATGGTGATGGGACCTAAATCTAAGCACAGAAGGCATTTATGTTTCATATACACCTTATACACACAGCCTGAAGGTCATTTTAGCCAATATTTTTTATAACTTTGTGCATTAAACAAAGTGTGTGTACATTCACAGAATTCATTTATGTTTCATATACACCTTATACACACAGTCTGAAGTTCATTTAATACAATATTTTTAATAACTTTGAGTATTAAACAAAGTTTGTGTACACTGAGCCATCAAAACACAAAGGTTTCACTATCTCAGTCTCACTCAAAAAAGTCCGTATTTCGGAATATTCCGTATTTCGGAATATTTGGATATGGGATACTCAACCTGTATAACATTTTTGTTTCAGATAAACTTATTCTCTGTTCTGATCGCATAGTTAATGGGTTTGAGGTATGCCTAGCATGCATCATGTACAGTGTAACTTTGTTTATAATAACAGTGGTAAGTTGAATACAAATGTTACAATTTTATCACTTGCTATACAAACATAGACATAACAGTTCTAATCCAGTTCAGCTTGACTCTATATCGGCTAACAAACAGCAGTCAGTAAGATCCTGAAACCTTGGTTGAAATAACAGTGATGGACTGGATACAAATGTAACAATCTCGTCATCTGCTATACGAACATAGACATAACAGTCCTAGTCCCGTTCAGTTAAACTTTATATCAGCTAAAAAACAACAGCCTGCTATGTCTAGAAAATAAATATATTGTGTACCTCTGGCACCAGGAGCGGGATAGTTTTGTTTAAATAAAAAAACACATTTATAACATCACATTTAGATTTGACTGATGTCATTGTAGAAAAAAGTGTCTCTGATAGATGAGATAGGCGTCCCGGCGCTGCAAGCAAGTTTCCCCTTCTACTTTTGTCCCATGTGCCGTAAGGCAGTGAATGAAGACAATGAGAGCAGGGAAAAGTACTAACGCCGAGACGGAGCAATAGATAAAGTGCGAGCTGCTTCTGCTGTCCCTTGTTCAGTCACCCATTGTGAGTTCACATTGCAGAGGAAGTCTGGTACAGTATATTCCAGAGATGAGAGAGCTGCTCTGAATACCTGTTCGATGTTGGTGCTTGCAGTGTAAGAGTGCTGCGGGGAATTCCCCAGCGCTGTGCAGGGAGCTGCTGTCAAACCTAGATGCCGGGACGATGCTGAAGTTAGCTTCTTATTCGGCCAGCTTCTTATTCACTTCTTATTCGAGCTCCAGCTTCTTATTCAGAAAATTCAGAAAATTTCGTTTTGCAAGGGTTAATGAGTCTTGGGTCACAAATTTTACCCCTGAAATCAACAGAGAGTCGTCACTTACATATGACCCAGTTGTATTTTGCTTGGCCCAACGCTGGTTTGGGCATGAAATACACTTGCAAAGTGGGCACACACACCATATTTTACCATTTTGAATAAGAAGCTGTAGTTTTGCAAGGGTTAACTAGTCTTGGGCCACAAATTTGACCCCCAAAAACAACAGAGGGTGGTCACTTGCATGTGACCCACTTGCATTTTGCCTGGCCCAACGCTGGTTTGGGCATGAAATACACTGGCAAAGTGGGCACACACACCATATTTTACCATTTTGAATAAGTAGCTGTAGTTTTGCAAGGGTTAACTAGGCTTGGGCCACAAATTTGACCCCCAAAAACAACAGAGGGTGGTCACTTGCATGTGACCCACTTGCATTTTGCCTGGCCCAACGCTGGTTTGGGTATGAAATACACTGGCAAAGTGGGCACACACACCATATTTTACCATTTTGAATAAGTAGCTGTAGTTTTGCAAGGATTAACTAGTCTTGGGCCACAAATTTGACCCCCAAAAACAACAGAGGGTGATAACTTGCATGTGACCCACTTGTATTTTGCCTGGCCCAACGTTGGTTTGGGCATGAAATACACTGGCAAAGTGGGCACAAACACCATAATTTACCATTTTGAATAAGTAGCTGTAGTTTTGCAAGGGTTAACCAGTCTTGGGCCAGAAATTTGACACCTGAAATCAACAGAATGTGGTCACTTACATATGACCCAGTTGTATTTTGCTTGGCCCAACGCTGGTTTGGGCATGAAATGCACTGGCAAAGTGGGCACGCACACCATATTTTACCATTTTGAATAAGTAGCTGTAGTTTTGCAAGGGTTAACTAGTCTTGGGCCACAAATTTGACCCCCAAAAACAACAGATGGTGGTCACTTGCATGTGACCCAGTTGTATTTTGCTTGGCCAATACTGTTTTGGGCATGAAATACACTGGCAAAGTGGGCACACACACCATATTTTACCATTTTGAATAAGTATCTGTAGTTTTGCAAGGGCTAACTAGTCTTGGGCCACAAATTTGACCCCCAAAAACAACAGAGGGTGGTCACTTGCATGTGACCCACTTGTATTTTGCCTAGACCAATGCTGGTTTGGGCATGAAATACACTGGCAAAGTGGGCACAAACACCAATATTTACCATTTTGAATAAGTAGCTGTAGTTTTGCAAGGGTTAACCAGTCTTGGGCCACAAATTTGACACCTGAAATCAACAGAGGGTGGTCACTTACATATGACCCACTTGTATTTTGCTTGGCCTAATGCTGTTTTGGGCATGAAATACACTGTCAAAGTGGGCACAAACAGCATTTTATAAATTGCCATTTTGAATAAGTAGCTGTAGTTTTGCAGGGGTTAACTAGTCTTGGGCCACAAATTTGATCCCCAAAAACAACAGAGGGTGGTCACTTGCATGTGACCCAGTTGTATTTTGCCTGGCCCAATGCTGGTTTGGGCATGAAATCCACTGGCAAAGTGGGCACACACACACCATAATTTACCATTTTGAATAAGTAGCTGTAGTTTTGCAAGGGTTAACTAGTTTTTGTTTGTACATTTTTCCTACCTTATATCTGTCTGTTTTTACCCAGTTTTGTTTTTTCACAGTTGTTTACAATTGTAAAGTTCAACGGAATTTGCTGCGCTATATAAGAATCTGATAATAAGGAGATTTATTTTCAGAACTTAACTTTGTTAAATCTCTTTCTGCGAGGTACACTGGATTCTGCAGGGAATAACATCGGGGTGTAGAGTTGGATATTGATCCGAGGCACCAACAGGCTAAAGCTTTGACTGTTCCCAGGATGCCTTGCACCGCCTCCTCTATAACCCCGCCTGCATGCACAGGAGCTCAGTTTTGTTAACCAGTCCAATGCAGTAGCAGGTAAAAGATACGACAACAGTTAGTAGCCACACAGACCCACATTCTCACAACAGTATAAGGTACCAGCAGCTAATGCCATACAACCCAAAGAAGCTAAGTGCGTCAGGGTGGGTGCCCTGTGGAATCCAGTGTACCTCGCCTAAAGAGATTTAACAAAGGATAAGTTCTTTCCATAAATCTCCTTTTCTGCAGCTGGGTACACTAGTATTCCACAGGGAATAACATCGGGGATGTCCTAAAGCAGTTCCTCATGGGTGGGGATGCAGTGTAGTGGGCACAAGAAACCCGCGTCCAAAGGAAGCATCCAGGGAGGCGGAAGTATCAAAGTCATAGAGCCTAATGAACGTGTTCACTTAGGACCACATAGCCACCTTGCACAATTTTTCGAGGGAGGCGCCACGGCAGGCCGCCCAAGAAGGTCCAACAGCCCGAGTAAAATGGGCCTTGATAGTTGCAGGAGCTGGAAGACCATAAGCTTGTGCAATCACCATTCAAATCCATCTGGCCAAGTTCTGCTTATTAGCAGGCCAGCCACATTTATGAAAACCAAAAATAACAAATAGAGAATCCGATTTCCTAAGGGAAGCGGTTCTCTTCACGTAGATATGGAGAGCCTGTACCACATCCAAATACCGCTCTTTGGAGGACAAATCAGCAGAGATAAAGGCCGGAACCACAATCTCTTGGCTAAGGTGGAAAGATGACACTACCTTAGGTAAATAACCAGGGCGAGTTCTAAGAACCGCACGGACACAGTGAAAAATTAGAAAGTGTGACCGACATGACAAGGCACCCAAGTCCGAAACCCGTCTAGCAGAGGCAATAGCCAGCAAAAACAAGACCTTAAGCGTAAGCCACATAAGGTCCACAGACTGAAGAGGTTCAAACGTAGCCTCATGCAGAACATCTAGAACAACAGACAAATCCCAAGGAGCCACCGAAGGGACATAGGGAGGTTGAATCCTTAGAACACCCTGAGTGAAAGTATGAACGTCAGGCAGAGACGCAATTTTTCTCTGAATCCATATCGACAAGGCTGAAATATAAACCTTGAGGGAGGCCAGACGAAGGCCTAAGTCCAGGCCCTGTTGCAGGAATGCCAAAAGTTTTGCTGTACTGAACTTGTATGCATCATAATTCTTTGTCGCAGACCAGGTGAAGTAAGAATTCCAGACTCTATAATAAATCCGAGCCGAAGCTGGTTTACAGGCTTTCAACATCGTTTGAATGAACGCCTCAGAAAAAAACGTTGGCACTCAGGACGGAGGCTTCAAGAGCAACGCTGTCAAAGCCAGACTGGCCAAATCCTAGTAGACACAGGGGCCCCGAACTAGGAGGTCTGGGCATTGTGGAAGTAGAAGAGGACGCTCTATCGAGAGACCCTGTAGGTCTGAGAAGCAATGTACTCTGGGACATGCTGGAGCAAGTAGAAGTAGGATTCCTCCTTCTTGCTTGAACTTCCTTATTACCCTGGGCAGGAGTGACACCGGAGGGAACACATACGACAGCCAAAAGTTCCATGGAATTGCCAGTGTGTCCACGAACGCTGCTTGAGGATCCCTTATTCTTGCTCCGAAGACCGTAACCTTGTCATTGTGTCGAGACACAATCAGGTCCACATCTGGTAGACCCCATTTGTCTACTAGGAGTTAAAATACTTCAGGATGAAAGCTTCACTCTCTGGCGTGTATGTCCTGATGACTGAGGAAGTCCGCTTTCCAGTTGAGGACCCCCAGAATGAACACTGCCGATATGGCTGGCAGATGGCGTTCCGCCCAGTGAAGGATCTTTGACACTTCCAACATCGCCATGCGGCTTTGAGTGCCGCCTTGATGGTTTATCTACGCCACCGTGGTAGCATTGTCCAATTGTACTTGAAAAGGCCTGTTCTGTACCAGAGTCAGGGCTAGTTTCAGAGCATTGAACACTGCCCGCAACTCCAGAATATTTATCGGGAGGAGAGATTCCTCCCTGATCCACCGACCCTGAAGAGAATGTAGTTCCAACACTGCACCCCAACCCCGCAGACTGGCATCCGTCATCAGAAGGACCCAGTTGCAGATCCAGAAGGGACAACCCCTGCTCAATTGTTGGTCCTGTAGCCACCAGGTCAGTGACAGACGAACCTCTGGAGTCAAGGATATCATGTGAGATCTGATCCGGTGAGGCAGACCGTCCCACTTGGCAAGGATTAGCTTCTGCAGAGGGCGAGAGTGGAACTGAGCATACTCCACCACGTCCAAAGCCGACACCATGAGGCCTAGTACTTGCATCGCCGAGTGTATCGATACTCATGGGCGAGAAAGGAAGTATTGTATACTGTCCTGACGCTTCAGGACCTTCTCCTGAGACCAGAACAACCGTTGGTTGAGTGTGTCCAACAATGCCCCCAGGAGCACCATGTTCTGAGCAGGGACCAGGGAGGATTTCTTCCAGTTGATGAGCCACCCGTGGGCTTGCAGAAATTGGACCGTCAGTTCCAGATGACGGAGGAGAACCTCTGGGGAGTTTCCCAGGATAAACAAATCGTCCAGACCTGGTGGGATCCTGATACCCTAACGGCGGAGTAGAGCAGTCATAACCGCCATGACCTTGTTGAAGATTTGCGGAGCCGTGGTCAGGCAAAAAGGTAAGGCCTGGAATTGATAATGTAGGTTGCCAATAGCAAACCGCAGGTTTTGTTGATGCGATATGGCAATAGGTATATGTAGGTAAGTTTCCTGTGTGTCCATAGCTACCATATAGTCCATGGCCTCCAAAGCCAGAACAAATGAGTGAAGGGTTTCCATATGGAACTTGGAAACCTTCACAAAATTGTTCAAAGACTTGAGGTTTAGAATGGGCAGGGAGGATATATTCGGTTTCGGAACTAGGAACAAAATATGGTGTTTGTGCCCACTTTGCGAGTGTATTTCATGCCCAAAACAGTGTTGGGCCAAGCAAAGTACAAGTGGGTCATATGTAAGTGACCACGCTTTGTTGATTTCAGGTGTCAAATTTGTGGCCCAAGACTAGTTAACCCTTGCAAAACTACAGCTACTTATTCCAAATGGCAATTTATAAAATGGTGTTTGTGCCCACTTTGCCAGTGTATTTCATGCCCAAAACAGCTTTGGGCCAAGCAAAATAAAAGTGGGTCATATGTAAGTGACCACCTTCTGTTGATTTCAGGTGTCAAATTTGTGGCCCAAGACTAGTTAACCCTTGCAAAACTACAGCTACTTATTCAAAATGGTAAAATATGGTGTGTGTGCCCACTTTGCCAGTGTATTTCATGCCCAAAACAGCGTTGGGCCAAGCAAAATACAACTGGGTCATATGTAAGTGACCACATTCTGTTGTTTTTGGGGGTCAAATTTGTGGTCCAAGACTAGTTAACACTTGCAAAACTACAGCTACTTATTCAAAATGGTAAATTATGGTGTGTGTGCCCACTTTGCCAGTGTATTTCATGCCCAAAACAGCATTGGGCCAGGCAAAATACAAGTGAGTCACATGCAAGTGACCACCCTCTGTTGTTTTTGGGGGTCAAATTTGTGGTCCAAGACTAGTTAACCCTTGCAAAACTACAGCTACTTATTCAAAATGGTAAAATATGGTGTGTGTGCCCACTTTGCCAGTGTATTTCATGCCCAAAACAGCATTGGGCCAAGCAAAATACAAGTTGGTCACATGCAAGTGACCACCCTCTGTTGTTTTTGGGCGTCAAATTTGTGGCCCAAGACTAGTTAACCCTTGCAAAACTACTGCTACTTATTCAAAATGGCAATTTATAAAATGGTGTTTGTGTCCACTTTGCCAGTGGATTTCATGCCCAAAACAGCGTTGGGCCAAACAAAATACAACTTTGTCATATGTAAGTGACCACCCTCTGTTGACTTCAGGTGTCAAATGTGTGGTCCAAGACTGGTTAACCCTTGCAAAACTACAGCTACTTTTTCAAAATGGTAAATTATTGTGTGTGTGCCCAATTTGCCAGTGTATTTCATGCCCAAAACAGCGTTGGGCCAAGCAAAAAACAAGTGGGTCATACGTAAGTGACCACCCTCTGTTGATTTCAGGTATCAAATTTGTTGCCCAAACTGGTTAACCATTGCAAAACTACAGCTACTTATTCAAAATGGTAAATTATGGTGTTTGTGCCCACTTTGCCAGTGTATTTCATGCCCAAAACAGCGTTGGGCCAAGCAAAATACAAGTGGGTCATATGTAAGTGACCACCCTCTGTAGTTTTCGGGGGTCAAATTTGTGGCCCAAGACTAGTTAACCCTTGCAAAACTACAGCTACTTATTCAAAATGGCAAAATATGGTGTGTGTGCCCACTTTGCCAGTGTATTTCATGCCTATAACAGTGTTGGGCCAGGCAAAATACAAGTGGGTCACATGCAAGTGACCACCCTCTGTTGTTTTTGGGGGTCAAATTTGTGGTTCAAGACTAGTTAACCCTTGCAAAACTACAGCTACTTATTCAAAAGGGTAAAACATGGTGTGTGTGCCCACTTTGCTAGTGTATTCCATGCCCAAAACAGTGTTGGGCCAAGCAAAATACAAGTGGGTCACATGCAAGTGACCACCCTCTGTTGTTTTTGGTGGTCAAATTTGTAGCCCAAGACTAGTTAACCCTTGCAAAACTACAGCTACTTATTCAAAATGGCAATTTATAAAATGGTGTTTGTGTCCACTTTGCCAGTGGATTTCATGCCCAAAACAGCGTTGGGCCAAGCAAAATAGAACTGGGTCATATGTAAGTGACCACATTCTGTTGATTTCATGTGTCAAATTTGTGGCCCAGGACTGGTTAACCCTTGCAAAACTACAGCTACTTATTCAAAATGTTAAATTATGGTGTGTGTGCCCACTTTGCCAGTGTATTTCATGCCCAAAACAGCATTGGGCCAGGCAAAATACAAGTGGGTCATATGTAAGTGACCACCCTGTGTTGATTTCAGGTGTCAAATCTGTGGCCCAAGACTGGTTAACCCTTGCAAAACTACAGCTACTTATTCAAAATGACAATTTATGAAATGGTGTTTGTGCCCACTTTGCCAGTGTATTTCATGCCCAAACCAGCGTTGGGCCAGGCAAAATACAAGTGGGTCACATGCAAGTCACCACCCTCTGTTGTTTTCAGGTGTCAAATTTGTACCCAAGACTGGTTAACCCTTACAAAACTATAGCTACTTATTCAAAATGGTAAAATATGGTGTGTGTGCCCTCTTTGCCAGTGTATTTCATGCCGAAAACAGCATTGGGCCAGGCAAAATACAAGTGGGTCATATGTAAGGGAACCTACTCTGTTGATTTCAGGTGTCAAATTTGTTACCCAAGACTCATTAACCCTTGCAAAACTGAATGATTTGAATAAGAAGCTGGAGTTCGAATAAGAAGTGAATAAGAAGCTAGAGCTTGAATAAGAAGTGAATAAGAAGCTGGCCGAATAAGAAGCTAACTTCAGCCTCGTGACGCCGGGTCGGGTATTCATCCATGCACCCAGAAGTGATGTACATCTAGGCTCCCGATGACATACATTTCACAATAGCTTGCTCACAACGGTGTCCGAGCACTATCAACACATCAGCAGTATTTGTAGTAGCTGTTGAAGGTGTGACTCTCTCACGCAAGGAGGGTATTCCTTGGCATACCATACCATTTTACAATATTAATTATCAATTCATCATGTTACTGTATAATGAATGAAATAGATACAGCTATCCAATCTTCGAGATCTTTATTTGACTAAATTCTGATCTCATTAATAAACCTGTTTATTTACCTTACAATTTATCCTACATGAACACCTACCCCATATTTAGAAACATCTGAATGCTTACCCCATATTTAAAAAGATTTATGACATTTAAAAACCTCACACTCACTTTTACTTTTACACCTTTATACTTACCGTATATGGACACTGACTTCATACCTATACTTACCCCATAATTAGGAACATCTGAACATTTACCCCATATTTAGAAAGATCTATGACATCTAAAAACCTCACACTTACCATTATACTTACCGTTTATGGACACTGACTTCATACCTATATCATATCTTAGCTTATATGTATACCGATATTATATCATATCTGAGAGCAGTTTTGGTAACTATAAATCCTGTTCCTAGATATATCTATATTATTAAACATTTTATGATCCTATTTACCATACTCTTATTATGTGTCATATATATGTTATATACTTACCATACAATATACTCTGACTATGTGTCATATATATATATATATATATATATATATATATGTGTATTACATATCTACTTGAAATATAGACACAAATATATGCACCTATATTATATCTTGAAGTAATTACGGCATTGATGACACATAATTAATTTAATTATTGGTGATTCGCCACAGTTGGATAGCATGTCTGATGTATGACAGAAACAGGTATCAGAAATGGAGATGAAAATATCAGGCATTTGCAAGATTCAGACATTAGCACCCCTGGACTGATACAGCAGGCAGAGCACCCTGCCTGGACTAATACAGCAGACTTAGCACCCCTTTCAGATACAGCAGACAGAGCACCCCTTTTTCAGGTACAGCAGGCAGATCATCCCTGGACTAATACAGCAGACTTAGCACCCCTTTCAGATACAGCAGACAGAGCACCCCTTTTTCAGGTACAGCAGGCAGAGCATCCCTGGACTAATACAGCAGACTTAGCACCCCTTTCAGATACAGCAGACAGAGCACCCCTTTTTCAGGTACAGCAGGCAGAGCATCCCTGGACTAATACAGCAGACTTAGCACCCCTTTCAGATACAGCAGACAGAGCACCCCTTTTTCAGGTACAGCAGGCAGAGCATCCCTGGACTAATACAGCAGACTTAGCACCCCTTTCAGATACAGCAGACAGAGCACCCCTTTTTCAGGTACAGCAGGCAGAGCATCCCTGGACTAATACAGCAGACTTAGCACCCCTTTCAGATACAGCAGACAGAGCACCCCTTTTTCAGGTACAGCAGGCATTCCTGAACTGACACAGCAGACAGAGCACCCTTTTTTCAGCAGGCTGAGCATCCATGGACTGATACAGCAGACTTAGCATTCCTGAACTGACACAGCAGACAGGGTACCCATGGACTGATACGACAGACAGGGCACCCCTGGACTGACACAGCAGACAGAGCACCCCTGGCTGATACAGCAGAGCACCCTACCTGGGCTGATACAGCAAAGGAAGCACCCCTTTTAGATACAGCTGACAGAGCACCCCACCTGAACTGATACAGCAGAACACCCCTTTCAGATACAGCAGACAGAGCACCCACCCTATGTCAAACAACAATGTACTGAGACAGACACGTCTGTCCAGTACACTCTCCACTTATATAGAATCCAAAACCCCCGAGAATCCAATAGCAGGAAGATGACGTTCAGCCTCGCTTTGGGATCCGAGTAAGGCGGGAAGTCCCGAGTCGTGCTTGGATCCCGGCTCGGATGTCATTGTTCGGGTGGGTTCAGTTCTCTGAGAACTGAACCCGCTCATCTCAAATTTAATGTGATATAGATTGTGCTTTCTGTCTGAATATGCAGCAGTATATTTGCTCTTCAATCACTGTAAGATGTTTGGTAGAGGGACATACAGTAGGGCCTGATTCAGAGGTGGATGAAATGCCTATGTCTGCATATATTATTGATGTTGTTTGGATTGAGCATGCGTCACAGTCACACTGTGTATGTGCGGTGATTGATTAGCGATGACAGATGCAGTAACTGTCCGCTTTCATTGTGGGTTGGTAATGGGTAATACATTAAAGAAGCCAAGCAAACAATATGTAAGTCTTTAACTCATTCTAATAAATGCAAAGTTTAAAAATAGAAGTAGAATATTTGAATTTCCTCTTATAAAACATACAGTAAAATGAATTCTACTTATGAACAGGGTTATATTTTCTTTCAATTATAATTCCCCTTTAACATAATTTAATCCATATGTTATATTTTCTGTGTTCATTTTTTAATCCATTGACCCAAGTATAACAGTCTGCAAGTTGCAGGCAGCCACAAGATTTGAGCAATTTAGCCGCTAGATTAAAAGCAGAATTTTTTTTAAATGCATTCGCATGCAAGTCACAGGCTATTACGTTTGGGCCACTTAGTTTTAAATACATTTCTGAATATAACATTATTTTTTTAGAAAAAAATACAGTTAGTGAATGTTGCGCCTGTATTTGTTTAGTATTTTAACACGTTTCACATGGATTCATTCTGATTACTAATTAAACTGTCCATTATACAGGCAGCAATATTCTCGTAGTTATTGGTTGCTTGTTACAGTACAGAGATGGTAAGTTTACTAGGGTATATCTTACAGTGCAAGATGTTAGGTTTGTACAATTAATTTTGAGAACTATAACATTCAGTAGCTATGTTTTCTTTTACTAGGTTTTTTTTTTTTTGGCTTGGTGCATAAAATTTTTCATTTTACAATGATAACAAAAGGTCACTGCACCAATTTAATGCTTATTATGTTGATGTTGTAGCATTATTGCAACAAAATGCATGATAATTAATTTTCTGACAATCGTGTGTCTCCAGGTGGTGTATATAGTTTTGTATATCTTCACAAAGCACTTTAGAAACAATTAATCAGGAGCAAACTAGCAGTGTTGTAGCAGGAAGAGGAAAACACAACACATATATTCCTAATCTCTTAGAGGTGAATGCAGGTGCAATAAATCAAAGTCACATTTAAAGTTTTTATACATACTTTAGGAATATGTTGAATATTTGAGCATATGTGGATTTTCATATAAATTATTTTTCAGCTTTTAGTGGGTATTATTATGCTACCAGGCTCACAATTACTGGATTTCCCTATGCTACCAGGCTCCCCGTATTGTTAACTTTCTGGCCAGTGGAATTGTTAACTTTCTGGCCATTGAAAGTTCCCGAAGCTCAAACTTTATTTTTTAAATGTATTTATTTTTACTTTATTCAATATGGTGTTATATAATGTTAACTTTTTGTCACTTTCCTTTACTATTGTAGAGTGACATGTAATAAAAAACAGTTCATACTTTAATTGATCAAATCTACAGTTGTCAGTAGTTTCATAAAAATTGAGAGTACAGAACAGTTCTGTATAGAAAGATTATTAACTATTGATATTATGGTATTTATCAGGTGCATCGGCTGGATTTATATTTGATAGGGTTTTTGACAAACATGGTCACAACAAGATTAATAAAAAGGCAATTTAAGAATCTGGCTGCCATTCTGGAATCATTAGAAAACAACACAATGCATATTTTACCTTCACAGTTAGAACTTTTCATTTACATTACTAAACTTTCTAGTTAAATTATTTAGATTCATGTGAAACATGTACAAAATTTGCTGTAGAAGAAAAAAGTATGCAGCTAAACCATCTAATCTCAAACCCTGATGACTGTAGCTAATTCATATGAAAAAAAAAGGTTTAAAATTAGAGACTACTTTTAACAGAAATGTAAATATTAACTAAATAATTGCATATAATTATATGGGATGTGGTATGGAAGGTCGACAGTAACTAGGTTGACAGGGTTTCTAGGTCAACAGGGTCTCTAGGTCAACATGGTCTAGGTAGACAGGGCAAAAGGTTGACATGAGGTTTTTTTTTGTGGAGTTTTCTCCGTACAGTGACCGGGAACCCCAATTAGTGCACTGTGTCCCCTCGCATGACTCGCTTCGTTCGCCATGCTTCGGGCAAGGTGCCTTGCACCGCTACAGCTGCGCTCGGCACAGGTTACTATTGCCAATCGTAGTTCGCGTGGACAGTTAAGTATGAAAAAGTAAAAAAAAGAAAAGCATTTGAAAAACTAAGGTTGCCCTTTTGTCCTGTCGACCTAGAATATGTCGACCTAGAGACCCTGTCAACCTAGAAACCCTGCCGACCTAGTTACTGTCGACCTAGAGACCAGATACCAATTACGTGTACTGTGTCCTTGCAATTCTCTTTCTTTGCAATATTTAATTTAATTTTAAATACTGTATAAAGGGCAAGCTGCAGGGGAGATATATCAATCCTTTGAGAGAGATAAAGTGGAGAGAGACAGGGGCCCAGATTTATTAAGCCTTGGAGAGTGATAAATTGCACTGTGATAAAGCACCAGCCAACTGACTCCTGTCATTTTTCAAACACAGCATGTAACATGTAACGTGGCATGTTAGGAGCTGATTGGCTGGTACTTTAACATCATGCAATTTATCACTCTCCAAGGCTTGATAAATCTGGGCCTTCAAAGACTGTAAAATGGCAGTTAGAAGCTCATTGGCTGGTACTTTGAGGTAGATGTACTAAGCCTTGGAGAGTGATAACATGGAGAGAGATAAAGTACCATCCAATCAGCTCCTATCATTTTTTAAACACAGCCTGAAAAATGGCAGATAGGAGTTGATTAGCTGGTACTTTACCTCGCACCACTCTATCACTCTCCCAGGCTTAGTACATCTCTCTCCACTTTTGATACATCTCCCCCGCAGAGTTAAAATGGTAGTACTTTTTACATATAGAACACATGATGCAGCGGATTATTATATCAAAACAAAACATTAAGCAGAAAATTGTCATATATTGTAGAATACTAAGTGATGATGCTTATAAAACCTTGACTTTTAGGAGAAGATTGCTATGTAGTAAACATAAACACATTTTTATTTACCTTATCTATGGTACCTTGTATCCATACAGTGTGTAAAACACATTTACACATTTTGAATACATTTTAAAATGACAGATGATAAGAGATCAAACTATTTCCATATGACAGTGATGCATAGCCAAGTTCCAATAGTAAGCACTGGAGCAGGTGTTTTTCATTTGTAAACAATTCTGTGAGACACAAGCCAAGTAGTGAGTAGGGAGCAGTGCTTGTAAAAAGGAGTTTGATGGACAGTTGTAAGAGTTTATGTACTATTACTATCTAAATAATCTTTAGAAAGATCCACTTGATGTTCCATGATACAACTGTAATCTAATATACAACAGAAGTTAACATACTCCAAATATAAATTACTGTGCTTTATAGAAAATTAATTTGGACTCAAGAATACTAAATAGGGGGGCGTGGCCTAGCCTGTGGACTGTGAGGAGGCGATTTTAGTGAGCTCCTGCCTGATCTGTTGTTCCACTTACAATAACAGCGATATACGGAGCCCTGTATCCCCTAATACTCTGTGCTACCGCCCTCTGCTGTTGGGAACTGAGGGGCTTGGGTTACGGAGCCGGGGAGTCCTTTTTAGGGTACGTGCAGGTTGCCGCCTTCCCCTCCATCTGAAGCGGGGGACTGCAGTTTCTTCTCCCCCTGACTGGAAGTGGAGCTGTGCGGGCCTCTCGGCAGTGGAGATCGGAGGCGGTGTTCCCCATTCGGGAGTGGAGTGAGGTGACAGCGGCAGCGGCAGCTCCTGCTCCCCCTGGATCCCGGCGGTTGACGGCCAGATTGAGCGGCGTGGACAGCGGCTGCTCCGTGCGGCCGGTGAGTCCCCCCACCCCCTCCTGCTTCACAGGCGCACCACAATACTGCAGACGCCGTCCCGCGGCTGCGGGCGGCTCAGCATGCGGGGCGGATGGGATGAGCGTCTTCCGCTGTCGCCCGCTGTCGCTTCACTCCCTCTAGTCATCCCTGTGCAGTGCGGGATGTGCGGCTGCGGGAGATCCCTGGTCTGGGCTCCCAGCTGCCGGCCTCTCTCCCCTGAAGCGTGCTGCTGTGAGGGAGCTGACTCTCACCAGCCCCAATCCTTGCACGCAGCCTGTTGTGGGGTGTGCCGCTGGGCACTCAAAGTGGCCAATTATATGTATATTAGTGCTGCTCCTGCACACCCTTATTGTGATCAATATCCCCTGGCTCGCTGTTATTATACTTTCTGGGATATATAGCCGTGAGATTGTGTTACTATACTAAGAGTGCCGGTTGGTCTCCCTGTACTGGGGCCGAGGGTGCTGGGACGTATACCAGTCCTCCCCGGCTATCGAGCCGGCCGCTGCAGAAGTGAGATGTGACCTCCTCTAATATGTGCCCCCCACATGCCTCCCTGCAGTCACTCTAGCCGACATTCTTTCACACGCGGCTAGTTCGCTTCAATGCCGGATTGAGGTCCCCGTTGAGCTTTCCCCGTTCTACAGGTGTTGATAGTTTCTCTGGGGGGTGCTGCGTCATGCCTCCTAAGAAGCAAAAAGCCTCCAAACCGATCTCTCAGGTTGCTTTTTTCAAGCCTTCTCCCTATCGCAACAAACCTCAGGTGCCTGAGGCCCATATTACCGGATCGAGCCCCTCACCTGCGCGGTCCTCTCTGATGGCGACTGCTTCTCCAACTCAAGATTACTCTACCTCGCCACGTCTGGAGGATGATGAGGCCTTAACAGTGGGCAACATGAAGCTTTTGTTGTGACAATTTAAAGGACGAGGTGGCGTCCGAGTTTAGGACAATGCTGCAATCCTGTCAAAGCTCTATCGATGACTTGGGTGGAAGAACCGGTCAACTGGAAACAAAGATGGGTGAGGTGGTGGGCTCGCATAACTCCCTTCTTGAATCTCATGATACCCTCGAGGGGGAAGTAGCCGCTCTGCGAGATAAAGTGGCAGATTTGGAGGACCGTTCACGCAGAAATAACCTTAAGCTCCGGGGGGTCCCGGAATCCGTCTCCAATAGTAGCTTGCATGACTATACTCTGGAAGTCTTCAAGAAACTCCTGCCCTCTGCCACCTCTTCAGATCTGATCCTGGACCGAATCCATCGGGTCCCGAAGGCTCGCAATGCTCCGAAGGGGTCGACAAGGGATGTCCTCATGAGAGTTCACTTCTTCTATATTAAAGAGTCACTACTCAAGGCTGCGAGACCCTCATCTGACACGGCTGAGGCCTTGGGCCCGCTTCAACTCTTTGGAGACTTGTCGCAGTACACTCTCATCAAGAGACGTTACTTTCAACCTGTTACCGTCGCTTTTAGGAAAGCTGGCATCGTCTATAGATGGGGTTTCCCCACTCGTCTACTGATCTCTCGGGAAGGTTCCACCATAGCTGTGTCCTCGGTAGAGGACGGAATGAAACTCTTGCACAAGTGGAATTTGGTGGGTGATCGCGGGACTGGCTCTCCAGACCGCCGACTACAGCAGGACTGGTCGACGGTTGAGAAATAGGGCCTTGCCTTTGTTACGTCCATTTACCAGCACCGGCCGCTGTTGAGCTGGTACTTCAGTTTTGTGATGTTTTGCTGCAATATTGCTACAGATCTTGCCTTTTCTGCTCATGGACATTGAATCTCCACTATTGTCTTCCTCTTTCTCCAGTTATGACTGTCTTTGTGATGTTTAGAGTTCTGTTTTCGGAGCTGAGGATGCCCAATAGGCTTCAGTCTGTTTACTCTGCTACAGCCTTAGGATGATTTGTTTGTTTATAAGCCTAATATTTTGCTCAAAATATCATATCGATGTTGCCCTGCCGTTATTTGTTATCTATGCCGTGTGATAATGTGAATTTATAATTACTTAGCTTTGCATTTTTCGGTTGCTTGACTGTGGGGAGGTTGGCCACTAACCTCCCTACTTAGTAGTGTGAGGCGCTGGATGTCTTGGCGCCTTACTTTGACTCTGTATCTTTACGGGGTCAGTTTCTTTTCCTTTCTTTATGTCTTCTCCTTTCTTCTCCCCCTGGTTGTTACCCCTTTGTCTCTTGTCTTCCCCTTGTTTGTTGTTCTACTCTGTCTAAATGTTCAGGAGACGGAAATTGCCAGGTATGCACCTGTTGGACTGAACGACTGGTTTGCCTCCCGATTGATCAGATATGGTCAACTTAGTGTCACTCAATGTTAAGGGATTGAATTCCCCGCAGAAGCGTAAGTTAGCTCTGACCTCATTTTATAGAATGAAGGCGGATGTGGTAGCGATTTAGGAAACTCACTTTAGGAAACTAGAGCCTCCTAGATTCCATGATAATCGTTTCCCTACCTGTCACATGGCGAATGGTCCCACAAAAAAGGCGGGTGTTGCGATATTAATTTCCTCGCACTGCTCCTTCACACTAGACTCCCAAATTGTAGACCCTGAAGGTAGATATCTTATATTGTTAGGGCTTCTCGACAATGCTAAGGTCACCCTAGTCTCCTGCTATGCACCTAATTCTGGTCAAATGGCATTCTGCAAGAAATTATGCTCTCTGATCCAGAAACATGCTAGGGGGACCATTTTGGTATTGGGGGACTTTAATATGGTCGTTAATTCTATCATGGATAGATCTCATCCTACTAGATGTGCCTTGCCTAGGAATCGAACCACCCCTGAGAGTAACACAGGCTTTCGCCACAAGCTGGGTGAATATGACCTTTATGACGCGTGGAGGACTAAACATCCCACGGTTAGGGACTATTCATTCTATTCGCATGTTCACTCCTCGTATTCAGAATTGATCTCGTTTTGACTACTAAAGATACGTTATCGTCCATTAGGGACATTAAAATATTACCGATATCCTGTTCCGACCATTCGCCTTTATTGATTGTATGGGACTCGGAGGCCTATAAAGTTCCACCAGGCCCCTGGAGATTGGGGAATTTTTTACTTAGCCACCCTGAGGCCTATCTCGCCATACGAAATTCCATACAGTTATATCTTGACACTAATAAAACCCGAGGATACCTCTATTTTTTAATAATTGGTGCTCCTTTAAGGCTGTAGTACGTGGCTCGCCATTCAATCAGTTTCGCTACTAAAACGTTCTCAACAACAGGAACGTGTGTTTGCTGAAGGAGAAATGGCCAGGCTGGAGTTGGCGCATAAAGCTGATCCCCAATATAAGTCTCTTTTCAAACTTTTGCTAGCCGCCAGGGAGAAAGTAAATGTATTCTCGCTCCGGGAAGTGCATCGTAATATTGCACGCCTGAACCAGAGATTTTATGTGTTTGGGAATAAGGCGGGCTGTCTTTTGGCCCGAAAGTTACGGAATAGGTGAGCTAGAGCTAGAATCCATTATATTTGTTCCACTACAGGATCTAGGGTGTCTGACCCTTATGATATCGCAAACACCTTTGCAGAATATTATTCCCAACTTTATAATTTGCAGTCTGACTCGGCTATTCCCCAACCCATGGAGGCTGAAATACAGTCTTTTCTGAAGGAAATCTCCCTCCCGACGTTGGACTCCGTGACCTGCCTGTCCCTTAGCTCCCCTTGGACTATGGGGGAGTTAGAAGTGGCTATCGATAATCTCCCAAAAGATAAGGCCCCTGGGCCTGATGGCTTTCCGTCTCATTTTTATAAAACTTATAAGGCTGAATTGGCACCAGTACTGCTGTCAGTTTTTAACGAGGCGTCAGATGTGGGGCGGCTTCCGGGGGAAATGCTTGAAGCACAAATTGTTGCTATCCCTAAACCTGGTAAGCCTCCTACATCTGTTCAAAATTACCGACGTATAGCTTTATTGAACGCCGACGTTAAGCTTTTTGCGAAGCTTATAGCTAATCGTCTCTCCCCGCTTCTACCATCTCTAATAGCTGCTGATCAGGTGGGTTTTGTTCCAGGCAGGCAGGCCCCGGACAACACTCGGAGAGTATTTAACGTCATGGAGCACTGCAATGCACATAAAGCCCCCCTTTTAATTATTTCGTTGGACGCCGAAAAGGCGTTCGACAGACTTCATTGGGGATATCTGAGAGCTGTTCTTAGTAAATTCGGATTTATTGGGCGGTTCCTAGACTCGATTTTTGCTCTATACTCCACTCTCTCTGCAAAGGTGTTTGTGAATGGGTGTCTGTCGGGAAGATTCACTATTTCAAATAACACTAGGCAGGGCTGCCCATTATCGCCCCTCATATTTGCTCTGGCTATTGAGCCCCTAGCTGAAACTATCAGGTCTGAGGCGACAGTTACGGGTCCAGAGATAGGAGAAATGACCCACAAGGTTAGCTTGTTTGCGGAGGATATCCTGCTTTGCTTGACTCGCCCTGACACTTCCCTCCCTGCCCTCTATAGTATCCTTGATAAATATTTGATGATTTCCTACTATAAATTGAATACTTCTAAAACGGAAGCCCTACCGATTCGTCTCCGACCTCGCATTCTGACTTTGCTCAAGGACAGGTACAGATACGCTTGGCAAACGTGATCTATTAAATATCTAGGTATCCATCTTTCCCTGGACGGGGACCTGTATGATTGTAACTATGTGCCTTTATTGAATGCATTTGAGAGATTGATTAAGGAGTGGTCCCTCCATGAAGTCTCATGGCTGAGGCGGATTTCCGCAACTAAGATCATACTGCTCCCTAAGCTTCTCTACCTGTTTCGGGCTATCCCTCATAGCTTCCCCAAGTCTCTCAACATTAGGGCTAATAAAATTTGGTCTCACTTTATTTGGAAGGGGTCCAGGCCCCGCATTGCTAGAAAGATCCTAATTTTACCCAAGACTGTGGAAGGGGTTGCTTACCCTAGCTTAGAGGTATACCACTCCGCTTGTCTTCTCAGTCATGCTTGAGACTGGTTCGCCACGCATGCCACTAAATCTTGGGTCCTCATAGAAAGGTCTTTTTTGGGGCTGATTGACATTAGAGATCTCTTTTTGTTCCCTATCCATAGTGTTCCACAATGGCAGGGCCCAGGGGAAGCGATTAGAAGCACCTTGAAGCTTTGTCATTCGGTGGTCGCGTCTGACCCAACCATTTTGCTGCCGTCGGCCGACCTATCACTTAGAACTATTGCCGGTACTATACCCAATCTCGCGCTAGAAGCTTGGACGCATGCTGGGATTGTGAACTTGAGGGATCTCTGTTCGGAAGGAGGTTTAATGCCCTTCTCCAGCTTACAATCCCGATTCCATATACCAAAATGTGATTTCTTTAAATACTTGCAACTGCGCCACTGGCTCTATTCTTGTGCTGGAGGGTCGGGAAGTCTTGTTCCCCTCCCTGCTTCTGTGTTTTCTAGATTGTCTTCCCCAGGTCATAGGGTGGGATATCAAAATGGTATCAATATATTGTCCTTCTGACTAAAACGGGTAAAATCCCCTCGCAGCTCAAATGGGAAAGGAATTTTTCTATAACCCTTCGAGAGGAGGAGTGGGATAATAACTCTTCAATGTGTTTTAAGGTTTCTAAATGTCTCCAACACTCTGAAATGTATTACAAATTATGTCACAGGGCGTACTTTACTCCGCAGCGGCTTCATAGCATTTGGCCCTCGATTTCCCAACTTTGTTGGAGGAACTGTGGACAGGTGGGCAATATTCTGCATATCTTCTGGGAGTGCCTGCTTTTGAGACCGCTGTGGATGGAAGTGTTCTCCCTCATGCGGGAGGTGTTCGGGGTGGAGGTACCACTGAATCCCATGTTCGCCTTATTTCATTATTTATCATGTCCCCTACTGAACTGTGATAGATATGTGGCTGGTCATATCCTTATTTCCACTAAGGCAGCAATTGGACAGCTGTGGAAATCGCAGTCAATATCCGTTATCCAAACTATTATCAATAACACCCACAAACATTTCCTATTTGAAACAGCGGGAGGTGTATACTCTATGTCTCCTCCCTCAACGCAGAGGAATTGGCTGAAGTGGAGGGACTTTCGGGTTCGGCAGGGTCATACTATATTTGTCACGGATCCCACAGACCTGTCGCAACTGTACTCCCCACATTCAGGTTCTAACTGATAGTACCAGTCAACTATATCTAATCCTATATACCATTCTCTGGTTATGCCGTCTCTAGGAACACAGTTGCTGATGAGCTTTGCCTTTGTCTTTATGTTACCCCCTGTGTGTCTTTGTCTTGTATCTTTCTCTATCCTTCTTCCTTTTCTGCATTATTAGTTGTGTTTTTCCTGTTTAATATTTGTAATGTATTTTATTTGTCTGTTGATGTGGTGCCAAGATTAGGAGTACGCGATGGATGACCTGCACACTATGTTCTAAATGTTAATATATTTTGTAAACTTTTGCAGGTCCTTCACTTTGATTACTTTTATTGATATTTTTTGTGAAATGTACTGCACTTCTTGGTTCTATTTCTGTTTCTCTAAAAAATTTAATAAAAACCATTGTTCAAAAAAAAGAATACTAAATATATTATTAGCTTTTCCTACATACAGTACATTTTATGCCTGCTTTTGTAAAATTGCCTTTATCTATAGATACATGTAAATTCTTCATGAATTGTTTACTTCCTTCAAACATTTTTGTAAATTCTCCCATTGCCCATCCCTCTGGAAACAGTTCCCAGATCTGAAGTAAATGATACACTATCACAGTTAGTATTACTATTACAGGTTGAGTACCCATATCCAAATATTCCGAAATACGGAATATTCCGAAATACGGACTTTTTTGAGTGAGAGTGAGATAGTGAAATCTTTGTTTTCTGTTGCTCAATGTACTCAAACTTTGTTTAATACACAAAGTTATTAAAAATATTGTATTAAATGACCTTCAGGCTGTGTGTATAAGGTGTATATGAAACATAAATGGAGTGATGTGTGAATGTACACACACTTTGTTTAATGCACAAAGTTATTAAAAATATTGGCTAAAATTACCTTCAGGCTGTGTGTATAAGGTGTATATGAAACATAAATGCATTCTGTGCTTAGACCTGGGTCCCATCGCCATGATATCTCATTATGGAATGCAATTATTCCAAAATACGGAAAAATCCGATATCCAAAATACCTCTGGTCCCGAGCGTTTTGGATAAGGGATACTCAACCTGTATTAAGTTTAATTCATGGGGCACCACAAGGTGTCCATAGTGTAGTAAACTTCTGCAAACACAAATACTTAACTATAACATTACATAAAGGATAGCCAAAAGCACAATGATAAAACCAACTACATTGAAGTCAAAAGCACAATGATAAAATCAGGGATATGGAGAGACTTACAGTACCACGGTTTATAGAAGAAAGCTATGATGGGCAGACAGATAGGATCAGAATCACTGGTAAGAAAAATTTTGACAAGGATAAAAATGTGCACTGATGACAGGGATGGTGCTAGAATGGGAAAACTGTAGTTTTCAGCAATTGATTATCAGTTTTGTGGGTCACACATTCAGTTTTTACATATTCTAGAAGAGCTAGATCGCCTGCTAGAACAGGCTTATCAAAACTAGAGATGAGCAGGTTCGGTTCTCAGAGAACCGAACCCACCCGGACTTCGCGCATCGGACCCGGGTCCGAGGCCAGCTCTGGTTTTCCCGCCTGACTCGGAAACCAGAACGAGGCAAAACGTCATCATCCCGTTGTCGGATTCTTGCGGGATTTGGATTCCATATAAGGAGCCGCGTGTCATGGACATTTCCACTTCAGTCTCAGAGAGTGTAGAGAGAGGACGTGTCTCCATCCTCAGTGTCTATGTGGGGGCGGGAAAGTGGGGTGGCGATTCTAGTGCTGTCTTGTGCTGCTCAGTCCAGTGTAGTCAGTGTCTTATGCTGCATCAGTGCAGCCAGTCACAGTGTTAGTGTCCTCTGCTGCTATATGTCCCCAGTGTTGCTGGCTGCTGTATAAGTCCCTTACAGTTTTGCTGTGTTGTCTTGCATCAGACCAGGGGTAGTGTCTCACTTGTGCAGCATCAGTGCAGTAACCAGTCACTGTGGTGGTATCCTCTGCTCCATATATCCAGTGTTAGTGGCATATACTACTATTGCCATATAATTCCCATGATATTGCCGTATAATTCCCATGATACTGGTGTATAATTACAGTGATATTGCTGTATAATTCTCAGGATACTGGCGTATAATTCCTGTGATATTGGCGTATAATTCCTGTGATATTGCCGTATAATTCTTGGAATACTGGTGTATAATTCCTGTGATATTACCGTATAATTCCTGTGATATTGCCGTATAATTTTTGGAATACTGGCGTATAATTCCTGTGATAGTGCCATATAATTCCCATGATACTGTCATATAATTCTTGTGATATTGCCATATAATTCCCATGATATTGGCGTATAATTCTTGGAACACTGGCATATAATTCCTGTGATATTTCCATATAATTACTGTGATGTTGCCGTATAACTCTCGGAATCCTGCCTTATAATTCCTGTGATATTGCCATATAATTCTCGGAATACTAGCGTATAATTCCTGTGATATTGCCTTATAATTCCTGTGATATTGCCGTATAATTCTTGGAATACTGTCGTATAATTCCTGTTATATTGCCATATATTTCTCGGAATACTGACATATAATTCCTGTGATATTGCTGTATAATTCTCGGAATACTGTCATATAATTCCTGTGATATTGCCATATAATTCCAGTGACATTGCTGTATAATTCCAGTGGGAATTGTTTGTGCCACTTGTCTTAGTCATACAGCTACCTCATTGCACCTCTTCTACATCTTTGCATGAGGTGCTGTTTGAGATCTTTTTTTATATCTGCCCTCCTGTCTGCCACTGCAGTGCCACTCCTAGATGGGCCAATTGTTTGTGTCACTTGGCTTAGTCATACAGCGGCCTCATTGCACCTCTTCTACATCTTTGCATGAGGTGCTATTTGGGGTCCGCTTTTTGAAAAGTGCCATCCTGTCTGACACTGCAGTGCCACTCCTAGATGGGCCAGGTGTTTGTGCCGCACACTTGTGTTGCTTGGCTTAGTCATGCAGCAACCTCGGTGCACCTCTTTTTCTTCTTTGCATCATGTGCTGTTTGGGGCTTTTTTATATCTGCCTTCCTGTCTGACACTGCAGTGCCACTCCTAGATGGGCCAGGTGTTTGTGTTGTCCACTTGTGTTGCTTAGCTTAGTCATCCAGCAACCTCGGTGCAACCTTTTGGCCTAAAAACACTATTGTGAGGTGTGAGGTGTTCAGAATAGACTGGAAATGAATGTTATTGAGGTTAATAATAGTGAAGGATTAAAATTACCCCCAAATTCTGTGATTTTTAGCTGTTTTTATGTTGTTGTTTTTCAAAAATCACCCAGATCCAAAACCAAAACACGAAGGGGTGGTTTTGGCAAAACCAAGCCAAAACCAAAACATGAAAGTGGAATTAGAACCAAAACCAAAACACAAAACACAAATAGTACAAGCCACACATCTCTAATCAGAACTAGTACCTAAGTGCATGGAATATCCTAGTCTCTCATATGCAGACCCGTTTAGAGTTTCTGTCTGGAGTAATTTCTTGTTATAAGGCTCAAAGACACTTTGTGGTGCTAAAACCTAGAGCTCAGAAGAAGCATGTGAAGCCCTTTCTAAAGCTGTTAGAAGGGTGTTTTATGAAATCTAAAAGTATTTTAAATGGTATTTTATGCGCAATCAGCGCCAATTAATATTATTTTATGTGTGGACCTAAATGACAGTTAAGCAGTTTTATACACCCAGTGAGAAATCCATTCTATTTCTTCACCTTATCGTGCTTCTCCTCCTCCTACTTCTAAAAATAAATCTGAATAATTAGATCAAAGGTTTTACATGTGCCTGTGCACAACCTAGCCTGCTGGGCATGTGCAGCCTCTCAGTTAGTGTTGGCAGGTGAGAGATGGAAAATTTTCACTTCTCTGCATTTCAGCACAGAAACAGGACGCCTTCTATCCATAAAAAGGCAAAAAACAAACAACATTGCATTTATCCATTAACAATAAATATGGACAATGCTGTTGTTAGAATAAACAAAATATATTCAAACAAACATTAGCAAATCTAAATATCGCAATCCAAAAACATACCACATATATATAAATATATTTATATGATTATTGCAATATATTTATATATGCATAATTATTGCAAATAATAAAAACACACACACACACACACACACACACACACACACACACACACACACACACACACACACACACACACACACACACACACACACACACACACACACACACACACCCCCCTCCTACCAGCTCATCAGAAAAAGGAATATAATATTTAGACCAAAAAATAAAAAAGAACAAGGTAATTTTCATACTTCTTCAGTCCTAGTGATAAATGTCCTGCTGCTATAAACAGTATATACAGTAAATGCCGTTTAGCAGCGAAAGGTAAGCATGAGTATAAATTGATGAGAGTACAGTATTGTAGAGCTCAAATATTTTTAGGAATGCTGAATACTAACAGTATTTGACTATTGTTCAGCATTCCTAAGACTATTTGATATATCCAATAACTCTCTCTTCAATTGTCCTTATATACAGTAATAATGTATTTTTTATTGATTAATGAATGCAGTGCTGTTTGTTTTTTGTCTTTTTTATGATTAATCATTGTTTGGCTGGCATTTAATAGCAGCTTGGGTCATCATATTTAAAATAATTCATACACCTCTCTGTGTCCATTGGCTGGGGTTAGTTTGTTTTTTTGTGTGCTATCCATGCCATGCAGCTGTTACTAGGTGCCAATCTCCTGAAGAACAAGGAAAGAAGATGGGCCTGTCTGTGAGGGCTTACAGTCTAAGAATTATAATGCACATTACAAGAATTTATTTGCCTGCTGGAAGAAGGATCAGTAGCTCATGACAGAGACAGGAGTGCATAGGTTGGGTTTTTGTTTTTTTACTGTGTACTAGACACCAAATTATGGGTTAACAAGATATTATCTACCAGAGAATTGATTCTGTGTTGTATATTAGCCACCAAAGAATGAAGATTCATTTGTATACAATCAACTAGTTTTTGGTCTGCCTTGTATACTAGAAAACATAGCGGGTATTGCTTTGCATGCTGCTTAGTATTTATACAATGTGAGCTGAACATAGGTTTCACCTAACATGATTGTTCCTGCTTTCCCACCCCGTGTTGACTTATGTAACTTAATTTCCTGCCTTGGAAAAGGTCCCTGTACGGACCTAAACATTGGCCTATATTCTTTTGGAATAAAAAACATTGGAAAACTGCATTTCAGAAGTCTGGCGAGTGCCATCTCACCCCCTTGGGTGCTGTATATCTCTATGTATATGATGTGCACCGGAAATTTTTCGGGTTTTGTGTTTTGGTTTTGGGTTCGGTTCCGCGGCCGTGTTCGAACGTGTTTTGGCAAAACCTCACCTAAATTTTTTTGTCGGATTCGGGTGTGTTTTGGATTCGGGTGTTTTTTTTTCAAAAAACCCTAAAAAACAGCTTAAATCATAGAATTTGGGGGTCATTTTGATCCCATAGTATTATTAACCTCAATAACCATAATTTCCACTCATTTTCAGTCTATTCTGAACACCTCACACCTCACAATATTATTTTTAGTCCTAAAATTTGCACCGAGGTAGCTGTGTGACTAAGCTAAGCGACCCAAGTGGCCGACACAAACACCTGGCTCATCTAGGAGTGGCACTGCAGTGTCACGCAGGATGGCCATTCAAAAAATACTCCCCAAACAGCACATGACGCAAAGAAAAAAAGAGGCGCAATGAGGTAGCAGTGTGACTAAGATAAGTGACCCAAGTGGCCGACACAAACACCTGGCCCATCTAGGAGTGGCACTGCAGTGTCACGCAGGATGGCCCTTCAAAAAAACACTCCCCAAACAGCACATGACGCAAAGAAAAAAAGAGGCGCAATGAGGTAGCTGTGTGACTAAGATAAGCGACCCAAGTGGCCGACACAAACACCTGGCCCATCTAGGAGTGGCACTGCAGTGTCACGCAGGATGGCCCTTCAAAAAAATACTCCCCAAACAGCACATGACGCAAAGAAAAAAAGAGGCGGAATGAGGTAGCTGTGTGACTAAGATAAGCGACCCAAGTGGCCGACACAAACACCTGGCCCATCTAGGAGTGGCACTGCAGTGTCAGACAGGATGGCACTTCAAAAAAATACTCCCCAAACAGCACATGACGCAAAGAAAAAAAGAGGCGCAATGAGGTAGCTGTGTGACTAAGATAAGCGACCCAAGTGGCCGACACAAACACCTGGCCCATCTAGGAGTGGCACTGCAGTGTCACGCAGGATGGCCCTTCAAAAAAATACTCCCCAAACAGCACATGACGCAAAGAAAAAAAGAGGCGGAATGAGGTAGCTGTGTGACTAAGATAAGCGACCCAAGTGGCCGACACAAACACCTGGCCCATCTAGGAGTGGCACTGCAGTGTCAGACAGGATGGCACTTCAAAAAAATACTCCCCAAACAGCACATGACGCAAAGAAAAAAAGAGGCGCAATGAGGTAGCTGTGTGACTAAGATAAGCGACCCAAGTGGCCGACACAAACACCTGGCCCATCTAGGAGTGGCACTGCAGTGTCACGCAGGATGGCCATTCAAAAAAATACTCCCCAAACAGCACATGACGCAAAGAAAAAAAGAGGCGCAATGAGGTAGCTGTGTGACTAAGATGAGCGACCCAAGTGGCTGACACAAACACCTGGCCCATCTAGGAGTGGCACTGCAGTGTCACGCAGGATGGCCCTTCAAAAAAATACTCCCCAAACAGCACATGACGCAAAGAAAAAAAGAGGCGGAATGAGGTAGCTGTGTGACTAAGATAAGCGACCCAAGTGGCCGACACAAACACCTGGCCCATCTAGGAGTGGCACTGCAGTGTCAGACAGGATGGCACTTCAAAAAAATACTCCCCAAACAGCACATGACGCAAAGAAAAAAAGAGGCGCAATGAGGTAGCTGTGTGACTAAGATAAGCGACCCAAGTGGCCGACACAAACACCTGGCCCATCTAGGAGTGGCACTGCAGTGTCACGCAGGATGGCCCTTCAAAAAAACACTCCCCAAACAGCACATGACGCAAAGAAAAAAAGAGGCGCAATGAGGTAGCTGTGTGACTAAGATAAGCGACCCAAGTGGCCAACACAAACACCTGGCCCATCTAGGAGTGGCACTGCAGTGTCACGCAGGATGGCCCTTCAAAAAAACACTCCCCAAACAGCACATGACGCAAAGAAAAAAAGAGGCGCAATGAGGTAGCTGTGTGACTAAGATAAGCGACCCAAGTGGCCAACACAAACACCTGGCCCATCTAGGAGTGGCACTGCAGTGTCACGCAGGATGGCCCTTCAAAAAATACTCCCCAAACAGCACATGACGCAAAGAAAAATGAAAGAAAAAGAGGTGCAAGATGTCCTTGGGCCCTCCCACCCACCCTTATGTTGTATAAACAGGACATGCACACTTTAACGAACCCATCATTTCAGCGACAGGGTCTGCCACACGACTGTGACTGAAATGACTGGTTGGTTTGGGCCCCCACCAAAAAAGAAGCAATCAATCTCTCCTTGCACAAACTGGCTCTACAGAGGCAAGATGTCCACCTCATCATCATCGTCCGATTCATCACCCCTTTCACTGTGTACATCCCCCTCCTCACAGATTATTAATTCGTCCCCACTGGAATCCACCATCTCAGGTCCCCGTGTACTTTCTGGAGGCAATTGCTGCTGGTGAATGTCTCCACGGAGGAATTGATTATAATTCATTTTAATGAACATCATCTTCTCCACATTTTATGGAAGTAACCTCGTACGCCGATTGCTGATAAGGTGAGCGGCGGCACTAAACACTCTTTCGGAGTACACACTGGAGGGAGGGCAACTTAGGTAGAATAAAGCCAGTTTGTGCAAGGGCCTCCAAATTGCCTCTTTTTCCTGCCAGTATACGTACGGACTGTCTGACGTGCCTACTTGGATGCGGTCACTCATATAATCCTCCACCATTCTTTCAATGGTGAGAGAATCATATGCAGTGACAGTAGACGACATGTCAGTAATCGTTGGCAGGTCCTTCAGTCCGGACCAGATGTCAGCACTCACTCCAGACTGCCCTGCATCACCGCCAGCGGGTGGGCTCGGAATTCGTAGCCTTTTCCTCGCACCCCCAGTTGCGGGAGAATGTGAAGGAGGAGATCTTGACGGGTCACGTTCCGCTTGACTTGACAATTTTCTCACCAGCAGGTCTTTGAACCTCTGCAGACTTGTGTCTGCCGGAAAGAGAGATACAACGTAGGTTTTAAATCTAGGATCGAGCACGGTGGCCAAAATGTAGTGCTCTGATTTCAACAGATTGACCACCCATGAATCCTGGTTAAGCGAATGAAGGGCTCCATCCACAAGTCCCACATGCCTAACGGAATCGCTCTGTTTTAGCTCCTCCTTCAATGTCTCCAGCTTCTTCTGCAAAAGCCTGATGAGGGGAATGACCTGACTCAGGCTGGCAGTGTCTGAACTGACTTAACGTGTGGCAAGTTCAAAAGGTTGCAGAACCTTGCACAACGTTGAAATCATTCTCCACTGCGCTTGAGTCAGGTGCATTCCACCTTCTTTGCCTATATCGTGGCCAGATGTATAGGCTTGAATGGCCTTTTGCTGCTCCTCCATCCTCTGAAGCATATAGAGGGTTGAATTCCACCTCGTTACCACCTCTTGCTTCAGATGATGGCAGGGCAGGTTCAGGTGTTTTTGGTGGTGCTCCAGTCTTCTGTACGCGTTGCCTGTACGCCGAAAGTGACCCGCAATTCTTCTGGCCACCGACAGCATCTCTTGCACGCCCCTGTCGTTTTTTAAATAATTCTGCACCACCAAATTCAAGGTATGTGCAAAACATGGGACGTGATGGAATTTGCCCGCACAATATTGCTGGCGTTGTCCGATGCCACAAATCCCCAGGAGAGTCCAATTGGGATAAGCCATTCTGCGATGATCTTCCTCAGTTGCCGTAAGAGGTTTTCAGCTGTGTGCGTATTCTGGAAAGTGGTGATACAAAGCGTAGCCTGCCTAGGAACGAGCTGGCGTTTGCGAGATGCTGCTACTGGTGCCGCCGCTGCTGTTCTTGCAGCGGGAGGCAATACATCTATCCAGTGGGCTGTCACAGTCATGTAGTCCTGAGTCTGCCCTGCTCCACTTGTCCACATGTCCGTGGTTAAGTGGACATTGGGTACAACTGCATTTTTTAGGACACTGGTGAGTCTTTTTCTGAGGTCTGTGTACATTTTCGGTATCGCCTGCCTAGAGAAATGGAACCTAGATGGTATTTGGTACCGGGGACACAGTACCTCAATCAAGTCTCTAGTTGGCTCTGAATTAACGATGGATACCGGAACCACGTTTCTCACCGCCCAGGCTGCCAAGGCCTCAGTTATCCGCTTTGGAGCAGGATGACTGCTGTGATATTTCATCGTTCTCGCAAAGGAATGTTGGACAGTCAATTGCTTACTGGAAGTAGTACAAGTGGTCTTCTGACTTCCCCTCTGGGATGACGATCGACTCCCAGCAGCAACAACAGCAGCGCCAGCAGCAGTAGGCGTTACACTCAAGGATGCATCGGAGGAATCCCAGGCAGGAGAGGACTCGTCAGACTTGCCAGTGACATGGCCTGCAGGACTATTGGCTTTCCTGGGTAAGGAGGAAATTGACACTGAGGGAGTTGGTGGTGTGGTTTGCAGGAGCTTGGTTAGAAGAGGAAGGGATTTAGTGGTCAGTGGACTGCTTCCGCTGTCACCCAAAGTTTTTGAACTTGTCACTGACTTATGATGAATGCGCTGCAGGTGACGTATAAGGGAGGATGTTCCGAGGTGGTTAACGTCCTTACCCCTACTTATTACAGCTTGAAAAAGGCAACACACAGCTTGACACCTGTTGTCCGCATTTGTGTTGAAATAATTCCACACCGAAGAGCTGATTTTTTTTGTATTTTGACCAGGCATGTCAATGGCCATATTCGTCCCACGGACAACAGGTGTCTCCCCGGGTGCCTGACTTAAACAAACCACCTCACCATCAGAATCCTCCTTGTCAATTTCCTCCCCAGCTCCAGCAACACCCATATCCTCATCCTGGTGTACTTCAACAGTGACATCTTCAATTTGACTATCAGGAACTGGACTGCGGGTGCTCCTTCCAGCACTTGCAGGGGGCGTGCAAATGGTGGAAGGTGCAAGCTTTTCCCGTCCAGTGTTGGGAAGGTCAGGCATCGCAACCGACACAATTGGACTCTCCTTGGGGATTTGTGATTTCGAAGAACGCACAGTTCTTTGCTGTACTTTTGCCAGCTTAAGTCTTTTCTTTTTTCTAGCGAGAGGATGAGTGCTTCCATCCTCATGTGAAGCTGAACCACTAGCCATGAACATAGGCCAGGGCCTCAGCCGTTCCTTGCCACTCCGTGTCGTAAATGGCATATTGGCAAGTTTACGCTTCTCCTCAGACGCTTTTAATTTTGATTTTTGGGTAATTTTTTTACTGATCTTTTGTGTTTTGGATTTTACATGCTCTGTACTATGACATTGGGCATCGGCCTTGGCAGACGACGTTGATGGCATTTCATCGTCTCGGCCATGACTAGTGGAAGCAGCTTCAGCACGAGGTGGAAGTGGATCTTGATCTTTCCCTATTTTTTTAACCTCCACATTTTTGTTCTCCATATTTTAATGCGCACAACTAAAAGGCACCACAGGTATACAATGTAGATGGATGGATAGTATACTTTATGTATGACTATGAGTGACTGAAGACACAGAGGTAGGTACAGCAGTGGCCTACCGTACTGCTATATACAGTATAATGGACCTGGTGGACACTGTCAGCAGACTGCATTTATAGTATAAAGAAAAAAAGACACCACAGGTATACAATGTAGATGGATGGATAGTATACTTTATGTATGACGACGAGTGACTGAAGACACAGAGGTAGGTACAGCAGTGGCCTACCGTACTGCTATATACAGTATAATGGACCTGGTGGACACTGTCAGCAGACTGCGTTTATAGTATAAAGAAAAAAAGACACCACAGGTATACAATGTAGATGGATGGATAGTATACTTTATGTATGACGACGAGTGACTGAAGACACAGAGGTAGGTACAGCAGTGGCCTACCGTACTGCTATATACAGTATAATGGACCTGGTGGACACTGTCAGCAGACTGCGTTTATAGTATAAAGAAAAAAAGACACCACAGGTATACAATGTAGATGGATGGATAGTATACTTTATGTATGACGACGAGTGACTGAAGACACAGAGGTAGGTACAGCAGTTGCCTACCGTACTGCTATATACAGTATAATGGACCTGGTGCACACTGTCAGCAGACTGCGTTTATAGTATAAAGAAAAATGACACCACAGGTATACAATGTAGATGGATGGATAGTATACTTTATGTATGACGACAAGTGAATGAAGACACAGAGGTAGGTACAGCAGTGGCCTACCGTACTGCTATATACAGTATAATGGACCTGGTGGACACTGTCAGCAGACTGCGTTTATAGTATAAAGAAAAAAAGACACCACAGGTATACAATGTAGATGGATGGATAGTATACTTTATGTATGACGACGAGTGACTGAAGACACAGAGGTAGGTACAGCAGTGGCAAACCGTACTGCTATATACAGTATAATGGACCTGGTGGACACTGTCAGCAGACTGCGTTTATAGTATAAAGAAAAAAAGACACCACAGGTATACAATGTAGATGGATGGATAGTATACTTTATGTATGACGACGAGTGACTGAAGACACAGAGGTAGGTACAGCAGTGGCCTACCGTACTGCTATATACAGTATAATGGACCTGGTGGACACTGTCAGCAGACTGCGTTTATAGTATAAAGAAAAAAAGACACCACAGGTATACAATGTAGATGGATGGATAGTATACTTTATGTATGACG